>NC_064621.1:140079520-140704520 GCF_023898315.1 Schistocerca nitens | reverse complement strand
TATCTAAGTGCTGCCTGGTTATTGTATTTATATCACACGACAGAGTTAAGCTGGCCAATTGCTATAGATATACATGGATAAAATTTTCCCTGGATATATTTTGCCTTGAATTGCAATAACATTACTGTAACGTTTCTATCTGAAATAATAATGTGTCTGAGAGTCACGTGTCTAATTCTAAATGAGTAGTTTCATAAATTCTTACGAGTTACTGAGAGGCCAGTTGTTCTTGTGTGTTTAAATAGTTTGAAACTGATTCTGTTAATGAATGTACAAGAATTCCTTCAATGACAGTATGTGGATAATGTCATTTAATGACAAATTTAAGTGTGTCTATTTGCTGTACCTCGCTTCGTGTTTTGCGTCGGTGGCAGGGGGGGGGGGGACACCTTAATATACCGTTAGCCTGCACGCTTGTTACTTGCATTTTGATTTCGTTTTATCGGGACTTCTGCTGTTTGTGTTGGTAGCGGGTTGGTAGCAGGTGCGGGGTCGCGGGTTGTGTCCTGCCTGTGCTGTTGCGCATTTTCCACCGACTGTGCCCGCACGTGCTGGCTGGCCTTGTATCTATTTCGCTCACGGCTTAACGCATAATTGGCCTTGCGCACATAAGATAATAGATTTGTACTGCTTAGCTGATGTTCATTAACAGGTTGATTGATTCTACAGATGATGTGCTGTAATGAAGTATTGTGTTTCTAGTTACTTAAAGCAGATGTCAGTTTGTCGTAGATACGCACAAGTTCTGGGATTTTTCGTGCCTGTTCGTGACTGCTGCTGCTCCCGTTTGGGGGTCCATGCCGAGCCTGTATTGGAAACAACTGAGTGAGCGGGCATCTGTTGTGGGCGTAATTTGTTGAATCTCACGAGGATGCCTGGTCACATGAAATTTTATGTTTTATATCTTACATTGTAGGGTTGTGTGCCATGGTATCTGATTTGTTGTTGCCTTTACTCTGAATTACTTTGGCAATACCAACCACTGCAGTAACGAAAGACTACATTTACTCGTTAAATTTTGGTAAATTGTTCTTCAGATTGTAATGTTTTTTGAGTAAATAATTTTTAACTCATTTCACCAAACGTGTAATAGGCCATAAGTGCTTTGGTTTATGAATATTTAAATTTTGAAGTAACTTGATCTCATCTAAATGGTAAATTTAAAGATGTGGTAATTTTAAAAATGAATTGACGGTTTTATTTATTTTTTGTCTTGTTTAAATATGCCATTAAATGTTCGGTGCAACTGTCGATGGTGACTACCCGATGTGTCACTTGGTTCAGTCCTACCACCCCACAGCCTATTGTGCTGAGCTCGTGTGGTTGTGTAAAAGTTTGAATTCCATGCTGCGCTGATACTTCATTGGTTTCTCAGGCTTTTTAGTTACCACACCAGTAGTAGCTTTTCCATCTCAATGTCAAACCGAAACACAACTCAACCACCACATTTTAAGACAATCTCTTAACTAATCTAACACTCCCATCAATTTTCTGTAACATTGTTTAATGAGAATAAGCATAACTTCACATCCACATTTATTAGTAATCTTTCCTTTTAACGTTACTGCAAAGTTGTGATCATCTTTTCATCAAAAGTGTGAAATTTTTCCAATGAATTAACATAATTTGCAGCATAAGTATCACGTTCTCTCGGTTGACTTTAAAATGGCTGAATAGTACATCCAGATACTTTGACGACCAGTCAAGCTTCACTGTTTCACAAAATTCTAATAATTTTTCTCAGGCAGATTTGTTATTACAACATTCAGATTTTCACAACTTTCTGCATCTAATGCTAAAAATTCTTCTGCCACTGATAACTCAAATACCTCGTTTCTACCTTTCACATACTGAAATCATCTTCCATAGCTTAAAAACCATTTATTCCTACATCTACATCATTTTCTGCACTTACGTCATCACTTAGGTTAATCACATTTTCCTTTGTATTAATTACGTCAGAATTTTCAATTTTGTCTGGTCTTAGAAAATTTGTGGTAAGTTATATGGGACCTCTAATTTAAACTAACTTACTCAAGGACAACACAAACACCCATGCCCGAAGGAGGACTCGAACCTCCGACGGGGGAAACCGCGCGAACCGTGGCAAGTCGCCCATAGACCGCACGGCTACCCCGCGCGGCTAGTCTTAGTTCTAGCTTCCAGTTCAGTTGTTTCTTTGAACAATGGATTTCGTTATAATCACATAGGCTTCCACGGTCAAAGTGAGTTGCCATTAAAGTTTTCTGAGCAATGTACCGCGTCATAATGCAAAAACTGTACTTTACAAACCAATGTTTCGGCCATGGTTGCAGGGGCTGCTGGTGGGTCTACTGACGTGCTTCAGCTGTGTGGAGTCGCTTATATTTTGTCATGGCTGCTCACTGAGCATGACGTTACGTCATAATTCCAAATGGTCGTTGGTACGATACATCATTTGAGACGGAAGGAGTGCAAGGACGGCCATACCCGGGAGCAAGGGTGGATAGCGCGCCCATCCCTGGCTCTCAGAGGGGAAAAAAAATAGTGTAATCTGGTTTCTTTGGACTCGCGACGGCCGCCAGCCAGGCTCTAGCAAGCTTGTAAACATACTCTCCGTTCATTTTGTTACGACGGTGTGGTATTTCTATGGTTTCCCTGCTCTTACGTTTCGTCAGGGCTGGCTGCCCAGCCAGTATGCAGGATTCGTTAAATTGCTTTCCTTCCTGCAGTCTTTACGGTGTGCACACTTGACACAAGTGTAACCGTCGAGTAACTGTACAGCGCAACGTACGTCTAGCAGGAGTAAAATAGGAGCCCATACCTCATTCGTCAATCATAGCGAAAAATGAAAGAAGCAACAGACAACAGCAGATCCCCACTCCCTCCCACCCGTAGCAAAAAATGATTCAAATGGCTCTGAGCGCTATGGGACTTAACATCTGAGGTCATCAGTCCCCTAGAACTTAGAACTATTTAAATCTAACTAACCTAAGGACATCACACACATCCATGCCCGAGGCAGGATTCGAACCTGCGACCGTAGCGGTCGCGCGGTTCCAGACTGAAGCTCCTAGAACCACGCGGCCACAACGGCCGGCCCACCCGTAGCAAGCTGTTACAAGAAAGTCCTGTCGTTACGCCTAAGGTGACCAATCATAACAATGACCTTTAAAAATTATGACGTAATATCATGCTCAATAACGACAATATATAAGCGACTCCACACAGCTTAAGCACATCGTTAGACCCAGAAGTAGGTCACTGTAACTATGGCCGTAACTTTGGTTTCTACAGTATAGTCTTCTACATTATGACACGGTACGATACTTAGAAAATATTTATGACAATAGGATTTTTGTGTTGGTGTCTGTCACTTAGTTTTAAATTTGCAATTATAAAGTGACATTTCGGTTTCTCCTTAAAGAAGAACTCAGTTCTTCTTTACATCTGAAAGTTGATCCCCCAACACATTTTTTATGTTGTTAAAGCTTTCAGAATTTTATTTCACTAACTTACTTTTAACTCAGTTTAAGGTTCAGGAAACTAAATTACTTATTTCAACAGATTGTTTGCCTAGAGTTTGACTCTTATCGGAAATTTGAACGTCACAGCTTTTGGCGAAAACATTTCTAGCTGTTCTCATTTCCGTCATAGGTTGTTGTAACAATTGTGTCTTTAGTGCCACTTGCAAACTTTGACCATTAATGTTACTTACTAGGGACTGTGAAAATAGATAAATAAAATCAGTGAACGGTCCAAGAACAAGTGTAACACAGAGCAACCAAGAAGTTAAATGGGGTCGCGCTTAAGTAATTACGCTGTTGGACTGCCACGAAGTCATGTATGAATCTCCCTCACGCCAAATGATTTTTATTTTTTGTTTTCGCTGTTCGCTTTACTCAGATTTGTGTAGCACAGAGGTAGGGACCAATAATGACAGTTGATCTGCACAAATACTCACTACCAGGCGAAAGGAAGTGGCTTTCGAATGGGAACCGCAAACTTTTGATGACGAGGCCACAAGTCAACCGAATCCTCCACCGAAAACACGTCTGGTGTGTCTTGCACGGCATTACACGCGTCATTTGATAGGAATCTCTTGTCGATGCACCTAATTTGTATGCCTTGTAAGTGAGTCAGATATGCCTCGTTGCCCAATACAGGTATTCATAAGGATATGAATGTGATCACTTCCACGGAAATGATGAATACATAATAGTTTGTCACCCAAGCTGCAACAAATGAATGCAACAGTTTCACAATCACACAGTTTCTAAGTGCTCTGTCAAAACTAATGTTTTTAAAGTTTTTGAAGTTCGATTCCGGTTTGGAAGTCTTGGCTCACGAATTGCCTTGTTGTAACACAGTTCAGACCCATTTATTTGTTGTTTTCATTTCTGTGAGACGTCTATGTGGTATCTCGCCTGCTCTTACTATTCATCAAATTTAGTTGCGACGGTAACGCTTTTTAACTACATGACATATTCTACTACCAATGTACAGTATGACAACTGCCAAGACCACAGAAAGAGAAGAAACATTTTAATGACCCGATGGACAGTTGATAACGCTGTAGGAAAAAAAAAAAGAATGGCACGAGGAAGTTTGCACAAGGCTCGCCCGCTTGACAGTCCAACACCACTGAAATTATGTACGTACCTTCTGTTGTTTTGTGTCTGTTATGTCCGCTTTGTTCTCCAGTCCTGTTTTTCACTATCTTGATTGTTCTTCCGTTTCATCACCACTGTGTTGGGTTTTCTATTCATCATAAAATTCTGTTACCTTTCACTTTTAATTTATCAGAAACTATGTCAGATTAATTGTTATTTGTATTATGTAATTACCTTGGATGACAAACACAAGTGTGATGCATCACTTCAGTGCTGAATATTCAATAATTTGTCTTCAAACCAGATACTGATCATTATTTTGAAGTAAGTTGCATTGCATCATACACCCACATCTAAAATTGTAAGTTATTTCTAGGTCATTATATCGTTGTTGCTCTCACTGTCTTCTGTAAGGGCGTGATATTGTTCGTAGATCCTGTTCTAGTGTGAAGAAAATAAACTGAGGAAAGGATTGTGAATTTCAGGTAACATGTAAAACTTATCCAACGAAGTAAAGTTCCTGAACTTTAAAATATTACACGAAACAATATTTCACAGTCAGAACAATCACCACAAAAAACATCTTCCTTCAGCAGTTTTACAAAAACATTTGACCCTCATTAACAAACATGCCCCTACCAAGACTAACCATTCACAATAATGATCCCACCAAGGCTGTGCGCAAGGAAGAAGACCACTTGTGAACCATATGTGAACACAGCCAGAAGATTTGGGAGGAGGAAGGTGGTGTCATAAGCAGAGCACGCACTACCAGGCAGCCCAGGGGTTGCTGTAAGTCGACAACCCGCTCCAGGGACGGCGTGGAACCCAGTGATTGCTGCATCAAGTAGTCGCAGCAGCGGTTGTGCCTCTAGAGGAGCGATATGCGCCGGCGTCAGCTCGACTACCGAGGGGACCGCCTTCTGCTAGTGTACTTCGCGCTACATCACCTGCTTCTAGCGAGTCCACACCAGCCTGTCTTCAGCGAACACAGTAGTGGGACAAGAACTGGTTACTGTTCAGCCTTAGCTTCTGGAATAGTAGGTGCTACCTGAGCGGCTATGTAGAAACTCGAGTATTCGTCAATAAAAGTGTTATCTTGTCTCTAACCATTGTCAGTGTTTCAGTCTTCTCCTTATTCTCCCCTCATAGCGTTTGCCTCAGCGCACTATAAAGAGTTGAGGATGGTGTCGAGTAAAATCTCCTTCTGTGGTTGTATCAAAAGTAAGCTACAACAGCTGGCGCCTAGGGCGGGTAGGATCAGTGCAAATTACAGGAATAATTTTTGTTTTTGCCCACCCATCCACCCTTGCTGCTTGTTATTTATTTCTTGCTATTTCTTTTTATATGTCCAGTTATTAGTTTGCGGAGTTTGCCTCAGAACAGACACTTCTACTGAGATGAGTGTGCTATTTTGTGTGTGGTGTGTGCTCCAGATGCCTTACAGACATGGCTTCTGCGTCACAAGACGGTGCTCTAATCCGCGTTATTCATTTACAGATCGAGCAAATCCAGCAGCTGTTGCAAGTCGTGACGCAGCTAACAACAACAGAACAATCTACAAGCAGCACTGCAGCCTCAGCCGCAGTTTCAACAAACAGCATGAGGACTTGTCGAAATACTTAGCTCAATTAATGAATTGTACGGAGTTACACCATTTTTAAGGTACGAAGAACAAAAGATTTTTTTCTTTTCGTCGTGAGCACAGAAGATTATAAGCTCATACCGAAATATTTTCCTGACAAACAACCAGGAGATATAGAGTTTGAGACTTTAGTTAGCAAGTTAACCACTCACTTTGATGAACAAGCACTCGTGCCGGTTACAACGTTCAAGTCTTTCCGCCTTCAGTGGGCAGCAGGTTTAACTAGGCATTGTAAGTTTTAGTGTCGTTGTGGACAATCACACAGTGATGCCATGCTGCGTGATGCTCTAACCCAAAACATTTGTGCCGACAGAATTCGTGCTTCTATTTTGAAACAACCTGATCCTTCTTTAGATACAGTTTTACAGTTAATTGAGGCTCAGAACACTTATGACATGCAATTGTCGAATATTAACGAACTGCGTAGTAACAGTGTTCGTAGTCCTGCAGAACGTAAACAGTCCACCCGACCCGTACGACACAGCGTCTGACGTCATGTACGGAGACAAAGAGTGCCATACCGCGCCGGCAGAGCGCCGGTAGACAGAAAAACACAGAAAAGTCTTGCCCAAAGTGCTTAAGGCGCCAGGAGCGTGCTCAGTCCCCAAGTCGCGACACTTTTTGTTATTTTTGAAACAACAAACGTAATGTTCAGTCAGTGTGCATGGACAGCAGTGTGCGTGGACAGCAAGTTCCCAAGCAACAAGCCACTAAACCAGTTCGAATCATTTATGTCGTCACGGCACAGCCAGCCACGGAATAGTGCGGCCAAGTGGCTGTAAAAAATGTTGTGAAAAGTCGCTCAAGTACAAAACTTAGCAAACACCAGTCTAACGATTTTCATATGCCAAACAAATCAGCCGACGCAACACCGATCCACTACTAAATCTCTGCCCACTTTCACCTGTCGTCCATTGTTGTAGCTCACAACAATAGGCAGGAAGAGATAGTTCTCTGTTAGAGACGGGACGTAGCCAGGACTTGGTTTTTGTTGCTTTGACAGTAACAATGTGCGTATAGTGTGTGCAGTGACTGATAGTGAGATATGAGTGAACAGTGTGGCATTACATTATTTAATGAGTTATTTGTAAAAAAAATATTGTATACCAGGAGTAAATCTAATGATTATCTCTAACTAGAAGACTGTAAATGTATGTATATACGAATTAGCTTATTTTAAATTGCTCTAAACTTGTAAATACTCTGACATGTCCTATATCATTGTAAAAAGAGATCTACGGATGAATAAAACTACTACAACTAAGTAAGATGTCAAATTTCAACTGGACACAGTTGCTTCAGTTGCACTTCTGAACAAACTTACTTATGAACGAATAAGTTCACCAGTACTGAGTCCAGCTACGCATGTGTTGTCAGCTCATGTGTCACCCAAAGACAATGCACAACCGAAGTTTCGTCGAGTTAGGTAAATGTCATTGCCATTAGGGAACAGGTTGCTGAAAACATACGGCAATGGCAAATGGCTGGGGCTATCAAGCCATGCAGTACAACTCTGTGCTCCTTCCCATTAGTCATCGTCTGCAAACCTACAGAAAGTCTTCGACTGTGTGTTGATCTTAAGTCGACTGTGAACTTTCAGACAGTGATTGACACGTACCCTTCGCCCCGTCCAGAGGAACTGATGAACAAATTAAGCAAGGTTGGTTATTTTTCCATGATGGATGCTTATCTCGTTTGCCTTTGTACGACTACTTAAAAATTTTTTTTAGTTATTTACAATCATCTCAGGTTATTTGAATTACAACGCCCGCCCCCCGGTAGTATCGGCGATCTTTCAACAGTTTTTGAACAAGTGACTGCCAAGGTGCATTCTTCCTCAAGTTGTTTGCAAGAATACTGTTATCGGCAGGCCGCAAGTGTCGCAAAGGCTAGTGCTCTTTCTTCCAAGCGGAAGTACAGTACCTGGGACTCGTCGTTAATGTGATAGGTATTCACCCCACCCAGAGTCTTTTGCGAGCCATCGAAAATTTGCCGGCTCCCAAAAATGTAAAGGAACTGCAGGCAATGTTAGACAAACTGCCTATTTGCTTCTGTTTCGGGTTCTTCGGCCGACGTTCGTCTGATGATTTTACTGACGTTTCGCCAGCATGAGTGGCTGGCATTGTCAAAGCTTCACCCTCTGTTGCCGGTGGTGAACTGGAGCCGCGCTCGTGGCCGCAGACTATATGTACGAGATGCATTCAAGTTCTAAGGCCTCCGATTTTATTTCTAATTAACTACTCACCCGAAATCGATGAAACTGGCGTTACTTCTCGACGTAATCGCCCTGCAGACGTACACATTTTTCACAATGCTGACGCCATGATTCCATGGCAGCGGCGAAGGCTTCTTTAGGAGTCTGTTTGGACCACTGGAAAATCGCTGAGGCAATAGCAGCGCGGCTGGTGAATGTGCGGCCACGGAGAGTGTCTTTCATTGTTGGAAAAAGCCAAAAGTCACTAGGAGCCAAGTCAGGTGAGTAGGGAGCATGAGGAATCACTTCAAAGTTGTTATCACGAAGAAACTGTTGCGTAACGATAGCTCGATGTGCGGGTGCGTTGTCTTGGTGAAACAGCACACGCGCAGCCCTTCCCGGACGTTTTTGTTGCAGTGCAGGAAGGAATTTGTTCTTCAAAACATTTTCGTAGGATGCACCTGTTACCGTAGTGCCCTTTGGAACGCAATGGGTAAGGATTACGCCCTCGCTGTCCCAGAACATAGACACCATTATTTTTTCAGCACTGGCGGTTACCCGAAATTTTTTTGGTGGCGGTGCATCTGTGTGCTTCCATTGAGCTGACTGGCGCTTTGTTTCTGGATTGAAAAATGGCATCCACGTCTCATCCATTGTCACAACCGACGAAAAGAAAGTCCCATTCATGCTGTCGTTGTGCGTCAACATTGCTTGGCAACATGCCACATGGGCAGCCATGTGGTCGTCCGTCAGCATTCGTGGCACCCACCTGTATGACACTTTTCGCATTTTCAGGTCTTCATGCAGGATTGTGTGCACAGAACCCACAGAAATGCCAACTCCGGAGGCGATCTGTTCAACAGTCATTCGGCGATCCCCCAAAACATTTCTCTCCACTTTCTCGAACATGTCGTCAGACTGGCTTGTGTGAGCGGAGGTTGTTTCGGTTTGTTGTCACACGATGATCTGCCTTCATTAAACTGTCGCACCCACGAACGCACTTTCGACACATCCATAACTCCATCACCACATGTCTCCTTCAACTGTCGATGAATTTCAGTTGGTTTCACACCACGCAAATTCAGAAAACGAATGATTGCACGCTGTTCAAGTAAGGAAAACGTCGCCATATTAAGTATTTAAAACAGTTCTCATTCTCGCCGCTGGCGGTAAAATTCCATCTGCCATACGGTGCTGCCATCTCTGGGACGTATTGACAATGAACGCGGCCTCATTTTAAAACAATGCGCATGTTTCTATCTCTTTCCAGTCCGGAGAAAAAAAATCGGAGGCCTTAGAACTTGAATGCACCTCGTACCTGGCGCGCCAACGTCCGAGGGCTTCTCCGCGGTCATTTCCGGTTCGGTTCTCCTCTTGCTACCAGTGACAGTCGTTCGCTGCAGTACGGGAAGCCAGGGTCTGTTTACCTTAAGGCTTTCCTCTTTCTTGTTGAAGCTGTTATCGTGTTTGTGTATTTCTACAGCTTCTCTAAACAAGCAGGTGTGATAGTGTTTCTCTACAGTCAGAACTTCCGTGTCGGTGAATTTTATGCTATGGTCGGTCTCACTCAACGCGTGCTCTGCCACCGACGATTTCTCCACCTGTCCCAACCTGGAATGTCGCTTATGCCCTCTGATCCTGGTGTTGACTGATCGTCCAGCCATTCCGAAGTAAACTTTTCCGCATGTGCACGGTAAGGGGTATATTCCCGACATTGCAAGTGGGTGCCTTTTAGCCTCTGCCGATCTAAGACTTTCTTTGATCTTCCTTGTCCGATTGAAAAGGTCTTTACGCCGTGTTTGTGCAATATATGGCCGATTCTGTCCGTCACTCTGGGAATGTATGGCAGAAAGGCCGTACCCAACATTTCTTTTCCTGATTTCTTACTTCGTCGAGTGTTTGGCTCTGTTACACTTCTAATATAATTTGTGGAGTACCCATTGATCCTTAGAACACTTTCCAGATGTTGCATTTCGCGCTTGAGGTACTGCGGCTCACATATTCGTCCTGCTCGCGCTACGAGCGTATGAATCATGCCTCTTTTCTGGCTCAGGTGGTGGTTTGACAGTTTGTGCAGGTATCGGTCCGTGTGTGTCGGTTTTTGGTACACGCTATGTCTCAGGTTTTCGCCGTTCCTTGTGACCAGCACGTCTAGATAATGTAGTTTTTTGTACTTTTCTACTTACATGGTAAATTTTATGTTGGTGTGGAGGCTGTTCAAGTGTCTTAGGAAGTCACCGAGCTTTTCTTCACCATGGTTCCACATCTTAGGTTTACAAGTCACCGAGTCCAGTGCCTGAGCTTCGAAATGTTCCATGAAGAAGTTGGCCACCACTCAACTAAGAGGACTACCCATGGCAACGCCTTCCAGCTGTTTGTAGAAATTGCCATTCCATGTGAAACAGCTCGTGGTGAGACATGCATGGAAGAGCTTTGTGATGTCTTGTGTAAAAATGGAACCGATGCTATAAAAAAGGCCTTATACCATTTATATCGAGTATTGAGCTTAAATTAAATTTTTTTGTAGTACTGTTGATCAGTAAGACTTCATAATAGCAGATTCCAGTTGAAGATGCAATTCTCGTTAGTGCATACACCCCCAGCTGCGAGTTACTAGGTTTAGACATGCATTTTGTCTGCCGAGCTGAGCGAACGGGCGAGTTCAGGCCTACCTTCGTGACGTACGCGCCGCGGCCTGTCTTTCTCGTGGGCCTCGTTGGAAGCTTTCTCGGACTCTCAGAACTGGTGTACAAAAATTGGGCAAGCCCCAGCTCAGAACATAGGCGTCTCCTAAGATGCTGTTTCCAGCCCCGACCTGCTTGCTTGCTGCTGGGCTTTCTACGGCCATCTCCAGACCCATAAGAATAATGGGAACGAGGCACATATGTATCAGGGGAGCTACAATTAAATATTAGAATTGCTGCTCCAGACTGTCACCCAGAAATGTACTGGAAATGTCTCCTCTTGATGGCCGTGGTTCTGGAACGAATCTAAACATCTACAGTGTTTTTAATACTGTGTCCGACCTTTAACCTGTGCATGCGCATTCAGTGTCTTCTCTGTGTTTTAAGAATCGGCAACTGTGTTTTTTAACTTTCTGGTGACTTTTTTAACTGTCCCCCATGAACGTCTCCATGTCAGTGTATTTTTACCTCCATTTTCTCCCCTTACTCTGTTTTTTGTTCCCCTTTTTATCTCCTTATGTATGTATCATTTTATTCCTGTTTTAGCTGTCGTGTCACTCGGCTGCAGAGCGGCGGATTGTGCCGCTGACAGCCCTCCCCTGCCCATATGGGGCAGGGGAATGAAATCACAATAAAGAAAAAAAAAAAAAAAAAGCTCAGCCAGCCAGTCTGATCTTGCGTACGTCGGTTTACACCTCGCTAACTTCCTTGTTCTGTGTACGAGTGGACGTGTTTATTTCCTTGTGACTCCGTTCTTCGGTTTGGCTGTATTCGTTCTGTCCTTCGTTGGTCGTGTCTGTCCTCTCCCGTTCTGTTGTTGTTCGCGGGCCTCTCCGCGGGTCCCACCGCACTTTCCATCATTGCTACCCCGCGACTGTCCTGGTCGCAGTTACAACAGTTGGAGCTGCACAGCGGCACAGTGAGTACATGGGATGTGTTTGACGATCTGCAGACCACTTGCAGAGTTCAACTGTCAATGCAATATGCCCATCTGTACAAAAGTTTTCTCACTGAATGTCTCGTCTGCAGAAAAAAGTGGTAGGTATTGCTCCCACATTGGGAGCATCAGTAATTTGGCTCGTAAATTCAGTAAGATCCAATCAAAATACTCCATTCATTACAAGACGTCCTTTGTGCTGGGGCATAGGAGCCTCTACAAACTGGTTTGGACAAGATGTAGGCAAGGTATCTACGGAAAGTTCTGAGAAAGCAAGTGTTCAAATACAAGTTGAAGCAGATCATACATCTTTGGCAGGAATTCCGTCACTCATCCGCCACTGTAGCATTAGGACATCTCCAGATCAGTAGCTGTATGACACCGAAAATTCTCGCCATTCTTCTCTTTGTTAGGACAGTGCTTCGAATTCTATTTGTGTAATTGTTCTGTTTTCCCCTGTCTGTGCTTAGGCAGTGTTCTCTTTCCTAACAACAAGAATGCTTTTATGATTAAAGTCGCTTTCGCGAGTGTGCACAGATATGATGGAGACTTTTAGCGGTGAGAACATTTACCATTCCCAAGATATCTGTTGAAAGAAGTATGTCACGATTTCCAGGAAGGGAACATGTGATACCTCGTTAGGACCAACAGGAAGAATGCATTCGGTGCGATTCAGTCATTTTTGTAAACAGGTCCTGGTAGGGCGAGAATTTCCATGTTGCAAGGTGAGACATCTCAACAACAACAAAAGCGACCGGTAACTATACCTGCGTCCGCCCCCAGCAGCTGAGTGGTCAGCACGACAGAACGTCAATCCTAAGGGAGCGGGTTCCATTCCCGGCTGGATCGGAGATTTTCTCCACTCAGGGACTGGGTGTTGTGTTCTCCTAATCATCATCATTTCATCTCCATCGACGCGCAGGTCGCCGAAGTGGCGTCAAATCGAAGGACTTGCACCCGGCGAACGGTCTACCCGACGGGAGGCCCTAGTCACACGACTTCCCGCTATTCCTGCAACACTTTACGATTTCTGAGAGTTAGACTTGGCTCATATTTACATAGATGTGTGACATCAGCATAACATTGACAAACTTTTAGTTGTGCCTGCGAGAGTGAGTCGCTATGAAAACATCTCGCTGAGAGTGATCCGCTATGCGAACATCTTGGTAGACTGCTGGTACAAAGGCTATGCATCATCGCACCAGCAACGGTGTCTAGGTAGACACATCTTTCGACAGGTATTTCCCATTTGTCAAGTATGAAAACGATGCTGCCGCCTCATTCTCGAGGGACCCGAACTGACATCTGCGCGTGGTTCGGCAGCTGACGGCCGCGTCATCGGTTTGTGAGGGGGGGGGGGGGGGGCACCAGTGCATCCCGACTCCTGGGAGCGTGTGCGGTGGCGTTCTGTGCGGACCAGTGGACAGGGGATGGTGGGCATAGCGTGCTTCGCAATCGAAAGATTTTTAACTGTGTAGTTATGTGTGATATGTGTTTCATGACGGTATTCCTTGCACAATTGCAATAAAACGAAAAGCGATCGATTTAACTACTTCTTACAATACCTGCATCTTTCCAAATAGCAGAGAATGATGAGCAAGAGAAATAACGTCCCCTGATTTTTTTTTTTTGTAAATAAACAATATACCCTTGAATTTCCCTTCTAAGATCCTTCCTCTCCACTGCATGCCACCAAGTTTGCAGGTATAAGGAGACGTGGGAGCTTGGGGAGGGGGGATGGGGTGGAGGGATCGATTTCCTGAACAATTCTTTAAATAAATAAATAAACTATATTCTATACATTGCCTTTAATTCCATAAATTGTTTAAATAAACAATATTCCACACATTGTCTAAATTGCTTAAACAATATTCCATACACTTCATTCGATTTCCAGACTGTTGTGTACATAGTTCCATGTAGTCAGCGCATACACAACTTTCCCACTAGAGCGCGCCCCACTAAGCACAACAGCGCAGGCGCAGCGCTCGTCCGTCTCCGCACTATGAGATGGCGCTGCCTTAGAGACGGACCAAATTCTGCTTCCGCCAATCCGCGTATTAATATGTAACGCAGCCAATGAGATTGCTGCTAACGTAGAACCTTTTCTCCTCACAGATCACACTTGTGCAGTGATACCTGAACGCTCGAGGTATTATAACGAGTGTACAGACCTCTGATTAGTCAGTCTGCATTAGTCTGTACCAGTCTGCCTTAGTCTGTATCAGTCTATAGCCCTGTTTCAGCCTGCGCCTAATAAGATTATTATATTCCTGTACATAGCCATGAAGAGAAATTTATAGACACTTTGTCAAGTATCAGAGATATGAGAAAATAAGATAACGTACCAAGACCAAAGGAACTTCAGATTGTCAATTGTAAATAGCATCCAGAATCATGTTACGTAATGTTTATGCTTGTTATTACTTTAATAAATGTGTGTAATAATCAATCAAGTTCTGTTTAAAGTTGGTCACCGTCAATCTGCTGCTCTAAGCGTGCAAGTGGCATTTCTATCGTCTGGCCTAACAGCAGAAGATAAACACGCCACGATAAGACCACGAGACATATTGCTGACACTCGCCTACTTCGTTAGAGCGACAAGTCAAATAATCTGATGGTGTGTGTACCGAAGGTCTTACAGTATGCACACCACACAGGCAAACCATTTAACTAAATAAATAAACTATCCCATACACTCCCATAAATAATTAAACAGTATTCTATCATTGTCTAAATTGTTTAAGCAATGTTCCATACACTGAAATCGAATTCCCTCCTAATGACCAATCAGTTGAGTCGTTTTCCCGCCAATTTACGGGATGGAGGGTGGGAGGGGAGGGGTGGAGGGATTTACCAGAGAGTGAGGGGTTAATTATTCGATCAGTTTAATTAAGAAGTCAATCAAATTGGTAAGAGTGAGAGGGGCTATTCCAATAACTCAGACCTGAAAGTGTACCTGTTTCAGTGAGAGGGAGGACGTTGGTTGGAGGTTTCCTGAGTGATGGGGGAGGGTGAGGAGGGGGAGGAAGGGGAGGTGGACAATAGGTTAAGTAGCTGTCAATCAAAAGGAAGGATCGTTTTAGCAGAGCAATAGGTTAAGTACCTGTCCATCAAAGGAGAACAATAGGTTAATGACCTGTCAACAAAGGAGAACAATAGATTTGCTCCTGAACGCGTATCTGCCCCTGATGTAGGCAACCCACACTAACTAAATGCACCCACTCTCTCTTTGCACCCCTACTCTTGTAGCTGTACAGCTGTCTGTTGATGTACTGTTAGGTTGTGATTTCATATAAAGAACCAGTGGTATTTTGGATTACTCAGGGAACAAGTTCTTCCTAAAGTTTTGTCCAGATGAGAGATTTTAGTTGTGCAGTCATGGTCAGCGATGTGAGTCAATAATGTGAATTTCGAAGAGTTCAGATTTGATGTTGGACATTTGGGGCAGGATGGAGCACAGCAGTTACTAGAGTTGTTACATCAATTTCTGGCCTTTTTGACCAATAATTTGGGATCAACAGATAGAAAATGGTATAGAATCCAAGTCACCAATCAGATCCTTATCGCTTATTGCCACCCAAGATGCGAGAGCTGAAGGCGATTGTTGAAAAGTTGATCTCAGAAGGAGTGATTAGACATATACCTTTCCATATGTGTCTCTCGTGTCTTAATACCCAAGACCAAAGTCAATGGGTGTAGGCCCCTTGCCGACTACAGAATGTTAAATGCAAAGATGGTAGAGAGTATTAATTGCAACCTCAAACTTGCCCTTATTTTTTATCGTAGTCTCTCTCAGTATACCTGGGATAGGGCCATTAGCTGGCTTGACTTTTCATTCAATTCTGTGGTGCATGAAGCACATAAAACATCCCCAGTTAAATTTATACTGGCATTCTCAGTTAATTGTCCGATTTCTAATTCGTGGTCGATCAGTGACTTCTTGCTGGAGAAAATCGGTGCTAAGACCATTAGGAAGAACTGGAGTAAAGCAATTAGCAGCTTTAGGTTTGCACAAAGGTGAGAGGCTCGCACATACAGTGACGGTAGATGGGCTGCCTCATTAAGGGTTGGTTATCTAGTCTACATTAAGAATTTTTGGGCTCGAAGCTGGGGCGCAGACAATGTCGGTGCAAAACTTGCCGCGTTTTCTTGATCCCTGTAAGATTATGAGGACGGTAAGTCTCTTGGTAAGGAATGTAGCAACTGGTAAAACCCATAGGATGCATATTAGTCAGGCAAAGACAGGATCCTCACAGATGAGTACAGGGTTAGTCCTTTCCCACAGGGTCGAGTTTTGGGGGGACAGCAACGAATTGTGCACAACCTCGATACATCGAGGTTCTAGGTAACTTCTTTGGTGCCACTCTCGCGATCTCCAGCGCGAGTTGGTGTGTGTGTGTGTGTGTGTACGCGCTGCCTTCCCGTAGTCTTGTGCATAATAGTTCGCGACTGGGAACGTCCAGTTTAGTTCGCCGTTCCGTCGCGAACTAGGTCGCTCTTTTAGTTCGTTAGCTCCCATCTCTATTTCCAGAAAGACGGTTCGCTTGCTTTGCTACCGCTACTAAAAAAAAATGGTTCAAATGGCTCTGAGCACTATGGGACTCAACTGCTTTGGTCATTAGTCCCCTAGAACTTAGAACTACTTAAACCTAACTAACCTAAGGACATCACACACATCCATGCCCGAGGCAGGAATCGAACCTGCGACCGTAGCAGTCGCACGGTTCCTGACTGCGCGCCTAGAACCGCGAGACCACCGCGGCCGGCTACCGCTACTGCACACGTTCTTTTATTCGTTATGCTAGTCTTTTAAATAATGACCAGTGTTGCCAATGCCTGTATTATCACAGTTTTATCTCGAGTAATTAGACTTCGAAAGGGCAAATAAACCAGTTATTTACACAAATGGGTAAAATGGGGTAGTCAACTATTTTACTTTACATACAGTGCACTCGTAGTATTTTAATTTTAAAATATATTTATTTATTTATTTATTAGTTCATTGTAGGAATATTACTTACAGAATGTGCTAAATGCGTTTTTTTGTAAATAAAAATACACTTTCATAAATAATCGACTTTTTTAAAGTTTTGGAAATAACCAACAAAAAATATCTCTGCTTTAGGTACAGGTTAAGTACTATATGGCACAAACAATAATACCTTTATCATTAACAGAAGAAAGTATAACACTTATAATTTGTTACCAAACAATTAGTCATAGAAAAAATAACTATGACCCTTGAGTGAGATCGTATTCTAAAGCATACTTTTTGTGCTTTGCATTATCATTCTTTAAATAATCAGTCTTCTAATTTTCAAGTGAAGTATTACAAAAATTTACATATTATTATGTAAAAAGATTAATTTGGAAACTTCGTTCGTTGATAACATTGTTCTTCGTTCATTAAGGATTTGTCCCGTCGCCGAAAAAAACCGTTCGCAGGCACTGATGTCGCTACTATGCAAAATCTCTTTAATACACATGCATATATACATGAGGATATAACTGACGACGCTCGTGCCACCACTCAAGCGGATCTTTTTTTCGATCTAAATACTCTTCATTGTGGTATTTATCGAGTTCGCGAATAGCAATAGCAAGTTGGTTATCTGGTCTAGTGATTTTTCTTATTTATTGGTCATACTCGTCCCATATAGAGTCTTTTTTATTTTCATTACTGCTGCTACTACAACAAGACGCCGAAGGGTCGCTAGCAGTAGGATCAGCCACTAAAATATCTCGATTCTCCCTGTGAAGTAAATGCTATCTGCCAACTACATTTTTGAGGCGTGGTATTGCAACTTCACAAGCTTTTTGATTTCTAAATCCTCCCTGTCTAAATCGGGGGTCCAGAATAGTACACTCAGCGTATAGAATGTTGTTCTCTAAATCTTTAAAACGGTCTTCCATGCCTTTCTTGAGCACTGATTGCATAGCGACAATTTTTTATTGTTAGAAGCAAGCTTCTGCAGAAAACTGTTGAGCAGGTTACAAAACACAATATCTTTTGACAAAGTCACATTTCTTTCGGCACTTATTTCTACCGTAATTTCATAGAATGGACTAAGTAAGGGCAAAACTCCTTCTATTATTTGCCAGTCACTTCCTTTTATTGTTAGGTCAGAGCGCAGAAGTGCTAACGTAGCAATCACCGCATCCTTTACCTTTATTATTCGCTGAAGCATATCAAAAGTAGAATTCCAGCGGGTATGGACATCCTGTTTCAGCTTGAGGACAGGCAGATTCATTTGCTGTTGTGTAGCAATCAGTTTTTTTGGCCTTGTGTACTACGATTGAAAAACTTGACAATATTTTTAACTTGCGCCTAAACGTCTGATATTTCTTTAGTAGCTTCTTGTACAACAAGATTTAGAGAGTGGGCGAAACATGAGACTGATCGCTACTCACTAAGTCTGACAGCAGATAAGATACTTGCAGCATTATCGCTAACTATAACAGAAACTTTGTGGGAAATATGCCAGTCTGTCATAACGTCTTTCATGAAATTGCACAAGTTTTGGCTGGTATGCCGCTCTTTATAATTAATACAAGCAAGTAATGCCGACTGAAGTTTAGTCTCTTCATCTGTAAAGTGGGCTACAATGGCTATATAGCTTTCATTATTCCTCGACGTCCAACCATCAGTACTGAGAGATAACGAAGATACAGCTTGCACCTTCTTTTGTACTTCTTTCATTATGTCATTGTGAACCCTTGCTATTAAGTTTTCCGATAACGTTTTTATTCATGGAAGTTTGTAGTTTGGGCAATGAGAAACTAGTTCTATCAGTTTTCGAAAATCTTTTTCTTCCACAATTCGTAGAGCGTGATGCCCTTTAGCTGCCATCTTGACAACTTGTCTGTCTATTTCTTCAACCTTTCGGACTGACGGTGGTCTTCGAATATATTGGTTCATTGATTGTTGGGAGGCTGATACTGAAATAACATTCTGCAACGCGGATGTAGTTTGATTTGATTGCAGAGAGTTTAAACTAGACATTATCGGTGGTTGTCTTTCCATCGTTATTGGGATTAAAGCGTCTTTTATTTTCATATGCCGGGTTAAATTTCCGTTTGAGCCTCCTGCAATACTTATTAATGTTGAACAGTGGTTACATTTTGCTTTTCTTTTATCTGTGTCTTCAGTGAAATGTTTCCACAAGGAACTATATTTCCTTTTTGATGACATCGTAATAAACAGCCTAAAACAAAACATAGTAACCCTATAATCAACCGATACGCATTACCGTACTCCACATCATTGTAGGTTAAGTAGTGTGTAAGCTTAGGGACTGATGACCTTAGCAGTTAAGTCCCATAAGACTTTACACACATATGAACATTTGAACATTACACATTTTAGGTACTGTACTTACCGAACGCTGTGTACTATTTTACTTCTTGACACTATGGTTATATGTCAGACACTGCAGTGCAGGATACCGTAAAACAGAAAATTCGCTGCACTGAACTATGTAACAGCAGCTGGCATACGCTCAGCACGATATGACGTTCGTGGCGGGTGGTGGTGGTGGGGAGGGAGGGGGGAGGGGGGAAACACGTGATTTTTTAAAGTCTACTGCGGGCTCTCGCTCCGTCTTTCCGCCGCTCGACTCGCTGCGACTCACATCGTCGCCGCGCAACGCCATGGCTGGGAAGGAGATTGCCGCCGCATTGGAAGCCCTCATCCACGCGATGGGGTTCACCGGCGGCCGCCAACGGCAGCAAAGGCATAAGAGAACGCAGCGGAACAGGACGATGCTCCAGTGCTACAACTGCCAGCAGCTGGGGCACACCGCGCGCGGGTGTAAGAACACCGTCGCGTGCTTGAAGTGCGCGGCGGCTCACGACACCCGCAGCTGCACGAAGCCCCGTGGGGTAGCCTGCTGCTGCGCGAACTGCGGCGGACCACACGCCGCCAACTCGCGTAGCTGCGGCTACCTCCGCGAGTCACGCCGACCACCCGCCGCACCATGCCCTGCGGCGACGTCAAGCGCCTCGGCGGCCGCCCCGCTCCCCCGCTCCGGCGAGGGGTGCGAGCCGCGCCGCCTTGAGGCCGCCACCGACGAAGCTATGGCCGGCTTCCAAGCCGCTTTCGCGGCCGAAAAGGCCGCGCTAAAGAAGGAGCTCGCAGCTGTGCATCGCCAGCTCCAGCAGCTGCGCGATGTGCTGCGGGCCATCAAGAAGAAGCCGCCAGTTCTCGCCGCCGCCCCCCCCCCCCCCCGTGAGTCATCCGGTGGGGGTAGACGCGGCCACGCAGACAGCCGCCGCTCCGCCCCTTGCAGCAATGCAGGAGGTGGCGCACATGGAAACGGATGATGCGACACCAGGGCCGCCCCCCACTGTGGTGGCAGCCACAAGTAACAGTGCCGCAGCACCGACCGTCCCCTCCCACGACGAGGAGCCAATAGTAAAGGAGGGTCTGTGCCTACCACTCCCAGGAGTGCAAAACGTGCAAACCTTCCTTAAGAAGATTGTGATGTCACTCAAAGACGGGTCCTACCCCTATTTCGACTATCCATACCCTTTCGCTCCGCCCGATATACCCAAGCCTCCCCTGCCGCACCGCCCTTTCCGCCTCAGTCATTGGCGGTGCATCTTCCATCGCGTGCTCACCAGGAAAGAGTTGGCCCTCATCAACTCGCACCCGATCTTCACGCCTCGAGACTGGGAAATATTGCTCGATGTCTCGGAACAATGGTTCAAGGCAGAGTGCCGTGCCGGCAGGGTCAAGAAAACCCGCGAGGAACTCGAAATCGAAGAATTTATCGCTGAGCAAAAAGCCCTACTCCAGCAGCAACAGCAGTAACTAATCTATGAAAGAAAACATGCAGAAGAGCGGAACCCATTGTTGAAGAGCGGAACCCATTGTCGAAGAGCGGAACCCATTGTTGAAAATAACGGCCAGCCACTTAGGCCATTCCTTTTCCATTCTCTGACTGTCCCTCACACTATTCTTTAATCTTTCTCTCGCAAAAAAAAAAAGAAAAAAAATGCACGAAAAGTCAAGCAAGAAACTCAAATGTCATGACATCTCATTCCAGTATTCAAGCAAGAAGGAGAAGCGTCTTTGTTACGCTAGAACTTCGCAAACCGCAGAGGGTACAATCCCTCAGTCTTGTGCCTCTGACCTCGCTCCGTCTCGCTATTGTCCGTTGGTCTTCGGAAAAGAGCGAACGAACTAAGTAGCGAGGTTATCCGTGAACTAGATCGCGTAGTTCGCCTGTGGAAGTGCTCTTCCGAACTAGTTCGTTCGCGAATTACACAAGACTACCTTCCCGAGCTGGCCTACGGTCTCTTCAGGTTGGTTGAGAGCGAGTCAATGGTTATATCTAGTAGAAGGCAGTTCCTTGGAGAGCAGCAGTTTGGTGGGGAGGTGCGGCCGCGAATCACTAACGCTTTTGCGACAGAACTGCATCCAGAGTGCAAGTGCAGGTCACGGAGTTTGGCCGATAAAGACATTGGCAAACTGCAAGGCAATTTTCCTTGCCCATGCTGTCGATTACCTGCAATGACCCCAGCAGGGTGGAGCAGTACAAACATGAGGACATAATTATGTCGTGAGTATCGCATTCAGTGCTGTGGAGTTGATTGTTAACTGTGGTGTAAGTCCCCTTTGATAAGATGGACTTTTGCCCATGGCTACATTTGTGCAGTTGAGTTCAGCCTGGCAATAGGGCGACAATGGATGTAAGCCCCATGTGTTATGCATATAAATCACGATTATTAATGAGTAAGAATGTAATGTCTTCTCGGGGTGAAAACTGGCTACTTTTAACAGAATTAAGTGAGCCTCCTGGGGCATTTTGTTTAGTCCAAATCAAGTAAACAGAGTTCAACGATTCTTTCCTATTAGGCTATTGATTGGGAAGTTAAGATATGCCGTACGACTGGTTGTTGAAGCGCGCACATGTGAAATCAATCACTAGTGGCAGAGTACTGGCTGTTAAATCATTTCTGCCTGTTATATGCCTTGTTCAATAAAGAGGGCATTATTGCTTGACTGTAAATTATATGTATTGGTTTTGCCCACTATCCTCATGATCTATAATTACCTAACCTGAACTAATTGTTAGGTTTCAGTTTACATTAGTAGTGTTATGGCAATCTGTTAATGATTCATTCCTTCTGTTTACGTTCTTATGTGTTTGTATAATTCAAAGGGTTCAGAGCGAAAGATATCAAAAAATAGTTCAAATAGCACTGAGCACTATGGGACTTAACTTCTAAGGCCATCAGTCCCCTAGAACTTAGAACTACTTAAACCTAACTAACCTAAGGACGTCACACACATCCATGCCCGAGGCAGGATTCGAACCTGCGACCGTAGCGGTCGCGCGGTTCCAGACTGTAGCGCCAAGAATCGCTCGGCCGCCCCGGCCCACTGCTGCAATGAAAACGATTTGTCAGCAGGACAAAGCGTCCTTTTTTCTTAAACGAGTTTCAAAGGTCTACAATTTGGAACAGTAGAGGTCAAAAAAAAAAAAATCCACCTGATTTATGTGTCGAGCATGACCATATGCACGTTCAAATAGCGGGCGGTAAATATATGCCAGCTGTTGTGTGGGATGAGTATATAAATATATAGCTTCAATAGAGGTGTCACCACAGTTTTCTTAACTTATGATGTTGAACGAAGCTGAAAGGAGGAATTTTTTACAGAAGTGTACGGGCTGCCTTCCACTGGGCTGGAAGTACATACTAATATGTCAGGATAAAGACCAAGGATCTGTGCAGCGGTATTACATGCAATAAAACAATAGTCAAGATTTCCATGTGTTACTTCAAATACAAGTCGTTGCTTCTTCTTCTGTGTCGGTAGGCAGCTGCGAAATTTGGAGAAGACTGAGCTGGACTCAATAGCGGACTCGTCATGGTTGTCAAAAAAACACTGCATCAGCTTTGGGTGCAAGTTAATGACACCCTGATATGGTGGTTTTGCTGCCAGTTGGCCAGATAGGTACACCTCGTTAGTAGCTCTGCTTGGAGGTGGTGGTAACCATAATGTGTGTGTTTTGCTTCATATGCTCAGTACTCAGTCCCCCCCAAATCATTGACTGGACTGTCCTCTTAGGTGCACCATGATGTTCGATGCTGTTTAGTCCTGCTGAATGCTTAAACCAGCCCACCAGTACAGTAGGTCTTCAGACCTGTCTGACGCTAGAGTTTAGAGCATATTCTGACCTTGACCAGAGTCTTTTTGGTAGACCCTCGGACTACACATCAGCGCTGAATGATGTGCTGACATCAATTCTGGAAAGTTGTTCACTGCCAGCAAAGGTCTTTAATACCGCTATGTCTCTTAAGAGTGTGGAGGTACCTGTCTTTCAGACCCAGTAACGGCGATGAAATGTTTACGCTTCCTCGTAGGCGGCTGGCTACACTTTTGCGTGACTGTGTAACCACAGCTGTTTGAATTTAGAAAAAAATTAACTGACACATTTTCTTACTAATTTTGTTGCGTAGCATTCCCCGTGAATTAAATAAAATTCGTCCTGAATTTATCCTTTCCCAATAATTCTTTTTCCTCAGCCAATTCGGTTGAAAAAATGCGGAATTTGATGTGAGACAACATGGAATATTCCTACTTCAGCTCTATATTTCATGAAGTTCCAACGACTCAAGGTGCTATAGAGGGTGTTACTAAAAGGTACGGCCAAACTTTCAGGAAACATTCCTCACACACAAAGAAAGAAAATATGTTATGTGGACATGTGTCCGGAAACGCTTACTTTCCATGTTAGAGCTCATTTTATTACTTCTCTTCAAAGCACATTAATCATGGAATGGAAACACACAGCAACAGAACGTACCAGCGTGTCTTCAAACACTTTGTTACTGGAAATGTTCAAAATGTCCTCCGTTAGCGAGGATACATGCATCCACTCTCCGTTGCATGGAATCCCTGATGCGCTGATGCAGCCCTGCAGAATGGCGTATTGTATCACAGCCGTCCACAATACGAGCACGAAGAGTCTCTACATTTGGTACCGGGGTTGCGTAGACAAGAGCTTTAAAATGCCCCCATTAACGAAAGAGGGTTGAGGTCAGGAGAGCGTGGAGGCCATGGAATTGGTCCACCTCTACCAATCCACCAGTCACCGAATCTCTTGTTGAGAAGCGTACGAACACTTCGACTGAAATGTGCAGGAGCTCCATCGTGCATAAACCACATGTTGTGTCGTACTTGTAAAGGCACATGTTCTAGCAGCACAGGTAGAGTATCCCGTATGAAATCATGATAACGTGCTCCATTGAGCGTAGGTGGAAGAACATGGGGCCCAATCAAGACATCACCAACAATGCCTGCCCAAACATTCACAGAAAATCTGTGTTGTTGACGTGATTGCACAATTGCGTGCGGATTCTCGTCAGCCCACACATGTCGATTGTGAAAATTTACAATTTGATCACGTTGGAATGAAGCCTCATCCGTAAAGAGAACATTTGCACTGAAATGAGGATTGACACATTGTTGGATGAACCATTCGCAGAAGTGTACCCGTGGAGGCCAATCAGCTGCTGATAGTGCCTGCACACGCTGTACATGGTACGGAAACAACTGGTTCTCCCGTAGCACTCTCCATACAGTGACGTGGTCAACGTTACCTTGTACAGCAGCAACTTCTCTGACGCTGACATTAGTGTTATCGTCAACTGCACGAAGAATTGCCTCGTCCATTGAAGGTGTCCTCGTCGTTCTAGGTCTTCCCCAGTCGCGAGTCATAGGCTGGAATGTTCCGTGCTCCCTAAGACGCCGATCAATTGCTTCGAACGTCTTCCTGTCGGGACACCTTCGTTCTGCAAATCTGTCTCGATACAAACGTACCGCGCCACGGCTATTGCCCCCTGCTAATCCATACATCAAATGGGCATCTGCCAACTCCGCATTTGTAAACATTGCACTGACTGTTAAACCACGTTCGTGATGAACACTAACCTGTTGATGCTACGTACTGATGTGCTTGATGCTAGTACTGTAGAGCAATGAGTCGCATGTCAACACAAGCACCGAAGTCAACATTACCTTCCTTCAATTGGGCCAACTGGCGGTGAATCGAGGAAGTACAGTACATACTGACGAAACTAAAATGAGCTCTAACATGGAAATTAAGCGTTTCCGGACACGTGTCCACATAACATCTTTTCTTTATTTGTGTGTGAGGAATGTTTCCTGAAAGTTTGACCGTACCTTTTTGTAACACCCTGTATATGTAGCCTTCAAAATGGCGTCTGTAACAGAGATACATTCCTAGCAGAGAGCTGTCACTGTGTTTCTTTTGGCAGAAAACCACAGCACAGCCGATATTCCTAAGCACTTGCAGGTTGTCTGCAGAAACCTGGCAGTTAGTGAGTCATTGGGCAAAGCATCTGTTATCATCACAACAAGGTTCTCTAAACCTGACTGATCGCCTGCGTGTTAGCCAGCCACACACATCTGTGACTCCTGCAATGCTGGAATGTGCAGATACTCTCATTCAAGGTGATCGATGGACCACAATCAAACACCTTGCTTCATAACTGGACTTCTCTGTTCATAGAGCTTACATACTCGTCCGCCACTTGCGGTACTCAAAGGTGTGTTCTCACTGGGTTCCTCACCACCTAACAGAAGACCATAAAGCACAACGAAGAAACACCTGTACAGAACTGCTTGTGTGTTACAAGGCTGATCGTGACAATTTTTGTCGAACATCGTCACAGGTGACAAAACAAAGGCTCTTCACTTCGAACCGGAAACAAAGTGACAATCCATGGAGTGGCTTCGCCTCTGAAGAAAACGTTCAGAGTAGCACCCTCAGATGGTAAAGTCACGGCGCCGGTCTTTTGGGAATCTGAATAGGTATTCTGTTTGTTGTCCTCCCTCACGCTGCAATGAACAACTCTAAAATGTATTGTGTATCCTGAGGAAATTGTAGAAACGACTTCAGCGTGTTAATCCGACAAAAATAAAATCGAACTTATCCTTCTCCATGACAACACAAGGTCTCACACACACAAGTCTACTCACCCAAGTGGAGCTCACAAAACTTCATTAGACTGTTCTTCCCCATTCACCCTATAGCTCAGATTTCGGGTCTTCCGACTTCCTTCTGTTTGGGCCAATGAAGGATACAGTTCACATGAAGCATATGTGGATTATGGGGAGGTTATTGATACAAAACGACATTGGCTCTGACATGCAGGCATACAGGCTCTCCGAGTAAGGTGATGTAAGACAGTCGCATTGAACAGAGACTATGATGAGAAATAGGATTTTGTAGCCAAAAGAATGGGGAATACAATTACTGTATTGGAACCACGAATAAAACAAACCTGCTTTCAGAAAAGTGTATTGCATTGTTTATTGAACACCCTTCACATTTACATTTACTTTGAACCTTTTGTTCCTTTGATCACAAAAAATCTTATCCTAGCTCAACATTATTTTTCTAGCTTGCTTCTTTTCCCATTTTCACTAAAATCTCTTACTTACTGGTACAAATCCACTGCAAAGGAATTTCATGAACAGTTGCTTCTCTTGCATGATTTACCCTCTTTCCGAGGCAAAAGTTGACTACACAAATAAAAGCTAGTATCATCATAATAAATGCTGATTGATATACTGATTGTCATGATATTTTGCTTGCGCTTCTCTTGATATCTCTGAACATGATGTAACACTAAATCTGCCGAAATTTGCCCGTTTTCTGCAATGACTAACGTCTATTGTCCTTAATAAAGTGGGATCTGAAGTATTATTTAGGAAAGTTAGGTTTTGCATTGGTAATATACTAAAAGGTTTCTTTGGCCAGTACAACACTGATCAAGTTCCTGTGCATATAATGGTACCTGTAATCATAGCAGGAATGTGAAACTTTGTCCCAGCTATATCACACATCGATCCGTTTACTAATAATCCACTTTGTTTCAACTCTGTCATACCCATTAATATCTTATTATTGTAGCAAGCTACTATTAATTTCTCTGGTGAAAACATAGAATATAACTAGTGATTACCAGTCCTCTGGAAATATGGCTATGGCAATGATACTACTTAGTTACCTACTGGCGCTTCCATAACCCCAGGATTACTGAATTTCATATGATTCTTTGTCAGTTTAAACTACCTAATCTGGACAACTGGTGACTAACTCCTTGACACAATTTCTATGATCTCCAATCGACATTAGACTATGTGCATCTCTTTGTTCTGACACAAGTAACACTTAATTATTTTTCACTTGTACCCACTTGTCGATAATTTTCCATTTGACTGGATACCCTTGGATCGTGAAACACTTTATGTACACAATCCCTCCCAGATTACTGCCCACATTGTCCCCTCAGATGGACCATGATGGTGGATGCCATGTAGTTGTGCTGAATGCCTTCAGACCCATGTGACAGGCCGGCCGGTGTGGCCGAGAGGTTGTAGGCACTTCAGTCTGGAACCGCGCGACCGCTACGGTCGCAGGTTCGAATCCTGCCTTGGGTATGGATGTGTGTGATGTCCCTAGGTTGGGTAGGTTTAAGTAGTTCTAAGTTCTAAAGTACTGATGACCTCAGAAGTTAAGTCCCATAGTGCTCAGAGCCATTTGAACCCATGTGACGCTTGAGTTTATAGAAACTTCTGCCCTGGACCACAGGCTTGTTGTTAGATCCTCGGACTAAACATCAGTGCTGGTCGCTGTAATGACGTCAGTTCTGGACGCTGGACTCCGTCAGCCTTGGATTCGGATTGCTGATCATCTCTTGTGGTAGTAAGTGTATGACCAACATTAGAACAAATTCACATACAAGATATTAGCATATAATAACCAGAAAATTGAATGCAAACAACTTGAACGCCATCGATCCTACTGATTGAGTGCTAAAAGGGAGTGGGTGTGAAGTATTTGTCTCACTGAGGAAAGGCTCTGTTCTACAGTGTCATTCATAATGACAGAATGCCTTCTGCTCTTTCTGAACTGCCAGTGGTTCTTAGTTCTGCTATATTTTGTTACCGAATTTGTTATGGCGTGTTTATTGCTCAGTCAAAAGCCTGCTAGCCATTGTTGTATCCTGCCTAGTGACCCTATGTAACGTTACCGGAGTAACAAATTCGATTTGATCTGCATTGTTCTAACCATATTCTGCTGAGTGTCAAGGTGGCTGTCTGGCTGAACCAGTAACGTTGTTGAAATTTTTACGCTTCCTGGCTGGCGGACGGCGACACTTCCACGTGACTGAATAAGGCTGCCTGTTCGGACTTAGAAAAAATTTTGCTCTCACATTTCCTTCATGTCCATCTACATAGATACTCTGCAAGCGACCGTACAGGGCTACAACCTAATCCAGACAAGACAGTAAGTGTAAACATGCATATAAATAACAGAGAGGCCAAGAGAAAGCTGAACATCTGCATGAATAACCAGACCATTAAACATGAAGATATTTCTTGGTTCCTCGGAGTAAAGCTCAACCGGTCCCTAAGGTACAGAGCCCATCTAGAGGATACAAAACAAAAACTGAAATCTAGAAATGCCATTCTTACCAAGGAACCACCTGGGGATGTGATGCAAATACCTTGAGAACTTCAGCCTTTGCACTGGTATACAGCATGGCCGAGTATTGTGCACATATCAAAAATCGATATTCAGCTGAGAGTAACAATGAGAACGACATTGGGAGCACTGAGACCTGCGCCTACAGATAGGCTACCCATACTGTCTAACATAGCACCACCTGAAATTAGAAAAAATCAGATACTATCAAGATAATATAACAAAATATTGGCAAATCCAAATCTTCCCATACACCAGTACCTTGTCACCAAAAAACCGCCTGAGATCTAGGTAATCTATATGGCAAAGAGGTGAAGAGATGTTTCCCTTCGACCCAGAAAGTGAATGGAAAAGTTTATGGAGTAGAAGCATAGTAAAGAACAGAACTCTGGTTACTGACCCAAGCATACCAATAGAGGGTTTCACGTTTTTCAGAAGAATGTGGACTATATTGAACTGTGTGAGGACAGGTGTCGAAAGATGCAGGGAGATGAAGACAACATGGAGCCATGCAAACGACCTTCAGTGCGAATGAGGACTCAATCAATCAATGGCCCACTAGATAGAGTGTACTACTGAATGACTTAAAAAAATAAGTGAAATTGTATAAAATTTTGTGTTATGTTATTAAGTAATGCTGAATGTGTCATTTTAATGCTGTAACGTCCTTGTTTAATACTTCGCCTTGTAAATGCCAATTGAGTAAATAAAATAAATAATCTGTAGTAAAAATGAATACTTTATTGTCTTTATCTCTAACACTACTTTCCTACACTGTTTGTTCTATATTGGTACTTAAAAAACAGACACTGAAAATTTATTATATCCTCCTTTAACCTGGATTTATCCTTTTCCTCCTCTTTTTTGAGTGGACTCTTCCTTTCTGATTTCTGGAGCACACTTTGTTGGAGGCTGAACCTTACTTAAATACAATGGTAACGAAGGTAATAATTTTGGGACAGCTTCTAGTAAAAGCAGTGGTCTCTGATGAGGGAACTCATTCCCATCAGACTCCTTGTAAATCTCTACTCTTCACACATAGTGTTTAGTGAAAATACTTAATAAAAATAACAATTTAGTTTGATGGATTCCACTCACTTCTGGGAATGTTTTTTATTTGCCTTTGTGTTTCCCTCTTCAGTAGGGAATCTAAACAATGAGATATAACCTTCTTCCTTGCTGGATTCCTAATTCCTTCTGCAAGCAGGAATGCAACATTTTAACACCTTAAATCAAAACACTATTATTTAAGAATAACTGAGAATTTCAATTTGTACTACTTGGATATTGCGGAACAAAGTCTACAAATTGAGGTGAATGTATGGAAATGTACCAATCAGTTACAGGATGATTCATGTACTAAATTTATAAATCCAAAACATTATTTTAAAGTTCTATGCAGAACGTTTGTTCCAATACAGTTGGCAAAGGTCATTCATGCTGCACATATACATGTTAGAACACTATACACTGTTCATAATTCCATCCTTACATTGTTTTATCTTTGACTGTAGTTATGACTATATGCTACAATTTTCGAAGAGTCCAGTATGATACAATTTCACTTTAAAGTCAGGTAGTGCTTAAGAGAACAGGTCTGTGAATACCAGAGGATATTTTGAGTAATTTATCAGTATTCCAAACAGTGTAACTCAAAGAATAAAATTTGTGACCCCATGTAATGCTTACCACTTTTTAAGACATCTTTTGAGAACATTTGTATGTATGAACCACAGCTTTAGCTCTCACACTTTTCTTTAATTGTATTTTTTCCTTTTTTTCCAGGTGAAATAAACCATGTTAATTATTTATGTACATCACAGGTACACATTCCTCAAAAAACAAAGTAGAAGGTTAATTTTTTTTCCTGTAGGTTCTTTACACTATTATCTTTAAAGTAGACTACTGAAAAGATGGTGCTGTCATAAATTGCGGTAAAAAAAATTTTAATGTGATTATCCAAACTTCTGAAAATGAATTCAGAGTTATTCTTCAAAAAAGCATTTTATTTTCAAAGTTAAATCACAAGGTCAGTGTACTTTTTAGTTGCGCACGTTTTAAGATAGTATACAAAATTTCAGCTCTCTGTCTTTAATAGATTTTAGCCAAAGTGTATCAGACAATGAAATAATTTAATTTTCAAGAAATTCAAGTTAAATTTTTTAACTTCCTTTTTCTATCAAACTTGTATGGTACTAATGCATCCCAGGTCCAAATTCATTTTGTTTCATTTGTTTTTCTTCCTCCCTTCTCTTTTTCACGCTTCTTCTTCTTATTTTTGCTTCTTTGATGGCTTCCAACATTGATTTTTCTGCTTCAAAGTGTCTCCCTCGGTCAATGGCTATTAGAGCTTGTAACCTCCCCACACGAAATGTTATAATGGAAATGAAAATGGAGCCAAGTGTAAACTCCCCGCAAAATATCGTTAAATGGAAATGTGCCAAGCGTAGCCTCATCACAAAATAATAATAATTAAATGAATTTTTCTACTATTGTAACCTCTGAACAAAATTGGCTCCCATTTATAGTCTGTGTGCAGAAATGCATTCACTTTTAATATTACCACAAAAATTCTATTCTCATTTAATGTTAAGTTCGAAACAGAAAAATTCCTAAACACCAAAATAATAAAAAAAAGTTTTGTAACCTGATGAATTTTATGAGGACAGCAGCGCTGCCCTTCGGCCCTGTATTCTGAATTTAAAAAAAGCAAAAATTCTTACCTCAATAAAACTGCAATTATATCTGCTCTTAAATAGGAATTTTTCGACACAGCTTCGTGCAATGCTGGCGTATATTTTTTTTTATTCTTGGAAGCAATGATAATGCATTGGAAATTCTTTAAATTGAAATGAATGCTTTTCTTTAAAAGAGTTGCTTTATATTATAAAAATTATTATTGGTGCATTTCTTAGAACAAATCCAATTACAATTAACATACATTATTAAATATGCGCAAGGCTGCTTCTTTACCTTCTACAACAATACTCATCCTCCAGAATCCTGACCAGAGTCGCGAGCAGAGCACACAGCCGACACATGCCGACTCCCGCCGACTCACGCAGACTACACCAGACTACTACTACTACTGTCCACTCGCACAGACAAGCGCAGACTAGCGACAAGCAACAACCAACGACATACTACTCTCTGGTCAGGGATTCTATCATGCCTGGCCCATCGCCAGCAAAGCATACGTCTTACATAACCCTCCACTGGGGGGGCAAAAATTAAGCAGCGATGGTGAGTCAATTGGACTTGCCATGAGCAACAAATTTTTCTTAATTAACTAAGTTTACAATCACAGAATATTTACATATATATATAAGTGCAGAACATGAAATAAAATATCTTGCACATGCACTGAGTACAGAACATATCAGGCAATGACAAAATGTATACACAATGAGTACAAAATGTATTAACAAATGACAAAAGTGCACACGCACTGTAAAACTCTTTAGCATTTACAACAAATAAACATAATGAGTACAAATCATATTGACAAATGACAAAAGTGCACACGCACTGTAGTTCAGAACATATCAGCAAATCACAAAAATGTATATGCAATGAATACAAATCATGTTAACAAAATGATGAAAGTGCACACGCACTGTAGTACAGAACATATCTGGGAATCACAAAATGTATACGTAATGAGTACAAATGGCGTAAAGTGCACACGCACTGTAAAACTCTCTAACATTTTTACAACAAATAAACATATCAAGGAGTGAAATAAAGTGCACACGCACTGTAGAAGTCTTTAGCATTTTTACGTATCATGGAGTACAATAAAGTGCACACGCACCGCAGGAGTCTTTAGCATTTTTAGGGCAACTGATCTTTATCATTTTACAAGAATTAGGAAAGGAATGGGAAGGATTGCGTCATGGTTGTAGCACTTTAGGTTGCACGCAGCTGCACTGAAAGTCCATATCTTTCTATAGAAGCACAACACCAAGTGAGACAATCTGAAGTTATTTTCCTTGAACTATTAATCAGTGTAGCCAAGACACTGAAATGTCGTAATAATATTCCATGCTATCATTTTGGTAGTACACTAGGTACACCAAACAGTGGGACCATAATAACATCTCCATCGCTCAAGGTGGTGGACAGCATGTCGTGTCAACACCATGTTCTTGTAAAGTGCACCATCGTATAATTAATGCAAAAACCAAATATAGTGCTCCATGATCATGAGGATAGACAGGACAAATGGATATTGCAGTAATTTCTGGTAATTAGGTCAGAAGGTGAAGGACATTAAGTCACATAGTAGTCTTCATTGAGAATTACACTAGTCTAACAACTGATTTGAGTAATTGGTGGCACTCATCGCCCAGTTACTGAACATTTCTGTACCATGTATGTAGTATTACAGAATAATGTTCATAAATTATCTGAATATAGTAATTATTGGCACTCATTGGCCAGATACAAAGCATTGTTTTATGCATTATTCAGAAGTCATCATTCAAAATAGGAGCTAATGAATGGCATAGTATTAACATAATTCACTTAGTTATAGTAGTCATTGGCACTCATTGGCCAGTTACAAAGCATTTTTTATGCATTATTCAGAAGTCATCATTCAAAATGAGTTAATTATTGGCATAGCATTTATACATAATTAATCTAGTTATAGTAATCATTGACGTCATAGGTCTTCTTATTACAGTAATCAGTGGCATTCATTGGCCAGCTACAAAGCATTTTTTATGCATTATTCAGAAGTGATTATTCAAAACAAGAGTTAATTATTGGCATAGCATTTATAGAGTATAACAAAAATATTATTTACAGAAATTATGCGCATAGTATTTATGCATTATTACAAAGCATCATTCAGTATTATTCAGAAGTCATTATTGAAGTGACATACTATTCAGAGCTGATCAGAATTACTCAGAACTCTCTTAAACTGGTAGCATTATTTGGGATTGGTAATTCCTTTTTTTTTCTAGCAATGCATTGCGTTGGGATCGATAATTAATTACTGGGGGATAACAATATTTGCCTTTGAGTTATTGCTGCAAATGAAGATGTGTAACATCATTCGTCGTGAGTCAGCTGTAGTAAGGTTATGAAACAAGTAGAGTATATGTGATCACATTCATAAACGACATAGGTTTAATGAACAACTGCTTATAGCACATTAATTTCATGAATAATTTCTCCTGCAAAATATACAAAATGGATTATTAAACTGAAAGAAGAAACGCATATTATGCTGAAAAGCAGTGAACTTCGAATTAACAGGTAGTGAAATGTGTATAAAAAATATATATGTTCTCTAGCTGTCCTTTCCAAAACCTTCAGTCATCATACCATGCGATATAAGACATACTGTCAAAATGAACTGCAACAAATACTTAAATAACTACATAGCATCTCTTAACTAACAGTAAATATATAAACTTCATGATTATTTTCATCTGCAAAAAAAATTTCATTATCCATATTATCATAACTCCATTATTATCATCACCTGTAAAGAAAAACTTCATGATCCATAGTAGCATATTCTTCATCATTATTCATCATCATTCATTATCATCTGCAAAAAAGTCACTTCATTATTCATTATACAACTATTCCATATTTCTAGCATATTTCATCACTAAAACTAAGATGTGTAGTTCTGTCTGACAGCCTGCATCAATCGCCTCGTATTCTGAAAGAAAAAAATTAATTAAGACTGCTATCATACGATGTATATAGTATATTCTTGTTAATGCTTGTTAATTCTGATCCATTTACTCTTCGTCACGAGGTATTGCATCCTCTTTCGTTCATTCCGAAGGTGAAATTCCCATTTCTGTTTAATTTATTTCTTTTAAACGTTATTTCTTTCTGAAAATGATGAACAAAGATTAATGTCTTGCATTTAAATCATAAACCCATTAAATAAAAACTGGTTTATAGTAACATAATTGAGCATACAGCATAGCATGACAGAAAACGTAATATGTCAAAAACATTGACAGTGTTCAGAAGCAAAAATGTACACAGTGTATCACAATGTAGCAGCAAAAAGAAAAGTAAAGTAGTCACGATGTTGAGATATCATATGGCAAAAATGTTAAAGTCAACTGGTGTTTGTTATATCTTAACTATTTCATAGTGCATACAAACAAAACTGGAAAACAATCATACATACATAAAAAATGGAAAATATGCACAGTCTGATGTGTAACGACAAGAAAAGCGACCTGCTAACCTTACCTTCCTGGGCACTTGCCAAGAAAGAATACGATCATCATCAGTAAGTGTTCATGTGGATATAATTGCATAAGTGGTCATAAAAAAATAGGAAATGGCATTACAGTGTGATAAATCATAAAGTATGTTCATTCAATAAAAGGTTTGATGTTCGACATGTGGTGGTTCCCTTTGGTTTTTCTGATTCTCAAAGTTTCGATGTGTACTACATTGGGGTGAGGAATGCTGCAAATCCAATATGGACCTGCGTATAGAAGCTCAAATGTACTGCACCTACTCTTTCTTCTGTTGGATAAATAGTGTGTACATACTAATATCTTCTGTCCAATGTGAAAGTCACGGCGTGTACAAACCTGTTTTTGCTGTCTTCTCCGGCGCTCTGCGGCACGTTTGATGTTGTTCAGCGCAATGTCAATTATTTCATGGTGTCGTAGTCGACGAGATGTAGGAAAGGTTACCAATTCTTTAATTTTGTTAGGTGGTTCAACATTTTTCAGTATAAGAGACGGAGATAGCATAGTAGATTCATTTGGTATGGAATTAATTACATCTTGGAATGAGAGTATGTGTGTGTTCCAATCAATATGTTTTTTATGGCAGTATATTCTACACAGTTTACCAATTTCTTTCATTAATCGTTCACAAGGGTTCGAAGAAGCATGGTACCTGGATATATAGATCGGAGAAATGTTTTTAGCTCGTAACATACGTGTCCATACAGCAGATCGAAACTGTGATCCATTGTCGGAAATTACTTTCAATACATGCCCTACATGAAATAGAAAATGTTTCACAAATGCTTTCGAAACAGTTTTAGCAGTAGCTTTGCGTAACGGAGTGAAGGTAACAAATTTTGAAGTGCGTTCAACAGCGACAAAGATGTAGCAAAAACCTCTATTAGTTCTGGGAATCGGACCAAAAATGTCTACAGCTGCCATATGTATCAATTTAACAGGTACAATGGGATGTAATGGAGGAATATGTGAAGTCGTGTCTGATTTAGCTTTCTGGCAGATTTTACATGACGCTAAAACTCGTCGTATACGTTTCTCCATGTTGGTAAAATAACAGTTCTGTCTCAATATAAGAAAACATTTTCTGGCTCCGTAATGCGCGTAACGTAAATGAGTATACCAGATTAATTTGTTAACAAGTTCGTCAGGAATGCATAATAACCAATTGTTGCTGTCAGGATGAGAGCGGCGAAACAATGTCATTGCGTACAGTGTAATTGTTTCTAATGGTAACATTATTCCTATCTTGCCAAAGGTGTTTAATTTCTTTCCATACGTTGTCTTTACTCTGCTCTTGTGCTATGTCTTGTAATGACGACGAAATGAAATTTTCAAATGCAACTTGTTGAATGTACATGACGCTGAAATTTGCTTTGCAGAAGTTGGTTGCGATGTTTTGCTGATTGTTGTTAAGAGAACGGGATAGTGCGTCTCCTACAATATTTTGTGTACCGGGAATGTGAACAATTGTAAAATTAAATTCCTGCAAATAAAGTTTCCATCTACTTAATCTGTCGTGTGTAAATTTAGCGGAAAGTAAAAACTGTATCGCTCTATGGTCTGTATAAACGGTAGTGTGTCTTCCATAAAGAAAATGCCTAAATCTGGTAAAAGCCCATACAACACATAATGTTTCAAGTTCTGTAGCGGAATAATTTCGTTCAGCAGGTGACAGAATGCGACTTGCAAAAGCGATGTTTTTAATTACTATACAACCATCTTCTTCAATTTCCTGAAAAATATGTACGCCTAAAGCGGTGTTAGAACTGTCGGTGGCAATAGAAAAATTTCTAGTAAGATCTGTGTGTGATAAAAGTGGTGCATTCAACAAAGCATGTTTCAAATAACATTCTCGTGAACAAGATTCTGCATGTCAAAATTGTTGCTTGCGTTACTGGAACATGCAACCTGTACTGTATCTAGTCAAATTCTATCTGACGTGTCATTATTTTCGGGAGGATGCTGTGGCATTTCCACTATTTGTACTGTTCTGTTATTTCTTCCTGACGTCTTCCGTTCTGGATGATACCTACTGTCTGGTTCATTCATAATAATATGTTGTTGCTGATGTTCTTGCTGCTGATAAGATAGACTGTTGTTAAATGTACGCTGAAAATTTTGCTCATTATTTTTACGTCTGTCATGATAGTCATTTCTGTACGGCGCATTGCGATAGGAATTGAAGTAGTGTGTTTTCTGTACGTACTGATTCCCTTGTTGCTGTGCGTTATTATTTGCATTAACATTAAAGCTTGGTTGACCTTGTGCATTACATTGTTGGTTAGGTATGCTAACCGGCTGGCTTTCACGCTGTTGCGGTGAAAAACGTCTATTGTTACCAAAATGCGTCTGCTGTTGCTGATAATTTTACACATACTGATGATTACAATTTTATCTGTTATTAAAATTACGGCGATAGTTGTCATTTCGGGAGTGTCTAAAGAGAACTGTCACTTTCGGTAAAATTTGTCATATCGGATTTTCTTTAATCTTTCTTAATCCTAGATAGAGCGATAGTTGAAGAGCCGTTTTGGTAGATATAAAGGATAGTAGAAGAGAAGGCAGCAGTGCAGAAAACTAAAGATGAAACAGCACTACTACGGTTCGGGGCCCTGTGCACGCTACGGCACATATTCATTAAAGCGTAATGAATCATCTGAGGTTAATTACGCGCTACAAATAAATTTTAGCTTTTGTGTTACAGGCAATGCCGGTGAAAATTCAAGAGCAAATTGTTGTATCCATGCCAATGCTACTTTCTGCATTACAGGTAATGGCGGTGAAAGTACAAAAATAAATTGTCGTATCCAGTTCAAAGCGTGTACCTGTGCTCTGTCATTTTCAAATACCTTAGATTTTTTTACAGATACAAATTGCTTATAATCAACGTTATCGTCACTGAATGTGTGAACAGGTTCACGATTGCATAAGAATCTGTTTGTCTGTATCTTTTCGGATTTTAAGTCGCGTAGTCTCTGTAAATTACTTATGTTATACTGGCTGTATGAGTGTGAGAAATGTTCGGAATGTGGCGTATGCTGTGCCGTGTTATTGACTGAAACATTTTTCATTTCTGTTACTTTAATACGTTCCTCAATTTGGCTGTTCTGTTGTTCAAATTTCTTATCGACTTCCGTATCCAGAGTGTGTGAAAGTTCTGGTGACTTTAAATTAAACTCGTCGTGTAACTGTGTCGCATTCACAGAACATTGTTCAGCGACCGCATTACTTTCATCTCTAAGTGATTCTGTTGTCGCTGCATCTGTATTACTTAATTCTTGTGCAAGAGATCTAATTTCTTCACTACTGTTACTAGCACAAATCTCAATTTCGTCACGTAATTGTTCTTTAGTATCATCACGTTGCACGGTAACGGCTGTAATCTGTTCACTAAGTTGTTTATTCTGTTCATTAAGGTTGTCGTGTTTTTCATTTGACTGTTTGAAACTTTCATTAATTAGTTTGATCGACCTGTCATATTTTTCATTACGTTGTTTGTACGATTCATTAAGTTGTTTGTAATGGTTATCTAGCATTTCATTCCGCTGTTTGAAACTTTCATTAATTTGTTGTTTAAGATTTTCACCAAATTGTAGCAATAATGCTATAACTTGATCCACGTCAAAATTAGCTACTGTATTCTCTGTGCTGTGTGATGGTGTATCTGCTTTTGTCGCATTTTGTGTAACCAGTTGGTCATTCGGTAATTCTTGAAAAAGTTTGGCAATCGAATGTGCACTGTTAGTCACTAAATCAGAATCTAATAAATCTGCCGTATTTTGAGTACCCTGTTCATTTTCGTTAGAAATAATTATCTGTTTGCTACGTAAATTTTGCAAATCGGGCGTGTCGAACTGGGCAGCGTTCATTGTAACAGAACGTCCCGCGTCATCAATTGTCGTCAAATTAACAGAGGACACGATTGAATTTATTTGTTCATCATTAGGATTAAAATCGTTACTAGCGGTCGGTACGCACTGATTGTCTGTAAATGGAGGATTGTCATCATTACACTGAGTGTCGCAAAAACTATTGGTCAAATTATTAGAATCGGCTATTTCACTCATTGCACATCGCGATGTACTGTTAACACTTTTTCGCGGCATTTTTACACAAAACAAAATTAAGCACAAATGAAACAAAGACAATGCAAAATGCAACAAACACAAATACAACAAAGAGCAACAAATTGCCGATGATCTGTGAAAGAAAGAGTGACAAATTAGTAAATGCGTTGCGCCAGATGCAAACTACGTTTAAGTAAATAAGAGCAGATATATGACTACTTATCAGAAGATTCACAAAGAAATACGATCCTGGCCGGATGTCGCCGACTCACGCAGACTACACCAGACTACTACTACTACTGTCCACTCGCGCAGACAAGCGCAGACTAGCGACAAGCAACAACTAACGACATACTACTCTCTGGTCAGAGATTCTGTCATGCCTCGCCCATCGCCGGCAAAGCATACGTCTTACAAGCTCCATGCATATTTAGTCCACCAGGCACTCCAATCATTTCCATAACATTAAGTCTTGACACTGCATTCTCACTGAAACATAGAACAGCATTTAGCACCTCTACTTCCAGTCCTACTAGAACGCTTTTTCGTATCTGTTCCCATATACAATTGTTGAAACTTTCATTTGGATTCTGAGTCCTCCCATGTAAGAATTTATCTAATAATCTTGTGTCACTAAGATACCCATTAATAGGTATTACCATTTCCATTACAGGAAATGGCAAAGAACGTTTATGGTTGTAGGTCTCACCCTCGGTAACAGCATTCTGGTAGTCACACCATGAATCACTGCCAGGTGGCCAGTGTGCATGACATGGTTTGTCATCTGTGGAGTATTTATGAAAGAAGGTAGCCCATACTGCCTTTTTCATTCCCTCAAGGTCATTTTTATTTTGTCTTATGGTTTGTCCATAATAATACTGCAACCTGTCTATTTCTTCTTCTGCAAGCCAACCATGTCCGCTCATGCAGTTTTCATCAGCTAATTTCTTTCCATTCAAATTCCTCTTCAAGTTCTTCAGTCTTGTACCTAACCTTTTCTGGACATGTCCTACTCATTCCATTTTTTCAATTTTTGTCTCAGCATAAAGTTTGAATTCACAAACTTTTTTGGTATCCTTTTGAGTCTCCATCTTTTGAGTCGCCATATTTCTCTAGTGAGCTGTGAAATATCTTCACATCACCTTCAAATTCCATCCCTCCACTATAACCCCTAAAATTAATCAAACACATATGATTTTCAGTTCCACTAGTGCAGCCATGACAGTACTTGGTAATATATTCCCTATCAATGACTTTACCATTGTCCAATGGAGTAGTTGTTACTACACCATTTAGGGAACTATAGCCTCTTCGTTGCCAGGATGCATCCAGGGCTGCAGACATACGTGTATTGCTGTCATTCATGCCTACACTTTCCTGAACAGCATTTTTCATACTATCATTTGCTACTTCTTATAATTTTATGTACCTGTCAAACCTTGTGGAGAAGGTAAGTCCATAAGAGCACAGAAAATTTGTGCACTTCTGTACTCTCTGCCTATACACCTCATAGCATAAGTAAATATAATATTTGTGTTGTACACTCTCTGTTTAGTTATGCTACAATTATAACCACACATGCTTAAGTCACAAAAATTACGAACAACTCTTCATTTTGATGCACAATCTCTTCTAACACTTATCTCCTCAACCACCTTCACACCACTATTGCCGCATTCCTTACACTGCAAAACTTTATTTATTAATTCTGACAGCACAGAGAGTTCAACAAAAACACAACATGAATCAATAGTTGGCGTCTCTATATTATCAGCATTAATACTGTCAAGCCCATTGTCCAAATATTTCAGATTTAGCGTCGGAGCACTTGGAGTAGTTGAAGCCAATTCAAGTGTTGTATCACGTTGCATTTCAGTATTAGCAAAGTTAATGCGTTTGGTGGACCGATTTCCATAAAATTTACGTTATTTAACACCGAACTTCTAAATTCTTCCATTGCTATCAAGTGGAATAAGAAATTCATGCAAGAGTAAGAAATTCACGCACGCAAGTACTTCGCTGTTAAGAAAATATTCGCACCCAAAAAAAAAAGTAAACAATGACTAAACTTTCTGCAGAAACGAAAGATAAGCAACTCTAAATCTTTCGCAGGTTAGCCAATTTAAGAGACTAAAATGTTTTAAAACCGAGACAAATGAGAGCAAAACTCCATTTTTAACAGAGCTTACAGTGTGCCATGGGACATGCAGCCACTTTTAAATTCCTCTATTTTTGGTATTTTCTGTGATTCATTTCCCTGTTAGTAAACCTTTTTTTAGTTCAAAAGACTGTAGAGATTTTTTAAGACAAAAATTTAAAAAATCGATTTGTTGACAGTTATTCACGTACAGTCCCCTCAACGCAATACTGCCACATTTCGGAATCTGGCCTCTAATAGAGGCGGCCGTGAAAGGAGACTTTACTGGGCTGAACGAACTGACATTGTGTTAACACTTCGGTATTTGATAGTAAAGTCGTATTTCGTTCCATTCCGTTGACGTCCATTGTGAATCGGTTTTCATTCAGCCTATTTATGGACTATATGTTAGGTTCTAATCGGCGCATTTTGTCAATTATGGAAAATTACGTGATTAATCTACATATCAGTAAAACGTAGAATGCAGGAATTATGTTTGTTTACATGTCAGAAAGCACCCATTACTTCACATCACGACACCGTCACGTCAAGGTGCATTCTCGAGTACCTCCCGGTGAAAAATGGCTCTGAACACTATGGGACTTACATCGGAGGTCATCAGTCCCCTAGAACTTAGACCTACTTAAACTTAACTAACCTAAGGACATCACACACAATCATGCCCGAGGCAGGATTCGAACCTGCGCGTGGTTCCAGACTGAAGCACCTAGAACCGCTCGGCCACCCCGGCCGGCTCCCGGTGAAAGTGAGGTTATGAAGTTACAGTCCTTGATACAAAAAGTCAGACAATAGTATCGGAGCTGAGGAACGAACAATGTCGAAATTTAATAACATACAAAGAAAATATAATAACTCATGTTCTTGATCGATTTTGTGTGGTAAGGTGCTGAGATGGCTTCTAACATCAAACAACGTTTCAGAAGTTGACATTTATTTGCTAGCGAAAATATATAAATACAAACACATCAAACAATATTTATAAGGGAATTACACAGCAATTTTACATTACCCACTATGTTTTCTTTATTATGTAACAAATAACTTAATAAACTATATTTTTCTCCTTCATTAGAGCTGATACGAGGTGTGGCTATAAAAAAACCGGACTAGTACTGGTGAAACAATAAAACGAATGCAATAAGGCTGAAAGTCGCGTGGCCTGTCACGTGACTCTCGCTCCGCCTACTGCTCGAGTTTCATCTGCCTCCTGCACTCAGTCTGCCCGTGGCGTCTGTTTTAAGTAGTTGACGTTTTGTCTGTGCGTCGGAAAATGTTGAGTGTACAGAAAGAACAGCGTGTTAACACCAAATTTTGTTTCAAACTAGGAAAATCTGCAAGTGAAACGTTTGTAATGTTACAACAAGTGTACGGCGATGATTGTTTATCGCGAACACAAGTGTTTGAGTGGTTTAAACGATTTAAAGATGGCCGCGAAGACACCAGTGATGACACTCGCACTGGCAGACCATTGTCAGCAAAAACTGATGCAAACATTGAAAAAATCGGTAAACTTGTTCGACTAGATCGCCGTTTAACAATCAGAGCAGTGTCTGAGTTAACAGGAGTTGACAAGGAAAGTGTCGAACAAGTGTACCGATTTTTTCAATGTTTGCATCAGTTTTTGCTGACAATGGTCTGCCAGTGCGAGTGTCATCACTGGTGTCTTCGCGGCCATCTTTAAATCGCTTAAACCACTCAAACACTTGTGTTCGCGATAAACAATCATCGCCGTACACTTGTTGTAACATTACAAACGTTTCACTTGCAGATTTTCCTAGTTTGAAACAAAATTTGATGTTAACACACTGTTCTTTCTGTACACTCAACATTTTCCGACGCACAGACAAAACGTCAACTATTTAAAACAAACGCCACGGGCAGACTGAGTGCAGGAGGCAGATGAAACTCGAGCAGTAGGCGGAGCGAGAGTCACGTGACAGGCCACGTGACTTTCACCCTTATTGCATGCGTTTTATTGTTTCACCAGTACTAGTCCGGTTTTTTTCTAGCCACACCTCATATGTTCATTTAAATGTTAGTTAAGAATGACTACTTCATAAACTCACTTTCTTATTTACTTACAGTATGTACATCAGCCCTGTTCACTTATTGTAAAACCTAAACAATTTTTCGCTTTCAGGCATCTGATCTCGCTTGTAAAAAAACACAGAATGGTAATAAGTATCTAATTCCTCATAAAATATAGCCATGAAAAAAGAGCAAAATAACAAATATGGATTAGATACTACAAGACCCCAAAAATTCACTACTACAACATGAGAACAGTGCGGCGAAAATAGGTTACTTTCCCATGTTGCCAGACGACAACGGCGTCAAATCTTTACCCCTAAGAAACATTGACGTTATGTGACGTGACGATCCGTTGACAGCCTAGGCCCTAGGTGAATACCAACATTTTAAATGCAGTGCAGAATGTAAATACCGGTACATGAAACTGAACCATACACTTTTTTGAATATTATTTATTATTCCATGAACCGGTTTTCGAACCTTTTCAGGTTCATCTTCAGATGGTTTTCTGGATGTTACATCATAATTTATAGCATAATGCTGGTCTTGGGTCTGTGACAGTATCGTAACGATTATTGTTTATTTTGCATCCATATCGACAGGTAAACAATAATGATTATTGTTTATTTTAAATCCATGTCGACAGGTAAACAATAATCATGGCGATATATTAAAGACTGTTGCATCTTATTGTCACAGAGCATTATGCTATAAATAATGATGTAGCATCCAGAAAACCATCTGATGATGAACCTGAAAAGGTTTGAAAACCGGTTCATGGAATTATAAATAATATTCAGAAAAGTGAGTGGTTGCAGCTTTATGTATTCACATTCAATTAACATTCACGGGTTCTAAAATATCCGTAATGGATAAGCTTATTTAATTGTATAATGTTTTTACGTAACGCGATGTGAGGACAGTGTGAAATGGCCGCAGCACATTGTACAAAGTCGATATTAATTTATCGAAAATCAAGCTTGGCAGTTGGCAGTGAACATCACCAAAGGACCAAAATGTCATGTTTGTTTTGATGCGCGGAATGCGGCGTGTTGAACAATAACTTGCGATTTTTCTGTGTGTGTGTGTGTGTTGTTTTCGATATCGTTCGTTGACGATTTTAATTGTGATTTGTTTGTGGTAATATGTTATGAACGGTGTTAACTTACCACACATCTAAAATGATTTGTGATGAATCGGAAAACCAGTTAGCAAGAAAGCAACATATTCGCTATTTGCTTCGCCATCTCGATATTCTGCCTTCACGGTTAGCATATCATGATGCTGCTAGACTGACAATTTTGTTTTTTGCACTCTCCGGATTGGACGTTTTAAACGCACTAGATGAATTGAGTGAGGAAAAAAAGAAACACATAATAAACTGGATTTACAGCCTTCAGGTCGTACCGCAAGAGACAGGTAATGATGTCTTAAGTAAAGCTTTAGGGCATGTAACCTTAGAGTAAGCCCAGTAAACTTTAGAGTGAATTAATCATGTAAATAATTAAAATCATTCTTTCGACAGACGACAAAGAAAGCTGGAAGCGATGCGGTTTTCAGGGTTCGTCTACACTAAACTTTTCGCGCGACAGCAGCGATTGCTCAGGGCCATACGTGTGTGGACATTTAGCAATGACATATACAGGTCTTGCAGCACTTATTATTCTTGGTGACAATTTGTCTCAAGTGAATAAGAAAGCAATTATTGCTGGTATAAAGGCTTTGCAACAAGAGGATGGTAGGTATGTACTGCCCATGTTACCCCTGATGACTGATCCTTGTTGATTCAGGATTAAGTTTATGATTAAAAGTGTTTCATGTTACCAGCTTTTGCGCAACACTTTCCGGCAGTGAAAGTGACATGAGGTTTGTCTATTGTGCTGCCTGCATCTCTTACATGCTAAATGATTGGTCTGGAATGGATGTAGAAAAAACTATCTCATACATCTTAGATAGTATGGTAAGTGAGATACTTAATTTGGGAGTATCCTAATTTTATGCAGGAAATGTCATTGGCAAATTTTTGAGTTTCAAGGACTTGAAAACACAGATGACTGATTTCAAATGTGTATCTACATCTGTTATAGTCATATGATGGTGCAATTGGCCAAGGGCCTGATCTTGAAAGCCATGGAGGAACTACATTTTGTGCTGTTGCTGCCTTGGCTCTGATGGGTGAGCTTGATAGAAAAATTAGTCCCATTCAGGTATTTCATGTGTCTTTTTATTGTCAGAAAATACCTTTCTTTTCCCAGTTTTCTTTGTATCACATAGCTACTCAGTCTCTGCAAATGAACTGTCATGAAACAATAGAACAAAATAGGCTTACATGTAATTTTGTGGTCAGTTGAAACTACACATTGACTGACGTAAGTGTTGTGGCATGTGACATAATACTTTTGCAAATAGAAGTATAACAGAACATTGCCAATATTTTTTCTGTCTATATTTTTTGGACAGTCAGTTGCAATGAGAGACTGAACCTTAGCATAGTCCAAAGTACAGATTAGCTTGAAAGGTGATAATTTGGTAGTGAGTGGTTAGAGCCATTGAATGTGAATACAAAATCTCAGTAGGTTGTCGTACTGATATATAAAATTGTGCGAGGTCTAGGTTAGATTGCAAGGTGACAGTTTGAAAGTTGATATATGCATATTATTTTTATTTAACAGTTGCCTTATGATTTCATATACTGATGCAGAATGTTTTTAGCACAGACGTGTGCAATAGATAATGTGTGTTGTCCACACGTTTACACCTATATGAGGTTCATAGTCAACAATAACCCAGTTCGAAAACAGAAGTGACACTAACAAATATTATACTAAAAGGAGAACTGACCTATACTATCCTTCACTCAGCTTTAGTGTGCAACTGAAACATGTGAGGAACTTGGTCATAAAATAATTGACTACCCATCCAGTGATGTAAAGGATCTTATAATTCCTAAAATTAACTTCAAATGCAAACTGAAATCATAGAGAGAGAGAGAGAGATAAGTAATTGATCACAATTTTGATCCATGGAACAAATAACTTATTATAACTAGAAACTTTCATGGATGTTTTCTAGTTAAAAGGCATGAAGCCACAGTTACACATTTAATAACAATTTAGTAAATATTATAATTACAGTACAACCATCATTGTAGACAAAATACTAAACAACAGCCTAAGCAGAGAGATACACATACATCATAGAAAGGAGAAAATTAGTCACAATGTAATTATTAAATTGTTAATATATTGACATCCATCATCAAGTTAATAACTCTTCTTGATTTCTTCATTTATGTGACCATATTGTCAGTAGTTGCTTTACAATTCATGAGGATATTTTTGTTCCATCATTACAGCTACAAGAAAATGTGTATTTTCTCACCAGATGGATTTCACTTTATTGAAGTAAAGCATCATCAGTGCATCAGTGGTCTGCAATTAAAGGTATTTTGATCTAATAAACAAGTCAAATTGTAAATATCTTTAATTATAGGCCACTGATGATGCTTTACTTCATTAAAGAAAATGCATCTGTTGAGAAAACCATGCATTTTCTTGTAGTTTTAATGACCGTATAAAAATACCCTCAAGAACTGTACTTGAAGTTTTCGAAAAATGGCACATGACAGATTACAATCACAAACATTAAAGCATCAGTATCACCCAATTTCATTACCACCATCTTAAAACATTGTACAAAAACTATTTCACTTGCAAACCTGTGGCTCCTGCATTTGTATAGTTGTTAGTATATAGAACGAGATGCCTCATATCTCCCCCCCCCCCCCTTCCACCCTCGTATTTTCACTCAGACCAGTAACAAAAGCATGAATTATTGCTAGGAGCACAAGAAGCAGATTTTTTTGTCAAAAAACTGAATAAATTTTCCAAATTTTTTGACTACAGGAAAGTTAGCAAACATAAATTTTGTTGCCAAAACTTGATTTTCCAGTCTTTCCAACCTCATAAAGGGGTTAAAAACAAAATCTTCTATCCCACTGTTTTCAGGGTGTAATCATCACTCCCCAATTCCACCCTGAGAATTAGACTGGTCTGTTTCAGTATTTCCATGTGCATCTCTTTCTACTTTGAACACGCATCTGCTGTCAATAGCTCTTTTATTTGCTGGACGTGCTACATAAATCCAAGTTCCATTGGTTGGCAGAGTGTGCAGTTCTTCCTTCATTGCTTTTGTTTATAACTTTATCAGTTCTTTGAATTTAATTGAGCCCATTCAAAAACAATGTACCCTCCATTTCTAGTTCACCTACTGACAGTAGACTATTTAATAACCCTGGCACTACAAGAACACCTTTTACATTTATTTAAAATTTCTTTCCACGAATGGTAATTTTAACACCAACTCCTCAAACCTTTCTGGCAAAGAAAAATGTATGTCTTGACAACACTAATTCTTATTAGATTTTCCATTCCCTTGACATTCATCAAAGGAACAGATTCATGAACTAAATGCTCCATTGTCCCTGAGTCTGGAAATTGCTCCACTGTGTCATATGTAAGACTTCCAGCAACAGCAGAGAATAAAAGAATTGTCTTCACTTCCTCGTGCTCAAAAGTTTGAGGTGATGAATTCCACAAGTTATAAGCAGTTTCCTTGTTCAAGGAGTACTCCAAGTGCCGGCCGGAGTGGCCGAGCGGTTCTAGGCGCTACAGTCTGGAACCGCGAGACCGCTACAGTCACAGGTTCGAATCCTGCCTCGGGCCTGGATGTGTGTGATGTCCTTAGGTTAGTTTGGTTTAAGTAGTTCTAAGTGACTGATGACCTCAGAAGTTAAGTCCCATAGTGCTCAGAGCCAATACTCCAAGTGACAGTCTGTAACTCATTTCAATGTATGTGAATCACACTTTCTTTTGTTTTTGTGAAGTACTCCCAGAAAAGCCTTCTGTGCGTGTTGTTCAGCCGTGTCCTGAGTCGATTCTCCAGCTCACATATGAGTTTCAGTCCTAAGTATCCAGTTGCTAAAATTTGAGCCATCAAAAAATGGCACTCCTTAGCTTCCTGTTTTTCTGTTGTTATTATGGATTATATATTGAATTGATGAGCTGGTTTTCCACTGTTGTTACTGTCGTACTGTAAAACCTAGCTCTATGCCCATAACCTGCTGTCATAATTATAAATTACTATGAATATTATCTAGTTAAAAGCTGAGAAGCAATATTTAGATAAATAGTAATAATTCACTAAATATTAGAAATACACACACTGCAGGCAGCATACTGAACAACAGCCAAAGCAGAAAGAGAGATGTCAAAGCAAAGAGAAAATTAGTCACTGTGTAGTTATTGAATTGTTTGTATTTTAATTTAAACTCAATTAACTGTGGTAATATCTTCAGACCAACAAATGAAAACTGTAGAATTACAGAAACCACCTTACACCACATAGCTTTTATCTTCTTATGTGCAATGACGTTCTATTGTCTGTATCAGAAATTTGTTACTTGCATCTTAGTTTTACATCTTTACTAGTGTAAGTGTGTAATTATTGAGCAGATAAATAAAATGGATGGTACAGAAGTGTAATAATTTATTCAGTAAAAGTAATTAATTCTGCAGGCAAACAAGAAAGATGTTAAACAGTCATGACTGCTTCATGCTATTAGCATTAAACACACATATGTGGCTGAAGGCTATTTTAATGCATGTGAACCTTCATTTAAATGTACAAGTTTTGTGGCTAGGATGGTGGCGATGATATAAATAGAGAGAGGAGGAGGAGGAGATTAGTGTTTAACGTCCCGTCGACAACGAGGTCATTAGAGACAGAGCGCAAGCTCGGGTGAGGGAAGGATGGGGAAGGAAATCGGCCGTGCCCTTTCAAAGGAACCATCCCGGCATTTGCCTGAAGCAATTTAGGGAAATCACGGAAAACCTAAATCAGGATGGCCGGAGACGGGATTGAACCGTCGTCCTCCCGAATGCGAGTCCAGTGTGCTAACCACTGCGCCACCTCGCTCGGTGATATAAATAGAGAACGACATTCTGTTAAAAATGCTATTCTGATAACAGCACATGAAATAGTGCTGGACTGAAGTGGATTTAAAGATGAAGGCCACTATTATGATGAATGTAGACAAGACAGTGGAATGGAAAAAGGAAGCAATAAAATACAAGATCTAATCAGGTGGTATACAGGAATAGAGAATGGAGGCACAAAGTTTTAAGAAGGGGAAAAAGGGGAAGGTATGAGGAGAAAGAGATCAAGAATCTTTACCATAGGAACTAAAGCAGAAAAGCAGAAATGTTCATAAGAAATTTGAAGAGAAGTTGACAACAATTAAAGTATGATAGATTGCTACTTACAGCATAAGAGGCATTGAGCAGCAGACTGGTACATTTAAATGTAGGCTAAACTGTCAGGCAGTGTCTTCCTTCAGGTGCAAAAGAACACTCAAACATGCACGGGTCTGGTTTAAGGCCCAAGCCACACAACTCACCACTTGGGGCACCATACTGAGAGGGGTGCCACAACTACAAGATTTGTACACAGGATGTACCACAATTAGTTGTGAAAACTGACATAGTTGAAGGTGTACGAGAGAAAAGGGAGAGAGGGGAGGGTGGTGCCAAATGATGAGTCATTTCTGTGGAAACTTGTTCTTGAACCAGACCACTACATGCACTTTTCACACCCACATGACCAGTGTTGTGTGCAGATGCTCAGGAAGAAAGAACTAAGGAATATATACATAAAATAGCAGAGTGTTAGGATGGACAGAGAAATTTGCGTACCGATAAAGAAGATGGTCTGCATAGATAAAGAATTTGGAAGGAAACTGAGCAGCTACTCAATTATATTTCAGACCCAAAGGTATATGGACCCATCTGATTGAAGTTAGTGAACTATCTGAAGAGTTACAAGAAACCTGGAATTGATGGACTAATTGGTGAAGTGTTATGGAAAAAGAGGAAGCATTCTTCATAAAGAAATCCTTAAATTCATGAAACTGATATAGAAACTGGGAAGAACCCCAGAAGACTGGTCTTTTAGGTGTGATTCAACCAGTTCATAAGAAAATAGGCCAGGATTGCAGTCCTAAATACTGAGAAATTACCCTCGAATTTAGCCTATAAAGGTTTGTCAGGTATTAGGTTGTTGCATAAGATTGTAGTGTTTTTGTTTCGCATGTTGATATTCTAGTTGCGATGAGTTTATGTATCAATTGTCAATTTTTATCTGCAATTCATTGCTGCTATGTGAGTTTACGTGTTGTCATTTTGAGATAGTGACTGGAGCTGTAGAAAATGGAGTGCCAAGTGAAGGAACTGAAACATTTTTGACATATTCGTGTGTTTGAGTTCAATAGAGGAGCCACAGCAGCAGAGGCAGCCAGAAATATTTGCGCCATGAATGGGGATAATGTCATTGGATGGAGCATGGCAAAGAAATGGTTTTCTCATTTTGAGGAGGATCATTTTGACATTAGTGACTCTTTACATTTGGGAATACCTTCGGGTTTTGATGAAGATTATTTAAATGTATTAATCCACAATGATGCATATCATCATACTTGAGAACTGGTGAATGCAATGAATTGTGATCTTTCTACCATTGTGCAACATTTCCTTGCAATGGAGAAGGTTCAAAAAATGGGTGTGGGCATGCTCTAAGGCAAAATCACAAATATCAGGGGGTGGCCATGTGTGTAGCTTTGTTTGCTCATCATCAATTATCTCGTGAACAATGCCAACCATTTCTATCCTGTACCCTTACTGGTCATGAAAAGTGGTGTCTTAATGCTTACATAAGGAAAAAAAGGAAGGGTTCAGCCCAAACAAAGAAGCAACTCCCCATACGAAAACCTACATGCATCCATAAGAGATAATGTTATCCATCTGGTGGAATGGCGACAGTGTGGCGTACTACTGATTGCTTTCCCAAGGTGTAACCATCACTGCTGACAATTATTGTCAACAATGAGACATCTTGCAGATTCAGTCCTAGAACAGCTACCAGGAAGATGGTCTGAAGTGATGCTGTTCCATGATAATGCCCACCTGCATAATGCAAGACTGACAAAAAAAGTACTATACAGTGGTTAGGTTGGAAAGCCATTTTGCACCCACCTTATTCTCCTGACCTTGCATCCTCAGACTTTCACTTTCTCCACTCTCTGCAAAGTAACCTTCAAGGAACTTCCTTTACAGATGCGGAATCGAAAAATTACCACAGCATTGCCAGGTTGTTGTAAATAGTGAAGGAGAATATATTATCAATGACTTAAGTCTCAGTTATGTGTATCTGTTGTGTTTATTTAACTTATGAAGAAATGCTACAAACTTATGCACCAACCCAATACACTCTACAGTAAGCTAACTCAAAATGTGAGTGAGATTTTGGGATAATACCTGTGTGTTCGAAATGACCAACAACATACCACATATTTTTCCTGTTGCAAATACATAAAAGTCATATAAAGATAACGTTGAGCTTAATAACCTATACATAGACTTCAAGCTGGCATCCTAAATATACCTCGCTTGCTCAGGCAATCCTGACTGATTCCAAGGCTCCAGTGTGAGTGGATGGAGAACTAAGTACTTGATTCAGCATCAGTATGGGAGTAAGATAAGGGGATGCCATTTTTGTAATGCTTTTCAGCCTGAATCTGCAAGCAGTTACTCAGAAACTCTGACTAGCACAAGAGGCAGTTCATTAAAGAGCTGAAGGAAACCACACAACCCTGAGGCTTTGCTATCAATGAAATCAAGTCCAAGTACATGATGTTTACCAGGAACTTAAATGACAATCTGAAGAAAATATCAGCAGCAGGGTCCAATTCGGGGCATACGCAGAACTCTGAATATCTGGGATATAATATTAATAGGAAAAATTCCATGTCAGCTGAAATAAAATTGCAAATCTTAAACAGTAATAAATGGTTTCAAGGTTTAAGGAATTACTAGCCTCCAGGGTGTTAAAGACAGACAGATTAAATGGCAAATATACTTGGTCGTGATCATGCCAGTCATGACCTACACATGTAAAACATGGATATTAGTTAATATTGATGAACAGCAGCTCAAAGTATTTAAATACAGGGTGTTGCAAAAGGGGTGCAGTTCAGGGTAATAGTCGATGCAGTTCAGGGTAATAGTCACAGTGGTACTTGGAGATCTAGAACAAATGCTCAGTTGGACCATCTTATACAAGGAGCTGAGATAAAATCAATAAAAAGTAGGAATGTAGTCTAGCTTTGCCACATTCTTTGGATGGAATGTGAAAGAATGAAAATATATGCCCAAACTCTTTGTCTTTAAATATGTCTGCTTGTGTCTGTATATGTGTGGATGGATATGTGTGAGTGTGCGAGTGTATACCCGTCCTTTTTTCCCCCTAAGGTAAGTCTTTCCGCTCCCGGGATTGGAATGACTCCTTACCCTCTCCCTTAAAACCCACATCCTTTCGTCTTTCCCTCTCCTTCCCTCTTTCCTGATGAGGCAACAGTTTGTTGCGAAAGCTTGAATTTTGTGTGTATGTTTGTGTTTGTCTGTGTGTCTATCGACGTGCCAGCGCTTTCGTTTGGTAAGTCACATCATCTCTGTTTTATATATATATATATATATATATATATATATATATATATATATATATATATATATATATATATATATATATATAGGGAAACATTCCACATGGGAAAAATATATCTAAAAACAAAGATGATGTGACTTACCGAACGAAAGCGCTGGCAGGTCGATAGACACACAAACAAACACAAACACACACACAAAATTCAAGCTTTCGCAACAAAGTGTTGCCTCATCAGGAAAGAGGGAAGGAGAGGGAAATACGAAAGGATAGGGTTTTAGGGGAGAGGGTAAGGAGTCATTCCAATCCCGGGAGCGGAAAGACTTACCTTAGGGGGAAAAAGGACGGGTATACACTCGCACACACACACATATCCATCCACACATATACAGACACAAGCAGACATCTGCTTGTGAGATGTCTGCTTGTGTCTGTATATGTGTGGATGGATATGTGTGGATGGATATGTGTGTGTGTGCGCGAGTGTATACCCGTCCTTTTTTCCCCCTAAGGTAAGTCTTTCCGCTCCCGGGATTGGAATGACTCCTTACCCTCTCCCCTAAAACCCTATCCTTTTGTCTTTCCCTCTCCTTCCCTCTTTCCTGATGAGGCAACAGTTTGTTGCGAAAGCTTGAATTTTGTGTGTGTGTTTGTGTTTGTTTTTGTGTCTATCGACCTGCCAGCGCTTTCGTTCGGTATATATATATATATGAAGACCAATTGGAAAGAGAAAGAGAGGAAGAGCGTGAAAGCAGTGGATTTGTTGTATATAAGAGGAAATTAAAACTTGGGCATAGAAGATAGTGGAGAACTGCTGTGGTGGGGGCAGAATGGAGGAAAGTTATTGAAGAGGCTGAGATTACACAGGGATGTAATGCCATGACAAGAAGAAGGAAAAGAAGGCAAAGAAGAAGGAGGAGGTATACAGTTACAAGAACAACCTTTGACCACAAAATATTTGAAATATTTGTTCTGAAGCACAATGAGGTTCATTGCCTGTATCCCATGTTCAGATGCAGAAAGTTTCCAATTGCATCTTGATTTTACATGCGGTATAAATGTGTAATAGTTGATATAGTAGTAGTAATTAATTCTGTAAATGAATAAAAAGGATATCAATCTGTCAGCACTGCTTCATACTATCAGCAATACCACACTTAGATAAACACATACATGACTGGAGGCTGTTTTTATACATGTCTACCTTCATTTACAAAATTTGAGGCTATATGACAAAGGTTAAAATTAAGTGATAATAGTATTCTGTTTAAGAAGAAAGATTATGGAACTCACAATTGGTTGATGTAATAAAATGCAGTCATTGTATTGCTAGGCTGCTCAAGGAATTAAAGTCTATGTTCGTGTTTTCATCAATATCTTTTTAGTAGAATAACTGCACATTTAATGATGACAAACAAACAACTTACATTTTATTTATTACAAACCAAGTTTAGGCTTGTTGGACTATCATCAAGTAACGAGGAGCCTGTTGTTACCTGATGATAGTCAAGTAAGATGATAATCAGACATATAGTGGTAGAAAAAATATAAATTGTATGATTTCCGCCTTTAAAAAATAATAAATAAAGTCTTCGTATGCTCGTCTTACATCTACTTTACTTCCATTGCATTCCACAGCCTTATCACTGGGTCATTTGTACAAATGAATACCGTATTTACTCGAATCTAAGCCACACCTGAAAAATGAGACTCGAAATAAAGGAAAAAAAAATTTCCCGAATCTAAGCCGCACTTGAAATTTGAGACTCGAAATTCAAGGGGAGAGAAAAGTTTTAGACCACACCTCCAAATCGAAACAAAGTTGGTCCATTGTAACATGAGACACAATTTAGGTCGACTGGATGAAGGTACAGCTACAGTAATTTGGTTCGAGTCGTAAGATTAACAGTTAAGCTTTACCAAGTAGCCATTGCTATGTGTCAGGCGCTCCGTCCTTATTTGTACAGGTACCCTTCCTTTTTCACGTGCTTCGTCTGGTTTGAATCGATTGCTTATTTTGCTTTGACCTGATATGTGCTGTTCTCTTTGTTATAGGTGTTTACGTCACTCTAAGCTGAAACTGCATTACTGTACTGTGTCATGCATTGTTTGTCGCATTCTGTTAATGAATGTTTACAACCTGTTGCCGCTCGCGGCATGGCTTGCTTTTGTGCGTGCTACCACCGCTTAAAAAAAAAAAAAATTCTCTGTTTGAAAATCTTTGCAGGCGCCTCTTTAGTACATTACATTCTGCACACAAATTAGAGTCATCTTAGATTTAAAAATCTAGTCAGTTGCCGTGCTTCATTTCTGACTGTATCATTATTCAGCATAAGAATAATACGAATATAAACATGACATGATATGTATATTCTTCCGCGTTTGCTGTTGTCTCAATCTAGTTTCGTAGTTTATTAGGCAGGTAGGATTTAAATGAGATAGCAGCAAACATGAAAGAATACATGGCATAATGTTTACATTCTTCTACCTTTTCTTTTAATTTATTTACTGACGCAGAGGTTTTGGCGCCAGTATTTATCTTTGTGCCTGCAAAGCATGTCTGTGTAGCGATACATATATTCAACAGTAGAAATTAGTTGTGGCGGCACCTACCAGCATTTTTCAGAACTTCCGCTTACTTTGCACTCAATTCCAAGCTGCAGGCAGTTTTTTGCATTACAAAAACCAGGAAAAAAGTGCAGCTTAGATTCGAGTAAATACGGTACTTTATAATTTTGGCTTCTTTTAACTTTGTGAGCTTTGTTTGCTTAATAACCTTCGCACTAACACCAGGACATGGTATGATATATGAGCCACAGGTGTTTCTGAGTTCACAAAATGATCAAATCTCTTGTAAATCTACAGATCTCTCCAAAACAGTAGCATCTCGGTATCTGGGATTACAGGAGTACACCACAATTCCCCCTTGGAAGGTAACATTCTTGAGTAATGACAATGAAATGAAATAGTAAAGGGACCTTGTTTGTAAATAATAAGAAGTTGAGCACTGTAACAGGGAAGCCAACAGATTTTTGACAATTGTGACCACCTACATGTTGCGTATCATCATAATTTATTTTTTGATTTTACTAGATGAAAGCAAAAACATGATAGTTTCTACACAAACATACTTAACATAAATGCTAATCATGAGTTAATGCAACTAAATGCAGTTTATTGTAGACTAATATTTTTGTCCTAAACATTATGACATAACTACAATTGATTGTGTTTCATTTCTTACATCTAATTGTCAATTATGTGTGTTCAGGAATATTGAACTCACATGTTCTCTCATAGAGTTTGGTGTGATTATAACCTTGAGGCTCATCTGAACCACTGTGAGAATTGGTTAGAGATTATTAGTCTCCACAAAAATCCTTTGAATGACTATTGAAATACAGACACCATATTATCTGCACAGGTGTAATACAGTTGGGATACAAAGTTACCCTCGAGGTTGCCCACTAATGACTGTTGTGCCTCACCATAATAATCCACCTCATCAATATGTAGCTCAGGCTGAGATGAGTTTATCACACACACACACACACACACACACACACACACACACACACACACACACACACACACAAGCAAAAACATTATAACCACTCACTTAATTGCCAATTGGTCCACCTTTGGAATGTATTGCATCAATTCTGCATGGCATGGATTTGACAAGTCCTTGCCAGGTGTGTGGTACAGACGTCTACAGACAGATCACACAATTTCCGTAAGTTATGGGCTGATACGCTGTAATCATAATTGTCAGTGCCATTGGTTGAACACCTGCTGTGGAGTGTCGTGTGCAACAATGTGTGCTGAACAGAGTACTCTGAAATGCTTGTGGTTACACCACCATTGTATTTCGTTGTCATACCTGCCACTGACTGTCACCCATCCTGCTTTACAGATTGTACAAGCCTTGGACCTCTACATTCTATGATGTGATGTGTGGATATCTGACACCTTCTCACCTACTCCTGGCTTCACAGTCCTTCAGCCACTCTCCATAGATGCTCATGATAGTAGCACACGAATTGCCAACCAGCTTTGCTGATTCTTAGATGCATGTACCAGGTGCTAGGCCATAAATGTGCCCTTCATTCAAGTCAGTTATGTCAGTGGATTCCACTATTTGCGGCTAATGATTTCCCATTTGTCTCTGTGTTGGTCATTTACTTTCCTGACTTTGTATATGCCCAACAGCATTCAGCCTCTCAGGGGGCAGTGGTTATAATGTTTTGGCTCATCAGTGTATATCCAGATAATGTGATGTCTGTATTTCCCTAGTCATTTGTAGGGCTTCCTTGTATCCTGAAACCAACTCTCCAGTGGTTCAAATGGTCTGCAGGGCTGTAACTCAGTCCTCTTGAACATTGATGAGTAGAGATTACATTAGAAGTAAATGGATATGATTAATTTTAACAATGATTTTTTAATACAATGAAATCAGAAGGGTGTTTTCACTGGTTTTCTTCTTTTTATATCCAGGAGGGTTTCTAGGAAATTGTAGGAACACTGATTCAGTGAAATACACCGAATTGAGTCCACTGATAGGGACACTACCTCCCACAAAGAGCTTACATCATAGAAGTTATTACTTATACACACTGCGCCAGTCTGTAAGGGCTAGACTACACAGGGAATGTGTAACAAAGCAACTCATGGACAAGGAATATCATATTCACCTCCTCTGTGCTGTGTTAGTTGCCATTGTAGTGGAGTAGAAATAAAGTGGATACTAAAGCACAGTTGTTTTGTATCTTTGCTGTCTTATTTTCCCACAACTGTTTGAAAGTAGCAAATAAAAGTAACTGCAGTGACACAAACTCAAGACAACCATCACAAGTGTCAGTACGTACTCGTGAAAGCATACTACTAATTAATTGCCTCCAGGCAAACAGCTGAGCGTGCAGGTAGTAGTGGTGATTAGCTAACAACTCCCACAGGCAAGCAGGTGCATGTGTCCCAATTTAGTTAGACTTGAGTCGCTGCTGAAAAATAAATGTGGAATTAACAGCCAAAAACATAGGATGTGGTCCAAAACCATCTGTCCTTTCTAGGCTAGTTACCATTAACAGTAGCTGCAGCTACAGAGCAGATGCCAGATGAGGTGGTGATATAGTAGCAGCTATATTTCTCAACATCTGCTGTATAGATTCACTCAGCATTGTTTTTCTGTATCACAGCCACCTGTCCCATAATGGTTCTTCATGCTAGCTTTTTACCTCAGGGCCGATGAGACAGTTTGTTGGACTCCTCGGTGTCAGCTTGAGATGGTAGACATTGCTGACAGTGTAAGCAATCATCAGAAAGGCTGTACTTATGCTGAACCCCAAAGGCAGTGAGGTGCATACAGCCCAGTCCTCATCTGGATGTGTGGTGTATGCTGCCAGTCACTGCTTTAACCCAGGGCGCTAGCTTGCAAACTCTAGATCAACCCCCCCAGGGGGCTCACGGTCCTATCATGAGTATGTGCGTGCCGAGCATGGGGCCCCGAGCTATTTCAGCCTTCCTTCTTTCTGGGGCTGCATTTTCTTTCCCCTCCTTTCCTGTCCTTTCTCCATCCCCTCCGCCCTCTCCTCTCCCTCTCTTGGTGTCCTTGTTTATGTTGGCCACGCTATCATCCTGGCTATGTTGGCTTTGCAATTTGGTATTGTTGAGTAATTACCTCATTCTTTCAGCATCCTCTGGCCTCCCTCTGGGGTTTGACCTCCATTACTAAATTTCTATTCCGTAGTGTGAGCCATTCGGGGAAGAGCACCTTACCTAGTGTCTCCAGTGTGTGCACTCCTACTAGTTCCTTCCATCTTTTCCTCCACATCGTCTGAAGCTAGGGTACATAGCCAGCATGGTAGCCAGCCCGTGTGGTGGGGTCGCTATGTACCCTTTTGGTTTGTTTATAAATAAATAAATCTTCCGCTACCAGTTACAATTTTTCTTTATTTTACACACAAAAAAACACACTTGAAAATGGGAATTATTTCTCAAAACGTGTCGTGCGAAAAGTAAAATAAAGAAAAATTGTGACTGGTAGCGGAATTATTTTACACACAAAAGAACACACTTGAAAATGAGAATTATTTTTCAAAAGTGTCGTGCGAAAAGTAAAATAAAGAAAAATCGTGACTGGTAGCGGAAGATTTATTTATTTATAAACAAACTTATTGTCTCTACAGTCACAGGCTTTCAAAAACCATTTATAATGGATCAAATCAGGTGTACCCTTTTGGGTGAGCATCCTGAAAACACAAGGATCACACTTCTGATACCTGAGCTGTGACCTTCTCATGTAAGCCTAGGAGTGGTTGCTCATCTTCCTGGAGCATTGTAACTTCCGGCAATGGCCGCCGTGCCAGATGGCCCTTGCTGGGGCTGGGTGGCGCCCTTGGGGAGAGCCCCTGATTGGAGTGGGTGGTATCAGGGCGGATGCTATGCACATGAAACACATAAGAGTCCAGAACTCTGGCCATTCTTGTATGGCCGTCTCTTTGAATGGAACTGATTCTTTTAGTGCTGCTTCTTCTGCCCCTTCAGCCTTTCCTTCCCTGGCTGCCCTCTGGGAGGAGGGTCAGGCTCGGCTAGGGGCCAAACCTTTCCCCCGCTATCTGGTTTGTACCAGGACTGATGGGGATATTTTCACCAATACCAAACCTTTATTTTTTGTGGAACACCTTGAAGACAAGTTTGGCGAAGTGGACTCTCTGAGCAAGATGCAGTCGAGTTCATTGTTGATCAAAAATGCTTCAGCTGCCCAGTCTGCGGCACTTCGTGCCTGTGGCCATCCTGGCACAATTCCTGTGTCCCATTACCCCCCACGAGTCTTTGAATGTGGTTCAAGGTGTAATTTTTCACAGGAACCTCATCCTTCAAACTGATGAAGAACTTAGGGACAATCTAGGACGGCGGGGTGTTCACTTTGTTGAGCGTGTTCAGAAGGGCCCGAAGGACAGTCGCATTGATACTGGCGCCTTTATCCTGGCCCTAGAAGGGGAGACCCTCCCTGAGATTATGGTTTATCGGCTTATAAGAAGGAAAAGAAGATACAGGAGTATAAGTCCCTTGGTCGTCTAACCTACACTGTGGCTCATAAGAAGTATGCACTTCTTCATCCTGCGTCAATGACGTCTAGCTGTGCTTTAGTTACAACTTCACCCCTTCCTCCCCCTTCCTTACCCCAGTCCCGAACTCCTCTCCTACCCCCCTCCTCTGCAGTTCCCACACCCTCCCCTCCGGGTGCCGCTCTCCTTCCCCAGCCGGAGAAGTGTCCCTCTTCTTTGGCGTCTGCCGGTGAAGGGCGCCCCTCCCAGAACCCCTCTTCCAGGCACCTTCCATGCCAAAGGTCTGCTGCCACAGTCTGTAGGCCCCCAGGTCGCCCACTCTCTTTGTTTTCCAGATCTTGCTGCAGCTGGCTCCCTTTTGCAGCACAGCCCTCCTCGATCTCAAACAGAAAAGAAGAAACATAAGTCTTGGGACAAGGAGCCTGTGGTGTTGTCAGAGGTCCCATCCCCACCTTCGCAACCTGACTCTGACCTGCTGTCCATGGATGTCACCTCCTCCTTGTCGGTGATGTATGGTGACCCGGAAGCATGACTGGCTTTAGCCTGTTCACCCCCCATTTGAATCATTGTTCTGTGGTTATCCAATGGAATTGTAAAGGATATTACCGTCAACTTCCGGAGTTGAAATCCCTTATTTCGTTTTACTCTGCAGCTTGTGTGGTTCTACAGGAATCACATTTTACTGATGATCACTCGCTGGCCCTCCATGGGTTCCATGCTTTCTGTCAAAATTGGGTCAGTCCCCGTGGGCCTCTGGTGGCTTTTGTACGTTGGTCCATACGGACGTCGCTAGCGCATGGATTCCTCGTCAGACTACATTGGAAGCGATTGCTGTTAGGGTCCACCTGGACTCTGGGGTCACAGTTTGCAATCTTTATCTCCCTCCAGACAGGACTCTTACACCTGCTGCCTTAACTGCCCTTTTCAGCAACTTCCTCCTCCCTTCCTCCTTCTCGGGGATTTTAAACTCATCATCCCTTGTGGGGAAGTGCATTTCCATCTAGTCGGGGTCTTCTCATAGACCAGTTTCTTGCAGACTACGACTTGTGCCTTCTTAATGACTGCTCCCCTACTCGTTTCAGTGCTGGTCATGGTATCTTTTCTGCCATTGATCTTTCTCTTTCTCCTCCCTCCCGCGAAATGCAGGAAGATCTGCAGCGGATAGGCACTTGGTGCAGGGAATGGCAACTGACCCTTAACATAGACAGATGTAATGTATTGCAAATACATAGAAAGAAGGATCCTTTATTGTATGATTATATGATAGTGGAACAAACACTGGTAGCAGTTACTTCTGTAAAATATCTGGGAGTATGCGTACGGAACGATTTGAAGTGGAATGATCATATAAAATTAATTGTTGGTAAGGCCAAGATTCATTGGGAGAGTCCTTAGAAAATGTAGTCCATCAACAGAGTAGGTGGCTTACGAAACACTTGTTCGACCTATACTTGAGTATTGCTCATCAGTGTGGGATCTGTACCAGGTCGGGTTGACAGAGGAGATAGAGAAGATCCAAAGACGAGCGGCGCGTTTCATCACAGGGTTATTTGGTAAGCATGATAGCGTTAAGGAGATGTTTATCAAACTCAAGTGGCAGACTCTGCAAGAGAGGCGCTCTGCATCGCAGTGTAGCTTGCTGTCCATGTTTCGAGAGGGTGCGTTTCTGGATGAGTTATTGAATATATTGCTTCCCCGTACTTATATCTCCCGAGGAGATCATGAATGTAAAATTAGAGAGATTCGAGCGTGCACAGAGTCTTTCCGGCAGTCGTTCTTCCCGCGAACCATACGCAACTGGAACAGGAAAGGGAGGTAATGACAGTGGCATGTAAAGTGCCCTCCGCCACACACCATTGGGTGGCTTGCAGAGTATAAACGTAGATGTATATGTAGATGTTGTGTACATAGTTCCGCGTGGTCAGCGCGTACACAACTTTCCCAATAGAGCGCGCCCCGCTAAGCACAACAGCGCAGGCGCAGCGCTCGCCCATCTCCGCACTATGAGATGGCGCTGTCTTGGAGACGGACCAAATTCTGCTTCCACCGATCCGCGTATTAATATGTAACACAGCCAATGAGATTGCTGCTAACGTAGAACCTTTTCTCCTCGCGGATCACACTCGCGCAGTGATACCTGAACGCGCGAGGTATTATAACGAGTGCACATACCTCCGATTAGTCATTCTGCATTTGTCTGCATCAGTCTGCATTAGTCTGTAGTCAAGTTTCAGTCTGTGCCTAATAAGATTATCATATTCCTGTACATAGCCATGAAGAGAAATGTATAGACACTTTGTCAAGTATCAGAGATATGTGAGAATAAGATTAACGCACCAAGACCAAAGGAACTTCAGAGTATCAATTGTAAATAGCATCCAGAATCAAGTTACGTCTATGATTTTTATTATTTTAATAAATGTGTGTGAAAATTAATCAAGTTCTGTTTAAAGTTGGTCACTGTCAATCTGCTACTCTAAGCATGCAAGTGGCATTTCTATCGTCTGACCTAACGGCAGAAGATAAACACATCACGATAAGACCACGAGACATATTGCTGACACTCGCCTACTTCGTTAGAGCGACAAGTCAAATAATCTGATGGTGTGTGTACCGAAGGTCTTACAGTACACACACCACAGTATACCACTTCCCATTTATTCTCTCGCTTCCTTCCGTCACCCTGACAGACAGGTTACCTCGTTGGTCTTTCCAATGCGCAGATTGGCCTGTATATACTGCACAGGTCATTTTCTCTCCCTCTTTGTCAGGTTGTATTGATGACGTCCTAGGCGACGTGTCTGATGCGATTGTTCGCACTGCTAGCCTTGCTATCCCACTCTCATCTGGACCATTTCGCCGCTGGCAAGTCCCGTGGTGGAGAACGGCCATTGCCATTGCCATCCGTGATTGCTGTTGAGCTTTGCAACATCTTACGAGGCACCCGTCCGCTGCCAATCTTGTTGTTGTTGTTGTTGTTGTGGTCTTCAGTCCTGAGACTGGTTTGATGCAGCTCTCCATGCTACTCAATCCTGTGCAAGCGTCTTCATCTCCCAGTACTTACTGCAACCTACATCCTTCTGAATCTGCTTACTGTATTCATCTCTTGGTATCCCTCTATGATTTTTACCCTCCACACTGCCCTCCAATGCTAAATTTGTGATCCACTGATGCGTCAGAACATGTCCTACCAACTGGTCCTTTCTTCTTGTCAAGTTGTGCCACAAATCCCTCTTCTCCCCAATTCTGTTCAATACCTCCTCATTAGTTATGTGACCTTTAAATGCCTCCGCGCCAAAGCCTTTTACTTAATCAAATGGAGCAAATGGGTATGCTGGGAATGCTTTGTTTCTTCCCTCGGTTCTACTGTCCCTATGTCACAGGTGTGGGCTACACTTCGCTCTCTCCAAGGTTGCCGTCAGCAGTCTACCCTCCCAGGCCTTGCCCTCCCTGATGGCCTTTGCACAGACCCGTTGATTCTCGTGGAACATCGTGCATCCCATTTTGCAGCAGCATCAGGATCAGCCTGTTGTCCGGCTGCTTTCCTTCACCAGAAACAGTGGGCCGAAGCTTCCGCCTTATGTTTTACCCCTTGTCAGTCAGAATATTACAACGAACCTTTTACTGAATGGGAACTTCTTTCCACACTTTCTTCTTCTCATGATACAGCCCCTGGCCCAGACTCCATTCATAACCAATTGCTTCAACATCTCGGTGCTCCATGATGACACCATCTTCTCTGGGTGCTTAACCGTATTTGGCTCCAGGATGACTTCCCTTCTCAATGGAGGGATAGCATCATGGTTCCTGTCCTTAAGGAACTCCCTGTTTGTCAAAAGCTATCGGCCAATTAGTCTGACAAATGTTGTTTACAAGATACTTCAATGGTTGGTAGCCCGTCGGCTCAGTTGGGTCATCAAATCTAAGGATCTATTGTCCCCTTACCAGTGTGGCTTCCGAGAGGGACAGTCTATGATCGATCATTTACTTCACTTGGAATCCGCAGTTCAGCAGGCTTTATCCCAGTGCCGCCATTTGGTTGCAGTATTTTTCGACCTTCGCAAGGGCTATGACATAGCTTGGCGCCATCATATCTTTCTTACACTTCATGAGTGGGGTCTTCGGAGCCCACTCCCGATTTTTATCCACCAGTTCCTGTTACATCAGTCATTCAGGGTTCAGGTTGGTACTGTTTCTAGTTCTCCACGAACCCAGGAGAATGGCGTCCCACAGGGATCCATATTGATTGTACTTCTTTTCCTCATTGCTGTAGATGGACTTGAGGCCTCTGTTGGTTCTTTAGTCACCCCTGCTCTGTATATGGATGATTTCTGCATTTGGGTTAGTTCCTCTTTGATGGCCTCTGCAAAGCGGCAGTTCCAGGGTACTTTACGGCGTGGCTCTGCATGGACCCTCTCACACCGGTTTTAGTTCTCACCTTTAAAATCATGGGTGGTCCACTTTTGTCGCCATACTATGGTCCACCCTGATCCAGAGCTCTACCTCGATGCACAACGATTACCTGTGGTCCTACAGTTTCATTTCCTGGGTCTTCTTTTTACAACAAGCTCATCTGACATGTTCCACATCCTGGAGGACCTCCTCACTACGGATCAATTGGAATGAAAGTAAATCTAATCTAATCTAATCTTGGGCTGCCTCATATCGGACTTTTGAAAATAGGATGTTTCCATACACTCACTGTCCCTTGCTTCCTTGTCCACACCTCTTGGGGTGTGGATCGTTCCACTCTTCTCTGCCTTTATCGGGCTTTAGTTCTGTCTCGCTTGGACTATGGTTGTCAAGTTTATGGTTCAGCTGTTCCTTCCACACTGCACCTCCTGGATCTGGTCCACCATTGTGGTATCCGTTCGGCCGCCGGTGCCTTCCCTACTAGCCCTGTTGATAGTCTCCTGGTTGAAGCTGGGATCCCATTCCCCCCCCCCCCCTTTCTGCTTGGCGCTCCCAGCTTCTGGTTTCTTATGAAATCGATGTCCGTTCCTCTCCCACTCACCCTTCCTATTCTATCCTGTTCCCAGACCAAGGTTGTCGCCCGCCTGATTCCCGCCCTCGGGCGCGTTTACCGGATGGGCTCCACCTTGCGTCTCTTCGCTGTGATTTTCAGCTTCCTTCTTTGTCCTGTCTCCCACATTCCCTCACCAACACCTCCCCTTGCTTAGTTCCTTGGCACTGGATTTGGATGGATCTCTGTCGAGGTCCGAAAGATTCCGTTCCCTCTATGGTGTTCTGTTGTTTTTTCTGCCGAATTTTATGGGATTTTTGGGATGCTGTTGTTTTTTGCACTGATGGCTCTAAATCTGCTGATCGTGTGAGATATGCCTTCATGTCCTCTGATGGCATGGAAAATCATCTCCTGCGAACTGCATGTGGGGTGTTTACTGTGGAATTGATGGCAATTTCTCAGACCCTTACCTTCATTAAACAGTCCCAACTCAATCGTGTTTTGTTATGTACGGACTCAGTGAGTGGCCTTCAGGCTATTGACTGGTGTTTTTCCTGCCATCCCTTGGTCTCAGCCATCCATGACCGTCTTGCTCATCTTCACCATGCTGCTTGTTCCATTGACTTCCTTTGGGTCCCTGGCCATGTGGGTATCCCAGGTAATGAGCCTGCTGATCGTTTGGCTGGGGGAGCAGTCACTTACCCCACTTCCTCTGTAACCCCTACTGCGACGGATTTACAGCTTCATATGAAATCCCACTTCTCACAATCATGGGCCAACTCTTGGGAGGCTGCCTCCCTGTCTAATAAACTTTGTGCGCTTAAGGTGACATCTGTCCCATGACGTTCTTCCTTCCGCCTCTCCTGAAAGGACTTGACCACCCTGTGTCGTCTCCACATCAGCCATACCAGGCTGACCCATGGTTTTCTTTTGCGTAATGAGCCACCCCCACTTTGTGGTTGTGGAGCCTTCCAGTCTGTAGCTCACATTTGTGGTTGTGGAGCCTTCCAGTCTGTAGCTCACATTTTGGTGGAATGCCCCCTTATTTTGGGTCTGCGTATTAAGTACAGACTTCCCCGCACTTTACCTTTAATATTGGCAGAAGATTCCCAGTGGGTTGAACTGGTTCTCAGTTTCCTCCGTGAAAGTGGTTTTTATTTTCAGTTCTAAGGTTTTTAATCTCCCTCTGGAGTTAGGGACAGAGCAGTGAGGGTTGAGGTGTCTCCCAATGTAAGCTGTGTTTGGAGATGCCTGACACCCCTCCCTGGCCAAGATCCTCTTTTCTCTCCCTTTTACTCTGTTTTTATCACTTTTTCAATTTGGTTAGTCTCTTTTTACAATGCACACCTTTACATTCTCGTGGTTGAACACTTTTGAATAGCACGTGGTCTTGCCTGTACTGTGTCATAGGTGGGATATTTCCTACCTCTAGCATAGCCTGTAGTTGCCCACTTGCTGACTTCCTTCCTTTTGTTTTCCCTCTAGACAACGACAGCACTTTTTTTTTTTTTTTTTTTACCATTATGACTCTTCTGAGATGTAAATTCGTCCAAATGGACCACCTGTGAAACAAGGGACTGATAACCTTGCTGTTTGGTCCCTCCAACCCCAATCAATCAACCAACCAGCCATCTAGATCAGCAGTTTGAGGCCATCTGTTACAAAGCTGTCACTGTGTGAGTTGTAGTGAGCTGCTCTGTCAAATGTGTTGTGTAACAGAATGTAATCTTTCATTCTCGATTTAATATTGCTGACACAACCCTGGTGGTTAATCATTTCACATAGATGCATAAGTTGATGGCCTGCCGGTGGCCTTTGGGTCACTTAACCCATGAATTAACAAGTCAGATCTCAGATGGCCTTTATGACATACTTGTGTTCCTGTATGAGATTGGTTCTATGTGTGGCTCAAGGAACAATATGGGAGAGGAGGAACAACAGTTGTGGTGAGTGTCCCATTGGGAACAGCTATTGCACCATAGAGAAGTCATAGTTCAACACCTGAAGCCGTCGCACAAATGCATACCTTGCAGAATTTCTAAGCTAAAGCTAATGAGTCTGCAAAGGATAGGTTGGGGAAGTATCACCAACAATTTGAAACACAGATATTGAAAGTCAGTAGTATCTGGCTAGAGTACCGATCACAGAAACATCTGTGGTGGCCGCTCTTTATTGATTAAAGTAACACAGCATGACAGGGAGAGACAACTTAAGTGGCACTCCTTCAGCACAGAGAGATGTACTCACTTAGCACTCAGTGTTTCTACTCAAGACCCAAGTTATTTTGTGTGAGCTTTGCACTAAAGACAATATGTGGCATTTGAAAGGTGAGATAGTGTTGTTTATTGATGATGTGAATGTTCATTGCTGCTGATCTTCCCAGAAACACGAGAGGTTGGGAAGAAAGAATTGAAAAGTTATTGGCTTACCTTGATCTCTTCATCTCTTGATCTCTCATCCTTAAATCTTCGATAGGAGGAGAAATTATCTTTGTCTTGGAACTGTGTGCATGCTATAGTCATATCATTACTTGCATAATATACTCTTTTCAATTATGTATTCAGTTTGTCATTGAAGTTAGTACTAAATGACCAATGAATATTACACTTTAGTTAGCTGATAAGTAAACTCTATGTAAAGTTTGGAGTGAGTATTTAATGAATTGCTAGTTTGTCCTGTTTTGTGAGAGATTGTGTAAATTTGCTGCTTTATTGCTGTCTTCACTTACAGTAATTTTTGGCCTCTAATTTCAGCGTTCAAGATTGAAGAAATGGCTGCTGATGCGTCAGGTGACAGGATTTCAGGGACGCCCAAATAAACCCGATGACACGTGTTATTCTTTCTGGGTTGGAGCTTCATTGAAGGTAACATTTATCAGTATTTTTTTAAATTTTTGTCTGAGCCTTCATGTCTGTGATGGTTTACTTTCTGTCTTGAAACTAAAATAAGTAATTCTTCGTAACTTAATCTCAATACTGTTCCATGTCTTCATATTTTCAGATACTTGGGGTTTTTAATATGATCTCATACAAGCCTAACCGATTCTACATACTTTCTACACAAGACAGAATTGTTGGCGGTTTTTCGAAATGGATTGACACAACTTCAGATCCAATGCACACTTACTTAGGTATGTCACAGAAATGCAAGAAGCATCTAAATAAAGCCATTGAAATCTTCTGTGTTCATACTTTGTGTGTGTGTGTGTGTGTGTGTGTGTGTGTGTGTGTGTGTGTGTGTGTGTGTGTGTGTGTGTCAAACTACTGAGATTTTTTAACATAATTGTTATTTTATGTGTAAAATCTTCTCCAAAATATGAGATCTGACAAAACAAAAATGAGACTGCTTGCTCTGTTAAGGAACTGCTTTGACTCCATTGGTGACACTGTAGTGTGTGGCAGTAGCTGGAGGAAGCGTTCTCTTCCACTCAACCTGTTAATGCTTGTGATCTTGTGGTTAATAGTGTGCATTGTAAAAGCAAAGTGAAGCTTTCAAGAACATACATTCCATTATTTTCTAACCACGTTTTGTCCATATACCAAAAAAAAAAATTGCCTGATGGAAGTACAGTGGAATTTATTTTACTTTGCTGTAGTAATAAAAGTAAGTTTTCCATCCTAGAACTATTATGTGCTTCTGCAGAACCATTATGCTTGGAAGTTTGGCATTAATGGAGAGAATGCTGCACCTCAACTGACTTCAGCTGCTAGCTAACAGCGGTTGGCCAGTGCCCAGCTGTTCATGCCGCATCACATGATGTGTCTGTGATCTATCACACATGTTGTTGCTCTTACTTTGGCAAGCATAAAATCATTTGTTGTTGTAATATGATTTTCCATGCGAAATATCTACAATAAACAGAGCGAACATAGTGCAATAACAACCATAATGTGGCAGTTGCTCATGCAGCATATGGTAGAACATTAAAGTATTTACAATCAATATTAGAATTTACCAGAAAATATGAAAATTTTACAGAAGTTTGCAGCATTTTGTTAGACATGTCCACAGCACGAAACCTGTATGCCATGAGTGAGGAGAGTTCCTGCAGTGAAATTATGAAAATATAATGGTTTTCTCATTTCAAGGGGCATTGATTTGGTGTGAATTGTTCTCCAAATTTAGGAAGACATTTGGGAACTGTTGAAAATGATTTAAATTGTTTTATCATCTTCATCAGTGTGACACCAGTTAATGGAAAAGTAATGAAATGCAACCATTGAACATTCGTGCCACTTTTCCCCTCAAGTGGGTTAGGTTCAAAGTTGGGTACTGCATGCTGTAATCCAAAAGAACAAAATTCAGTTGGTGGGTGCATCTGCATTTATGCTTGAACATTATTGCTTGATTCATGAACAAAGTCTGTTATCTGAATGTATTACCCTGTTGTAACTAAACCTGTTTGGTTAAGAGATGTGCATAAAAACTTAACATCCTCCATGCCAACTCTGTAGAATTAATACTTTAGGGGAGTACCACTTTGTCTGATAGGAACCTTCTAATTGACCAGCTTCTCACTGACCACGCTCAGTGCCTCCTGAATGATGGATCTCCCACCCACTTAATGCTGCCCATGACGTCTTTCCAGCTATTGATTAACAGCCTCTTCTTCTAATCTTGTAACTTCGATACATTTATCATTACATGGTGACATTTCTGACAGTGACCACTTTCTGGGAATCTTGTCATTTCCTTGTCACTGCCAGACAGACCAACTACGCTGTTGGGCTCTTCACAGTGCCAAATGGCCTTTGTATGCCTCTGCTATTACATTTGCCACCTCTCTGTTACATTGATGAGGTTGTGCAAGATGTCTCAGATGTGACCACCCACACTGCGGGAAGTGCTGTTCCCCTTCCTAAAGAGCTCCCCCCACCATTGACTAGTGCTGCGGTAGACCAAACCATTGCAATAGTTATTCAGGATCACCAATGAGCTCTGAAATGATCCAAATGACATCTTACACAGATTAATCTTAGTACTTTTAAATGACTTTATGCGATGGCTGTCTCTAAATGCAGTAAGAAGGAATGCTGGGAGCACTATGTCTCCTCCCTGGGATGTATGCCTCTTCATCTCAGGTGTGAGCTGAGCTCCACAGTCTCATGGGCCACCAATGATCAACAGCTGTTACATGTCTTGTCCTGAAGAGTGATCTTTGGACCAGTTCATCAGTTCTTGCAGAACACCTGGTGACCCACTTTGTGCCAGCATTGTTGTCCTCCTGTCTACTGCAGAAGTGACAAGTTGAAGACATCCCCTTGTATATCGCTCCCCACCAATCTCAATCCTATAATGAACTCTTCATTGACTAGGAACTACGTCAGGCTAGTGCCTCATCCCACGACACAGCCCAAGGCCTGGATTCGATTCACAATCAAATGATCCAACTCCTGAATGGTCCACAAAGGCAACATCTCCTCAGGGTCTTCAGCCAACTTTGGCTGCAAGGTGCCTTCCCCTCGGAATGGGAAGATAGCGCCAACATACTCCGTAAGCTGCTTGAGAGGACGGTTGCCCACATGTTCTGCTGAATTCTTGAATCACTGGACCTTTTGTTTCCCTATCAGTGCAGTTTTTAGAGGGACAATCCACAAAACGTTTTGGAATCTTTTCTTACCTGTATACGGCATTCAACATCACTCATCCTCCACGAATGGGGCATTTGAGGCCCACTACCAATCTTTATTCATCAGTTTTTGTCCCACCGATTGATCAGGGTTAGAGTGCCACTCTCTTCCTCATCGCCATCAATGGTCTTGTGACCTCTGTTGGGCCACTAGTCACCCCGGCATTGTATGTCATTGATTTTTTCATTTGGTACAGCTTTAGTAGCGTCTGCTGAATGCAAGCTCCAAAAATGCCAGCTCCAGGGAGCCATTCAGCAGGCCTCTGCACGGGCTCCTTCTCTTGGTTTCAGATTCCCTCCTACAAAAAAAAAGGGTCTTGCATCTCCGCCATCATACCAAGCTCCATCCTGACATGGAACTACTTAGCTACCAGCACCTGGAAGTTGTTGTACAGTACTATTTCTTGGGCCTCCTTTTTGATAGAAAGCTGTCTTTGCTGCTCCATATTCATTAGCTGAAGACTAGCTGCAGGCAGAAGCTTAACACACTCTGCTTCCTTGCCCACTTATCTTGGTGTGTGGATCGTGCTACTCTTATCCATATTTACTGGACACTGTTTTCATTCCGACTGGAGAATGGTTGCCAGGTTTATGGCTCAGCATTAAAACTGGTAGACGTAGTCCATCATTGTTGTGTGCATCTGGCCACTGGTGCCTTTCGGACTAGTCCCATAGAAGTCAACCTGGGATCTTCTCTCTTCAGATTCCGTTGTACCAGCTCTCAGTCTCCTATGCAATCTCCATTCGACAAGTCCCTCATCATCTCACATATCCCATTCTCTTTACATATTAGAAGTGTCACCGTCGTCCTTATTCCTGCCCTCAAATGGGATGACTAGTTGGAATGTGCCTTGGTTTCCTCTGCCAAGATCCCCATTTCCTCTCCCTGGACTGTGTTCCTTGTGTTTTCTCAGTCATTCCTCCTTGGGAGATGCCCAGGCCATAGAGTTGGACCTATCTCTTCCTATTGGCTCTGTTGCCCCCCCCCCCCCCCCCATGACCTTTCAACATTTGTTGCATTCAGTTTTTCATTAGTTCCCTCTAAGCAATGCAGAGACAGTGTGTTGACTGTGAAATCTGAATACAAGACAGATCTCTATTTGATGTCTACAATGCAAATACTGTAATTTGAACCACACATCAGAAAGAATGGCAGAGTTACACTGAAGTTAGTTCAGGTATTATATTGCAATATGAACAAGGCTGGTGTTGATGCTGCAGTGCAATGTCTTTTGGCACCAAAAGGTCAAATGGTGGAGGCTGTTGTACATTCATCTACTGCTAATAAGAGTGTCAACTGCATTTTGGTTTTACAGTTCATAGAGTAACAGTGACTGCCTTCATCATAGCATTTACAGCTGAATTTGTTGATGATAATGTGCACCTCTCCCCCATGAACCATAGACCTTGCCGTTGGTGGGGAGGCTTGCATGCAACCACAACGGAGGGGTATCTGTTGAGGGCCAGACAAACATGTGGTTCGTGAAGAGGGGCAGCAGCCTTTTCAGTAGTTGTAGGGGCAACAGTCTGGATGATTGACTGATCTGGCCTTGTAACACTAACCGAAATGGCCTTGCTGTGCTGGTATTGCAAACGACTGAAAGCAAGGGGAAACTACAGCCGTAATTTTTTCCGAGGCCATGTGGCTTTACTGTATGGTTAAATGATGATGTCGTCCTCTTGGGTAAAATTTTCCGGAGGTAAAATAGTCCCCCATTCAGATCTCCGGGCAGGGACTACTCAAGAGGACGTTGTTATCAGGAGAAAGAAAACTGGCATTCTACGGATCAGAGCGTGGAATGTCAGATCCCTTAATCGGGCAGGTAGGTTAGAAAATTTAAAAAGGGAAATGGATAGGTTAAATTTAGATATAGTGGGAATTAGCGAAGTTCGGTGGCAGGAGCAACAAGATTTTTGGTCAGGTGAATACAGGGTTATAAATACAAAATCAGATAGGGGTAATGCAGGAGTAGGTTTAATAATGAATAAGCTACTACAAACAGCATAGTGAACGTCTTATTTTGGCTAAGATAGACATGAAGCCCATGCCTACTACAGTAGTACAAGTTTATATGCCAACTAGCTCTGCAGATGACGAAGAAATTGAAGAAATGTATGATGAGACAAAAGAAATTATTCAGATAGTGAAGGGAGACGAAAATTTAATAGTCATGGGTGACTGGAAATTGATAGTAGGAAAAGGAAGAGAAGGAAACGTAGTTGGTGAATATGGATTGTGAGTAAGAAATGAAAGAGGAAGCTGCCTGGTAGAATTTTGCACAGAGCATAACTTAATCATAGCTAACACTTGGTTCAAGAATCATAAAAGAAGGTTGTACACATGGAAGAAGCCTGGAGATACTGACAGGTTTCAAATAGATTGTATAATGGTAAGACAGAGATTTAGGAACCAGGTTTTAAATTGTAAGACATTTCCAGTGGCAGACATGTACTCTGGCCACAACCTATTGTTTATGAACTGTAGATTAAAACTGAAGAAACTACAAAGAGGTGGGAGTTTAAGGAGATGGGACCTGGATAAACTGACTAAACCAGAAGTTGTACAGAGTTTCAGGGAGAGCTTAAGGGAACAATTGACAAAAATGGGGGAGAGAAATACAGTAGAAGAAGAATGGGTAGCTTTGAGGGATGAAGTAGTGAAAGCAGCAGAGAATCAAATAGGTAAAAAGACTAGGGCTAGTAGAAATCCGTGGGTAACAGAAGAAATATTGAATTTAATTGATGAAAGGAGAAAATATAAAAATGCAGTAAATGAAGTAGGCAAAAAGGAATACAAACGTCTCAAAAATGAGATCGACAGGAAGTGCAAAATGGCTAATCAGGCATGGCTAGAGGACAAATGTAAGGATGTAGAGGCTTATCTCACTAGGGGTAAGATAGATACTGCCTACAGGAAAATTAAAGAGACCTTTGGAGAAAAGAGAACCACTTGCATGAATATCAAGGGCTCAGATGGAAACCCAGTTCTAAGCAAAGAAGGGAAAGCAGAAAGGTGGAAGGAGTATATAGAGGGTCTATACTAGGGCAATGTACTTGAGGGCAATATTATGGAAATGGAAGAGGATGAAGATGAAATGGGAGATATGATACTGCGTGAAGAGTTTGACAGAGCACTGAAAGACCTGAGTCGAAACAGGCCCCGGGAGTAGACAACATTCCATTAGAACTACTGACAGCCTTGGGAGAGCCAGTCCTGAAAAAACTCTACCAACTGGTGAGCAAAATGCATGAGACAGGCAACATATCCTCAGACTTCAAGAAGAATATAATAATTACAATCCCAAAGAAAGCAGGTGTTGAGAGATGTGAAAATTACCTATCAGTTTAATAAGTCGCAGCAGGAAAATACTAACCCGAATTCTTTACAGATGAATGGAAAAACTGGTAGAAGCCGATCTCGGGGAAGATCAGTTTGGATTCCATAGTAATGTTGTAATACATGAGGCAATACTGACCCTACAGCTTATCTTAGAAGCTAGATTAAGGAAAGGCAAACCTACATTTCTAGCATTTGTAGACTTAGAGAAAGCTTTTGACACTGTTGACTGGAATACTCCCTTTCAAATTCTGAAGGTGGCAGGGGTAAAATACAGGGAGCGAAAGGCTATTTACAATTTGTACAGAAACCATATGGCAGTTATGAGAGTCGAGGGACATGAAAGGGAAGCAGTGGTTGGGAAGGGAGTGAGACAGGGTTGTAGGCTCTCCCCGATGCTATTCAATCGGTATATTGAGCAAGCAGTAAAGGAAACAAAAGAGAAGTTCGGAGTAGGTATTAAAATCCATGGAGAAGAAATAAAAACGTTGAGGTTCACCGATGACATTGTAATTCTGTCAGAGACAGTTGAACTGAATGGACAGTGTCTTGAAGGGAGGATAAGATAAACATCAACAAAAGCAAAACGAGGATGATGGAATGTAGTCGAGTTAACTCGGGTGATGCTGAGGGAATTAGATTAGGAAACGAGACATTTAAAGTGGTAACAGAGTTTTGCTATTTGGGGAGCAAAATAACTGATGATGGTCGAAGTAGGGAGGATATAAAATGTAGACTGGCAATGGCAAGGAATGCGTTTCTGAAGAAGAGAAATTTGTTAACATTGAGTATAGATTTAAGTGTCAGGAAGTCGCTTCTGACAGTATTCGTATGGAGTGTAGCCATGTATGGAAGTGAAACATGGACGATAAATAGTTTGGACAAGAAGAGAATAGAAGCTTTCTAAATGTGGTGCTACAGAAGAATGCTGAAGATTAGATGTGTTGATCACATAACTAATGAGGAGGTATTGAATAGAATTGGGGAGGAGTTTGTGGCACAACTTGAGTAGAAGAAGGGATCGGTTGGTAGGACATGTTCTGAGGCATCAAGGGATGGAGAGCAGCGTGGAGGGTAAAAATCGTAGAGGGAGAGATGAATACACTAAGCAGATTCAGAAGGATGCAGGCTGCAGTTACGTACTGGGAGATGAGGTAGCTTGCAGAGGATAGAGTAGCATGGAGAGCTGCATCAAACCAGTCTCAGGACTGAAGACCACAATGACAACAACAACAACAACAATAATGTGCACCTAGTTAGTGATAACACTGAACAAAGTTGAGCTGTAGGTATATTGACATAGAGGGATTTTCTGCAGCATTTACCATCTGTAAGTAAAAAGTATTGCCCATTTATATCATGTACTTCCATGTGTGAGAAAGAAACTACAAAACTCTCTTGCAGTAAAATGTGTTACCAGTGTGAGCAAAGTGGTTTTGCTTCATGTAATGAACCTTGTTTCAAGATCTACCACACAAAGAAACAGTAAGATTCTGTATGAAAACTGTACTTTAACACACCATGTGTATGTAGAAAAACATACTAGTGTTTAAAAAAATACTTAACAGAGTTCTTTTTCAGTAAACAGCTCTTTCTAATTTCCAAAAACTACTATGAATTATGTGCTTATCTTGAAACCCTGTTGACTGAAACACAGTTATTTCAGCAGAATGTAAAAGTTGAAGAAAGTGGTGCAAAAAATGTTACCTCATTTGTCAAAATGTGTTGACAACTGACAGAATAGCATTAATTTGAACATTTCTAAATTTCATCAGTTTCTGCAGCCATGTATGTAGGATAGACTCACTACTGGGAGTGTCAGACAGACAACACAGTTTGTAGAAGACAAGACAGTATTTTTATCTCATCCCCTGAAAAGCACATTGTGCTCAAAACCAACCAAAAACTTTAAAGATTATTGTAAAGGCTTAGTATTAACTTCAAAATAGCTCCTGGACACACCAACTTGCCTCCTGATGGAGTTGTTCATCAGTGCTCTCTTGCGTAAAAATTACAGCTCACATAAACAGAACAAAAACAGAACAACAAATAGTGATGGAAACTAACAATATCACAGTCTACATAACCAGAGAACAACTTGAAAAATGTCATTAAGAAGTCAGACGTGGTAAAACGGTGGTTTTAGATTATGTGAAAGGGTAAAGTGTTACAAGTGGCCACACTCGCTCCAACCTTTAAGGATGTGGTTGTTAATACATGTCACGAATGGTTGTGGGAAGTTATGGTGATCAAACAGCTGATTTCTATAGCCAATAAAGTAATGATGTTTTGTTTCAATTGCAGGAGAAATTTTACATATTTAATGCAACAATCAGCTTTGTATGCTTAGTGCTTGATTGATATTAAATTGAATTTTTGGCAAATAAAACCTCATATGCAGAGTTAATACGCACAATCATGCAATAGGTAATTCAACGCTGAATTTTCATTTTCTGCCTTTGCTGCATCTTGGATTATCTCTTATTGAACAGGGTGTTACAGAATGACGTTCTAAAAATTTGTGAGATTGCAGATGATGATATTTGAAACATTTTTACTGTAAGAAACTTATCACCAGAAATGTGAAATAAAGTTTCTGCAGCACTGTATACATTTTATGCAGTTGGTAGGCTAAATGAAATCCCAGAATACTCTAGTTTGTAAAACTTTTATTTACAAAACAGTACAATTGAATACTGTAAACAGAATCTGTGGCTTCGCTACTTTAGAGTAAATGTTAATTGTGATGATCACTAATGGGAACTTGTTACATAATGTGCAGTACCAAATCGTGTTTTGTCTGATTCTCTTCTAAAATTCCACACACTCATCTGATTTTAGTATCAAATGTTATGTAGACGTGCTTGTAAGTTGGGTACTGCTCCTACTGGTGTTAGTACACAAGAGACTTCACATAACACCGAAGAAAAAAATCAAGAGCAGTGAGTTCCGAGAATCGTGCAGGCCTAGGGACTGGGCAGTCCCTTCCAATTACTCTTTGCCTGAAGTTGTTTGTGAGATGTGCTCTGGCCAGAGAATCAAAGTGCGCTGGACCATCGTCATACTGAAACCACAAACTAGCACGCAGTTGGAGGGGAATGTCCTTCAGAAGTTAAGACAAGGTATTCTCTGAAAGTTCAAATACCATGTACCATTGAAACAATCTGGTAAGATGTGTTGTCCAATACGATTATCTCCAAAGAGTTCCAGCCAAAATGTTGACCAAGAGTCTCGCCTAGTAACTTAGTAACTTCTCATTTGCTTAGTGCGTGAATATTCAACAGCGCATTGGCTGTTGTGAAAGTTAAAATTAACCTTCCTTGTGAAAGTTGACTTATAAGTAAACAGCATGAGGTCTGGAAAACTGGGGACACCAACACATTTGAAGAAGAACCACTGTGAGAATTATTGTTGTAGTTCAAAATCAGTCTGTCTCATAGTCTGAACTGGTTAGTCGTGGAATGGGTATAGGTGCACACTGTACAGAACCCGTCAGCCACTTGTGATCTGTATGAATTACACAGACAATTGCATGTGTGCATGTTCATAGATTGGCAATTACAAGTTCGATAACATCTTCTTCAAAGTCAGGGATTCATGTCATTGTCCTTGCACCTGCCTCATGTGTATCAGCTGACAAGATTTCCCCCTATCCCTCAGTCAATGATCAACATAGCTGAATAATAGGACACTATGAAATTGTCCATTTGGGTACCTTCCTGTGTACAAACAAGTAGCAGCAGTGGCATTCCAGCGAGCTTCACCATAAAACAAATGTGAATCAGCAAGTTCTCCAAAGATGCAATGTCCCTCCACGAAGTCAGAACCTACCAGTATGAAAAGAACAGTAAATAGGCAACTGTACATTGACTAATGTTGATAACTGTGTGTTTACAGTACACTGTCAGTGTTAGAAAGGGTGAACTGAAGAATGATAAGCACGAAATAAACTCCCTGTACGTAGGCTCCGGTTGACTAATGTAACTGACTATTGACACAGGGACAACCGGGAAAAACCTGGGAATTTTTAAGAATTTGGGAATTTTTCGTTGTTTTAGTTTTCAGTTAAATTTTTGTAGTTTTGACAGTAAGAACTGGTACTCTAACAAAGAATTTTACTTTAGCCCGTTACTGCAAATAATACTGCAGCAATAAAACATAAACGAGGAAACAAATAAGTAAAATTTAAATTGCAAAGGAAATGTGCCATTTGCAGCAACAAAACAGCACACACACAAGCGCCTGCCAATAGCAAACTGTGTCTAATGCTTTAGGATGAAGACTTTGCAGTAATTCATAACAAACTGTTTCCGATGGGTATGACATCACAACGGTTAATGCTAGGTTCATGTGAGAAGTTGCCAGCGGGCTTATACGCATGTGCAGTTGAGTTGTGTATGAGCAGTACCTTCTCATGCTTCTGGCTACTTGAAGTGTGGCTGTTAGCTGTATCCAAGGTAACTAGACACGAGCTGTATCAGAAGTAGCAACAAGCAGCCAGGTGCTACCCGGAAACGTTTTTCTGACGCACCCAAGTTGACAGATGCAGAGCAATCTGAGTTGTAGTGGGATGAGCGGTAATCTTCATTTGAACTGTGTTTATGTTTAGTGATTTTGCTGTTTTCTCTTGGTTTACAGCTCTCAAAAACAAAACAGATTTCTGTGGCCGGGAACTATAAAGTGAATTATAATATTAACTTAATTACAGAAGGCTAAAACATGTTATTAGTCTCAGTTTTTTTACTTTATTTTGTTTCCAGGTTTTTGACTGTCAGATATTAATTGCCCTGCAAAACAATGAAGTTATTTTTATCAGTTTGCTAAAAAAATTGTGATTAATTAGTATTTTCTGCTGAGGCTGTCAATTTATTTGAAACAATATTGGCTAGTGTCAAGTGCACATGGTTATCTTTTGCGACATATGGCATTATGCCATAGAACTAATCATGAGATAATACAGTACTGGTACTTCAAGAAAATTTGCATTCCGAAAACCACACTGAAAAGTTTAATATCACCTGGTGGCCTACTTCTTTGTGAATCTGGATTTTAGTATGGTTTACAAAATTCTCATGCTCTTGGAGGATCCTCTGATGCCCAGTTTCGTTTATGACGCAGTGTAAGATCTGTTAATGCCTTATACGTAAGAACATATGGGCTACCTACGTCATTGTGACTTTGCAGGCACAGTAACGCCGTTTTCTGGCACTCTCTGACATCTGCTGAAACGAATTGTAACAGGTCGCGGGAAAATATTGCAATTGGTCATTTGAAAAGCCTTACTTTCAGAGTACATTTAACTTTACACAATATGAGCTATGTTATGTGTGCGAATGTGCCGTTGAATTTTTTAAATCACAAGGTGTTTGATTTTCATTTTAAGTTTAACACTTTGAGGACCAGCCACTTAGAAGAATTTCAAGCCCAGAAGATTAGGCATTTACGTCAGTACTTAAAATTTTACTAGCACATTTGTGTGATATATCAACGTGTATCACATGCATAAAAGACAAATACTATATGTGAAACCTTAGCTTTTCTTTTAGCTACACTATGTACATTAAATTAAACCATTAACTTTTCCTATTTGTGTGTTCACACTACTTAACAGGTATGTTGCTATAGACTGACTACATCATGTGTCCTATGCTCTGAATCACTACTTTTACATGCGACATCTTCCGGAAGGTGAAAACCAAATTTCAGAAACTGTTTTTCGCTGTCGTGTTCCCATGTTAAGGTCTGAAGTGGATTTGCAAGCCCAGTTAACTACGGCACCTGGGAACAGCAAATGTAGTTTATGATTTAGTCGGTGTGCTGATGCTGTTTCTATTCAATTAGACGAGGTGTAAACAGCTTCAGTCTAATATTTCTACTTGTCCTTCATTGAACAAAAAGCCACTCTGTCAATATTAGCCGAAATTTTTAAAAACAAAACGAAACCTGACAGCCGAAGCATGTTTCAATAACGGCTGCATTTACATGGCAGTGAAAATTGACTGTGGAATTGGAAAACTGGCAACCAGAAGTGGATTTCCAGAATAGATTTTGAACTGTTACGTGACCACCCATGAGCAGTATTGGGAGATCGATTTACGAAATCAGGTTTTGGGAGCCTCATGTAAATGCGATGAATGTCTGTTATCATCAGCTGGTGAGATCACGTGACAAGAACTATGATTGGCTTACAAAAACAAATGGCAATTTCGATTTCAATGCTTCGGAAACTAACGTTCTGCATTTGGTGGAAATTGACTATATACTTTCATAATACGAAAATATGCAGCACTGATATTGCTGCAAATCAAAGATCTTTCCAAAATACATTTTTTCTGGGGTTTGTTTTCTAAAGTGGCGCCGGGGTTCAACGCTGGTGTATAAAACCTTAACCATTCAAAGGATTGATAAGTTTTATGATCCCGAGGGCAAGTATACTGCCACTCAACATGGAAAAAGCATATTTTCACCTGGGAGAAAGTGTATTTTTTAATCGGGAAATCAGGTAAAAACCAGGGAATTTTTTTTCTTTGTCCGCGTATACACCCTGTTACAGTTTTCCATCTGCAGTGATAACATAATGCCAATGGCTGGAAGGGCAATAGAAGTTCAAACCCCTACTTCTGCAGGAACTGCGTCTCACATTTCGAGGTATAGGTTTCTTATTGCAAATTTCATCCTCTAAAAGCTCCCAAATTTTTAAAACGTCATACACTGCGGCAGTTTGAATGCAAACAAACAGAAAATAATGGCAACTGAAAGTATCTCCTTCCATGTTAACATAGACATCTGACTGTACTATAGATGAGTATCTCACCACAAAGGAGATCTTTCATTCACATTAATTGCACAAATTGGTCATTTTCTAACCTAACATAGGCTTCGGGCTGTGCTACATATCAGTTTGTCCCCAAAAAATAGTTTCCACCTTTGAGAAAAAATCATTAATAATATTTCACCACAAATATTTCAGAAGTGCTGCATACATCAATAAAAGAAATGTCTGCAAGCTGCAAATGCAGAAAGTAAAATAGGGCTACCCACACAATGCAAGTAATTTGTATGTAGGTTGGAACTTAAGTAGTGGCAACACTGCTGTGGAGACACTATGCAATGCAATCTGCTATTGTTGCTGATAGCACATGTTGTTGATGTACCTGTCTTACCTCTGAGCAAATGAACTCACCTGTCCCACGTCACCGGCGTGCGCAGAATCATGGGAAACACAGTCACTTGTGAGCGAGCGGTCTAACGTAATGTGAAGGAAAGGCTTTCTGAAGCCGTATCATAACACTGTATGAGACATGGGCCACATCGTATGAGCGAAAACTGAAATGCCAAGCCAACAAATGGTGTCATTATGGGTCGCTGTGAAAGTTGAAAGTGCGTCAGAGCCCCATTATGGTGAAAGTTATGGTGATTCTCATGTTCGACTGCTATGGTGTTATCCTAACCCATTACATTCCTCCACTGCAGACCATCAGTGCACAGTATTACTGTTCGTTTTTGGAGCATCACCTGCAACCACCTTTGCGAAAGAAGCGGTGACACTTTCTGCTCAATCCACCCATCATTTTGCACGACAATGCATGGGCGCGAACAGCGCAAGCTGTGGCTGCTCTGTTTGGTCGATGGGACTGGAAGTACTGTACCATCCACCATACTCCTCGGACTTAAGTCCTTGTGACTTTGATTTGATTCCGAAGATGAAGGAGCCACTTGGTGGCATTCGCTTCAGATCTGCTCCAGAGATTCGACAGGCAGTAGAGTGCTCCATTCGCACCATCAACAGAACAGGCTCTGCTAATGGCATACTATGCCTTCCACATCGCTGGCAACAGGTTCTACACAATTCTGGTGACTACTTTGAAGGACAGTAACAGGTGCAAGCATGTAACTCTTTTGTATCAGTTGTGAATAAATAGTTGCCACTATTTAAATTCCAACCCTCATATATTTTATCACCACTACCACGATTTGTATTTCGCATGAAATCAAATAACTCCCCCGCCCGTTTGCTGTGCCTTTAGACCGTCTTGTGCAAAATGCTACCTGGGTTATCTCTATTTTCTTTTACCTATAGAGTTACAACTACTGCCACACCCTTTTACAAACTCTTTTGACTTGCTCCCCACTTTTTTAAAATGTGTTTCTCTCATGAAATGGAGGGACTGGTGACCCAGTAGTTTAGTCCCTTTAAATGCATAATCATCATCAATCATTTGTAACATTCCAACTTAAAAGGAGCACATGTGCTATATGTGTGTGTGTGTGGGGGGGGGGGGGGGGGGGGGTATGTGTGCGTGCGCTTGCATGCATGCGTGTGTGGGTTGTAGATGGTTGGGGGTGGGGGTGGGTTGGGTGTACATGTGAAACTTCAGTATGTGACAAAAGCAGAATGTGAAGGAAACATATAAGGGGTCATTCCATAAGTCATGGCAACTATGGTATATCTTGAAAGAATGCGACGACATGAGAATTCCATGATGTACATTAAAGTGATATGACTGTGTGTATTGGAATGCCAACATAAAATAGGGTTCCAGTACATTAGGTTCCACTAAAGGTTGAAATGAAACAAATGCATTGGAACTATGTGTAAATTTATTGTTCACAAGGACAAATGTGTGTGAATTTATTGTGCACAAGGACAAATGGAACAAAAATCAAAATCAGTCACTGTGCTTCAAAATAGCTCCCCAGTGCATACTAACAAGAGTTGACAATGATGGGGAAGGCTTTGAATGCCATTCACATTGCCATTGCCATCAACGTGTGCCACATGTTGTTGAAATGCTATGAGGCCATTTGCCATGTTTGCAAAGCGTCTCCCACAGAGTGGTTTCCTCAGTTGTGGAATGAAGTCTAATTTTCATGGACTGAGGTCTGATGAGTAAGGTGTTTGGGGGAGGAATCATGTTGTAGCATGGCCAAACTTAGTTTAAATGGTTCAGGCACTTGTATGGAGCCATACTTGCATGCAGCTGCAGCATGTCTGTTTTGTTTTCAGTAATGTTTGCCGCAGATTTTTCGAATGTATTTACTGTGATTGCAGTGATCCCACATGTATGGAATGACCCTCGTATTAGTGACATAAAAGCATATATGGTTAACAGCTGTTCATTGGCTATCACATACTATAATCATGTTGGCTGCCTCCAACTTTATATGCAGAAGCAATTCCAAGATCTGCATTACATGAACAACCACAACACGAGGACAGGACTTCTTTCGTTATAGCCTGTGGAAGTGGAACAGATTAACCTTTCACCACCAAAGCAAGTTGACTGCATATGCAATTAATTGATTTATCCCTATATAACACAAATCTGTGTCACTGATGATTCCTTGGAATCACCCCCACCCCCCTCTCCCCACCTTGCTTTGGTGAAGTTGAAATGTCTGCTATTTTATAGACCTAGGCCATATGCCGAAGTTCTGCTATTGGTGTCGATACAGTTGTGTGTTTAGTGTGTGGCCGCATTGTGTGATGGAATTATGCATACGTTGGGGGAAGTAACATTAATCAGCAGAGCTGGATCAGTCCCAAGACTTCAGTATTAACAAAACATTCCAGATAGGAATCACGGCCTTGTCTTGAATGTGGGATGAGGATAAAAGAGTCACCACATTTGTATTGGTTCAGCTCTATAACTGTCAATTGCATTCACATAAATTCCATAGCTTGAGACAGAATTGCTGCTTCAGGACATGTATATGAAGAAATGCAGATAAACACATGTAAAAATAAAAATAATACACTTTCAACCTTTCAGAACTATTAATTCCTTCTTCTATGGCTACCAGTGTCCTCACTATAGGGGGGTCCCTGTCATCCTGGGGTCTGAATGACCTATCTTTCTCCCCAACTCCTCCTTTGCTCCCCAACTCCCACCTTCTCTCACTAGCTCCTGCCTGCCTCCTCTCCCGCCTCCACTACCCAGCCCCCACCTCCTCTCCCGCCTCCATTACCCAGCCCCCACCTCCTCTCCCACCCCCACTCCCCCTCCAACCACCCTCACCTCCCTCCTCCTCTTCCGCCTCCACTCCCAGCTTCCATCTCCTCTCCTGCCTTCACTCTCAGCTCCTGCAGCCACTCTCAGCTCCTGCAGCCACTCTCAGCTCCCGCCCCTACACTCAGCTCCAACCTCTACTCTCAGCTCCTGCCTCCACTCCCGGCTCCCACCTCCTCACCCTGGCTCCCCCCTTCTCTTCCCAGCTTCCCCCTCCTCTCCCAAGCCCCTCTTCCTCTGCCCTGCTCCCTTTCCTCTCCCCAGCTCACCCTAGGTCAAACTTGCCTTTCTCTTTTCAGTAAATCCATTGTGGATGATGAACTGTGATTGCGATGTAAATTGGTGATTTCTCTGGTAATAAATATGCAACGAGTCTCTCTTTTAATTCAATTTATTCAAGCATGCACATGTTTTCGAGCCACTGCAGGCTCATCATCAGATGGAAGTGTTACAAGAACATTATGTTGAGGACCAAGTGTAGCTAGATGCAGTGTTGCCTTGTGGTATCCATATCAGATTCTTCCTATAATGTACATTATTAAGCTGTGTACACAAATACACAGAGTATTTAGCTGCACTTGGTTTTACACAGATTCACAGAAAGTCTGTAAATACCACCCCCCCCTTCCTACGACCACTCTCTGTGCCCATCCCCCCATCGCTAACGCCCCCCCAGTCTCCCATCCCCTCACCCCCCCCCCCCCAACCCTCCGCCATTGCCGCCGCCACTCTCAATTTGTGCTTACACTCAACTACTGCCCCAACCTCAATACCAGTGCCCTAGCTGAGAACACTCCTCCACCACCACAATTGAAAGAATTATTAACTATTCCTGTATTGATCTTCCCAGGTTACAAGAAGAAGTCACTTTATCATTTGACACTAGCAATCGTGGTGTGTGTTGTTTCAGAATCAGGATTATCTAATTGCTTGTACAGAGTGTCAATTGAACAAAATAGGAAGGAAGTTTTCTGTCACCGAAAAGGATATGTTAAGCTTATTATGTGGTGTGACACTTCCACTGTGATTTATTTGGGACAAAATTTAAGGTGTTAACAGATCACTGAGTGTGGAAATGATTATTGAGATTGAAGGACCCCTAGTGGCAGACATCAACACGCGTTGATAACAAGTTGTCAGCTGACTTTTTGGCGAAGCTGTCAGAGTTCACACACTGATTGCCTGGAGTGCTGCAATTAAATTTCTCTTTACTGCAGTTAACTGTTTCATTCCGACAAAAACTTCACTTAGTTATCGATGAAGCGTGGGTGAAGTACGATTGCACTTATCTTGTTTTATTATATGTTTGGCTAGTTCTGCATGTTAAATGGTGACCTGGTTTGTTCTAAATAAAATGTTTTATTAATGATAAACCATAATTAATATTTCATATCTGTACCAGGCTGAATTCGATTGCCTCATATTCAGTTCGGAAGGCTATCAACAAGTTTTGTGACAGTGGTGATTCCGCCATGATATTGCCAATAAGAATAAATGGTGATACAGTGGAATTATGACTAATTTTTTTAAGAGTCAATAATTTTTCGAAACAGGAGACGTACCCTCTGTATCATGACTCATAGTGTGGCTACCCCTGTTTTGGCCATACAATACAGCATTATGGTTTGCTCATATCTAGGCAACTTTTCTCTGCACCAGAGTAAAAGCAGACTTCAAAAAATTTGTGCTAATGGTCAGCTAATTAGACTATCAATAAGACACAGAAGTGCAAGATATAATAACCATGTTTCCAGAGACAGTATTATATGACAGGCTCAAAACAGAGTTGATCTTCATAGTGTCAGCTTTGGAGGAAGAGCGAATGAGGCAGTTACTTATCTCAAGAAGACATTGGGGACAGATAGCCATCTCAGTACCTCTGATATCCACGCATCAAGATTGACACATGCATGGTATGAGATACACTGTTGTCCATACTTTGGAACAGCCGCCTGCCAGCTCAAGTAAAGATAACTATAGCATCCCAGCTGGAGATGTCAATAGACACCATAACGGACCTGGCAGATAGAAGCCAGGATGCCGTTGTCACACAGTTCAACAGTGGTGGAATGCAGGAGTGCACCAGTGGTGCTGCACAGATTGACTGCCTCACAAACAAAGTTGAAGCATTAAGGAAAGAGATCAGCGAGCTACTCTCCGACCAAAACACTAGAGGGTGCTTTTCTAGGAGGTCCAGAAGTTGTTGCTCTACAAACTCTCCATCAGCAGGCTGGACAACACTGCATGGCATTTTTGGTGTCATCGAAAGTTCGGAGACCAGGTGCACAAATGTGCTTTTTCGTGGACTTCTCCAAACAGCAACAGCAGTCGGAAGTAGGTGCAACTGATTGTCATTTGCCATTGAGTAGAAGACAGGACAGAAGTTTCTAATGGATACGGGATCCAATTTATGTGTTTTCCTGGGATCCTGTTGCATAAATACTGGCCACTGTTCCATCTGTCTACAGCCAGTAACTTGTCCACAGCAGCCTACGACATGCAACACACATAGGCCTAACTGAATTTAGAATCACACCGTGCCATCACTTGGAACTTGATAGTACTGGATGTGACAGAACCGATAGTCGGAGCTGACTTTCTAGTACATTATCATCTGCTGCCAGACATCGCCATTGCATGTTCAGTGACATCACCAGCCTGTCTGCTACCGGTTTTCGATGATGCACTGCAGTGCATGATGCCACAGTTATCCAGTCAACAGGCAGCAGATACGCCGAGCTACTGGAGCAGTTCCCAGGTATCACTGGACCTCCAGGCACTGTGAAAAAAGTATGTCACAGCACTGTGCACTACATTAACACCAATGTGGGATAACCAGTTTCATGTAGACCAAGATGCCTAGCTCCAGATTATTATCCTATTGCCAAAGCTGACTGTATTGCAGTGTTGAAGGAAGGTATCATATGCCTTTCCAGTAGTCCACAGTTTTTGCCTCTACACTTGGTGCCAAAAAAAGTGGGATGCAGGGTGCCCATGCAAAGATTACTACACCCTTAATGCCAGATGATGCCAGGTCATTATCCTGTTTCCGTATTAAGAAAGTACAATTACGCATTATGTAGTGCAATGATATGTAGTGTGCTAGACAGTGCCAAAGCCTACACACAAATTTCTGAGTCTGATGAGGACAAACCGAAGACAGATATTATTGCACCATTTCGCCTCTTCAAGAGTTGGTTCGCGATGCTCAGCTTACAAAATGCTGCACAGGCTTGGCAGAAGTTTATAGACTCAGGCTTCAAGGTTTGTCATATTGGCTCACATCCTTGACAGCATCCCCATTTTTCAGCCATGGTAGAGGATACCAACAGGAATTAGTTGAAATCTTTACAAACCTGGACAAATACAGGATTGTATTAAACACTGTTAAATGTGTTTTTGGGCAACGAGAGATCACTTTTTTGGTCTACTTGATCTCACAGCATCTACCTTTCCCAACACCCTGTGAATTCCAAACCACCAACCTCCTTCCTAGTCACAATTACTTCTCCTTTGAAGGCATTACCTACAAACAAATCCAGGGTAACCTTAAACACCTCACCTGGTTAAGATTCATTGATGACATCTTTGCTATCTGGATTGAATGTGAGGACACCCTATCCACATTCCTCCTGAATGTCAACAACTTCCCCATTTGCCTCACCTGGTCCTATTCAACCCAACAAGCCACCTTCCTATATGTTGACCTCCACCTCAAAGATGGCTACATCAGTACCTCTGACCATATCAAACCTACTAACCATCAGCAATACCTCCACTTCGACAGATGCTACACATTTCATACCAAGAAATCCGTTCTATACAGCCTAGCCACCCATGGTCATAGCATCTGCAATGATGAGTAGTCCCTCTCGGAATATACTGAGGGCTCACTGAAGCCTTCACTGACTGCAATTATCCTCCCAACCTTGTACAAAGACTAATCTCCTGTGCCTTATCTTTCCAGTCTCCCACCAGCTCCCGAAGTCGCACCGTCCGCCCACGAGGGGCATTCCCCTCGTAACTCAGTACCGCCCAGGACTGGAGCAACTGAATTACATTCTCCGCCAGGGTTTCGATTACCTCTCATCGTGCCCAGAAATAAGAAATGTGCTGCCCACTATCCTTCCCAACACTCCCACAGTTGTGTTCCACCCTCCACCGAACCTACACAATATACTCGTCCATCCTTACACAACCCCTGCTCCCAGTCTCTTACCTCGTGGCTCATAGCCCGTAGTAGACCTAGATGCAAGACCTGTCCCACCATCACCTACTCCAGTCCAGTCTCTAATACCACCTATCCCATCAAAGGTCGGGCTACCTGTGAAACCAATCATGTGATTTACAAGCTAAGATGCAACCATTGTGCTGCATTCTATGAAGGCATGACAGCCAATAAACTGTCTGTCCACATGAATGGCTACCGACAGACTGTGGCCAAGAAACAAGTGGACCACCCTGTTGCTGAACACGCTGCCAAACATCATATCCTTCATTTCAATGACTGCTTCACAGCCTGTACCATATGGATCCTTCCCGCCAACACCAGCTTTTCTGAACTGCTCGGGTGAGAACTTTCCCTGCAATATATCCTATGTTCCCATAACCCTGCTGGCTTCAACCTTTGTTAGTCACTGTCCTCACCCATCCCATCCCACCCCCCCCCCCCCACCCCCTCCCCCCATGTTGCCATTCCAGCACTACAAAGCCGTCATTCCACCATCACACCCAGTCTTTTTATGTCTCTCCTTTTCCACTACTTCCCTCCCCCTTTCCCTCCTCTCCCCTGCCATCCGCATAAAATGCAGCACTTCACTGTCCGCCACCCCCACCATACTATCCCTTCCCCACCCCACCCCAGCCTCCTGCTTACCCCCACCCAGTTGCCACTCCCATCATGCACTGGTGCTCCTGCTCGCAGTACGGTTTCAGTTGCCTGAGACTGCAGTCGTGTGTGTGTGTGTGTGTGTGTGTGTATATTGTTCACGAAGGCCTTAATGCCTGAAAGCTATAATTGTGAGAGGATTTTTTTCATATCTACAACTAAGCATCTCCGCTATATGGTGAGTAGCAACTTTTCTTCTCAAATGTTACTTTTGGATTAATGTATTTAAACATGGTTCACCAAGCACTGAAGAAGAAACACACTCCAGCCATCCAATTGAGGTCACGACAAAGGAAACCATTGACAAAATCCTTGATATGGTATCAAAAGACTGTTGAATAAAAATTTGTTATAGTGCTGAGACTGTAGGCATCTCAACTGAGCAAGTTCATAATGTCCTGCCCCGAAAATTGTCTGCGAAGAAGCTGTGTGCAAATGAGTGCCATGATTGATCACTGTCCACAAAAAATGCATCCAGCACAACGTGTGTGATCACAAACCACAAGTCTTTTTGCTCTGATTCATGACTGATAGTGAAACCTGGATTCATCATTACACTCCAGAGTCATAATGACCGTCAAAACAATGGACACAGGCTAGTGAAAGTGCACTGCAGATGGCAAAAACCATTTTGTAACCTGGTAAGGTGGTGGCCACAGCGTTTTACTCAGAAAAAGGCAGAACCATAACTGGACCCTATTATGCTTCATCATTGGATTTTTGAAACTTGTGTTGACTGAACAAAGACCAAGGTTGGCACACAAAAAGTGATCTTTTGTCAGGATACTGCACCATCCCACACATCAGCGGCGGCAGTGGTGAAAGTGCACACATTATGCTTTGAATTGCATCCTCATCCACACTGTTCACTAGACTTAGCCCCAAGTGACTTTTTCGCATTCCCGAACTTGAAACTTTGGCTTGCTTTGAAGAAATTTTCATGACATGAGGAAGAGATAGTTGCAGGCTTTGACAGAACTTATTTTTCAAATGGAATGTAAAAGCTGGAGGATCACTGGGCCAAGTGTGTGTCCTTCAAGGAAGACTATGTTGAGAAATAACATGAATTTAGAAACAAACATTTTTTACCCGAGTTACCAAACCACCCTCACAGTGTATAAAAGTGTATTAAATGTGTTGGGACTGAAATATTTGTACAGTTTGGCCAGATGCCCGAATTAAGCACTTTTGCTTTGATCAAGTTTTACTGCTCTTCCTTTGCATCCTAACACAAATGGAATCTTGCATATGGTTTGCGTGAGTGTGTCTGTTTTCTCTTTTTTCCTTTTATTGCTATCCTGGATGATACCATCATGTAATTGCTGATTAAGAGATTCCTCCATTACCAGCTGTATCTTATGGGCACTCTGTATGGCTTATGATAACATGTGATTGATTCCCATTTGGAATCCTGTGTTGTGCCACCAGGGTTGCTACTGACAGTTGTAAGGTTCCAACAGTGGCTTCTCCATTGTTATTTTCTCTGCTCCTTCTAAATGCTCGGCTTCCACATATAACACAGTACATAATAAAGTTATGCTGGTGGATTTACTTATGACTGGGTTCTTAACTTTTCGTGTCTAGATCATCTTCATCCAGCAGTGCTGTCTGATGAGCAGCCAGATAGCAGTCGTGCATAATGTGTGCCTGATTGTATGAATGTTTGAATATTTTCCTTTCATTTCTGAAGAAAGCTTTGCCCAAAAGCTGAGTGTGTAACAATATTTTCATTGTACTGATCTGTAATTCAACATGTCATCTTCATGGTGGTTAGCAGTCTGTCCTTTCCATAATTGTTCATCTTTCATCTAGTTCTTCTAAACTGGCAATCACTAATATCTTAGATAAACTTGCATCTTCGCTCCCAAAGTTATCAAAACCAAATGGCATTACTCTGTTATTGTCTGTTTTCCATGTTGTTGTTGTTGTGGTCTTCAGTCCTGAGATTGGTTTGATGCAGCTCTCCATGCTAATCTATCCTGTGCAAGCTCCTTCATCTCCCAGTACCTACTGCAGCCTACATCCTCCTGAATCTGCTTAGTGTATTCATCCCTTGGTCTCCCTCTACGATTTTTACCCTCCACGCTGCCCTCCAATGCTAAATTTGTGATCCCTTGATGCCTCAGGACATGTCCTACCAACCGATCCCTTCTTCTAGTCAAGTTGTGCCACAAACTTCTCTTCTCCCCTATCCTATTCAATACCTCCTCATTAGTTACGTGATCTACCCACCTAATCTTCAACATTCCTCTGTAGCACCACATTTTGAAAGCTTCTATTCTCTTCTTGTCCAAACTATTTATTGTCCATGTTTCACTTCCATACATTGCTTCACTCTATTCAAATACTTTCAGAAATGACTTCCTGATAGTTAAATCTATACTCGATGTTAACAAATTTCTCTTCTTCAGAAACGCTTTCCTTGCCATTGCCAGTCTACATTTTATATCCTCTCTACTTCGACCATCATCAGTTATTTTGCTCCCCAAATAGCAAAACTCCTTTACTACTTTAAGTGTCTCATTTCCTAATCTAATTCCTTCAGCATCACCCGACTTAATTCGACTACATTCCATTATCCTCGTTTTGCTTTTGTTGATGTTCATCTTATATCCTCCTTTCAAGACACTGTCCATTCCGTTCAACTGTCTCTGACAGAATTACAATGTCATCGGCGAACCTCAAAGTTTTTATTTCTTCTCCATGGATTTTAATACCTATTCCGAATTTTTCTTTTGTTTCCTTTACTGCTTGCTCAATATACCGATTGAATAACATCGGGGAGAGGCTACAACCCTGTCTCACTCCCTTCCGAACCACTGCTTCCCTTTCATGCCCCCTCGACTCTTATAACTGCCATCTGGTTTCTGTGCAAATTGTAAATAGCCTTTCGCTCCCTGTATTTTACCCCTGCCCCCTTCAGAATTCGAAAGAGAGTATTCCATTCAACATTGTCAAAAGCTTTCTCTAAGTCTACAAATGCTAGAAACGTAGGTTTACCTTTCCTTAATCTTTCTTCTAAGATAAGTTGTAAGGTCAGTATTGCCTCACGTGTTCCAACAATTCTACGGAATCCAAACAAAACTCTTGTGTACAAATCACCATGCTTCCTCGTTTTCTTCCAGTAGTTACACAACACGTATTACATTAACAAATAGTTCTGTTGCCACATTCACTCAAAGTAATCTTCCTGTACCTTGCAATACTTTATCAAATGAATTGATCCTTAATGATCTTGCATGCAGTTTGATCAGTTATCTTTCATGAAATAAAAATCATATGACAGGATGCCACTGACAACAGTTTCCCATAGATGGAACAGTGTTCTCTCAAGTTCTGCCAAGCATTGTCCTATATCAATATTAACATAGAACGTAGTGACTATGTCATTATCCGCCACTCCACAAGCTGAAGTTGAGAAACAGCATATTCCACAATAGATCGTAGTATCTCGGGGGTCACATTCAGAATACATTGCACAGTGCATGACTTCAGTTTGGCTAAATTCATAATTTGAGTGCAGAACACATGATCTTTCAGATAACTCCACAGCCAGAAGTCACACCAATTAAGACAAAGTGATCAGGACTGCCTGGCTATGGTAAAATGACAGCTGATAATTCTAGCATTTCCAAACTGCCTCTGCCACTGGCTGTGCATTGTTTGGATGAGTGCTGTCTTGCATAAAAATGGTCTTACCCCCTCTTCCACACTGTTGAAGAGCTGGCATGACATTGGTGTGCAAAAGACTCTCATAACATTTACCACTGACGGTACACTTAATAGTACCTGCAGGACTTGTAAAATACCGCCCTAAGATAAACAGAGCCTTCAATCCGCACCACACAGTTACATTTGCAGAATTAAGTGGTGCCAATTGACGTGTGTGTGCATTTCCTGTTGCCCATATTCTCCAATTTTGTGTATTGACATGTCCTTGGAGATGGGAATGGGCTTCATCTATGTACAGAGTGTTCCATGGCCATTCATTGCCCACTTCCATGCAAGCAAGCAATTCCAGAGTGAACATTTGTCTTGCTGGCATTTAGCAGGGAGTAACTCCTGAACATGCTTGATTTTTGTATGAACAACTATGCAGGATGTTTCGTATGATGTTGTGCACCGTGCTCATAGGCAGATCCAACGCTCGGGCAGTTCTCTGTGCACTGCATCTTTGCATACCACCGCTCGACCTCTCCTGCAACACTGTGACCACATCTTTAACAGACATCAGATCAGCTGTTTCCTCCTTTTCCATGTAGCACTTCAAAAGAACCTGTAAACATTTTCTCCAACACTTAGCAGACATTGGACCAATGTCTTTTTTCAAACCCTTGAGTGTTTGGAACTTCTGCAGGGCTACTGGCAGTACACAATCCTTTGTGGAGGTAGTGATGTTGGGCATCCTGGGCACGAACTGAGGAACTGCCATGTCAGTGCATCTGTTGGTGTGCATGTTCTGATGCTTACAGCGCCATCTATTTTCTTTTTTTCCCCAGTGATGTTTCCCCCTGCTTCAATTATATTCTGTTCATATTTTATGTCATTCTGGTCAATGGTTCTTGTTCTAAAGCATTTTGAAACTGCAGCTTTAATTACAGACACCATGTAGATACCACTAGTAATGGCAGTTTAGTGTATAAAGTGTTTTGTCTTGTTTTGCTTATGGTCTTGTCTTATTATGGAGTAACTCAAAATATGCTCCTGTTGGTTAACACTTCTTCTGCTATACCCTTCACTTATTATACCAAAAAAATCAACTTGGTGATGGGGTTAGTCCACCTTGACATATCCATCTTTTAATGTAAGTGTAACACATTTGTCCCAACATTAGATGACTTGTTGGAGACTTTGATTGTAGAAGTCTGCATTTTGGCTCTTCAGGAAACATTCCACCATTTTATTTTGGATTTTCTTGTGTCAGGCCACAGTACTGTGGCACAGGGATTTCAATGTGTACCATAACTGCAAATATACACTTACAAAGAAACAGAAAATTAATAATGATAATTAAATCTTGGTTTACACTTTGTAGTTTTTTGTAGTTTGGGACCTTACAGTAAGTGCTTGAAAACATAGTAGCAGCTGTCTGTACTGCATGTAATTTCTAAATCATATTCATATCCTCCAACAGTTAATTGAAAAATGTTACTTTCACAGGTCTTTGTGGCCTTAGCCTTATGGATGAAGAGCTGCTATTACCTGTTGAGCCCAGACTTAATATCACGCAGCGGGCGTTTGCTACACTTAAGAAGATTCATGAAGAGTGGTAGAATGAGCAGCATAAATTCTGCTTCATTATATGTGTATTAGCTGTGCTAGACACAAGGGTACCAAAGTCCAAGTGGTGTTCTTTTTGTATGATGATTGGCATACTGTAATTTTTTCATGAAAAGTGCTTGAATTTTGAATTCTATGGTAAGTACTTTTAGTTTGTGCTCATGGCTGATGCCTGTTTTAAATGAAGCAGTAGCATTTGCATCATATGTAAACACACAATTGCCTAATTATCCCTGAGATATTATATAGACCAAATTTCATGAATTTATAGGCTTTTGTGTCTCGGTTTATTACTGAAGTCACTTGGAACCCATTTGAACTGAGTCACATCAGTGACTTCTATAGCAAAAGACAAATTTCTTTGAGACATTTTTGTACTGTGAAAAGAAAAACTGTGTTTACTTCTTTTCCAAGAGCTGCTTTTGTGTTGTTCCTATGGTGCTATTTTCCCCCACAGAAAAAGTAAGCATTGAATTTATCAACTGTGAGTTTCATTTTATGGTTGAATTACAATCTGTGATTCCTTTGTAATCCTAACAGCCATATTAGTTTGTATAATGAATGAAAAGATTTAGTAGGCATGTTACAAAAATCTCTGTATTCCATTTAATTGAACAAGGATTGTAATTGGTATTTAAGAGACACAGGAAATTTTGATTGGTTTTAAGCTATGCAGACTATTATCAGTACTTGTATAACATTAAGCTAACTATGATTTACATCAGAACACTGCATAGCTGTGTACATAGAGCTATTGCAGTCTCCCATTGTATTTTAGTAGATACTTATGTAGATGATGAAACTTGCTGATAAACAGGCATTTGATTATTCTGTGGTATGACTTTTACATGGGTAATTACTTAAGCAGCAATTTGATCACTGTTTGGTATTAGCATCTGATTAGTGTCCATTTGTGGGAATGAAATAATGTTTATAAGCTTTATGCATTTTTTCCTTTTTCCTGATTTTTTAAAGGAAGCTTTTCGTAAGCTATGAGGACAAGAAAACTAATTAGATTCTGTCTGCTTCAGTTAGTCAGTATGATTCTCATGAGGGTGCTGAGGAACTGATATAAAAGATTTTCATTCATCAGATGACACACTGTGGACCATGAGAGCCCAAAGCACAGGCACAAAGTATTGAGAAAAGAGATGTTAGGAAAATCGTATTTATAGACAAACCACCACTCTCTTAGGTCTGAACTGTTTTTTTAACCAAGTCTCAACTTCTGTTATTACCTATGAAAAAAATAATGTGCCCATTTTATGGTATGAAGTATTAATTAATATTTAGGATTATTTTTATTATTAATGTTAAAGCTCAAAATTTCCTTGTGGAGGGTAGTGACAATAGTGTTGTTTGACAATTGTAAAGTTTGTAATTAATGTGAAACTAGAATTAGGACATTTAGAACAGATAATGAATGCACCATATACATAATTATGACCTGTTCCAACACTTCATGTTCCTCAATATCATCATTGTCATTAAGCACATTCTGTGGTTTGACATTCAATTAAAACTGCCACTATTCCTCCAATTACGAAATGCTACTGCTATGTACATGATGTAGACACTAAATTATGTTGGAAATGCTGGATGACACTTGAGCACTGCAGAGTAACAAAATAATGCTTTGTGCTTTGGGCCTATATGCAGATGAATATCTGAGAAATGGGTGAGGCGTATTTTTATTAATCTTCATGTTCACAATGTGGGTCTACTGATAGAGATAAAGCTGATTCACCATAAGAGCAATAGATGGCAGGAACATGCCTACTTGCTATAATCTAAAAGTCAGTAACAGTGTGCTTTAGCCCCTTATGGTTCTCATTACTTCAGATGTAATGAGTTATTGTGATTATGTGCAACATTTTGTTTGGAAGTTTCATTAGTTACTATCCAGATGCTATTTCTTATGTACAGTGTGACAGTAGGTGTTTTAAGTTTATGCATTCTCTTTACAATGTAGTTGTGAGAAGTTCTGTAAACATTACATCTGGTCAAAGTTATCATTGTACATAGCATTTTCAGAAATTATTATGTGACATTATTCAGTAAAGAATATTGTTCATTAATAACATTATTTTTGACATTTATAAGTGAATCTTTCAATCAAATTAAATGTTTGATATGTTACCTTCTTTTGCAAGTTACTGAGAAAAAGTATTTACATGTGTCACTTCTGCTATGACTGCAGGGTTCCTATTTGTTAGTAATAGACTTGTCCTTTATGTATAGACCTATCTTTAAATCAAAACCTCACCTCTTTATTTAACAGGTGCTCGTTGTCATTTATTGCATGTACCTCTTCATGAAATACAAAGTAGTGTATCCCATATAAATTCAGGAAGGAAAACGGGTAACTAAAGGTTTTTTACATGTTGTATAAAGCATTGTTTTGCTACCTTTGTTGTGAGGAAGTTAACTGATAAACAAGTTTTAAAAGCTGCCTTGATGATTATTTTGCTTGGTAGTGATATACTAAAATGGTAAAAAGTGATGAGTGAGTGGATAGTTTACTGTGTATGTCAAGGGACAATAAGTAATTTACACATTGACTGGCTTCTGTTGAAGCATTTTTAGTACACGCACAATAACTTCATTTCTTCTGCTGCTTTAAGAGCATGTTACATTAGTAATTGATGATAATACATCTTTTCAAAAAAGAGGAAAGAAATTATTCCAGAACAGTATTATTTACATTTGTGTATAGCCTTTAAAGATTTTTGTCTTTCATAATCATTCTAAATTTTTTTTTTTTTAGTATTGTGTGTTTTATTGCTAAGGCTATATGAATAGCTTATATTTATTTGTGTACAATTGGAGTCTTACGAGTATACATATCTGATTTTACTTCATGTTTGCATCAACAGGAAAATTCAGTTGAGAAAACTGTAAAATTACGAAGTTAAATCAAGAAAACTTTTGAAATTATAAGGAGATAGAATAAATACCTGACCAGAGTTTACCTTCAGAAGGTGAAGTTCATTTACTTGCTGACAGGAATATATCTCCTTGTAATATTAGAGTTACTGTGTTTATGAATGAGACTATAGCACAAAGTGAAAGGTTCACATAAATATATTACTGTTATCAATAACATACTATTTTTAAAGTTTTTATTATAGGGACCTACAAAATTGCATTGGTCATTTGTATAAGAAGAAAAAAGCATATTTTTGTCTATTTTATGATTTAAGAGTATTGTGTTGCATATGTAACATTTTCATGTGGGATAAACTGTTACGTAGTGCATATCTGTGGTGATACGTAAATACTAACCTTCCTTCCTTTTTTCCCTTCACTAGGTTTGGCCTCATAACTTTAATAGCCCTTTTCTTGTTGTATATTGGACCTGCACTTAGCTCACTTGAGTAGTGTGCAACAAGAAGTTACAGGACACTTATTTTTGGCAAGAGTTTGTTTTAAAGTGGTTTTTGTAAGCACCAGTGGGACAGAAACAAAAATTCAATGAATGAATGATGAGTATCAGTAAAAAATCTTATGGGTGATCTGAGATGTTACAACCATCAGTACATTAACTGTGCAAAATGTACAACAAATTTATAATCATTGAAATTAAACATGCTTTATGCTAATATACACTTATGGACACTGTGCAATTTCACCAATATACACATTTTAAGTCATGCTAGTTTCTCTGCCTCTATTAAAAATTTAACTTTGCCATTTACTCTCAGTTCTAAGGAAATTCATTTGACGTCTCTATTGAGTAGTTGAACTGATAGGTCAGTGTAATGCCAAGATTTGATACTGAAGAGTTTACTCTATATGTGTATGAAGCACCTACACCTTTTTGTGTAGATGATATGGCATATTTTCATATTTGTTTCTGATATTGTACTTTGGACATGTCATACTGTTGGCAGCTGTGATAGTTCCCCTCGGTGAGTGTCTCACACTGCAGAACAAATAATGATTACAGTCATAATTCTAAGTTTTCAAAAGATGGGCTTATGAAGAGGTTCAGATGCCATGTTGCATATTGTTCACACGCCCACATTTTATAATTGAAAGCATTGAGTGCAGCTATTTGGTAACCCCATACCTATACAGTGATAATTCATCCATTTTGCTGTCTGCCGAGCTCTGTGCCAGTATGGAGTATGTTATTTTATTATTTTAAGATAATAAGAATAGCTACACAATGATAGTTATCTTTATTCCTTTCATTATTTGTATTCCAAGACTCTCCAGCATCATATCTGTGTATTACTTACGTTATTTTGGTTTGTTTGTCATCTCTTGTGGCAACCAGCATTGTATAAAATTTGTAACTCATATGAGATTTAAAACCAACAGTGGACATACACAAATAGCTTACCATAAAAACTGAGCAATATAATTCTACCATGTTTGCACAGTTTCTCCTTTCTTCTGCTGAATTAAATATGCCGTAAAGCAGATGCAAAATGTTTCTATGATGTCACCCAATTTGACATATTATTGGCTACTGAAACTCAAATGCTGTGGTTATGTAAGTGAAGACTTTATCTTGTTATTTAGTGACAAATGTGGACCTTATATTGTAGAACTAGAAGTTCTTTAATTTGGAAAAGTTTGGGGAACTCAGAGAGTATGAAAAAGCAGTTGCTGGTTGTCCACTCCTTTTCTTCTCCTATATACCTCTCGATTTCCTACTTAGGTCCTGAACAGTCCTTTTCCTTATTACATATGGTAATGAAATCTCCTTGGTATAAATAATAGAGTGTGTAAGTTAACTACTCATCATATTGTTGAGCCATTCAGTGCTCAAGAGGCACATAAACAAAATGGAAAACATTTCTAAGCTTGTGGATGAGTCCTCATACAGAGCTGACTGAAAACACACACACACACACACACACACACACACACACCTGCATTGGCAGTTTCTGGTTACAATTCCATAAGGGAGATTCCTTAGGAAGACTTCATTCGATACCTGTAATGAGATTGAAAAAAGTACACTTCCTTCCATATTTCAGTTTAGACACAACTTTCATCATCTGTAGTAACTGTAACATAGATTTCAGGTTTAAAAAGCATGCATATATAGTTTCATACTTACAAATATGAATCCCTGAACATTTGTATATGACACCAGATGACAGCCTGCTTTCTCAGTGAACCCAAATTCTGGTACACACCTTTACTGCCATCACATTCTTTTCCTTTCTTCTGTTTCTTATAACTGAGTTGTTTACTGGTAACTAAATATGCATCATGCTTGTAATAGAACATTATAATATGTATGCAAAGAATTGTTCAGTAATTTCATTCAGATTGTCGAGAAAAGGAGCCACTCTGTTTATGAACGGTGTGCAAAAGTATTTAATGTCAGCATGTCATGGTATGTGGTATTCACATTACAGACAAAATAACTTTTTATTTGAAATTTAAAAAAGTGCCTTTTGTTCAACAAAGTGCAGACTTTTTTTTCTGCTTTCAGTCTGCACACCAACATGTATTTTCTTCCAATCAGTCCAAAAGATGAACAAAGCTATTCATAATGGCAACAGTTTGTCTCCCATCCCTTACTGTAAATCAGAAACCTAAGTAAGATATGCCTGCATGTGAAATTGAAACTGAAAATAAAATTAAATAACCATTAAAAGTGAGTCATGTTTGTGGTAGCTATTTCGTTCATTTTTATCTATTTTAAATTTACACTTTTGCAGTTAGAAAGATACTCTTAATCTGAAGGTGTATTGCCATTAGTATCTTTCCATATGTACATATAAACAGTACTCAATTTTGGTGATTATTTTCAGTGCGTACACTATCTGGCTAATACCTTAGATTACAAAAACTATTGTCAAACTATGGACTCAGGGCAACTACATCAAATTTTCAGTTTCCTAATAAAATTTTGCATGAATGTGAATTGCTACTATTCATGCTGTTATCAATTAAAGAACTCTGTGTGCCCTCATTTACTTTGAGTTGGTTGGTACAACAGTTAAAAAGTGTGAGGTACTGATATATGTATAGAACACACATTCATTTATTTCACATGCCTGTTTGCCCTTCTTGTTTATTTGTGGTCCGTAATTTCTCTGGTTTTGAATTTTAATCTACATATGTGGAATGCCACATAAAACCATTGTAAGTAGAGTACCTATTTCTTTCAACATACTGTTTGTAACAGATACACATTCACAGTGTGCTGCAGTGCAGATGACATCCACAACAACCTGTCCATGTAATAGCAGGTGTGTGTCATGAAAATTTGTATGTATTAATTATTTCGTCTTGCTTTTCAATATGCTTGACCCATTTAATATTGAAATTGCCAGAACTTATTTGTGTCCTGACTTCAGAAATTCAGAAGAATAATGAAAGTGATATATCAGAAGGATTTTACATAATAACTGGCAATTAATAAAGGAATCACAGTTCTGACACTGCAAACCAATCACCACAGAAATGTTTCAAAGTATCCCTGTCCCAGCCTGTTGTAATTGTGACACACACATATGTTAGTCTGCCATTTTATTGTGGTGAACCTTTCAGTTACCATTCAGCTGATTAAGTTTTTGACTGATGGCAAATGAATGTGCAAAAAAGTTAATAAAATTGAGAAGTATTGTATTTATGGGTTAAATGTTTAATTTAATAGTTCACATTATCTGGTTGATGTACCAAATAATGTTATTGACTCTACCAGGATCCAGATACAGTTGGCTTCTTTGCCTTAATTTTTTCTATTTTAATTTCATTTCTTTCTTATTGTGTTGTGCTGTCATTAAATTCATTGTCACAGTTTAATGTATGTCAAATCAAAATCACATTTTAGTTTGTCACTTCACAATAATTATTCTCTTATATGTTTACTGTTGAATCAACATTAAAAATGGTGTGTGTTACTGCCAAAAAAGGAAAAGGAGGAAGAAACAAAGATCAGGGAATATCTTAAATAGTTGAACTTACACAATTTGTAGTTTTGTTTCTGAAAAGTAAACTGAGGATTCTTGTTCAAAAGATTTTGTTCTCGTATCATTCAAAATCATGTGAGGTACGATGAAGTGCAAGATCATTTACATGAACTGTTTGTTTCTGTACATTTGTTTTTTTTTTCTAATTATTAGTGTCACCAAAATAGTATTTCAAATTATGCAAATAAGATTTGGTTAAGAAATTGTCTGTGGCCTTGAATCACAGAACATCAATATAGCCATAATGATTATGATCTAGATATTTTGTCATTTACAGTAATACTGAGAAGAAAAATAAATTTTAATGTCAGTAAATGACTGACTGGGGGTGCCTATATAACATATGCCTGGAGCTTATAGTCAAAACACCAAAATTTGATGCTTCCATATAATACTTGTAATATGATTGTTAATATTGTTATGTGAAATCCATAAAATTTTACAATTTGCCTTATATGAGAGCAATTTTACACATGAATGAAACACCATCAGCTGTAAGTCTTATCTGTAGATCTTTTCTTCCTTTTGAAAGATTTTGTACCAGAGAATAAAATGTAATGTGTATTCAGTTACTAATTGGTTCTGTATTCAATAATCTTATACCCATGTTAATGTTGCATTTTACAACATTGATCCTGTAATGTTAAGCACTTATGAATATATATGTATATAAACAGAACTTTTGTTCAGTGTCTTTGAAACTACCAGATAAGTCAAAAAGCTAGTTCCCATCTTTTACATTCCTGACTCTGCCCAGGACACTTTTGCATTGTTTTTTGCTGTAATGGGAGCATTTTTCAGTCTAGTTCCCTATTGCTACCGTATCATAATGTTGACATAAGACTGCCATAGTATGGCAATCAATGTAGATTTTTATTGACTGCTGACGACTGCTATGGTGTAGGGTTTTTATTGTCTTTCGAACCGTGTTGCTTATATCATGGCAATGTATAGAGGTTTCACAAAACGACAGGATGACCATTAATTACATGTACTTGTCTACCTTCTTACAAAATTTGAACCAATTCAAACAAGTCTGATTTTTGTGTGTAAACTACAAATGAAGCTACCTTTTTGAAAGCAAGTTTTCAAGTTTATCATAAAAATGGATTTTTTATTTATTTGAACCACTTGAAACCATTCACGTGCATTTAATTCACGTAAGAATGAATTTTATGTGCTGCATTTAGATTATTGGATACTAATTTTCAATTTGAGTTTATCTAATTATATATCTTAGTACAAAATTTTAACTGATTCGTACAAGTTTAAAGTATAGAAGTGGCGCTTTTCAAAAACCTCCCAGAAAACAAATTTTTTTCTCTTAAAATGGGAACTGTGAACACACAAATGATGACATTAGCTGAGCATTAATTTCAGCCCAATTAACATCATTTGCAAAAGGAATTAATTCATTTGCCTGCCTGCCAACTCTGGTTCATTGTTGAAACCTTGCTTAATTTATTGTAACATAGTTCAAGTAAGATATATTTGAATGGTTACAGACTGTTTATTTTTCAAAAGTAATCACCTTGTGTTTGTGGTGTCACCGCTAGACACCACACTTGCTAGGTGGTAACTTAAATCGGCCGCGGTCCTGTAGTACATGTCGGACCCGCGTGTCGCCACTGTGGGATCACAAACCTAGCGCCACCACAAGGCAGGTCTCGAGAGACTGAGGAGACCTCGTCCCCAGTTGTACGGACAACATAGCTAGCGATTGGACGTGCTAAGCCTTGCTCTCATTTGCCGAGAGATAGACAGTAGAATAGCCCTCTGCTAAGTTAAATGGCGACCACCTAGCAAGGCGCCATTTGTATCAGTGCCAATAGCTTACGAGTATGCAGGAGAGATGTATTCCAACAAGAGAATAAAGTTAAGTATTAAAAAGGCTACGTATTTTTCTTTAGTGCATTTATAAGTCTCATGTTCCAGACTTCACGCCCGTCTGCGTTAGCCTTGCGTGCCCTATCGGCTACAGCATTGTGTCTGGGCTGTATGGTCTAGACACAACATTATTAATACATTGATCCCACTGTGAGACAAGATGGTCAATGGCTTCATGAAAAAATGTCTGAAGTTGCCTATGGAACCATGATTGTATCCAGGCTTGTACATCTTTATCCAAAGCAAATTGATGGCCACAAAAATCTTTCTTCAGGGCTCCAAAAAAATCTGCGGGTTCACATGCTTTTTTAAGAGTAGTTTGCAGAAGTTTTACTTGGAAGCCCGTACATATCCTCCATACAGTCCTAACCTGTCCATGTGCAATAAAAAAGACATTTGTGGCGGTCTATTTGTTACTGACAAAGAGGTGTGCCCAGGTTCTGTAAGCAATTGCAAACATTTTTTTCGTGAAAGCAGCAACTGTCTTGTCACACAGTTGGGTAAATGTAGTAACAGTTACAGTAATTACTTCTGAAATAATAAACTGTTTACTTTTTTTCCCACCTGTCATGTTTTTACTTGACTGCCCCTTATACTGTACTTCCACTGTGTCATTACATTACATAAACTCACTTTTTCAGCTGTAACTTCTATAGCCAGTGGTTTCTTCTCTTGTCACTCATGACTGGTGTATTGGCTAAACATTGGATGAATAGGTGTGGGGTTGGCATAGTTTTCCACATATCTGTTTTATCACCTACATGAACAATAAAAGTGCTTGCTATCAAGGAATGAGGATCTCATTTTGGTGCTTAATTCAGATAAATCTTATATTTGACAGAATTTTAAGCAAACCTATCATTCATTTTCAGCACCACATAAGCAGAATTAATTTATTGGTTTGTTTATTTTGACCAAATTAAAGCCCTGAGGCCATGAAGGAAGTATACAGATCACATTTTAGCAAACGTTGTTTCTTTGTATCTCTTATTTTTGATGAATTCATATTATGGAATTAAATATAATCATTACACTGAGATGTATACTGATGATGATGATGATGATGATATATGGTAACCTTCTCCCTGACCGAGCGAGGTGGTACAGTGGTTATCACACTGGACTCTCTTTCCGGAGGACGACCGTTCAAACCCACGTCCAGCCGTCCTGATTTATGTTTTCCATGATTTCCCTAAATCGCTTCAGACAAATTTCGGGATGGTTCTTTTGGAACGGCATGCCCTACTTTCTTCCCTATTCTGATGGGTCTGATGACCTCGCTGTTTGGTCCCCTCACCTGAATCAACCAACCAACCCTGCTGTGTTGGTCACTACTTTGGGAGTCAGCATCGACAAAAACAAGAAAGGAGAGATGTTGTAATGGCCAGTGGCAGGAATACAAAGTGATGTGTACAAAACACTTCCAGATCAATAGAATACCTTATGAGGTGACTTGATGTTCTCTTGTGTCTCCTATGTGCAATTAGATTTACTCTCTATTACTCCTTGCAGTATGCTTGGTAAGTATTGTCATCCTATTACTTAGTACTGATGCTCTCAAAGTCTGTGACCGAGCTTGGGCTGACCTGTGATTGGTTAAGTCAGTATTGACTGGTAGTGCTGAACTCTGCCTTCCTGGAGATGTGGCACGGCCTGCTTTTTTGATATTTGTGCAGGTCAGCACACTGATGCCATTTCACAGCACTGCTATGGTCAGCATGCAGATGATGCTTTAGGACTGCGGACTTCCAAAGATATGATCTTTAGTCGAAAAGCATGTCACATAGTTCAGCATATTTTGTTAATTGTTAATAAGTAGATATAATTACTGAGTGTCAGTAGGGAATTAACATGAAAAACTTTTCAGAAAATGTAAGACAGAAATGTCAGTGCTTGTGAATGTTAAGGAAGAAGTAATAGACAATTGGAGTGATAAAATAGGATGGGAGAATAGTGAAGCACAACAGGAGCTGCAGGCAGATCATTGGGGCGAACCACTGTGGGACATAGATGACAGACCATGAATTGTGAGAGATTTGAACATTATATTGTTCCATATTTATGCAGTCTAGACAGAGGAACATTTTGAAATGTTTAACTGTAGTTAAGTGGGTTAGAGGGAGTTTGCTCTGATGACAACAGATGTCAAGTCCTAACCAAGTGTTACCATTCATTCTTTATTTTACAAAAAAGCTAGGCACATTCACACATTGTGTGATGGTATATCTTTTCGTGTGGACCACACATCAATCTGTCCAGTCAGTCCACAGTTTTTGTGCAGTTATATTTAATGTTAACAAAGTTATTTTTTTCTTAAATACTTTTCCACTCTGCATTTAATACCCTCCCTAGTTTGGCAATGATCAGTTATTTTGTTGCCTAAATACAAATATACTACTTTTAGTGTCCTGTTTTCTGATCTAATTCCTCAGCATTGCCTGATTTAATTCAACTACAGTCTATTATTACCCTTGTTTTACTTTTGTTAATCTTCATCTTATAACTTCTTTTCAAGACGTTATCCATTCCATTTAACTGCTCCTCCAAGTCCTTTTGCTGTCTCTAAAAGAATTATAATGTTATCAGCAGAGTTGAATGTTTTTATTTCATCTCACTGAGCTTTAATTCTTGTCCAAATTTATAATTTTTCCTTGGTTTCTGTCACAGTGTGTTCAGTGTACAACTCAAATCATTGGGGATAGACTACAACCCTGTCTCACTCCTTTCTGAACTACTGCTTCCATTTCATGCGCTTTGTGTTTTATAACTGCCATCTTGTTTCTGTACAAATTGTAAATAACTGTACATTCCTTACATTTTACCCCTGCTGTCTGCAGAATTTTCAAGAGTGTATCCTACTTAACATTGTCAAAAGCTTTCTCCAAGTCTACAAGTCCTATAACTGTAAGTTTGCCTTTCTTCAGTCTACCTTCTGAGGTATGCCATAGTGTCAAACAGTGTTGCCTTGTGCATCTCTACATTTCTCTGCGACCCAAACTGATCGTGCCCAAGGTTGGCTTCTACCAGTCTTTACATTCTTCTGTAAAAAAATCACGTGTCAGTATTTTGCAACCATGATTTATTAAACTGGTGGTTCAGTAGTTTTCACACCTGTCAACGTGTGTCTTCTTTGGAAATGTAATTATTAAAGTCTTCTTGAAGTCTCAGTGTATTTTGCCTATCTCATTTATATTTCACACCAGATGGAATAGTTGGGCCATGGCTGGTTCTCCCAAGAATCTCATCAATTGTGAGGGAATTTTGTCTACTCCAGGAGCCTTGTTTCCTCGTAGGTCTTTTAGTGCTCTGTCAAATATATCATATCTTCCATCTCCTCTTCGTTAACTTCCTGTAGTGTTTCTCTAATATTTGACAGATTGGATCTTAATGTGGCTACAAAATCCGGTCCTTTATTACTGTTGCAAAAGGAGCTCACAACTGCTGTGACTCTTCTTATATAACCAAAAATTTACTTCTAGCTTTTAGATTAACTGATTTTCTTCTTATTTTGTCATAAGTAGGTGGGCCTTCTTTTAAGTTTTTACAGTAGCAATGAAAGAAAAACTTTTCTGATGCAAATCATTTTCTTGTCTCTCAAAATATTTGCCTTCAAATTTGTTTGAACCAGTTGTGGAAACTTTTTTTCTGCTAGATGTTCTTGTGACAGCTGGTATTGTGATGACGTCACATGAGTTCCTTATACCAGAAGTCTTGTTTTGATAAGTAAATGATAATTGTGTAGTGTGGCTCTACAGTAAAGAGGAACTGCCACAGTTTCCATGACATTTAAATTCAGTCCACAAGGATAGCCAATGTTTGATCAATGTGAGAAAAGGTGTCTGTCTGCTATTTCTAGTTGTCTTAGTCAGTCATAAAATGGATGTGTAATTGGGGCATTCCATTTACCATAAGCCCACACATAAGGATCTGTATTTGCAGGCAACTACCTGCCAACCCTCTCCATGTACTATGAATGCCCTTTGAACAGTTGTGTGCTGGGATCACATTGTGCCTGAACACAGTCTTCCAAAGAAGGTTTAGTGCCTACTATTTGTGTTCAAAAGTAATGGATATTCCCCCTCACTTTAATACTGCTCTAATGAGGAATGAATATGACAACAACACAAAGGAAAGGAGGAGCTATTCAAGCACAGAATGTTACTCCCATAAGTGGGCAATACTTTGTCCAAATTAAGTAGAATCCTTAAGAAGCATCATATTACGCCTTCTCGACTCAGTAAAGGTTGCTGTAGGTTTGTGGAAGGCTATAGTCTACAAAATACCATGCCAGTGTGGCATAACCTACTTTGGACAAATCATACGCACAGTGGTGGAAAGGTGCATGGAGGCCGAAGTTGAGTGTGACAGAGAAGTCATCTGGTCACATATAACAGATGTAGGTGAAACTAAGTTAATTGTTGGATGTTTTTGTCAGCCACCTGATTCTGCTGTGGCAGTTCTAGAGTCATTCAAAGAAGGTCTACAGTCAGTAGCATGTAAATACTCAGATCAGGCAATACTAGCTGGAGGTGACTTTAACCTGCCGAGTATAGACTGGGATGTTTATGTATTCATTGCAGAGGGTACAGACGGACACTTATGTGAAATACTTTTGAAGACTTTTCTGAAAATTATCTGGAGCAGCTAGCTCGGCAGCCCACTCACAATTGAAATATCTTAGATCTTGTAGCTACAAATAAGCCAGACCTTATCAACAACATCAGTATAGAAACAGGGGTTAGCGATCATATCATTATAGGAACTCTCTTCTCTTCAGTAGCACTACAGCCCTTGGTGTGCCTTGGCTTCGTAAACAATCTTCCTCCACACTTCTCGGTTATTTGCTGCTCTTTTCCACCCTAGGACTCCCATACTGGTGATATCCATTATTACCTTCCATCTTCTTCTAGGTCTCCCTTTCCACCTAGCTGAATGGATCACACCTTTCATCATTTTCTTTGGAATTCTATCCTCTGCCATTCTCGCCAAGTGTCCTAGCCATCGTATTTGCTGTGATTTCACAAATTTTACTATGTCCCTGCCTTCTATTAACTTTTGTAGTTCGGCATTGTATTCTCCAGCCTTCTTCCTCCCTTATTGGCCCATAGATTTTGCGTAGTATTTTCCACTCAGTGGTTCTTAGTGCATGTTTATCATGTTCGTCAACGTCCACACCTCTGGGCGGACTAGGAAATTATATATTAGCAGTTTTGTTTTTCTTGTAACAAGGCTATTTTTGAAAAGTTGCATATTTGCAAAGTAAGCTCTGTTTCCTGCTTGTATTCTTTCCCTTATAGCCTTTCCAATACTGTTTTCATCCCAAGTAGTTAAAAGAGGACACTCTTTTGAAGCTTTTCCCATTAATGTTTAGGTTTTTAGGGGTTCTTCTGGCCTCAGATTACAACATTATAGGAACTGTGATTACGAAATTTAATAAATCAGTCAAGAAGGCTAGGAGAGTATTTCTGCTAGATGGAGCAGATAAGCAGTTATTAACATCTCGCTTGGACGGTGAATTGGCATCACTTAGTACCAGGAAGATGGATGTAGAGGAATTATAGGGAAAGTTTAAGCAGATTGTAAGTTGTGGTCTGGAGAGTTACGCGCCTAGTAAGTGGATAAAGGATGGAAAAGACCTACCATGGTTTAATAATGAAATTCATAAGATGCTGTGGAAGCAGAGGCTAGGTTCAAAAGAGGACGCACAGCAAGCGAAGGTTAATAGAGATTCATGTGTCTGTGAAAAGATCTATGCATAGAGTATACAACAAATACTACTGCCATACCTTAATAAAAGTTCTGGCAGAAAACCCGAGAAAATTCTGGTAGTATGTAAAATCACTAAGCGGGCCTAAGGCTTCTGTTCAGCCCCTTTTGACCAGTCTGGTGTGTAGTTAAAGATAGCACAACAAAAGCCAATGTTTTAAATTTCATGTTCAAGAAATCATTCACACAGGAGAACCATACAAACATACTGTCATTTGACAGTGGGACAGACTCCTGTATGGATGACATAGAAATAAGCATACCTGGTGTAGAAAAGCAACTTAAAGATTTGAAAACAAATAAATCACCATGTCTGGATGGAATCCCAGTTCTCTATGACATTGGTCCCTTACCTAACTTGCCTTTATCATGAATCTCTTACCCAGCACCAAGTCCCAAGCGACTGGAAAAAAGCAGAGTTGACTCCTGTATACAAGAAAGGTAAAAGAACTGACCAGCAGAATTACAGACCAATATCCCTAACTTCTGTTTGCTGCAGAATCTGTGAACACATTCTCAGTTTGAATATAATAAACTTTCTTGAGAATAAGAAGCTTATGTCTACAAATTGGCTTGGTTTTAGAAAGCATCCCTCGTGCGAAATTTAGCTTGCTCTTTTCTCACGATATACAGTGAACCATGGATGAAGGGCAACAGGCAGGCATAAGGATGGTTGTAGGTGTTTCATTTTCTTACAATAGCTTGCATTTATCATGAATCAGTCCCAAGCAAATGTAAAAAAGCGCAGATAACCTCCGTATACAAGAATAGAAAAAGAACGGACCCGCAAAATTACAAACCCATATCCCTAACTTTGGTTTACAGCAGAATCATTGAACATATTCTGCATTTGAATATAATAAATTTTCTTGAGACTGAGAAGCTTATTTCCACGAATCAGCAACATTTTAGAAAGCATCGCTCGTGCGAAACTCAGCTTGCCCTTTTCTCACATGATATATTGCGAACTATGAATGAAGGGCAACAAACAGATCCCACTTTTTCTAGATTTCTGGAAAGTGTTTGACACAGTGCCCCATTGCAGGCTGTTAACGAAGGTACAACCATATGGAATAAGTTCACAGATATCGAGTGGCTCAGAGACTTCTTAGATAACAGAACCCAGCGTGTTGTCCTTGATGGCGAGTGTTCATCAGAGACAAGGGTATCATCAGGAGTGACCCAGGGAAGTGTGATAGGACGGCTGTTGTTCTCTATATACATAAATGATTTGGTGCACAGGGTGGGCAGCAGGCTGTGGTTGTTTGCTGATGACACCACAGTGTACGGTAAGGTGTCGAAGTTGAGTGACTGTAGGAAGATATGAGATGTACATAAAAATTTTGAGTTGATGTGATGAATGGCAACTAGCCCTAAATGTGGAGAAATTTAAGTTAATGCTGACAAGCAAGAACAACAAACCTGTAATGTTTGGATACAGTATTACTAGTGTCCGACTTGACACAGTCAAGTCATTTAAATATCTGGGCGTAATGTTGCAATCTGAGAACTGCTCTAGTGTTTGGGATCCATACCAGGTCTGACTGAAGGAAGACATCGAAGTAGTTCAGAGGAGGGCTGCTAGATTGTTACCAATAGGGTTGAACAAAACATAAAGTGTTATGGTGAAGCTTCAGAAACTCAAATGGGGATCCCTGGAGGGAAGGCGGTGTTCTTTTCGGGAAAAACTATTGAGAAAATTTAGAGAATTAATATTTGAAGCTGACTGCCAAATGACTCTGCTGCCACCAACATACATCACGCATAAGGACCACGAAGATATGAGAAATTAGGGCTTATATGGAGGCATGTAGACAGTCGTTTTTCCCTCGCTCTATTTGCGAGTGGAGCAGGAGGGAAAATGACAAGTAGTGGTATAGGGTAACCTCTGCCGCACACCTTACGGTGACTTGTGGAGTATCAATGTCGATGTAGATGTACACGATCGACACACTTGCCTTTTGAAGCCCAGTGACCCAGCTGTAGCTGAGCATTATAGCTCCAGGGGATGTTCTGTGGATTATTCTACCAAAATTTTTGGACACAAGATCCTTCTGGGATTCTGTTATCAATGAATCTGTGGAAATACATCTGGTGTAAGATCTTAGTAATCATGACAGTGGCTTTCAACTTGGTAAGGCATAAGAACTGGTGATTTCTTAAATATCTTAAGAAAGACAAACCTTTACACTCAGTGTTATGTCTACCGACCATTAATTTCACCTATAACTCCTAAATACATAGGTACATCATGTTATATACATGCAGAACTTTCAGTTGTGTTGTCTTACACTTGCCATATCTATGAAACTTAAAGTGAAATTAGGTGCATAATATACAAATCCAATTTATTTATGGAAATGTTCTACTGAAAACTCAAAATATGTTAGACAAAGCATCAATAAACACCCAAAATATTTGTTACTATAGGTTATCTAATTAAAAAAGAATTACACCAGATGAATTTCGTTTTTATTTATAAAGCATCTTCAGTGGTTATTCTGTAAATTGGATACATATGTTTGTACAGTTTTTGATTGTTTTAGGTTAAAAACAGTGCTTTATTTATAAACTTGGTCTGCAAGTTACTTACGGTGTTTCTTTACATATTTTGACCATTCCCTCCTTGCTAACAGCAGTTGGTGTCAAAAGGCTTCATTTCACATTTGTGCTAGACAGTTTTTGGCATTCTACAGTATTTCCTGCACTGCACTATTTACAATTCACTTTCTTGAACTGTTTCTCATTCTGCTCTGCCACAGTGTTTATGTCTGTTCATAGACGTTCGAACAGACATAAACACTGTGGCAATGCAGAATGAGAAACCGTTCAAGAAAGTGAACTGTAAATAGTGCAGTGCAGGAAATACTGCAGAATGCCAAAAACTTGGGTGGGCTCCAGCTATTATTCTGATTACACGCTTTTGTGCTATGAATACTTTCTCTCTTAATGACGAACTGCTCCAAAATATGATGTCATATGAAAGCAGTGAATGAAAATAGGCATAGTAGGCTAATTTACTGATATGTTTATCACCAAAATTTGCAATAACCCTAATAGCATAGGTAGCTGAACCTAACCGTTTCAGTAGATCATCTATGTGTTTCTTCCAATTCAGTTTCTCATCAATGCACGCACCCAGAAATTTAGCAACAGATTCTGTTCATAGTCTATATTTATCAATGGTGTTATGCCATTTACTGTACAGAATTGTATAAACTGTGCTCACAGGATAAAATCCTGGTACACATAGTGTTTAGCGAAACGTTCCAATTGCATACAGCAGCGCACACCAGACATGGGATTTCACTCACATGATATGTCTTTCATAGATTTCTTGCCTCAGTTATATACATGTAACAGTTCTTTAAACATGCTGAAACTTCACCACAACTGTAAGTAAGTGTTTCTAGCTCAGAACCTCGTTATTTACATTACACAGTTAAAGTCTCATTTGTCCCTGTGGATCTTGTTATTAGTCATGAAATTAAAGGCCTTTTCATTGTATTTACATAAAGAAATTGGTATTTCATATTCATTTCTATAATTTTTCTTGTTCTTTATGTGGATATTTACATTGTACCTTCAAACTGATGGGCAAACGTTTAGGCCAGGTTAAGCTGATTTTGCTTTAAAATTTGCTCCTATGTGGGCTCAGCACTACTTAAAGTTTGCACAACAGGCATTACCTATGTCATAAAAGTAGTACCATCTACATACAGCAGAGCAAAGACATGTGTACATTTGCAAATGTATGTAAAGCAAACTGAAAATAAGACTAGCTCAAACAAAGGCGTATCTTAGCTTACATGCAACTCTTCATTGAAATATTCATTCATCACCATTATTTACAAATACCTATTTACTTAAAGCTAATGAATTAGTGCCTCATATAGGCTCAAAAATTTCATCTCTTCTATACGCTACAAGATTGATGGCAGCTTCTGCCATTATAAGGAGGATTCTCAACAACAGTTGGCGAACCTGTCACATTGCTTACAGACAATGCATCTAATTTTACTTGTAAAGAATGGAAAGATTTTTTACAAAACAATAGCATTAAGCACTTTTTGATATCATGGTACCATCCACAAAGTAACCTCATTAAACACACTTTCTGAGAATTTAACAGATTTATAAGAACTTACACCAGCACACAGCACACAAATTTGGTGGGATTCATTGAACCACCTGAACACATCGCAAATAACTTGCTAATTTACTATATGGAACTACTGAATGACTATATAGAAACCAATGATTGGATAAACCCATTATCACACCTGTCTAAAGAAGTACCTGCACTCAAAGAAAAGGTAAGAAATACAGTCCTCATACTCACAAATCATGCCACAACCAGAAAGTACAACTATTACAAAAGGTTAGGTCATGTATAAAAATATTTAGCTAGACAAACAGTATTACTGAAATATCATCCAAAATCTAAAATCATCTGCTTCAGACAAAAGAAATAGCAAATGGCAATTACTGCACACAGGGCTCTATAAAAAAAGTCAACATACTGCTCCCAGGTAGCTATCTTTTGGCCTTTCCTAAATATAATAGAATTAAAGAACTTTACTGTCACCAGGACCTGCAAAAAAGTCGTAGTCATTCTGTTCTCCAAGCTGAAAAAGTATTAGAGGTACTAAATCTTTTGCTGGTATCTTAGGTTTCAAAACTGAGAAAAAGGAAAAGGAAGCCAGTGATTTCACACTGTGTTTTTCACTGATCGAGAAAAATTTAAGAAAAGCAATGAAATGGAGTTCACCATTTAAGATAAGTTTGCTGTAATATGTCCAGGTTTCATTAATTATAGCAAATACCATCTTATTTGCTGGACAGATTACTGAGATCAATTATTCAAAACCAGTCTTACTCACATTTATTATTATTATACCGCCAACCGGTTTCAACCCGACGTAGGGGTCATCTTCTTGGCATTTACACTGTGAAATTATAATTTGGAACATTTTCTGTTGAAGCATTTCCTGTTAAATAGTATTTTCGTATTTAATTTCATGATTGCAGTTCTAATTTTTCTAAAAGTCTTTAAATCTCTGACTACCTGACTTGGTAGATTACGTAGATTTTTTGACAACATGGTTGTGGAGATGAAGCAGTGAGTAGTATCATCAATAAATTATTCAAAAACAGTCTTAATCGCATTTATTATTATTATACCGCCAACCAGTTTCAACCCGACATAGGGGTCATCCTCTGGACGTTTACACTGTGAAATTATAATTTGGAACAATTTGCTGTTGCAAGCATTTCCTGTTAAATAGTATTTTCGTATTTAATTTAATGATTGCAGTTCTAATTTTCCTAAAAGTCTTTAAATCTCTGCAATGCTTGCAACAGAAAATTGTTCCAAATTATAATTTCACAGTGTAAACGCCCAGAAGATGACCCCTACATCGGGTTGAAACCGGTTGGCGGTATAATAATATCAAATGCGATTAAGACTGTTTTGAATAATTGACTAATCATACTAATCGCTGCTTCATCTCCACAACCATGTTGTCCAAAAATCTATGTAATCTACCAAGTCAGGTAGTCGGAGATTTAAAGACTTTTAGGAAAATTAGAACTGCAATCATGATATTAAATATGAAAATACTATTTAACAGGAAATGCTTCAACAGAAAATTGTTCCAAATTATAATTTACCAGTGTAAACGCCCAGAAGATGATCCCTACATCGGGTTGAAACCAGTTGGCGGTATAATAATAATAAATGTGATTAAGACTGTTTTTGAATAACTGATTAATCATACTTATCACTGCTTCATCTCCACAACCGTGTTGTCCAAAAAAAAAAAAAAAAGATTACTGAGAGATTAGAGGTTCTGGAAATTATTACATAACACATAACTACAAAGGAAATTACTTTACAACTCACCTTGCTGTGTGTACGGTATATTGAAATGTGGTATGAACAAAAATATGAAATGAGAAACAATAAAGTGTAAAACTGAATTTATAAAGAGACTATTTTCCTTTGACAAAAGTCTGAACAGTAGTTTTAACTTTGCTCAAGTAGTCATTACCTTCCTGTTAATGAACAGCTATTATGAGCACATGTATATATTAGGCTTTAAGGTCTACTATGCAAGGAAGTGGTCATTTAACCATGACTCTAGATGTTAACATGAGCTTTCAAGATGAATACTGAAAATGAATTTTAAATATTTCTGATGGAATTAATATTTTAAGTGTAGTTGTCCTATGTTTTACTAATTTACATTTAAGAAGTGAAATGCTTTGAGAAAGGATCATATAGAACTACTAAGTACTTGACACCACCTCATGCAGTGGGCATTGACCCTCCAATATCAAGAGACACAATTTATAATGGCTGTGTTGGTACTATAAGGCATAATTTTGTGTAGTAGCACGTATCAGTAGACTTTGCTTTCTGACACAGTAAACAAGTTTTCAATAGCCATTCAATATACCTTCCCATATTTGGAAAGTAGCAATATAAATTTAGTTCTGTTTAACATTTTTTGGCACCATAGTGACCCAAAGTATAATGTGTATGTCAGACAAACATGTCTTTACAAGCAAGAGGAACGCACACACGTTCCAGTGATCATCATGAACATTGCATCTGTAGAATAACACATTGTTTTGAGTTTTGTAATGCTGTAAAGTTTTCATAGATGATCTTTGTGCAAGGAGAGTCTTTATTCCACTTTGGATCTGCATATTGCAATGTGGCCCTGTTGCTACACATATCTATATAGTATTGTCTGTAGCTAGTGTCTTTCATCAACAGAATCCTGTAGTTAGTTACCTCTTTGGTTAAATCTGGAAGATCAGTCAGTTGTTGCAGTAGATATGACAAAGTGTCAGCTGCAACATTATCCTTACCTTTTACATGCATTATCTTGAAATTGTATTCCTGAAGAAAAGCTGTCCACCTTTTAATCCTGTGATACAATAATTTAGAGGTTAACAGAAAGCTCAGAGAGTGGTGGCCACAAAATATCTCAATGTGTTTTCCGTAAGTGTAATAGCTGAACTTCTTGAATGCTCAAATTATGGCTAGAGCTTCCAGTTCAATAGCTGAATATCCACATTTGCACTTTGAAAGTGTTCCACTGACAAAACTAGTACATTAATACAATTTTACATCCTTTTCAGGCATATGAAATAGATAAGCACCAATTCACAAAAAGAATGTTTCTACATCAATACAAAAATCTAAACTCATGTTGGGATGGCACAGAATCTCAGAATTTACCAAAGCATTCCTTACTGTATACAAATCTGTTTGACATTTGTGTGACCAGTAACATACTGATTTCTTCTGTAACTTAAGAGGGCTGGACTATTAATGGTGAAAAATGAGTGGGGACTAAGAAATGCTTTGCTGTTTTGTTTTCTGAGTCTGAAAATTTTTCACTGCACTTATTTTATCAGGAACAGGTATTATTCCTTGAGAAGTTATGAATTTGCCCAAAAATTCATTTTCTCCAAGTTAACTGCCACTCCAGCCTGTGAATATGTAATGTCCTCTGCAGCAATTCAAGGTATTCTTTCCTCATAGCACTTGCAATCAGGATATAACTGACATATAATGTTACTTTATCTAACAGACTGGGTCCTAGGACAGTGTCTGGGGAACCATAATAAATACATCATAACTCACATTAAGTCCAAATGGCTAAACACAAAACTGATAACTTCTGCCAGCATTGACAAAAGCTATTTATTTCCTAGATTCATCTGACAACAGAATCAGCCAATAGGAACAGTGGAGATCTTCAAAAAATGGTTCAAATGGCTCTGAGCACTATGGGACTCAACTGCTGTGGTCATAAGTCCCCTAGAACTTAGAACTACTTAAACCTAACTAACCTAAGAACAGCACACAACACCCAGCCATCACGAGGCAGAGAAAATCCCTGACCCCGCCGGGAATCGAACCCGGGAACCCGGGCGTGGGAAGTGAGAACGCTACCGCACGACCACGAGATGCGGGCAGTGGAGATCTTAACTAGTCAAATAGTGTACAGCATGAAGTTTTTGCAATTGCTCTCCTAAAGTGTCAGGTTGCATGTGGACTGGTACACTTATTTTACGAATGGCTTGGGCATCCAGAATTAGCCATACTTGGCCATTAGATTTATTCACTGTTAGTAATGGACCGCAGCATGGAGATTGTGATGATTCAATAATTTTCCACTGAAGCATTCATCTTAGTTCTCAACCAATAGCCTCTTATTTCATTCACAGGATTTACAGCAAAGTATATCATGGGCATCACGTCCCTGTGGTATGCATATTTATATATTATACGTAGTTTCTCCTTGAAAATGTATAAGAATTGCAAAAGAAGGTTCCATTGCTTTATCATGTATATATGCGTAGAAACTATCTTCATATGCACTCTTTGCCTTTAAAACTTTTATTTTAATTCCCAGGGAGTACTTACCATGTTCCACTGGTGTTTATATTAAGTTAGCTTTTGTACCCTTGCCATTGATGCATAAGTAGCCCTTACCCAAAGGAAAGTCTAATTTTATGTCCTTTTCTCAGAAAAACTCCATGCCTAGCAAGCAATTGACCACAAGACTTTTCAAGATTACGTACAGGACACCATAGCTCCATTTCCAGAGAAAAAGTGTACTGCATCTGCCACTTGACAGTTTGCAACAGTTTGGGATTTTGTCTACTTCTTTAATATTTTTAATAAGTTCTGTAATAAAACATTGATAGAGGCACCTGTATCTAATGCTATTGTGGTAAGATTTCTTTATATTATGTCTTTTATTGAGGCTTGTACTGAAGCTTGTGTATGACTAGTACACGTGTGTTGATCCACAGTTAAATCACCTCTGATATCAACTCATCATTATACCATAATAAATTGATGTGACGGGCTTGATTGCTCCCATCTCATGATATGACCATCATTGGAGAGCTTAATGAGGTAGGAATTAGTCTGATAAAACTTTGGTACAGGTGGCAATGGCTCATTGTTCACCAATTTTGCCAACTAGTATCAGACATGGCATGTTGTGTATAACTGTTTTGTTGTTAAGTGTTGCCAACAATTTCTTGGTCCTGGGTTTCATTTCTTGGTTTCCAGTAATCATTGTTGATATTTCTAAAATTTTGTCTGCCCCATCTCCCTAGTAAGAAAGGTGGTACTAATTATTATCAAACCTTCTTCTCTTATTACTATTCAAATTCTGCAGGTGCTGGTCTGTACTATGTGCATCATGATGTAGGAGATACATGACATAGGAGGTGACATGACTGGAGTGATGCGGTAGCTGTTAGGATGGTCACTGTTGTTATTCTGCGCACACGGCTGGCTTGACTGTGGCACGCTATTGTGGCCGTTATTTTTATGGTTGGAGACCTTCATATCTTCATGAATAAAATCAATAGAATCTAGAATAGAGATAAAATGCTCTAGAGCCTCTTCTGGTTCATGAACAAGTTTCTCAAGAATATCTAAAAGTAACTTTGCCTTCAGAATTCTTAACACATCTTTGTGAGAAACAGGCTCATCCCAGTAATGACTTTTGTATCAGCTTCCTGTTTAGTATGAAAGGGCTCCAGATTGAATACCTGCTTTCTCAATCTCTCTTGATGGTCTCGTGACCAATACTTAGATAAAAATGCTCTTTCATACCACTCATAAATTTTACAGAGTTCTGTTCTGTCCATGGTCCAAGGGACTCCATCAGCTTGTATGTGTCCTGTGGTGAAAAGGATCTTTCAGTGTTCACTCCAAGACTGTGGCAACACACCTTTTAATACTCACATAGTATACAATTTAGCGATAAGTTTTTGAAATTTATTTTGTTGCCATATGGGCAGAAGGATTGCCGTAACTATCAAGAACTCTATTAGTCATTCGTGTGCCTTTATCTAAACAATTGACTGTAGATAATTCTTACTGCATGTTTACTACTTGTGCCTTTGCTCTTTCACTCCATTCTGGTAAATCTTTATTTACGGTGACTCTGATTGGAGTTAATTTGGATTTTATGAATTTGTTGAAATTGTCTCACTTGGACATAGCAACCCTGACAGAACCATTTACAACATGTTTTCATTCTGATCCTAGTTTGTTATTCACTTCTGCATCCTTTGCGGAGAGCCTCTGCGAATGGTTCTTTACAACATGTTTGCACTGATCATTGAACTGCTTTAGAACTTTTGCACCTTGTTCGTCTATGAAAGTATCTGCATTATTTTCTAGCTTTTTAACAGCACACTTTCATTGTTTTTGATGTTTAGACAATGACTGTACAGCTTCCAGGAGACCACAAGAAGTCTCCTTTAATTGTGAGAAGTCACCCACTGAAGTACTGTAGTGTACTGACAATGTGTTAAAATTAGCATTCAATTTTTCTGAGTCACCAGATTGTTTTTGTAATTCGTCTGACATCTTTTTCTGTTGTGTTGGTAAGTGATTAAAGTTCGATCATTGTTCTGTTCTAAGACCTTTTATGTTTTCTTCCATTGTGTGAAGACCTTGTAATAACAATGTAATCAGATCAGTTGTGTGACTACTTATTTGTGCATTCGTTTCTAATGAAATATCATCTATCAGAACATTTACTGCATAAATTCTTAACTTCCACAGTACTGGATTCTCTTTGTTCAGGAACAGACTCCACCCTACCATTTTGTCCCATAGCCATTTTTGCTTCCTTGGCTATCTTCACTGTAACATTTACATAAACCAAAAAGTATCTTTGCAAATATTTTGAATAATTACAATCAGAAAAGACGTCTACTAGGTAATAATATTTAGCTTTCAGTTTTATCTGTGTGAATGCTCATACAACAATGTGTGACAGGACTCACCATTACACATAAAACACTTCAAAGTGGCTCACTGTTACTGAATATTACTAATTTACAGTGGTAGAATGTAATACAGAAAATTTTGTTATTTACATTAATGGATGAAGATTTCACTAGTAGATGTTGTACACAGCATGATAATTTAAAGTTAACAATATTACGAAAAGGAAAGTTGCTACTCACCATATAGCAGAGATGCTGAGTCGCAGGTAGGCACAACAAAAAGACTGTCAAAAATAAGCTTTCAGCCAGTAAGGTCTTTGTCAAAAATAAATGACACACACACACACACACGACTGCAGTCTCACACAACTGTAGCCACACTGCGAGCAGCATCACCAGTGCATGATGGGAGTGACGATTGGGTGGTGGTAAGAAGGAGGCTGGGGATGGGTGAGGACAATGACCTAATCCCATCAAAGAAAGGGTTACCTGTGAAATCAGTCGTGTGATCTACAAGCTAAGCTGCAACCACTGTGCTGCATTCTATGTGGGCATGACAACCAACAAGCTGTCTGTCCACATGAATAGCCACCAACAAACTGTGGCCAAGAAACAAGTGGACCACCCTACTGCTCAGCACATTGCCAAGCATGACATCCTTCATTTGAATGACTGCTTCACAGCCTGTGCTGTATGGATCCTTCCCAACAACACCAGCTTTTCTGAATTGTGCAAGTGGGAACTTTCCCTGCAATACATCCTCATTCCCATATCCCTCCTGGCCTCAATTAATCATTGTCCTCACCTGTCCAGCCCCTTCCCTGTTCCCTTTCCTGCACTACACAGCCCTCATTCCACCATTGCACCCAGTCTTTTAACTTTTCTCCTTTTCCACCCCCCGCCCTCCCCCCTGCCCTTTGTCTAACATGCAGCACTTCATTGTCTGCCACACCCACCCTACATCCCTTCCCCACCTCCCTCCCCTCCCCAGCCTCCTCCTTACCCCCACCCATTTGTCACTCCCATCATGCACTGGTACTGCTGCTCACAGTGTAGCTACAGTTGTCTGAGACTGCAGTTGTGTGTGAGATATATATATATATAGATGATGTGACTTACCGAACGAAAGCGCTGGCAGGTCGATAGACACACAAACAAACACAAACACACACACAAAATTCAAGCTTTCGCAACAAACTGTTGCCTCATCAGGAAAGAGGGGAAGGAGAGGGAAAGACGAAAGGATGTGGGTTTTAAGGGAGAGGGTAAGGAGTCATTCCAATCCCGGGAGCGGAAAGACTTACCTTAGGGGGAAAAAAGGACAGGTATACACTCGCACACACGCACATATCCATCCACACATATACAGACACAAGCAGACATATGTGTGGATGGATATGTGCGTGTGTGCGAGTGTATACCTGTCCTTTTTTCCCCCTAAGGTAAGTCTTTCCGCTTCCGGGATTGGAATGACTCCTTACCCTCTCCCTTAAAACCCACATCCTTTCGTCTTTCCCTCTCCTTCCCCTCTTTCCTGATGAGGCAACAGTTTGTTGCGAAAGCTTGAATTTTGTGTGTGTGTTTGTGTTTGTGTGTTTGTTTGAGTGTCTATCGACCTGCCAGCGCTTTCGTTCGGTAAGTCACATCATCTTTGTTTTTAGATATATTTTTGCCACGTGGAATGTTTCCCTCTATATATATATATATATATATATATATATATATATGGTGTTTCAAAAATGACCGGTATATTTGAAACGGCAATAAAAACTAAACGAGCAGCGATAGAAATACACCGTTTGTTGCAATATGCTTGGGACAACAGTACATTTTCAGGCAGACAAACTTTCGAAATTACAGTAGTTACAATTTTCAACAACAGATGGCGCTGCGGTCTGGGAAACTCTATAGTACGATATTTTCCACATATCCACCATGCGTAGCAATAATATGGCGTAGTCTCTGAATGAAATTACTCGAAACCTTTGACAACGTGTCTGGCGGAATGGCTTCACATGCAGATGAGATGTACTGCTTCAGCTGTTCAATTGTTTCTGGATTCTGGTGGTACACCTGGTCTTTCAAGTGTCTGGCGAATAGGGAGGCCAATCCACGCCGCCTCCTGTATGTTTCGGAGATCACTTTGTTCAATGTCATCAACTGGATAATAAATATAAACCGAACTTTGCCAAAATAACATTTTAAATATTCATGTTTATAGCACATTTTTTTGTACGACTGTATTAAAATTAGAATGAAAATTTAGGAAGAAAGTTGGTTAAAAAGACTGAGTTATAGAGACAGTTATTGAGAAACAAAGAATAAACCATTCTGTGGGTTGTAAGAGGTTACAGTATCATCCAAAAAACATAAAAAATTATTGTGACAATTTAAAAAAGTTTTTACACAAAATTTCACAAACATAAATAGCCTAATAACCTTCCCTCATCACCATGTGACATAGAATTACAATTAAAAAGACACAAATACATAGTATTATTTATAATACAAAAAATATGTTTAGGATTTCTATAATTTTCTTTTACATAATCAGTTTTTTTAAAGCTCTTGTTATTTTGTATGTAACACTGTTTTACATTCTTATTAACACTGAATCAGTAACCAGAAATTTTTTTTAACTCACAAAAGGCAACATTTCCACAAACACCACTGTCATGCATGCTGCAGATCTATTCTGTGAGTCATGCATTAAAATGTTGTTTCATTAATTAGACACTTGTCACATATCACAAATGCCCACCGATATCATTAATATACAACAAAGAGACTCTAAACAAGAAACATGTATGTGTGTGTGCGAATGTATACCTGTCCCTTCTTCCCCCTAAGGTAAGTCTTTCCGCTCCCGGGATTGGAATGACTCCTTACCTTCTCCCTTAAAACCCACATCCTTTCGTCTTTCCCTCTCCTTCCCTCTTTCTTGATGAAGCAACCGTGGGTTGCGAAAGCTTGAAATTTGTGTGTGTGTTTGTGTGTTTTTTATTGTGTCTATCTACCAGCGCTTTCTCGTTTGGTAAGCCACAGCATCTTTGTTTTTTAATATATTTTTCCCATGTGGAATGTTTCTTTCTATTTTATTCAAACATGTAAATGTATAGATATAGAAGCTGGTTTAGATACTCAAACGATATGCTCTGAAATATGATCACATTACACATAACTTTCTTGGAGTTGAAATAATGAAATAGCAAAATTTCAAGATTAAATTTCAAATCTGCACAATTTATCTTTTTATTTTTGTTAACTCCTGTTATAAAACTAATTTAGATTATATTCAGTTAGTCTGAAAATTATATTTTTCATGAGACATTATCATTGTAGTTCATTTAAGCCACAAACATGACCAGTATACTTTCATTCAGTTTTACCTTGAAAGTGTCATATATCTGTGTGTGTGTGTGTGTATTGCCTTTATTTTTACTTAAATGTTCCATTATATCCCAACCATAGTCATATGAACATAATTATATTTTCTCATCAACTTACTAATGTCTGATATGCTCTCAAATTCTTTCCCTTTACAAACTTTTTAACTGAAGAAGTACATAAAAAAAACCCACTGCTACCAAGACAGAGTATCCAACAACTTCCTTAAACACTGCTTCATCAGATGATGCCTTATATCCCCCATACTTCTCATTATTACTTCATTCTTCAACAGTTCATTAAAAATCAAAATCCGTGCTTTGCTTTGTCCACAGAAATGGCTACTGAATGACACTCAACAGCAACATAATATTACTAGCAAAACTTTTCGTTCCTTCATGTAACAGGCAAAACAACCTGAATTCATGTGTTAAATCACTTTACCCAATGTATTTCTCATTGTCCGAGTATGAAGGGCTCTTTACTGATGAACTTTGTTCTCAAAAAACTTTTCTGTGGGCAGCTTTATTTACTTCTACTTTAACAGTCTTTAGCATGTCCTGAGGAGCTGAAATACAGTACATTTATACCAGCTGGTATTTTAGTGTAGCAAACAAATTTAGTTTTTACTGTACTTAAAACAAATTGCTTTAATTTCCCTCCAGCTGTTGTCATATTTATGTATTGTTACATTCACACTTTTGCATATTGTTCACCTAAAATTAAACTCTGTGATTACAATATTGTAGTTTTGCAACACTGGGTGAAATTCTGCCCTTATTTTTCAAAAAATTAGATAGACTAATGCAAAACATAACAAATGCCTGGCCAGGTTGCATCCAGTAAACACAAAAGTATTGTATTATTCAGTTTGCCAAGATCACTATATTTTTTTTATATTTTTATTTTATTTTATAATGACCAGTTTCGGCAGATCTACACTGCCGTCATTGGATCTTGTAACATTATTAGACGTACATTCTTGTTACAACACTAAAAGTCACATAGTGATGTTGCGACAAATTGTAATAAAAAGTGGCAGGGAACAATAGCATGTCACAAGTAAAATAACACACAATTACAACATGCAACATGTGCTGATGTCCCGGCATACACTAATCACTTGACATCACAATGATAACTGAGTAAGAAAAAGAATTGCTAGTGATCATGGCAAACTTGATTATTTAAGAATAACACAATTTCAGATCGCCCACAACAAGCGATGCAATGTCAAACGTACACAATAAATGTACTGAACATTAGATTTATCCTAGAAGTCGTCTTTTCCTTACTTATAATGAACATTACTTTTCACAAACTGATTAGTTTATTGTCAACTCTAAGACTTCTTTCTACCTCTATTGCGCTATTTACATCATCATTATTAACTTTCAAGAATTTGACCATAGCTACTCTTAGCAACTTAGTAAAATGCTTCTTTGCTTTAACAATCTTTGTCTTTCCAACAGTGCCACCCTTCATCATGCTATCACCTACATTAATCTTTACTAATCACTTGTCACATATCTAATTACTACACACATGCTTTTTACAGCCTTCATTAACAAACTCATCAACTTTATCAACCCTGTCATATAAAACTAACATACAATTTGTTTCAGTGTCAACACAGGCATCAACATACAAAGTGACAACTTTCTAGTCAAATTCCAACATTAGTTAGACAATCCGTGCTGCTTAATGGGTCACTGTTTTGAGCCCGTATCTTGTTACTGTTATGATACATGTGTCATAAAACTTTCTCTTTAAATTTGTATGACTAATCAGCATGCAGAGAATGTAACCGAGGTTCCCGAGTGCCATCTGGATTAGTTTGGTGTTTTGATGGTTCATTCTGAAGCCTACAGTTTGGGAAGCACATTTAAACGAAGATAGTTGAGATGTTTCCCATGTTGATGCTTTTCTGTCCCCTTGATAAACACTTGAACACAACCTCCATAGTAACTTAGGTGAAATTGTGTGTCCTTGTCTAATGACTCTTCTCGTGGGAACTTTCCAGTGATCCAGTCTTCCTTTATTTTTACATGTAAAGTGGCATACTTGTAAATGTAGCAGATTAAGTTTGTACACCTGTAATCAACATGGGCTTTGTTCATCAGCCCCACTGTTGTTAGGTTTCAATCTTGTTGAATGCATTCTGGTAGTCTATGTAGGCCATGTGATGTGGGATATCATACTCCTTACATTTCTCTATTAGTACACATACTGTCAGGATATGATCAGTTGTATTGAAACATTTTCAAAATCCTGTCTGTTCAACTGGCTGGTAAAAGTCAAATTTCTGACTCAGGTGGTATGTAATGATTTTTGATTGCAGCTTGAAATAGATAAAAGAGTAATAGGCCGATATTTCTCAGTTTTTGAATTGTCACCTTTTTGAAGAGGGCAATGACTTCTACATTTTTCCATGACTTCCCTTCCTTGAGACACCAACTAAATAGAATTAGGAGTGCTATTTCAAGTGTCTTTCTCCAGTTTTAAGTATATAACTCGCAATCTGATCTTCTCCTGCTAGCTTATTTCAGAGTTGTGTGCATTTCATTTTTACCGATACATTCCAGTTTTACCAATCCCACTGATTTTTATGATTCGTCACACAGGCATTAGCTTGTTACTGACTGACTGCAGAGCTTCTGATAAAAGTGCTCAACAGTTTTTATAATTTGTCTCTTTCAGCAGCAACTTCTCAACGGCAGTTCCAAATGTTATGGACACTAAGCTTGACATTTGCCTGATACAAAAGAACTCTCTTGAACACATTATTTTTGATCTCAATGAGTCTTGGTGTTTCACCTTGTCTGTAGAACATTATTAATGCAGATTCCTCTACCTTCTAAGGTGGTTATGTATTATTCTATCTAGCAGAAAAGCATTGTTGGTCGTGGTTGAAAGAAAACATGAGGCACTCTACTGTGTCTGTGGTAAGTGGCAGAGGTGCTTTTGTGTGCGTGTGTGTGTTTTCACAAAAGAAGACAAAGTAAATATTCCAGGATTCAAATAAAGAAAAACTGCTTGACTAACATAGAAGTAGATTCCGCAGTGTAGCAAAGCAGCTTAAAACACATGAAAGATGATGCTTCCGGTCCAGATTATATACCTGTCAGGTCCCCTTCAAAGTATGCTGATACAGCAGCTGCAGCGGTGTTTTTTTTTTTTTCAGTCATTCCAAGTATAGCATTTATTTGTTTGCAAGTAGACTAGTGAAAAAGGTGAATTATCTCACCATTTGGTTAAGCTCGCAACATTCTGTCAACTGATTAATAATGTTTATGGCGTCGCGATGAAGAACAGGGTAATCGGTGTGTCGGATCTAACCTCGATGGCCAGCAAATGCTTCTTAGTGACATTTACTTCATGCAGCAAACCCCTTGCATGCAGCCAATGCCACACGGCGCAACAATTGCAAACGTAAAAGTGTGGGAGAGTTGACGTTGGCAACGTCGATTCAAAAAGGGCAGTCGACACAAGTCCCGAGAGGTACAGACATATAACACTCGGTTCTTGGAGCCCAATCGTCAACTTCTTTCACAAAGTAGAAGATTATTAAGTGGGTGACATTGATTTTATATAGTGATTCCAAAGTTGCTGGATGAAACGAGGGAACCACTGAGGCATAAACTAAGGTCCTTGTTTGTTCATATATATCCTGAAGTTTAAACAATAAAAAAATATGTTGGTTCCTGCTGCATATAAGCCGGTACATTTTGAATGATACGCTCAATGGTTTCCACTGCATCGTGAATTTACCCACATAATAAAATCGTAACGTGAAGATGTCTGTATGTACAAGATATTTAAGAAAACTGAATTTGAGAGTGGTTTTTATAACGGCTATCAAAGCGAAAAAAATTATTTTTAGAATTTCTGTGTGTCTGTGTCTGTATGCACACCACGCAAAAACTAATGCACGGAATTGGGTGCGATTTTCAGTTGTCTTTTTGCAAGTCTACCTTAAAATGTGATACAGCTTTCATTTTGACACGCCGGTGAGAATCAAAGTTATTACAGTTTTGCCATAAAAGCATGTGCTGTTACACCACATAGGACATTATCGCTTGCTGCAAACAATCAAATGTACCGGCAGGACAACAAAGCTTTGTGAGCCGCTGTCTGAGCCTGCGTCTTTTATGTGCAGACGAAGTCACAGGTAAAAGATAGCCGCAGTATAAAAATTTACAAAGCAAAAATGTATCTTGCAGCAGTTGCAGACAAACAAAGCCCGGGAACAGCCTCGAATGTTGAAACTATATTTTGCAGGAAGTAGCGAAAAAAATACTAGTAACAGGAGAACAGTTAAGTGTGCATGGCACTGACTTTTTTAATGTCCGTTGAACGAAACTGCTCACACAACTTGACAGTGACCATTCAGTAAAGTTTTAGCAATGAGTGTTTATTAATGTGTTGTTTTCAATCATTCTAATTTCTCCGACAACAGAAACAAGTCCAGGCTTATGTCAGAGAGTCCCTCCCCGCAATGGACAGCCTTGGATGCGGTCAATGCGAAGATAAATCTGGAGAAAGCCAGAACTGTGAGGGAAGCCTAACACACACGTCGTTGTGGTCCACAACCACTAGGAAATATCATCAAAATTACGGAAAAGCATCTGCTGTGTTCTTCACACTTCACTAATTCACTTCTATACTGACTGTGTATCTATGATTTATTAATCCATCTTTAAGCATTTTTCATGCAATTGATGTCATTTTACATACATTATATAATTACAAAATAAGTCATACATTTTTAACATTCTGAATAAGTAAATATGTTTTATACTGCACATGTTTAGTAGTCATTAAACATAAATGTGTCGTGCAGAATGGCTAAAGGAGATACTGTATGTGTAACACAATACACATGCTAAGAAAAACATTTTAACAAATAGAAATGAAACAGGCTAAATACATGTTAACCATTGGGGAAAATGCATTATGTAAATAAAGCACAACAGCATGGTACAAAAACATTTTCAGAAGAACTTATGTAATAGGATGGTCATGTCATACAGCAATTAACTGTTGAGTAAAAACACATTATGTAAATAAAGCACAAACGCATGGGCCAGCCGGAGTAGCCGAGCGGTTCTAGGCGCTTCAGTCTGGAACTGCGCAACCGCTACGGTCGCCGGTTCGAATCCTGTCTCGGGCATGGATGTGTGTGATGTCCTTAGGTTAGTTAGGTTTAAGTAGTTCTAAGTTCTAGGGGACTGATGACCTCAGATGTTAAGTACCATAGTGCTCAGAGCCATTTGAACAACCGCATGATACAATAACATTTTCAGAAGTGCTCATGTAATATGGTGGTTATGTCATACAGCAGTTTTAATAGATTAGATCATTTTTATTACATACTTTAAATTCTTCTATTGTATAGAATGCTTTTTGTCCAAGTCACCTTTTTGTAATATTTTTGAAGACATTCAGTGATGCACAGTGTGCTGTAGGTGGTAGCACGTTAAATAGTTGTATCCCTGTGTATGTGTAACTGTTTTGGGTTTTTTTAAGCCTAGTAACTGGGATGTCCATCATCTGCCTTTGGCGTGTGTCATGGCTATGTACAGACTCGCGCAGTTTATAGCTTTCTTGGTTTTCCTTTATGTGCACTAAGCAACTGAGAATAACCAGTGATGTAAGTGTCAGTATTTTTAACTCTTTGAAATAGTCTCTACATGATACATGGTTTCTCACTCCAGCAATACACCTAACGGCCTTTTTCTGCCGAAGAAAAATTCTTTTTACCCCAGAGGCATTGCCCCGTAACAGCACTGCATACGTGAGGTGGCTATGAAAAAAGGCATAATAGGCATTTAGCAGCAGCTCGTCCGTCACACAAGTCCTGAGCTTAGTTAGCAGATAGGTGACTCGGGATAACTTTTTGCATACATAATTGGTGTGAGTTTGCCAGGTTAATTTTGGGCCCAGATGAATGCCAAGAAGCTTAACTGAGGAACTACAGTTGTCATTGTTACATAGGCTGAATAGAATGTTTACAGTTTTAGAGTGGTTAATTTGTAATTCATTTGCATGCTAGCCAGAGAACGAAGTCGGCAATCTTCTTCCACCTGGATTTATCGTCATTCCGGAAACAGCAGACTCTTTAGTTCCACATTCTTCATTCACTGGCAAGGTTTTGTGACCAGAAAACTATTACAGAATGAAGACTAACCTACTGTAATCCTGTATGATTTTAGGAAACACGTCTTCTCATGACATCCGTCACTATTCCTTCTCTATAAAATGCCCTCTCTGCTAAAATATGATCCCCATAAACAAACTTTGCTAATCTTCTTGTTTCTTTTAAAAGTAGAAGCAGAGGCAACAGCAAGTGTCGATCTGCATATATTGTTGGCATGTTGTATAGCTTTATATAGTATTACTGATGCACAGACTCCACGAGTGTGTCGTCTTTTGTTCCTTTTTGATAGGAGGATGGCCATACGTGATTTCTAAAATGAAAATACGCTTATACATACTCTGTTTATCGAAAACTCACATAGGCATAGTAGCTAGGGTGCCACTGAAAAATTCTTCACACACAGTAAATATGACTGTTTCGTAATGACACGTGGTTGTTTTGTTGTAGTAAGATGGGTTACCTTTCATACCACAAAAGAACTCTTATTGAATACGTACACCGACGTAACAGATTATTTTAAAAATTGGGCCCACTTGTATTGTGGCTATAGCGTCCCATTGCACAAAAAGTCGCGTACCGTTATGTTATTGTAGCATACGATATTAAATTTATATAGATTGATTATGTTGACTTTTGTTTGCACAGGCGTACATCGCGTTCTACTCTATTTATTCTTAATTTAAAATCGTTTTTGTTATAATAATTAAAAATTCTTCTTAACAACCCTAAAAGATTCTGTTCTTTTTAGTCTTCCAGAAAGTGACAGACCATTTCGTATACTCCTTTGCTATCATCTCGAGCTATTACTGATGATTTTAAATCTTCAGAACAGTCTTCGTTATCACTTACTTAATTTTAGCGTCCATTGCCCTTACCACCATTGGAGGTCTTAAAGAAGCATCGACCATCAGTCCATCATTTGCACTTCATTTACAAAGTTGTCTACGGTATCTGCAACAAAACTGAAACGTATAAATAAGAGTGCAAAGAAAAGCCCATACACTTGCATTTTCATGTGAAATAGCCGGAAAATAATGAATTTAGTCTGTCATGTCTTTACTAGCTCTCGCTATTTTACATTCAAGCGTTTCAATTTGACCGTCTTTCCATTCAAATCCAGGAACTGATGCACTGTAGCTAGTGGGTAGCCGGAAGTCGAGGTTAGGTGTTTACGTTGCACTTAGGCTTAAAATGACTGCAGTTTGACAGATGGAGTGACAAACAACCAGTGCGCACGAGTATAGTAAGGTCTAAACTGCATACTTGCACTATATGGCCCACATTCTCAAGCTAGATCATTTGGGGGAGCCGACATTTCACCAGCATGCTTCCCTTATTAAATAAAAGCATGAAGCCACGGGGATGATGTTTTGTTGAGAGTGCTAATTACGAATAATTTAAAGATATGTCTGATTTTGTATTGATGGGTAGATAACAGCTGAGAGCTCACTTTCAACTCATTTTTTTCTTCTTCTTGCATAATTTTTATGGGCAGAGATTCAATAGATCTCACTAGGCGGGAAGCTGTAGTAGGCTAAACTCTTGGAAGCATTTGCACAGTCAACTGGTTGTAGAATAGAATAAAACAGAAACTCTATTGTCACATAACATGTCATATACAATCAGATGATTGGGACATACGTGACTTGTCAGGTTAAAGCTACTTCTAATTGTAAGTACACAGAATAATTACAGGTATTTTGTAATTTTAAGTACCACAAGATGATTTCAAACAATCATGTTGAAAATAAAGTAAAATTAAGAATAAGTATTTACTTAAAGTACTTTTTTTAGCACGACAGAATAAAATATAACATCAAGCACAGTTATTTGTGACAGTCAGCCATTAATTCTTCTACACTGTAATAATATTAACTTGTTAGGTATTTTTTAAGCAATGTCCAAATTCTTCTGGTTCATAATTTTTGAATTTTTCATAGACTTTATTTCCCAGCCTCATACCCATACAGTAAGATGTCTTCTCCAGCAGTTTTAGCCTATGAGTTAGTAACTTATACTGATATTTGTTTCTTGTTTCATAATCATGCTTAAACACATCCTCAAAAAGTTGTGGGGTCATAAGATCAAGGGCCTTGAACAGAGGTCTACACGATTGTCATTTTTCTGCACATGCCAGGGTCTAATGATTTTTTTCTGTCGCCTAAAGACTCTCTGTAAGTTTGTTTTCCCTGATCTCCAAAAAATTATACCATATATAATCACAGATACAAAATATGCATGATATACAACTTTTTTGACTGGTGTTTCTATTGTACTGCTTATAACATTAATTGCAAATATTAGACTATTTAGATAGTGACACATGGCATCTACATGGTCCATCCATGATAAATTTTTGTTCAGCATTACACCTAGAAATTTGGTACAGTTTGTGGTGGCAAGGTGATTATCCTCATATGGTATTTCTAGTATAACCTGTACAGCTTGTTTTGTCATAAAGTGAATGATTTGTGTCTTTTTTAGATTTAATTTCAGACCATTATCACACACCCAGACCTCAATTTCAGCAAGAGACTGCTGAAGATGACTAATTAAATTTTCACTTTTCTTGCAACAGACTATTGCTGTAGAGTCATCTGCATAAAGAATAGTGTCTGAATTTATGTTAGTCGGCAGGTCATTTATATAATACAAGAACAATATTGGCCCAAGGATAGCTCCTTGTGACACACCTTGTTCTTTCTTTTTCCAACTGGAGAAGAATCTCTTACCAGTTTCTTCTATTACTATTCTTTGTTTCCTGTTTAATGGGTAAGATGACATCCAGCTCAGCGAATTTTCACTAAACCATATGCTTGTAGCTTGCGAAGTAGTAGTTTGTTATCTACTGTATCAAAGGCTTTACTTAGGTCACAAAAGATGCCTGATACATTCATATGTTTATCTAGACTACCATAAAAAGTTCGGCTTTTCACAGTGCAATGTCCTCTTTGGAAACCATGCAGATTTTCTGGATAATATTATGCACATTATTATAGTTAACTATCTAGGTACATGCAGCTCTTTCAAATATTTTGGAAACCATTGATAACAATGAGATTGGTCGATAACACTGGGCAACAACCAAAAAAACGTCATGGGTTTCTCAGCTGATTTAGACTAATTTTGGTGTTCTGAGTCCGAATATCACATTGATTTTGCTCTATCAGGTCAACTTTTTGAGATACAGCCATAGGCCTACATGACCATTTTTCCCTGAAATGTAAGCCTTTTTATAGGCTTCAATATGCTAATATTAGGGGTTTTAAGGGGATTATTCAGGACATATGAAAACAAAAGAAGCCTTTAAGATTGTAACAGTTAATCATTCCAATAGATGCCTTTTTTTCTTACTATAGTATAAAATTTATTCTAATTTTTATTGTCTGACAGTCAACTGCATATTTCTATTACTATTTCAGATTGATATGGCTTCTGCGCGACGTTCATGCATGAATAATCCAGACGTTTTCTGCTACATCTGCGGAGAATACACGCTTTCAGTGGACACGAAGAACATCACTGGATTTGTGAAGAAGGCCTACCAGGCTTACTTTCAAGTCAAGCTGGGTGACCAAGATAAGCCCTGGGCACCGCACACGGTCTGCAAGAAGTGCGTGGAATACCTCCGGCGGTGGACGAAGGGCACGAAAACTTCACTGAAGTTTGGGATTCCGATGGTTTGGAGGGAGCCCTTTGACCATGCATCGGATTGTTACTTCTGCACCATCAATACTACTGGCATCAACCGGAAGAATCGGCACAGCCTCCAGTACCCCGACCTTCCATCTGCCCACCATCCAGTTGCTCACTGCGAAGAAATTCCTGTACCAGCATTCACAGAGCTTCCTAACATCGACGACGAGGCCACCACTGCAGACGAGGGAGGATATATAGCAGACGAGGAGTATGAAGCACAAGATGGTCGGCAACTCTTTTCACAATGTGAGCTTAATGATCTTGTTCGGGATCTCAGCTTGTCGAAGACTTCATCCGAGCTGTTGGCCTCCAGACTCAAAGAGAAAAATCTACTTGGCGAGGACGCGCGTATCACTTTCTTTCGTAGAAGGCATGAGGACTACATGGGCTACTTCTGCCAGGAGGAAGACCTAGTGTACTGCCGAGATGTCGCCGGTCTTCTTGTTAAACTCGGGGCTCCTACATACGATCCGAGAGATTGGCGACTCTTTATTGACAGCTGCAAGCGCTCTTTGAAGTGTGTGCTCCTCCACAACGGGAACGAGTTCGCCTCAATCCCTCTTGCTCACTCCACAACTCTCGTAGAGAAATATGAAGCAGTGAAGTACATGCTCGACAAAATCCAATATGAGCAGCACCAATGGATCATCTGCGTCGACTTCAAGATGGTGAACTTTCTACTTGGTCAGCAGTCCGGGTTCACGAAATACCCATGCTTTATATGTATGTGGGACAGTCGAGACAGAGCCCAGCACTATGTAAAGAAAGTGTGGCCGCCACGAGAGCAGTTAGTACCTGGTGCGAGAAACATCATAAACGAACCTCTTGTTGACCGGGAGAAGATATTGATCCCACCGCTACACATGAAGCTTGGGTTAATGAAACAGTTCATGCGTGCTCTGGACAAGGATGGGAGGTGCTTCCACTACCTGTGCCGAGCCTTTCCGCGACTGACCATTGAGAAGCTGAAGGCCGGCATTTTCGATGGGCCACAGATACGGCAGCTCATAAAGGACACAGAGTTCGAAAACTCCATGAACACGTTAGAGTGCGCCGCGTGGAAATCATTTGTGCAGGTGGTGAACAACTTCCTGGGGAACACGAAGGCAGCAAACCACGCCAGACTCATCAGCAGCATGATAGAGGCCTTTCAAAAGCTCGGGTGTTTGATGAGTATAAAGATGCACTTCCTGTACTCACACATGGAGAAGTTTCCTGAAAACCTTGGGGCGATGAGCGACGAGCAGGGAGAAAGGTTCCATCAGGACATGCGCCAAATGGAGGGTAGGTACCAGGGGAGGTGGGACGCAGTCATGATGGTGGACTACTGCTGGATGCTGAAGAGAGACAACCCAGCAGCTGCTCACAAACGGGAATCGAAGAAACGCCGATTCATGCCGTGAACTCTGAACTTTTGTGTCACGTAACGCTCATTGTTATACTAATATTATGATAAATATGCTTATTTACTTTGATGGAGTAAATAAAAACTTAATGAATTTGCATACGTTGACTTTTATTTCTTGAGGAAAACGGAAAAAATCTTCCAGGGTTTCTCAGCAGATGATACAAAGAAATTTGTTTTTTTTTTTACGAAAAATCGATTTTTAAACATTTCTGTAGCAAAAAATCCTGACCTGATAGAACAAAACCAAGGTCATTTTCGGACTCAGGGCATCAAAATTAGTCTAATTCAGCGGGAAAACCCTAGACTTTTTTTAAAAAATCTTTTTTTGTTGCCCAGTGTAATTACTCACTTCATCGTGTCTGCTTTTTTGTAAATGGGTCGTATTTCAGCATACTTCAGTCTATCAGGAAAACATCCTTCCTCGAAAGATTGATTCACTATAAGGGATAGAGGATGTGCAATACTACGGGAGACTGCCTTTATTATGAAACTTCCTGGCAGATTAAAACTGTGTGCCCGACCGAGACTCGAACTCGGGACCTTTGCCTTTCGCGGGCAAGTGCTCTACCATCTGAGCTACCGAAGCACGACTCACGCCCGGTCCTCACAGCTTTACTTCTGCCAGTATCTCGTCTCCTACCTTCCAAACTTTACAGAAGCTCTCCTGCGAACCATGCAGAACTAGCACTCCTGAAAGAAAGGATATTGTGGAGACATGGCTTAGCCACAGCCTGGGGGATGTTTCCAGAATGAGATTTTCACTCTGCAAGTTTCATATCAGCGCACACTCCGCTGCAGAGTGAAAATCTCATTCTGGAAACATCCCCCAGGTTGTGGCTAAGCCATGTCTCCACAATATCCTTTCTTTCAGGAGTGCTAGCTCTGCATGGTTCGCAGGAGAGCTTCTGTAAAGTTTGGAAGGTAGGAGACGAGATACTGGCAGAAGTAAAGCTGTGAGGACCGGGCGTGAGTCGTGCTTCGGTAGCTCAGATGGTAGAGCACTTGCCCGCGAAAGGCAAAGGTCCCGAGTTCGAGTCTCGGTCGGGCACACAGTTTTAATCTGCCAGGACGTTTCATATCAGCGCACACTCCGCTGCAGAGAGAAAATCTCATTCTGGAAACATCCCCCAGGCTGTGGCTAAGCCATGTCTCCACAGTATCCTTTCTTTCAGGAGTGCTAGTTCTGCATGGTTCGCAGGAGAGCTTCTGTAAAGTTTGGAAGGTAGGAGATGAGATACTGGCAGAAGTAAAGCTGTGAGGACCGGGTGTGAGTCGTGCTTCGGTAGCTCAGATGGTAGAGCACTTGCCCGCGAAAGGCAAAGGTCCCGAGTTCGAGTCTCGGTCGGGCACACACTTTTAATCTGCCAGGAAGTTTCATATCAGCGCACACTCCGCTGCAGAGAGAAAATCTCATTCTGGAAACATCCCCCAGGCTGTGGCTAAGCCATGTCTCCACAGTATCCTTTCTTTCAGGAGTGCTAGTTCTGCATGGTTCGCAGGAGAGCTTCTGTAAAGTTTGGAAGGTAGGAGACGAGATACTGGCAGAAGTAAAGCTGTGAGGACCGGGCGTGAGTCGTGCTTCGGTAGCTCAGATGGTAGAGCACTTGCCTGCGAAAGGCAAAGGTCCCGAGTTCGAGTCTCGGTCGGGCACACAGTTTTAATCTGCCAGGAAGTTTCATATCAGCGCACACTCCGCTGCAGAGTGAAAATCTCATTCTGCCTTTATTATATTTGTAGGAATTTCATCCCAGCCTACAGAAATTCAAGGACATCCTGATATCAGCTACTTCAGAATAGGATATATGTGTGAATCTAAATTTAGTGGGGTTACATAAATTGGCAGTGAAAGTTCATCAGTTTTACATGGATTTATGAAGTAGCTGTTAAGCGCTTCTCAGATTTGTGTAGGCTCCTGAACAGTCTCACCTTCAACCACCAGTTCAAGTTTCCTTTGTCTGCCTTTTTGATACTTATTTCATTCTTTACAGTGGTCCATATTGCTTTACACTTATTTTTAGCATTTGAAATGTAATTACTATTCTACTAGCTTCATTAGAAAATGGGTGTATATTATTTATGATACTTATGCGTTACGCAGTCTGATTAAATAGTAGTGTTCCATTTTATTTTGTAATTTATTTTTCCTTCTACACAGATCAAGCTAACCACCTTGAGCAGCAGACAGAGAGATACTGGACGCCACTACGCTTCTGGAAGTGCAAAGCGTAAAGCAAGAGATGGAAAGGAAGGAAAGACACATGCTGTTATGTCTAAAACATTTGAACTGTCTGAGTTTTTTAATGTTCAAAATGATTTTGCCGAATATACAGAAAATGAAGTACAAAATACAAATGCTGTAGTTGATTATAAGGATGACAGCCTAGTTATACTACAGAAGATTCATCAGAATATGCAACTTTTCCTATTGTAGTTATGTTTTCCACAAGTGATAGAGCAATTGAACAGACGGCAAGTCTTCCCCGCTCAGCCATATCGCCTCCAGGCCAAACTGAATTGAAAAGCATAGGAAGTCCCATCGGTCCAGAGACCTCATCTTCAAGACAAAGAGAAGTCGAAAAAATGTTACAGGTTTCTGATGTTACTGCATCTTGTACAAATGGAACACAAAGTGAAAGTAAAATGTATTCTAACAATATTGGTGAGTGGACAAGCAACTTTGACAGAGTATTGGATTATGAAAAGAAGTAACGAAGTTTGGCATATGAACAGTAGTTTTTTGTCTTCAGTGAAAATATATGATTTGTTGTTGATTGGTTTCGGGGAAGGAGACCAGACAGCGAGGTCATCGGTCTCATCGGATTAGGGAAGGATGGGGAAGGAATTCGGCCGTGCCCTTTCAGAGGAACCATCCCGGCATTTGCCTGGAGTGATTTAGGGAAATCACGGAAAACCTAAATCAGGATGGCCGGACGCGGAATTGAACCGTCGTCCTCCCGATGCGAGTCCAGTGTCTAACCACTGCGCCACCTCGCTCGGTGAAAATATATGAGAAGGAAAATAAGCCAAGAGTCTGTAGAAAGTTGTTTTTCACATATAAACATAAAAAGTAACGAATAAAACTTATGTGAGAAATTGGTTGTGCTATTCAGAAAGCAAAGGGCGGCTTTTTTTTTTTTTTTTTTTTTTTTTTTTTTTTTTTTTTTTTTTTTTTTTTTTTTTTCCCCTGCAAAGTGGAATATTATTATGGCTCAGCACGGCTTACAAAAGATGGACTTGATGACTGGAAGAATGCAAATGTTTTGCTGAAGAGACATGAATAAAGCAGTTTGCATAGAAAAACGATAATTTCCCTGTTAGTTCTAAAAAAGAAGGATGCACGTGTCGATTCTCAACTTGTAAGCCAAACTGATATCAAACAAGAGTATTGGTGAACACTCTTAGAACGAATTGTTGCAGTTATAAGTTTTTTAGCTGAGCGAGGGCTAGCATTTTGAGGCAGTAATGAAACTGCTGGTTCATCCCACAGAGGAAATTATTTAGGGTTATTAGGATTACTAGCCAAATTTGATGTGTTTCTGGCCCAACATATATGTATTCATGCAAATAAAGGAAAGAGACATACATCATATTTGTCAAAAATAATGTGTGAGAAATTTATCCATCTAATTGCATCAGCCATACTGGATCATATCATTTGCGAAATTAAGAGATTCAAATACTATTCAGTCTCATTCGATTCTACTCCTGATATATCTCACATAGATCAACTAATTCTAATAGTGCACTAAGCCCTACCATCCAGACCGGTGGAAGGATTTGTGAAGTTTTTGGATATGGATGGGCATACTGCTGAACAACTCTCCCAAAGCTTACTATCTTTTTTAACAGAGAATAGCATTAATATCAAAGGCTGTCATGGGAAAAGCTATGACAATGCCAGTAACATGAGTGGCAGGTACACCAGCATAGAAGCACGAATTAAAGCTATAAATAAGTACACTGAATATATTCCCTGTTTTCCACATTAGCTAAATTTGGTCGCCAAGTGTGCTGCAGAATGTTGTCCAGAAGCATCCATTTTCTTTGATTTCCTTGAAAGCCTCTATACTTTTTTTTCCACTTCTACCTATCTATGGGGCCCTCTTTTGAAAGCAATGAAAAATGATATTACTAAAATCCCGATTTTGAAAATGTTATTGGACTCCACGTGGTTGGCCAGAACTGATGCTACAAGGGCGCTTTTATTTGGTTTTCATATGATCAAACAAGTTTTGACTGACACATCCACTAAAATGCATCAAAAGGTAGAGAGCTGCAGTCAGGCATATGGACTGGTTTTGAAAATTATTAAGTTGGAAACAGGAATAATGTGTGTTGCATAGAACAGAATCCTAGAATGCTTGCAAGCGACTAGAGTTGCGCTGCAGTCATCTGTGCACCAGATATGCACTTTATAAATCCTTACATGAATATATCCAAGTAATGATGTTCACATTTTCAGAAATTGGGGCAAAAGCAAAATCCCTGACTAGCTGTGAAGAATATCAGCCACAAACTTCTAGACGACACAAGCAAAATACAAAGCATGACAATTTTAGTGGGTCAACTACACTCAATGAAGTTGTAGAAAGTCAAACACCTGAAGAACATTTTGAATGTCAGGTGTGTATTGTGATAATTGACCATGTATTGGCTGCATTAGCTAAACACATGGAAAAATACCATCACCTGACTAATGGTTTTGGAATATTATGAGACTTTAAATCAATTACAGCAGAAGAGATCTTGAAAAGAACTCCTAATGTTGTGAACACTTACTCAGATGATTTAGACGAGCCACTAGGTGATGAACTGGTACAGTTTGTTGAGCTGCTGAAAATGGATATCACTGCTGCCATTGACAGAAAAAAAATGAAGCTTTGGAACTACAAATTTTTAATGGAAAATCCATTAGGAACGTGCTTTCCAAATGTAGAAATAGCCTTACACATTTACTTATCTTTAATGATCACCAACTGCAATGGAGAATATTCTTTTTCAGTGTTAAAGTGTATTAAAAATGAATTAAGAAATATGATGGGACAGGAATGTCTAAATGACTTCAGTATAATGATATGAATATAATAGAGGGAAACATTCCACGTGGGAAAAATATATCTAAAAACAAAGATGATGTGACTTACCAAACGAAAGCGCTGGCATGTTGATAGACACACAAACAAACACAAACATACACACAAAATTCAAGCTTTCACAACCAATGGTTGCTTCATCAGGAAAGAGGGAAGGAGAGGGAAAGACGAAAGGATGTGGGTTTTAAGGGAGAGGGTAAGGAGTCATTCCAATCCCTGGAGCGGAAAGACTTACCTTAGGGGGAAAAAAGAACAGGTATACACTTGCACACACACATATCCATCCGCACATACACAGACACAGACATTTGTCAAGGCAAAGAGTTTGGGCAGAGATGTCAGTCGAGGCGGAAGTACAGAGGCAAAGATGTTGTTGAATGACAGGTGAGGTATGAGTGGCGGAAACTTCAAATTGGCGGAGGTTGAGGCCTAGTGGGTAACGGGAAGAGAGGATATACTGAAGGGCAAGTTCCCATCTCCGGAGTTCTGACAGGTTGGTGTTAGTGGGAAGTGTCCAGATAACCCGGACGGTGTAACCTTGTGCCAAGATGTGCTGGCCGTGCACCAAGGCATGTTTAGCCACAGGGTGATCCTCATTACCAACAAACACTGTCTGCCTGTGTCCATTCATGTGAATGGACAGTTTGTTGTTGGTCATTCCCACATAGAAAGCTTCACAGTGTAGGCAGGTCAGTTGGTAAATCACGTGGGTGCTTTCACACGTGGCTCTGCCTTTGATCGTGTACTCCTTCCGGGTTACAGGACTGGAGTAGGTGGTGGTGGGAGGGTGCATGGGACAGGTTTTACACCGGGGGCAGTTACAAGGGTAGGAGCCGGAGGGTAGGGAAGGTGGTTTGGGGATTTCATAGGGATGAACCAAGAGGTTATGAAGGTTAGGTGGACGGCGGAAAGACACTCTTGGTGGAGTGGGGAGGATTTCATGAAGGATGGATCTCATTTCAGGGCAGGGTTTGAGGAAGTCGTATCCCTGCTGGAGAGCCACATTCAGAGTCTGATCCAGTCCCGGAAAGTATCCTGTCACAAGTGGGGCACTTGTAACCACCCCCGGTGTAAAACCTGTCCCATGCACCCTCCCACCACCACCTACTCCAGTCCTGTAACCCGGAAGGTGTACACGATCAAAGGCAGAGCCACATGTGAAAGCACCCACGTGATTTACTGACTGATCTGCCTACACTGTGAAGCTTTCTATGTGGGAATGACCAGCAACAAACTGTCCATTCGCATGAATGGACACAGGCAGACAGTGTTTGTTGGTAATGAGGATCACCCTGTGGCTAAACATGCCTTGGTGCACGGCCAGCACATCTTGGCACAGGGTTACACCGTCCGGGTTATCTGGATACTTCCCACTAACACCAACCTGTCAGAACTCCGGAGATGGGAACTTGCCCTTTAGTATATCCTCTCTTCTCGTTACCCACCAGGCCTAAACCTCCGCTAATTTCAAGTTGCTGCCACTCATACCTCACCTGTCATTCAACAACATCTTTGCCTCTGTACTTCTGCCTCGACTGACATCTCTGCCCAAACTCTTTGCCTTCACAAATGTCTGCTTGTGTCTGTGTATGTGCGGATGGATATGTGTGTGTGTGTGTGTGTGCGAGTGTATACCTGTCCTTTTTTCCCCCTAAGGTAAGTCTTTCCGCTCCCAGGATTGGAATGACTCCTTACCCTCTCCCTTAAAACCCACATCCTTTCGTCTTTCCCTCTCCTTCCCTCTTTCTTGATGAAGCAACCGTTGGTTGCGAAAGCTTGAATTTTGTGTGTATGTTTGTGTTCATTTGTGTGTCTATCAACATGCCAGCGCTTTCATTTGGTAAGTCACATCATCTTTGTTTTTAGATATATTTGACCTCAGTATAATGAACACTGAATATTATTTACTCAGATACATTGATCTAACTTGTATTATTTCTAAATTTGCCGAAACTAAATCGAGAAAAGCTTATTTGGAACAATTTTGTTTTATTTTATATCCTAAACCATATGACCTAAACAAACCAAGGGCCCTTTGTCAGAATTTGCTATGGGCCCCACGCTTGCTTAATCTAGCACTGGCATATACAACCACTCGCTCTTCAAGAGATCTGTACCCAAAAACTGGAAAGTTGCATGAGTTACACCAATAGCCAAGAAAGGAAGTAGTTGTAATCCACTGAATTACAGACATATATCACAACATCGATTTCCAGTAGGATTTTGGAACATACGCTGTGGTCAAACACTATGAAACACCTCAAAGAAAATAATTTATTGACAAATAGCCAACACAGATTCAGAAAATACTGTTCTTGTAAAAAATCACAACTAGAACACAATTAGCTCTTTATTCTCACTAAGTAATGAGTGCTATCAAGAGGGGATGTCAAATTGATTCCATATTTTTATATTTCCAGAAGGCTTTTGACAGTTCCTCACAAGTGACTTCTAATTAAATTTTGTGCCTATGGAGTATCATCTCAGTTATGTGACTGGGTTCATGGTTTCTTGTCAGAAAGATCATAGTTCATAATAATTGAGGCAAAGTCATTGAGAAAAACAGAAGTAATATCTGGCATTCCCCAAGAACGTATTATAGACCATCTGTTGTTCCTGACATATATAAATGATTTAGGAGACAATCTGAGCAGCCCTCTTAGATTGTTCCAGATGATGCTGTCATTTAGTGTCATGTGAAGTCATCAGATGATCAAAACAAATTGCAAAACAATAAAATGGGAACTGACTCTAATTCATGAAAAGTGTGAAATCGTCCACATGAGCACTAAGAAGAATCCATGAAATTTCAGTTACATGAGAAATCACTCAAATCTAAAGGCTGTAAACTCAATTAAATACCTAGGAATTACAATTATGAATAACTTAAACTGGAATGATCATATAGATAATTTTGTGGGGAAAGGAAACCAAAGACTGTGGTATACTGGCAGAACAATCAGAAAATGTAACACATCTACTAAAGAGATTGCTTAAACTCGGCTTGTCCACCCTCTTCTGGAATACTGCTGAGCACTGTGGGATCCAAACCAGATAGAATTGATGGAGGACATCAAAAAAGTTCAAAGAAGGGCAGTTGGTTTTGTATTATTGTGATATAAGGAAGAGAGTGCCATGTACATAATACACAAACTCGGGGGGCAATCATGGAAACAAAGGCATTTTTTGCTGCTGCAGGACCTTCTCATGAAATTTCAATCACAAACTCTCTCCCCAGGGTGTGAAAATATTTTGTTGGCATCCACCCACACAGGGAGAAATGATTACCATAATAAAATAAACGAAATCAGGGCTTGCATGGAAAGAGTTGAGTGTTCATTTTTGCCAAGCGCTGTTGGAACATTGAACAGTAGAGAAGTAGGTTAAAGGTGGTTTGATGAACACTCTGCCAGGCACCTAACTTGTGAATTGGAGAGTAGGCCTAATCATGTAGTTGTGAATGTAAATGTACTTTCTCTGTATCAGAAATCAGTTCATCATCGACATTACAAAAACATGACTCAATTACTTTTAACTTATCCTGACAAGAATTAGGCCCACCAGCTTCCATATCCTTTGTGCATAGATTTTCAATTGCATTTCCGTTCAAAGTGTCATTACCAGCAATTTTGAATTTCAAATCAAAACTCTTTGACACTTCTTGGTTATTTAAAAAAAAATATCAGTGAGTCTATCTTTTCGTTCATATTTTTAAGATTAATATTAATTGCACCAATTTCTTTGTTACTTTTGTCTGTTTTTAAATGCAATGCTGTCATATTTCATTACCAGTGGCTGAAAATCCTCCACTTCATGCTGTCCTTGCACCTTTTCATTTTCTTCATAAAACTCTTTATTTAACCTTACGTGTTGCACAACTATTTTCTTCCCCCTTTACACTACCATATTCCTTGGGTGAAGCCCTCGACAGTTTGTCTATTATCTAACTAGCAGTAGCTTCAACATAAACAGAAGATCCTTTTAATTTTACACCTTTATCATCATAAGGTCCACTTTTAATTTTTTTTACCCATCTCTTAACATCAAATACTGTGTTATTTTCCTCTTTATTATCATACATTTTGAAAAAAATGGTTGATCACACTCAATGGCTAGAACACTTTACATTGTTTTCTCTTGAAGTTACCAAGCAATATGATGAAAATAGATCTTAGGAAGAATAATGGCAAATTATTCATGCCTCACAATAGTTAAAATATGCGATTTCTTCTCACTTTATCTGCATTTAGAAGATTTTGATGGCCAGTTCCTGTTGTACAGTTCACAGTTTTTACAGGTAAGGAGAAACTCAATGCTCTTTCTATACCTTGTTCAAAGGGCAGTGCTCAGGCAGAGCTGTCATTTGTACTCACATGGTTAATGTGAAAAAATTTCTGATGGCTGCACGACTGGAATTAATAGGCTCTGAACATTGAATGGTAGGTGGACATAGATACAATGAGCATTCCATTTTGGAAACTGTTATGGAATTCAATATTCCAAGATCCATAGCGTCAAGAGTTAATGTACAATGTGGTGGCTGACAGCCTTCACTTAACAACTGAAAGCAGTGGCATTTGCATGGAACTGTCAGTACTAATGGACAAGCAAGACTGCATGAAATAACTGCAGATGTCCATTTGGGACGTATGACAAACATACCTATTGGGACAGAGTGGTGAAATTTGGCTTGAATGGGCTGTGGCAGAAGACAATCGACACGAGTCCTTTGCTAACAGTATGACATGGCCTTCAATGCTTCTCCTGGGCTTGGGACCATGTAGGTTGGGCCCTAGATGACTGGAAAACAGTGGACAGGTAAGATGAGACCCAATTTCATTTAGTAAGACCTGATGGTAGTGTTCAAGTGTGGCACAGACCCCACAAAGCCATGGAACCAATCTGTCAACAAGGCATTGTGCAAGCCGGTGGTGGCTCCTTAATAGTGTGGGCTGTGTTTACATTGAATGTATTGGGTCCTCTGGTCCAACTGAAACTATCACTGAATGGAAATGATTATGTTCAGCCAGTTATGGACTTCACATTCCCATACAACAATGGAATCAATGCCAGTCAGTTCATGCCAGTCAGTTCATGCACAAATTCCTGTACTGGCAACACTTTCACAATTATGGATGGCAAAGAGACAGCACAGCTCAATATTTCTGCAGGGGACTTCCAATGACTTGTGGAATCAATGCCACATCGAGTTGCTGCACTACCCCAGGCGAAAAGAAGTACATAGATGTTATGCACTTACTTGACAGTTGCAAAGTTTTACAAGTGAGAGAATCAAGGATGTTAAGCAACAGGTATCCAAAGCCAGATTTTCGCAGTTATGTTAACATGATTACTGGACCCCATAGATGCTTTTGACATGTGACCATCACTGGCGATTTTGGTGTGGGGAGGGTTATTTAAAGACTGTGAAACATAGCAAGTTGGGATTCGACCCATCTGTTACATTTTTTTGTTCCAAGAAAAACAAAACTTTTTTCTTATATTCTTGCTATATACGACACAGGTGCACATGTTATGTATCATACATACAGGAAGATATCAAATTGTTCTCTATACAAAAGCTCTTATAAATTGATATCTCAATTTTTTATAGTTATGTTACTGATTATAATAACACAGTTAGTTTTACTGAAAACATTAGTTATTAGAAGTGACACCTAATTAATGTTATGGCAGCATCATATACAGAGGGGTCCAAAAAAATGTATCCACTGTTTAAAAGTCCATAGCTTGCAAACTAATTGACGGAGTTGTCTCATTTTTGGTGAAAGTGTAGCTTAAAGTCCAACGTAAAGATATCACTGTAGGTATTTGAAATAATCATCATTAACGCCCACACACAAATGATGCCACCGAACTGCAGCACAAACTACTAACTGCAATGTGTTCAGTTAGGTATTTGCACATGAATGTACGATGGATTCTTGAAGTTCATCCAATGTGTGTGGCTTTTGTTGGTAAACGACGTCCTTTAGTGTTCCCCACAGGTAAAAGTTCAGAGGAGTTAGGTCTGGGGAATGTGGTGGATACTCCACAGCACCTCTACGGCCTATCTATCTTCCTGGTAGATTTTCGTCAAGATAAGCCCCAACACGATTTTGGTAGTGGGCTGGGGCACCATCTTGTTGAAAGTAAACTCTTCCATCTCCATAAAAGTCTCAGATGGCAGGTAAAATGGATGTTTGAAGCTTCTGAAGGTACACCTTACCAGTAACTGTGCCGTCAAAGAAGAATGGCCCAATCAAGCCCCGATAAGACAACCCACACCACACATTTACCTCTGGAAAATTCATGGCTTTGTCTACATGGACATTCGGATTTTCAGCGGCCCAGTAGATGTGGTTGTGGCAATTTACTGTACCATTGAGTTTGAACTGTGCCTCATCAGACCACACAATCATCTCTGCAAACTCTTCATCGTTGTGCACCATGTTAGTAAACCACTCGCAGTATTCCATTCTACGATCTGGGTTGTCCTCGTTCATTGCATGTAGCAATCATGGGATGTAGCACTTCCACTTTGCTGTCTTCAAAATTTTCTGAACACTTGAGCGACTCACTCCAGTTTCACGGGCACACTGTCTTACAGACTTCTGTGGTGAGTGAGTGAATTGTTGTAACACACAGCGGGAGTTAGCTGGACTTGTTACTGTTACAGGTCATCCAGATCGTTGTTTGTGTACATCTTTAACACAGCCTCTCGCTTCAAATTTGTCTTTAATGCAACGAATCATTAAACATGTTGGTGGCTCTGTTTGATACTCATTTTGCCATTGCCATTGAACCTCATTAATGTTTTCGTACTTAAAATTCCACTTCAAAACTGACTTCCTTTCATCAAATGTAAGCCTTGCACCAGCCATGTTTACTCGAGTAACTAGGTGCAACTAAGAACAAAACACTGAATATGTGGCAACTGTCGTCTGACAAAACAAAACAACACAATACAACGCTTGTGTGGTGATTGCCAGAACTACAAACTATTACACTACCAAAGATGAGACAACTCCGTCAATTAGTTTGCCAGTTATGGACTTTTAAACAGTGGATACATTTTTTTGGACCCCTCTGCATTAGGAAAAACTTTGTGAGCAATTAAGCAGCACTCATTTCAAAGTAGGCACTCCCAACTCCAGCTATACTCTCATGATGGAACAATTTAGAAAATATTGGCACCAATAAATGGTGGTTCACACTAAATGCATTTACAAGAAATAGAAGGTAGAATGAGTATTGCTAATTATGCCTGTAATGATAATTATGAATAAATGAATAACAGTTTATTAGGGATGAAGGGCAAACTTAGTTGTCTGCAATAAGTAACTCAGAATGTAGCGATAAGTAATTTTAAATTTGACAACAGATTACAAGAAATAAGATAAGATAGAAACTCACATCACTGAGCTGAGGTTAGAGAAAGAAATGATTAGAGCTCAGTCAGAAAAGTTTAAAGGGGGAATCTCTGAGAAGATACGTACAAACACTGGTTAGACATATGCATTCGTGACTCTAAAATAGAAAAGAAGCTCATGAACCAGGAAATTGATAAATTATCAGAATACCTTGGTAGCTTTAAGATGTATTTTAAGAATAACTTAGAGGAAAAAGTTAAAGAAGTGCAACAACCAGTAGATGACAGAGCTCAAGAACTGATGGAAGGACTTTAGACAATGTGAAAACTGATTATATCTGATCCAAGAATTCAGTGTGGAGAAATTAGGGGATGGTTTTGATCATTTATAGGGACTAGCTGGAAGTTTAAAATTACAAAGAAAAAGTGATAGGCTCGATTTTGAAACTTTCTGAAATCAAGGGAAGAATATGTATTTTTCACCAGAAAAAGGAGGAGCTCTTACACAAGAGTACGGTTATATGGAAAATAAATTAGAAATGGGAGATAGGGAAAAACTGAATGTAGAGAGTATTATATATATAATATATATATATAATAGTGTCAGTACTTCGCACAGCAGGTTTCGTGAAAATGGAACAATGGTTGTGAAACAAAGAGTCCTCATGTTCAACAAAAGATTTGTTAGAGGAATGGGGGTTTGAAAGCGGGACGGGTTGGCTAAAAGATACCAGCCTTTAAACCAGGTAATGGAGTTCTCATTTTTAAAATCTTTTGATGGACAAGTACCTTAGTCATGAAGCAACCATAAGAAAATACAGTTCATTTTACGTGATTCTGAGAAATGAGTGCAGGAATGCATAATTCTTAATATGAAGGATTTTGTAAATTGGAAAGAATTTTTTAGACAATTTGTGGAAGAATACTAGAATACAGGCAACCAGGAGAAACTGTACTTAATGTTGTCTGATCATAAACCATATAGTCGGAGATGGTGAGGTTACAAAAAAATTTTAAGTGGCATTTAACCAAGTCCTTGGATAAAGCAGTAAATGGAGAGCAATTATTAAGAATACTGACCAGCCACTTACCTATTTCCATGCAAGAAAAATTGTTTTCTAAAGAATGTATTAAAATTGGTGAGTTATTGCATTAATCAGAGCAGCCAGAAAATTTACACGAGAATGAAGAGGGGGAATGGACCCTTAAAAATAGAAATGTAGTTCCTGATAATAAAGGTAATTACAATGGGACTAGAAGTGGTTAACAGTCATTTCTGTGAGACCAAAATAACAAGATTCCAGAACAGGAATCAGAATCTTCAGCAGTGGTAGGTGCAGTCCATCCAGTAATGAGATGTAAAATACAGGCTCATGAGACAATCTATGCAGACAATACAACAAGAACAGCAACTGCAAGAAGATTTATTAGAAGAAGAAGAAGAAGAAGAAGGCTGTCCAGTGCAGGAAAATATAAAATCTGTAATTTTAGGCCATGTAGAGGGATACAAAGTACCGATAATGCTGGATTCTGCAAGTGACATAGTATAATAAACCAGGAGTTTTAAGAGAGAGAAAGAAATATCCCAGCTACCTTATAAGAGGAATGCATGTGGTGGGTATGACTGTGGTAATCATATCATGGTAATGTGATTAAAATTTTTAATGGTGCTTATTGGTTCTATTGAGCCTTGACTGGTTAGAAAAATATATGGTTGTGTTAGAGTTCTGCAACCACTGAATAATTATACCTCTGCAGAACCAAACACTAACAGTTCCTTTACTAGGGAGTGAAACACAGGAGAAGGCCATTCGGAAACCATGGGAAGAGTTTTCTAATCCATGTGAGTGGACACAGCATGACAGTAACATAAGTAACCAAGTTAATGAATTAGTGGAGAATGAAGTGGAACATCAGTTAAGGAAAAAGGTGCAAAGCAGTTCATTGCTATGTCATCAGGGAAAGGAAGAATTATTGGAGTCTTTTTGAAATACTTTTAGGTATTGTCAGATCAACCTTGTGTTATTTAGGGTGATGAATGCCAGTTAAAATTAAAAGAAGCAAAACTTGTTTTTTGTTTGTTTGCAAAACCCTATCCTATTCCGTTTGCTCTTAAGGAACCCACTGGCAGGGAAATTAATAAAATAGTGAAACAAGCAGTAATTGAACAATCACTGGTTAGTCCTTAATGCGAGAACTCTGAATCAATATACAGTAGAAGAGGGAGACTGACCTATTCCCATTGAAGAGATTTTGGTAAACTTAGAAGGAGTACAGTACGTAAGTTACATTGATCTCAATGCTGGATACTGGCAGGTGGTGTTGCATCCCTTGTCAAGACCAGTAACTGCCTTTTTATTTGAAAATAGATCCTATCCTATCAGTATATGGTTTTCTGTTTGGTTAATGTCTTCATGATGATACTAGACCAAGCTTTGGCACCATAAATAGCACAAAAACTTTTCATATATGTTGGTAATGTTATGATCATCACTAAGACTTGGGATGAATGTATCGAACTACTACAACACATGTCAGATTGCTTTTTAGTGAAAGGAATTACTGAGCAAATCATCCTTTGGGGTGCAGGAGGTGAAATACTTTGTTAGTCAGACAGGTACAAAGCTGGATCCAAAGAGAACTGAAGTGGTTTCAGAAAACCATTGATGTACTGCTTTCATAAGCCGTGTTTTGAATAAACATGAAATCAATCACAATGTAACCAAGAAAGAAGCATTAGCTCTTGCCTGGAGTTTCAAACATTTCTGTTATTTCTTTGCTGGTCAAAAAGTAATTATTTATTAACTAACAGTAAATTGTCACAAGAGAAACTAAAAAGAAGGGTTCTATTTCCCCTCCAATTGTGTATGTAGAAGAAAAATGAAATATGATTGCTGATATGCTTTCACTTTTACTAGCAGGTGTGGAAGAGGGTTTGATTAATAACAGTCCAGAGAAAATGTTTCACGTGTATTTTATGAAGGAACAAATTAAAAATGTGGATGAACGCACTTTAGCAGATAGTGACATAACAGAGAAGAGATGCATATTTGTCACAAGTATTTCCAGAACTGAAGGTGGGTAGCTAGCCAAAGAAAAGTGCAATCATTGGTTAATAGTTCAGGGCATGTTGTTTTGGAGAGATAATGTACAAATCAATTGCTGGGAAATATGTGTTTCACAGCAGACAACAGACCAGTTAACCTCCTACATGTATGATGGTTACACCCCCTTTGGCAACAAAAAATGTACAAGTCAATGAATAAATATTACCATTGCAAAAACTTAGGATGGTTAGTGAGGCTGAATGTTAGACACTGTATCATACATCACAGAGTGAAGGACCTGAGCTATGGAGATTAAATAACATATTTTCCCACAATGCTTAAGTATCAATGGGAGTTACGTCTGTTTCTTCAAGAACTGTGAGTATCAGTATTGTGATTTAAAAGGAATTTTGAAAATAGCAAATTGGAGGAATTTCTCACCAAGTGAAATACAGTTCCAGATTAAATTTGAGTGATGGAAAATTTGCAATATTTGGTGATAGAATATTCCACAATCTAGTGACCAAATATTAAAGAGTTATTTGGCAGAAATGCAACAAAGTCTGTGGCAGGTTTAAAGATAAAAAGGGGACATTGACATGCAATAAACATTAACCAGCTTCTTGGGAAGTGGACTTAATCTTAAACTCTTGAAATTTACTTTCTGCTAAATTGTCATTTTGGTTATTTAGGTCAGAGATTGTAGGATTTAATGGTTATGAAGTGGTGATTATCTCTGGCATCCAGAATTTATGACAGTTTTTTTGCGAAGAAGTTTTAATGGCTATAAAAAGAATGTGCTATCTTTTTTATAGTAACCAAGATGAGCAAACATGTTTGAAGATATTGTATGATGATAAGTTATAGTGCGTGTATAACTAAAAAGGACAATTTGATTACTTTCTAAACTCTGCTGAATAATAACATTGCTTCTCATAGGCAGCAATTGTCAATGAAGGGTCAGGCTATAACATCTTTAGTGAAGTGAAATTACGCCTGCAAGTAAGCCAATTAGTTTTCTTCTCATTATTCTTCATACTAACTGTGCTGCATCAAATTAAGTTAAAGAGTTCAAAGGTAAAAACACACTGTGTAACTTTGCATATGATTAGTTTCAGCTTGTACATTGCAGGGAATGAAATACACAAAATTTCATTTAAAACTGAGACCAGAATGATATCTCATTTGATTCTCAAGTTATTGGGTTTTACATCTGAAGGATGGTTGTGTACGATACGCCCATTCACGTCCTTGCCAAATGTGAATCATGTGGTCATAAAAACTGTCATCTCTCACAAACAATTCAAGAAATCAAAACAAGGTATTCTGAAAATGATAGCATGCATTGAGGCACATATGATGTGCGATAAATACTTGAAACTATTTTATTCACTGATGTATGAAATAACTTGTCTGCAGCAGCGAGAGGTGGGAGGCTCAGGATGCATATAGACATCCATAGCTGTGTAGTGTAACAGGGCATTAATATTCATACTGTTCAACTGATTGTGATAGCTGAGCATATGTTAAATGGTGAAAAAGCTGGAGCAGGTACTGTGTGCCCCGATCTGTGTTTGTTCAGAGTGTATGTGAGCAGTAACAATGAAGGCATCGGCTAGTTGTCAGGGGATGAGGGTCACTCCCTTGCTGAACAAGGATATGGATATACTTCAACACTCCAAGCTGGCAGTGTCATGCACAGTTTGAAGTAAGGGGGCCACTAAAAATGTGAATGGGGACCCAAAAGAACAGAGTCACTTTTTGATGTTAAAAGATGGAACTTTGATGTACAGCCTATGGGTCACACATATAACAGTGCACTGAAGGTTTAGACTATTCTGAGTTCTAAGTAATTGAATCTGTCATTGTGAGAGGGAGGAAGAATTTAAAATATAGAGATGTGAAACTTAAGAGTTCAAAGCTTATTTCATAGCTTGAAGAAGTCATCATGATCTCTTATTTCAGCATCATCTTGCAAAGGATTTAAGAAGAAGAGATTGTTCATTCACAGTGGTGGAATGGAGTAGCAGGACCAACAGAATAATTCGTAAAGGAGGCCAAACAAAATCAGTGTTATTTAGATGTACAAAAATCATTTTCCACATACAAAACATCCAGCAAAAAGTGTTGACAAGGTACTTGCATTGTAAGTACAAGACAAGATTTGAATATCTGTGACACATACAACATTATGGGTGAGTTTGTGAATATGATACTCAATATTATTGCGGCCAGCAGACTATGCATCAGTAATTGTTACACAGTCATCAACTACAAGACTACAAGCAGTGTTAAGAGTTCAATGGTAGCTGCAACTGCAGCCACATGGAGCTACAGAGACATTGACATCACATCGGGAATGCACTGGCAATTTGCATCTACCTTCTCTGGTACAGAGTGCCGCAGGTTTCAAATACGTGCCAGACAGCATGGAACTCGATGACCACTAGAGGTCTCTGCAGCAGTCACACCATAAGCTGTGGCTGTGCGCACTCCTGGCCTCAAGTCTAACATGAGGGCACCACTGTGGAGCACGTGTCCCAGTGGCCAATAGTGACATACCCCGTCGTGTATTTAGGCAGCTACCTCTCACTCAGCAAGGCCGTCTGGTATTCGCTTTGAGTCAGTAGATATCTCACTTACAGGCATCATGTTCATGTTGCATGTGATTACTTCCTGTTTACGAGTGGATGCTGTTTTGATTTTGTGAGGTTATGTCTTGTGACCCCATTGCTTAATACTTTGTTGTAGATCTTGGTGTCTTGCTCGGTTGTCTGTCATCGTGCTTGTCCTTCCATTCCTGTTCATCTGTCTTGTTTGTTCATGGCTGCTTCCGTTTAGTCCCATCGTGTTTTCATTAGCGGCAACCTCGCGACCGTTCCTGTCATGGTTACAACATTTTGGCGACATGGTAAATGGTAGTAGTGTTAGCAAGGAGGCTAAGTTGATCTGTCTTCTCAAACAACAGCAGCAGCTCCAGTTAGACATCTTACAAAAGTCGATGCCTGGGACGCATTATCACAACAGCTGCCAGTCCTCGGGTGTCCAATGCTTTCCCACATCCGCCATCGTTCCCACCTTTTAATGATGCTAAAGAAGACTGGGAAACATACTTACATCAGCTGAAACAATATTTCATGGCTTTTCAAGTCACTGATGACGACTTGCAGCAGTCGTTGTTTTTGTCTTGGGCCTCCCCAGACACATTCATTCTTCCCCGCAAGTTGGGCCCCTTGTCCGATCCTGTAGCACTCTCTTTCCAGGAGATATGCCTTTTGCTAACAAAGTATTATTTACAGCACTACCATGTGGTTGCCTCTCGGCTGGAGTTCAACCAGTGCCATAAACAGCCTGGTCAATCATATTGCCTGGGTCACGGACTTGCAGGGTCTCAGCCATTGGTGCAATTTTACATGCACCAGTCAGCAGTGTAACGCTTCATATGCGGACTCCCTGATCTGGGATGTGGTGGTTCAGCTGGCTCCCTATCCTGAGGTCTGCACTGTGGCATTGAAACTCAGTAATCCCTCATTGGAAGAGATTCTCTGCATTGCCAACTCATTTGAAATAGCTCAGGCGGCTAATGAGTGTCTCATGGCGCGGCTGCAAGTAGTGGTGATCGATGCATCTCTGCGGGTTCTGCGCTCACAACGTAGACAAGGCCTAGCCAACAGAGGCCAGTGCCATCGGGACTCTTTGTCTGATGTCTCTATGGCACCAGAACCTCCAGTCCCCCCTTGTTGCCAGTCACGCGGCCCACTTCCATCTTGCCCACAGTGCTTTACCGCACACTCTCGTACTGATGGCCACCTGGAAAACGAGTGCACTGTGTGAAAAGGAGGGCTACATCTGATCTGTTTGTCGTAGTTCCTCAACTTGCTCCCATCCTGCCCCTACTGGGCCTCAGGATACGGTACATGCTTTGCAGTCGGTCGTCCCACTGGAGGAGTCACCAGCACAAAAGCTCTTCCTCACACTCCACCTTTTTACTGAGGATGCATTTCAACTGTTTGGCTTTTCAATATCCGATGAAGTTAAGGTCATTGCCACGGCTGTTCCTTTTCAGGACTTGGACGATCTGTGCTTAGCTTTTGCATCATTGTTTACAATGGATCTCAGGTGTGCTTCACGTTTTCAGGCACACATCACACTTTGGCTAGATACGCAGCCTTGCTTTTTCCGGGCCAGACCCATTCCTGTGGCCTTATGGCCAGCAGTCAAGAGGGAACTTGATCAGCTCCAGGCTGCTGGCGTCCTACAGCCCGTGACATACAGTGCCTGGGCAACGCTGTTAGTGGTCGTACAGAAACCCAATGGGTCACTTTGACTGTGTGGGGACTTCGGCGCTACTGTCAATTCTCAGTCCTTAGTAGACACTTACCCCATTCCCCGACAGGAAGACCTTCATGCCGAGCTGGTGGGGGGCGAGTACTTTTCTAAGATCGACCAGGCTGAGGCATGCCACCAGTTACCCTTGGATGCCAATTTCCAGAACTTCATGGTTATCAACACACCTTTCGGATTATACAAGTACAAGCGCCTTCCATTTGGGGTCTCTTCAGCACCAGCAATTTTCCAGCGGTTCCTGGAGCAGCTTATGTAGCCTATCCCAGTCTGTGTGAATTATTTGGATGACATCTTCGTCACCGGGCATTCCTGCCAGGAATATTTGCACAACCTCAGCACCTTATTTCATATTCTGCAATCTGCAGGTTTACACTGTCGGCTGGACAAGTGTTGTGTTTTCAAATGGAAGTGGAATACTTAGGCCACTGGCTTTGCAAAGGTGCCATTCACCCTTCGGATCGCAATGTCGCAGCCATTGAGGCCCTTCCTCGTCCCCCTAAGGACCTACCTGAACTCCATGTGTTTTTGGACAAGGTTACTTATTACTTAAAGTTATTACCCGAAGCTGCCTCCATTGCTCAGCCCCTCAATCACTTGCGTCGCAAACGGGTGACTTTGGATTGGACTCCTGCCTGTGACCAGGCTTTTCTCCATTTAAAGACGATGCTGAAGTCCACCCCTTGCATTACTCCCTTCTCTCTAGACCACCCCTTCGTTGTAGCGGCTGATGCCTCGGGTAGTCCTCGCACATCGGAATACTGTTGGCTCAGAACAGCCCATTGCTTATGCATCTAAGACATTAACCCTAGCATATTGGACCTACTCCCAGATTGAAAAGGAGCCCCTGGCGATAGGGTTCGTCATCCAAAAATTTCACTTCTATCTCTTTGGGGCAAAGTTCACCCTTCTGATGGACCATAAACCCTTAGTTACGCTTTTTGGACCCCACTCTCATCTCCCAGAGAGGACGGCTCAATGTCTCCAGCGCTGGGCATTATTTTTTTACTGAATTACACTTACACCATCCGGTATAAGCCCACCGCCCACCATGCTAATGCGGACACTGGATTTGACCAACAGTAGGTCCTCTGCTTTCACATTGATTCTGCCCGCTGGGATGCGCTGGACTGTCTGCCTCTTATGGCCGCTCACATTGCCACGGCTACACGCCAAGACCCTATCTTGAGGCAGGTTCTCCGCTACGTGGTCCACAGGTGGCTCTCCTATATTACTCATTGGATGTGGACCAACTTCAGCCCCTGGCTCCACCTGTCCCACAGGCTCTCCATGGTTGATGATGTCCTTCTGTTGGCCATGGAGTCTACCCATCGGGTGGTCATCCCTCCAGATTTTCAACATCACAGGCTCAGTTTGTTACACCACAGGCACTGGGGTATGTCCCACATGAAAGTTTTGGCTCACCAGCATGTGTATTGGCTTGGCATTGATGGCGATATTTACCACCTGGTCTGCAGGAGCACTGTGTGTGTGCGTCACCAGGCAAGCCCCCCTCAGTCATTCGCACCCTGGCCTGTGCCTCGCCAGCCCTGGGATCACACCCATCTCGATTTTGCAGGCCCATTTTTGGGATCCATGTGGTTGCTTATCATTAATGCCTACTCCAAATACCCATATGTCATCTGCATGGTGTCCACCACCACAGAGGCCACACTCACAGCCCTGGCCCAAGTTCTCGCCATTGAGGGGCTGCCACACACATTGGTCTCTGATAATGGCCCCAAATACATGGCATCCTCCTTCCATGACTTCTGTCAGGCAAACGGTATCAAAGATATCCGTAGCCCACCATTCCATCTTTCCTCCAATGGCACAGTGGAGAGGCTTGTCCGAACATTTAGACAACAAATGACAAAGGCAGTCGAAATGTCTCCAACCACGTTGGCCCTCACCCTGTTCTTGAACACATATCACACCATGCCAACTGACGGACATAGTCCGGTGGAGCTCCTCCATGGGTGGACCCTGCTCCATTTGATGATGCCATCACCCTCCCACCCCCGCTCCTGGCCCTCTCAGTGTTACGTTCCCAGTACGGCCATGTGGGCACACATATACGGGAGCAAGGCGGTTGGACGCCCACCAGGGTCGTCACGCCCCATGGGCAGCGGGTGATGTCAGTGCAGACATCAAAAGGACACCCGTGGGGCTTCCGCCGCCGCCTCCTCCTACACTACCTCCTTTGGGTTCCAACGTGGTCCTCGAGTTGCCGCCACTGCTGCTGGTTGCCGCCTCTCCGCGAGCCTGCCACCGGCCCTCCCAACCCCCGGGTAGATCGGAGGCTTCCTCCAACACCCTGGCCTCCGGGTCAGCCGTCATGGACACCAAAGGATTTAAATATGCTTAATCTCATGTTAGTAAATTGTCGAAGTGTCTGTAGCAAGATCCCTGAGTTATTCTCCAAAATAAACAGTAGCAATGCCAATACTGTATTAGGTATTGAAAGCTGGTTGAAACCAGACATAAAAAGCATAAAAAACAGTTTTCTTGTTTGGGAAAGCAAATAAAAGTGTCATTAATGAATATCTTCATAGTCAGCTCCAAGCATTCACCAAGGGACACAAATATATTGAGCATCTTTGGTCAGAATTTAAAGGTACTGTCCACCATATGGTAGAGAAGTATGTGCCTAGCAAAAATATAGGGGAGGGAAAGAATCCACCTTGGTACAACAAACATATTAGGTAGTTGCTGAGAAAGCTAAGAATTTTGCACAGTCGTTTTAAATGTTGTCACTGTCCTGCTCACAAACAGAAATTATGCGAAATGAAAGCTGCTGTCAGAAGGACAATGAGAGATTCTTTTAACGAATTTGAAAGCAATATTTTACCTGCAGATTCTAAAAATAACCCCAGAAAATTTTGGTCGTGCGTAAAATCTATGAACGCTACAAATAATTCAATACCTTCTCTTGCTGACAGTACAGGTGATGTAACAGATGATGATAAACAGAAGGTCGAAATTCTCAACCTAGCTTTCAAAAACTCGTTTACGATAGAGGACTGCAACACCATTCCCCCTTTAAATTATCAAACAAATGCAAGGATGGCTGACATAGTGTTTAGTGTATCTGGGATTGTAAAACAGTTTAGATCCTTAGATGCCAGGAAGGCATCTGGTCCAGACGGTATAGGACTGGAAGAAGGCACAGGTCATAGCAATCTATAAAATGGGTAGAAAATCGGATGCATATAAGTACCGGCCAATTTCACTGACATCGATTTGTTGTAGATTCATAGAACATATTTTGTATACAGACATAATGACCTTTCTAAACTCTGAGGAGCTCATCTGCAGAAACCAGCACAGTTTTAGGAAACAGCGGTCATGCGAGACACAGCTAGCCCTCTTTGTGCATGGTATACAACAGGCTTTAGATACCGGCTCCCAGATTGATGCCATATTTATCGACTTTTGAGAGGCGTTTGACTCAGTTCCGCACTGTAGCTTGCTCCAAAAAGTGCACGCTTACGGTCTATCCGATGACATATGCGATTGGATACAAAGTTTTCTAACAGACAGGGAGCATTGTGTCATCCTGAACGCTGTGACTTCAACAGAAACAAGCATAACTTCAGGTGTGGCCCAGGGGAGCATAATACGTCTGCTGCTTTTTACAACTTACATAAATGATCTGGTTGATGGTATTGCCAGTGGCATTAGACTGTTTGCTGATGATGCTGCAGTCTACAGGAAAATAGTACTACACAAAAGTTGTGAACAAATCAATGAGGATTTGCAGAAAATAAATGCAGTTATCTCTGAATATTAGTAAGTGTAACCTACTGCGTATAACAAGGCAAAAATCTCCATTCATGTACGAGTACAAAATGAATGCCCAGTCTTTGGAAGCGGTAACATCCATCAAGTATCTGGGTGTGACTATTCGAAATGCTCTCAAATGGAATGATCAGATTACACAAATAATGGGTAAGGCAAACTCTAGATTGCGGTTTATTGGTAGAATCCTGAAGTGATGCAGTCCTTCAACAAAGGAAATAGCTTACAATACATTAGTTCGTCCAGTCTTAGAGTATTTTTTGTCTGTATGGGTCCCTTACCAGTTGAGTCTGATTCAACAAATTGAGAAGGTCCAAAGAAGAGCGGCAAGATTCATGACTGGTATGTTTAGCCATCGCGAGAGTGTTACAAATCTCATAGAAAGTTTGAAGTGGGACACACTTGCAGATAGACGATGCACTAAACGGAAGGGGCTGCTCACTAAATTCCGAACTCTTGATCTTCGCTGAGGATGTAGAGCATATATTATTACCACTAACTTTCAAATCATGGAATTATCACCATTTAAAGATAAGGGAAATTAGAGCTCGTCTGAGGCGTTCAGACAGATGTTTTTCCCTTGCACGATCCTTGAGTGGAACAGAGGTGGGGAAATATGACTTTGGCACGAATTGTGCCCTCCGCCACACACCGCTTAGTGGTTTGCAGAGTATATATGTAGATGTAGACAACGGCAGTTGATGAGCCTCGGTCTTCTCCCATCTGCTGACCACCACGGCACCATCTGGGGTGTTTTCGCCCCTACACGCAGGTTCCAGGGGGGAGGGATCTGGTACTGACAAGGGAACCTCCCCATCGCACCCCCCTCAGATTTAGTTATAAGTTGGCACAGTGGATAGGCCTTGAAAAACTGAACATGTATCAATTGAGAAAACAGGAAGAAGTTGTGTGAAACTATGAAAAAATAAGCAAAATATACAAACTGAGTAGTCCATGTGCAAGATAGGCAACATCAAGGATAATGTCAACATAAGAGTGCCGTGGTCTCGTGGTTAGCGTGAGCAGCTGTGGAACGAGAGATCCTTGGTTCAAGTCTTCCCTCGAGTGAAAACTTTACTTTCTTTATTTTCGCATAGTTATGATCTGTCCGTTCGTCCATTGACGTCTCTGTTCACTGTAATAAGTTTACTGTTCACTGTAATAAGTTTAGTGTCTGTGTTTTGCAACCACACCGTAAAACTGTGCGATTAGTAGACGAAAGGACGTGCCTCACCAATGGGAACCGAAAACATTTGATCACAAGGTCATAGGTCAACCGATTCCTCCACAGGAAAACACGTCTGATATATTCTATACGAGACTGGTGACGGCATGTGCGTCACATGACAGGAATATGTTGTCGATCCACCTAACTTGTACACTTGGCGAATGGGTAAAAAGATTCTTCTACCTTGCCCGATTTAGGTTTTCTTGTGGATGTGATAATCACTCCCAAAAAAGTGATGAAAAATGAGTTTGTCACCTAAACTGAAAATAAAAAATTAAACTTTACACTCGAGGGAAGACTTGAACCTAGGACCTTTCATTCCGCAGCTGCTCACGCTAACCCCGGGACCACAGCCTCGTAACTTCATATTATCCTTGATGTTGATTATCTTGCGCATGGACTACTCAGTTTGTATATTTTGCTTATTTTTTCATAATTCCACACAACTTCTTCCTGTATTCTCGACTGATCTGTGTTCAGTTTTTCAAGGCCTATCCACTGTGCCAACTTATAACTAAATCTGAGGGGGGTGCGATGGGGAGGTTCCCTTGTGAGTGCGGTGGGTTTCGAATCTGCGCCAGACGACATGGAACCTGATGACCACTAGAGGTTTCTGCAGCAGTTGCGCCGTAAGCCGTGGCTGTGCGCACTCCTGGCCCCGAGTCTAACGTGAGGGTGCCACTGTGGAGCATGTAGTCCCAATGGCCAATAGCGACATATCCTGTCGTATGTTTAGGTGGCTGCCTCTCACTCAGCGAGGCAGTCTGGTATCCGCATTGAGATGGTTGATATCTCACATAGTGTATACAATGAGTGTGCTTATTTCCTGTTTACGAGTGGACGTTGTTTTGATTTCGTGAGGTTATCTCTTGTGACCCTGTTGCTAATACTTTGTTGTTGATCTTGGTGTCTTGCTCAGTTGTCTGTCATCATGCTTGTCCTTCCATTCCCATTCACCTGTCTTGCTTGTTCGCGGCCGCTCCCGTTTGGTCCTGCCACATTTTTGTTAGCGGCAACCCTACGACCGTTCCTGTCGCTGTTACAACATCTTTAATATAGCAAAAATGAATGAGAAGAATACATAATTTTTTTTTTAATTTCTGCAAAATAATTGATTCATGTTATTGACAGTACATAGTATACATAGTAATAGTTTATTGAGGATTAGGTGCACTGTTACATACCAACTATTGAACTACAGTGCAGATGTCTGAGTTAACACCTGTTTAAAAAAAAAAAAAAAAAAAAAAAAAAAACCAGCTGAGGCAGAAATTTGTAGAAGAAAATAAGAAAATGATAAGAGGATAACAACAGGAAATTGATGAATGAGAATAAGTGTGTGGTGGAGGATAATAATAAAATTGTAGAACATCATAAAATATTAATTGAAGATATTAATAATAAGATCAAGGATATTATTAATAATAAGTTAGACAAGAAAAATAGATTGCTGGAGGAAACTATTAGAATCAAATTCATGTCAAAATTCAGGGTACATGAAAGCAAATTAACAGAATCAGGAAGCAAAGTTAATGTATTAATAGAAAATCTACGATCTGAAGTACATTCAATAGGTTCTTATGATTTCAAGGAATATTTTAAAGATGTGAAGCAAAACTTGAAATCTGTACGGACAGAAATTTCACGCATGAATCAAGTAATAGTAAGACAACTTCTGTGGATGATGTTGCTAACCATCAACAGGAATTTCAAAAGATATGGGACATATTAGGAGAAACTCAGAAATCATTACAAAGAAAACAAGTAATTAATAATATAGAAGTATCGGAAGATATTTCAGAAGGTTTACAAACTGGAAGCAGTTTAAATTTGTCTAAATAATTTCATAAATTTAAGCTGGAGTGGGAGGTTCCTTTCCAAAATAACAGTAATTCAATGCTACTGGGCTTTAATATTTTGAACAGCGTTGTCAAAGTTTTCATTTCTGATAGTTATGCTGCTTTTACCTCAATTTATTGGAAAGCTAAATGTTCATAATCAACAATGTACAGGTTAGTCTTCTCTTTGACAAAGCAAGTATTGTCATCTATGTGTACAGTGTGATCAATATTGCTAGTTCTTTGGCAAAATTTTTCACATGCTAACATAAGATTTCTCACTCTCCTATTGGCAAACCAAATCAACCTTTCCTTGTGGTATGCTTCAAAGGTCTTCACTATAAAGTTCACTAACACTTACAACTTTACAGTGCTGCAGCACTATGTCTTGAAAAATTCAAATTGAGGATTCACAGTAATTATTTGTGTTATTTTCGTATGTTAAGATATTGGCTCAATATGCCAAACATCGCTCCTCATGCTGTCCCCGCATATGTGTTAAAGTGTTTTTCCAGATTTTTATTTTTTTTAACTTCCTCTTCATTTAATAAATCAGACATGCTGACTTCAGCTTCTTTCAGTGTAATGGCATACATTACAACCAATTACTAGAAAATTCTGATTCCCTCATGAATAGTCATCAATCATCTTTAATAACGTCATGGTCACTTTCCCACAAGCAGTGCCAAAGAATATGAAATATGCAGAAATGTAACCTAATGTTTGGAAGTACTGATGCATAACTTTCTCTCCTCTAAATAATATTTTGCAGATTGAAAGGCATGTATGTAACATTTTTGAGACTGACTTGTGTACAAAAGATAACAACAGACTTAACACCAATTTTTATTGCAGCAAATATAAATGTAACACAGGCACTTGTATGGTCACAGGATCAAATTGTATCAATAAACACCATTTCATCAGGCAAATCAGCCAGTAGGCGTTATTATAATGCACACAGTTGGTTCTTCTTTGTCTGAAATGTGTACATTTATGTTAGGTAATTCAATCATCTTTTGCTTTAAAATGTTGATAATATCACTGATACCTTGTGTCCCTTAGGTTTGATGATGCCATTGTTTTTACAGATATGTAACTTGATGGTCAAGTGGATTTTATTGTGCATTTCACAATGTAATGTAATCATTTTTCTCACATTCCTCAATGATAGTCATTTCATGATAAGATCTGGCTGCTGCAGCTCCATGCCACCATCAAAATATGATTCAGGCTGCTTTATAGTGTATTTACATCACTGCAGTAGGTTCAGTGGCTGGGTGAAATTTCCTTGATGAAAATGATTGTAGTTAATCTTTATTAGGACTTTCAGTCCCATCTCATTAATGGTGAATTTTTTAAGGTACGCTTAGTTGCGTTTAAAAATTTGATTCCTGTATTTGCTTTACAATTAAAGTTTCTAGTCATGTCTGTCTTTATGTCTTTATTTTGTTCTGAAAGATGACACTTATATGGGTCATTCCATGTCAAGTCACCCAGGCCTTGACACCAACCATGTCAGATTTTGATGAAACTTGGTACAATTACTTCTTTTATCATCCTGAAAGCACTTGTAAAATTTTTTTGCTCTATCTCTTATAGTTTTTTTTATAAATTTTTAAAGTTCTTAGATTTGGCGTTGTTTCAGCAGTCGGAAATTGTAACTTAACGTGTCCTCACAACTAAAAAAAATTGTATATTAAAGAATACTCAAGATATCAGTATGAAATTTTGGAATAAGTTTGTGTATTATATCTAAATGTTAAAAAAAATTACCATAAAGATATATTAAAATCTTCCAAATGAAAAAAAATTTACAAGTTTTTTATTTTTTTTTTAGCTAACGGATGTTTAGTTTTACAAAAACTGCAATATCTAGAGTCTCAGACCTGATAGAAAGCTCAAATTTGTTTTAAAATACTCTTAATTGTGTAGGCTATTAGATAAAAGAAAAATTATGTTGGCTTTTTAACCTGTTTAATAGTTATCTAATTTTTAAAATAATATTAATTATATTTTAAAAACAAAAAATACCAAGTGACTTAGACACCGAAAATAAGTTTTTGTCTTCTTGGAGTAGCAATGTACACTTGGATTTTGTTTTGTTACTCTTATGTTTTGAAGTAAAAAATTATTACAGTGTTAAATAGTGCTTGGATAGTATTTTATTAAGTTTATTCGAACTCTCAGTAAGTACTGTTACTTAGTTTACAGAGATTCTTTTCCAATATCCTATAAAAGTAACCAGAACAGTAATCAGACCAAAAGTGAAATCAGTATGTCAGATATTCAAACCTGTAGTGTAGGGTTATTTAAAAAATCTGACTGTTTCCAAACAACGTACACACCTTCAAAAAAGTTACAACCGGTATCAGAATTGAGTGAGGAAGAAAAAGATTTGATCCACTTACGATCTGGAATTAATCTGTGTGAATTTAAGAATATATGTTCACACCACAGCTACTACTTTTTAAATGTTTTTGAAAAGTATCAAACAACATGTGTAGACCCACTAAAAAAACACAAAAAGCCCATCAAAAAATCGTTGAGAAGTGTAGGCTTGGATCTTTCTAAACAATTACTGACAAAAAATATCAGCATAAAACCTGGACAAAAGCTTTGCTCAACATGCCGTAACTTTTGTGAGGAAAAATTAAGAGTAGAAGTCAATGAAAGTGAAACAGATGATGACGTCATGGTTGAATTAGAATCATTGGAATCCAGAAATGAATCCCTCGTACAAACAAACATTGCTCTTGATTATTTAGGTTTAACACCGATAAAGCTTCATGGCTTGTCAGAACAAAGTAAAGGGTCTTATTTTAAAAGGAAGGTTAGCAGTATTGAAAAGACTGCAAAAAAGGCGGTTTCAAAAGCATTAAAATATGATGCACCAAGTTCTGATGATGACGAAGAAGATAAAAGTGTGGTTGAGAAAGCAAAGGATTTTGATGTACTGATTTATCTTATGAAAGAGAAGATTTCATCTGTTGGGAGGTCTAGAAAAATCCAGATTCTGACCTTGGCTCCAGATTCTTGGAGTTGAAATAAAGTGATGAAAGAATTTAATGTAAGTGAGTACATGGTGCGACAAGCTAGAAAGCTAAAATCTGAAAAGGGTATTTTGGAAACTCCTGGTCCAAAAAAAGGTAAAACTCTTTCTGAAAATACAGTAAGACTTGTAACAGATTTTTATGAAAAGGATGAAAGTTCCAGAGTGCTACCTGGAACAAAAGACAAAGTAAGTGTTCAAAAAAAGACTCATTTTGTGTAACTTGAGAGAACTATTATTCTTTCAAATGGGATAATCCCGAGGTAGAAGTAGGATTTTCAAAATTTTGTTTCTTGAGACCTAAATGGTGTATCCTTGCTGGTGCTGCAGGCACACACACTGTATGTGTATGCAGTATCCACCAGAATGTTAAACTATTACTGGATGCTGTGAAAATTTAAGAATCTTATAAAGACCTAATTAAGATGCTTGTGTGCAACACAGAAAACCAAAACTGCATGCTACATCATTGCAACAGCTGTCCTGCAAATACTGCACTAACAGAGTGCTTAACTGAAAAACTAAGTGAATATTATGATTTAGAAGAAGAAATTGTAATCAGTCACTGGGTTAACACAGACAGGGCAGAAATGATCAAACAGTCTATCAGTGTTGAAGACTACATTTCTTTATTGGTTAGGTCATTGGAAAAGCTCACCCCGAACTCGTTTATAGCAAAATCCCAATCAGCAGCCTTTAAAAGATTGAAAGAAGACCCACCACCCAAAACAGCAATTATTGTGATGGATTTCAGTGAAAATTATTCCTTTGTTATACAAAATGAGATCCAAAGTTACCACTGGAATAGAGGTGGTTGTACTCTACACCCAGTTGGAGTTTTTCTAAGAAATGAGGAAAACAATGTTTTTGTTCAAATGGTTCAAATGGCTCTGAGCACTATGGGACTCAACTGCTGAGGTCATTAGTCCCCTAGAACTTAGAACTAGTTAAACCTAACTAACCTAATGACATCACAAACATCCATGCCCGAGGCAGGATTCGAACCAGCGACCGTAGCGGTCTTGCGGTTCCAGACTGCAGCGCCTTTAACCGCACGGCCACTTCGGCCGGCCAATGTTTTTGTTTCCACCCACTGTTTTATTAGTGATGACGAAGAACATGACACTGGTTTTGTTAACTTTGTACAAAAAGAAATTACAAAGTCGCTGTCATTACATCACACTGACATTGACTCAGTTCACTACTTTACAGATGGTTGTGTTGGGCAGTACAAAAATAGAAACAGTTTTAAAAATTTGAGTGAACACTTGAGAGACTTTAATTTGAAGGCCCAACACTTTTTTTGCAACAAGTCATGGGAAGTCAATTTGTAATGGCCTAAGAGGAACTATTAAAAGAATTGTAAGGAAAGTCAGTCTACAGCTTTCAGACAAAGAACAAATAATGACAGCAATCGATGTGTATAAGTTTTGTGAAAAAAATATTGAAAACATTCATTTTCACTTTATTGACAAAAAAGAAGCTGATTTGCTACGGTTAAAACTAGAAAAACGTTTTTCAGCAACCCGAACCATTCCTGGAACAAGAAGTTTTCATAACTTCAAACCACTTCCAACAAACAACCTTGAAATTAGGAGGACTACAGATAGTGTAAAACCCTCCTTTGTCTTTTCTTTCCATTCTTCTTCTGATTGGGTTCGTGGTTGAACCATCCATAAATAGCTATGTGGCTGCAAATTATGATGGTAACTGGTACTTTGGACTGGTAAAAACAATATTCAATGATTAAGAAGATGCAGAAATTCTATTTCTACATCCTTCAGGACCCGCTGCATCATTTTATTGGCCTGAAAGAGAAGATTCCTGCATAGTGCCTTTGGAGCACATAGTCTGTGTAGTAGACGCACCTCAATCAAGCGGCACTGGGAGAATGTATTACTTCAAAATAGACTGTATCAAAAGAACTGAAAGCTCTTGGATGAAGTGGAAAAACAGTTTGAATCAGCATTAATGTTTATTAAAAAGACAAAATTACTCAAAAAATTCAATGTTTCAAGCAATCTGTTGGGTTATACATAAGTGTCGTAAGTAAACTATCTTTGTACATAATACTAATGTAATCTACGATAATTAATAAACATGTTAAAAAGCCATCATTATTTTTGTTTTATCAAGTAGCCTATATGTTTAAGAGTAAATTAAAACAAATTTGAGCATTCTATCAGGTCTGAGAATCTAGATATTGCAATTCTTATAAAACAAAACATCCGTTAAAAAAAAAAAAAAGAAAAAAATACATATATATATTTTTTTTTCATAGAAAATATTAATATATTTTAATAGCATCATTTTTATCTTCAAATATGTATAATAAATAAACTTGCTGCAAAAATTCATGATGTTATCTGAAAGAGTTTTTAAGATAAGCAAATTTAAAGTTTTGAATACAAATTAAATTGACCATTTCCGAAGGTTCAGAAAACGCAAAACATAAAAACTTTAAAAATTTATATAAAAAAAAACTGTAAGAGATACAGCAAAAAAAAAATTGCAGGTGTTGTCAGGGTGGTATTAGAACCATTTGAGCAAAATTTCATGAAAATCTCAGGAGGTGGGTGTAAAATTTATTTTTTATTGGGTGATTTGATATGGAATGACCCATATGCTTTTCTAAAATCATATGGTAGTAGCTGCTGTGAATAACCTGAACATAATTGAATTTGTTTGAATTGACTCCAAAACTTTTTTAATGAAATAATCACACTTTGCATCGTAACCACCTTCAGAAGATAAAGAGCATCATATTTTACATTGGTAATTATCTTTGCCTTCATCTTATTTCACAATTTCAAAAATGTCCACAGTACCACCAAGCATGTCCTAACCTAAAACAATGCACAATGAAAAACAATAGTGACTTATGGATGAAGTGTGAACAGCGTGAAATAAGGGCATGAAATTTATGGCTATGTTCCATGCATCACCTTAATCATATGTTTGGAAGAACAGTTTGCATTTCAAATCCATGCATTACTGGAGGAAGCACACCTTGAAATCGACAAGAGTTTAGAGAGGTAATTAGCATAACAAATCCATTTGTGTTTTAAGGCACTACTGCCTCCTACTGATCACAGAAAAGGAAATATGCATCCTGGAGCGAAGGCCAAAACCCAGGATGAAACTGGTCAGTACTGGGCCAATACATAGATACATTTGTTGCTTGTAATCACAGAATACCAGTGAGAGAATGGTTGTTGGAAGAAGATAAGAAAATATCAAAACTTATAGTGAGTGGGGAAACATATCGATTCAGGTAGCGAAATTTCCTTGATCTCAAAAGAACTAGTAACTACATGTAAAAAGAAAGAATTATTTTCTATTTGTCCAGTAGCAGGTGTACATATAGTAGAAATTACTGGTACAAGAGGTAAATTAATTAAACAGGAAACCAGAACAACTATATATACAGGATCATTCTCTTTCATACAGACGTTACTTGTAGTGCTTAATATAAATATGGAAATACTATTAGGTGTAGACTGGTTCCTTAAGTTCAAAGTGATTTTGGATTTTTGTACATCGTTAAAATGTAATGTAGATAATTATATATAATGTAGATAATTATAGATAATGTAGATAATTATAGATCATTCTCTTTCATACAGACGTTACTTGTAGTGCTTAATATAAATATGGAAATACTATTAGGTGTAGACTGGTTCCTTAAGTTCAAAGTGATTTTGGATTTTTGTACATCGTTAAAATGTAATGTAGATAATTATAATGTTGCAGTGCCTTTTAAACCCAGTCCATTAGTAAGCAACAAAAACCAATTATTAACTAAACTATGTTTAGTGGCTAGAGCAAAAAGAGATGAAGACAGTGCAAAAGCTTTACATCAAGTATCACGTGCCAATATATACCAAAAAGCACACGAGTCTGATCTATTAACAGATCGGCAAAAGGAGGATTTATATCAAATTCTATGTACTTATGAAGAATTTTTTCTGGACAAACTCGGTGTTGTAGATGACTGCATACATAGCTTTAACATAAAAAATAAAGAACCATTCTTTTGTAAACCTTATCCAGTACCTAAAAGTTCAAAGCAGTGGTATTAACTATACAATGTGCCCTATTTTATTGAAGGGTTTATGTGACTTAATGGAACAGATTTTTATGCCCCTTTATCAGTGGGTAGGGGAGGAGTAACACGTATCTACATACTTTTAAAATGTTGGTCAAAATATGTCACACTATATTATATTAAGCACGCAAACACAGATACAATAATTAACTGTATGCGCAATTACTTTGCAGATTTTGGGAAACAGAAACAACTCTTAACTGACAACAGTACACAATTTACATGTCATAATTTTAAGGAATTCTTAGCTTGTGAAGGCATACATCGTATAACTACATTAAAATATAACCCAAAACTGAAACAATTGCAAGACTGTGTAGAACATATTGCTCTACCAAACTTGGGCACAAATGAAACAGGAATTTCAGGTAATATTAAAGGAGTTGCTACATCTGTCTATGGGTTTATCCCCAGCAGAAGTAATGGAGCATAAATTTATTGGTGAACCCTTGCTTAAATTATTTAAATGGCCAAGCAACAGTATGACAGCAGGAGAAAAATGTAAAGAAGGAAAAACACAAATTTTTTCCTCAGTACAGCGGACTTCCCACAGGATTTTTGGTGGGATCAGAAGCTGTCTCACAAGAGAAAGCAGTTAACAAAGTGACCCAACAAACAGAAGAACATGAATGTGACTATCAAATCACATACTGTCACAGTGTACTAGAATTAAAGACATTAACTGAGCCTAAAATTCAAGTATAGAGACAAATAGCTCCCACAGGAATATAGATAGAGGTAAACTACTCACTTTTCTACAAATTAACATACATTGCAATAGAAATAAGCTTTTAGAATTAGGACATTTGTGCCTGGCAGATCATGAATCTTTACTCCTCATACTGTCTAAGAGGTACCGGTAACCAATTAAAATCGAAGAATCTAAAGTGGTACTGGTAAGAGGGCAAAAGGAAGAGTACGTAACAGAGTTTATTGAGAGACTAGTTGGTGCAAACTGGGACTTTGTACACAACTGCCAGTCAGGAAGCAGGGGAGCTGTTTGGCCTTTGATAACTCTTTTAAGAAATATGACAATATTATGAAAAGCATAGTTGCTACTCATCATATAGTGGAGATGATGAGTCACAGATAGGTACAACAATATTTTTGTTGTGTCTATCTGCAACTCAGAATCTCTGCCACGTGATGAGCAGGAACTGTCCTTTTCATAATATTGTCACATTCCATCTTGGATTTTCAATTTTTTTAATAAATATACATTTATGGTATTCTTGTTCGCTAATAAAAAAAAAATAGATCTTCAAGTGCACCTAAAAATTATCAGATAAACCACTTACAGTTCTGATTGAATTCCATTTAAGGAAAACAACATACAATACATTTTATTGACATGTTTTGCTAATGCACGAACTTCAGCCTTACTGTTCAAGAATTGACATTGTTCCTTGTTCGACAGTAGATACATATCTTTATCCAATACAGTTCGTGATAAAAACAGATTGAATTTCAGCTCAGGCACCACTAAGTACAATGTTAATGAATTTAGCCCCAATTCCACACACACAGTTTGACAGTACTGCATCCAGTCACATCAAGTAACTTTCACTGACATTTGCACACAGTCCAGTTTCTCAAACAATCCTCTCTTACTGTACATATTCTCACTTGCACCTTTATCCATGAACTACTAATCTTCTACGTTCAACTACTTGACTCATACACATAAAGGCATTTGTATCTTGAACCTCTTTGCCTTCCTTGGACTTCAACAACCTGCAATCTGACTTCAGATGACCTCTTCTCTTATTATAACTGCAGCTTCTATTTCTCTGTTCACTTTATTTTTGCAAACCTCTGAAAAATGGTCCTCTTCATCACAAGTGTAATAGCTAACTTTTTACTGTCTGCTTACACTGGCCAAAGCATTTCCTGCTCTCTTCTTCAATAAACAGTCTTGAAGCTAAGTGTTTGCTTCTTGAAGGTGCCGGACTCCCATGCTGAATGGAAATGTTTATATTTCTCTGACAATGACATCAACACATCGGTTATTATCATTTTCTCTGAAAGTGGTTCACCCGCTTCTTTCAAATTAGTGTTGCTTTCTTCTGTTTTCAGCATAACTGTAACCACAGAGTCATCATCAAATTGGAGCAAGAAAAACTTTTGCTGAAGTAGGTAAATGCTCACTGCAGACTCTTTCTCATAAACAGTCATCAGTTTAGTCCACATGCCAGCTTATGTTGTACACAAACGTAAATGAGTGATTGACACTAACTCCATCCATACAGTAAGTTTCTGCACTTTTGCATCCTTTTCCAGCCACGTTTTATCCTCAGCTTCTTTCTCTTTCAGAGGCTTAATATCTATGCCACTGACAATATTTAAAACACCTTTTCCTCTTAATATTGCTTCCATTTGAAATTTCTATGCCACCCTGTTGTCTCCTCCAGACAGCTTTGAACACTGATGCATAGACTGTTCCACTGTGCCACACTATCCACATGCACTATGCTGGGAACATTAAATTTGCTGTTTCTCATGATAGCACCAAAAAACTCTACCATTACACTGAAAAACAGACTTCTGCACCTGGGCCCATAACCTATAATCAGGCATAGTAAATGAAGCTCTATTATAAGTCTGTCAGTACAGATATATTTAACAATGTGATAGTTTATATCATTGGTGTACAACAATAATACACACACAGAATAGACATAAAAAATGAAAACCATCTGAAAAATGAGCATTAACATAAATGGAAGAGAAACAGTGCTGTTGCCTTGCAACAACATTAACATTATACCACTAACAAAATGTAAACTTCAACAGTGTGAACAGGAATCATTACCATCATTAGAACAATATCTACGCAAACTTGTAAATAAAATGTTATTTAGGAGGGAAAATGCACAGGTGCAATATTAGAAGCTATGTATTCCACAATGTGTGGAGACCATGTTAGTATGGTTCATACATAAATCTTGTAGTCACTTTGGCTTCATAAATGTATAAAACATATCAAAAAGTTTTACTACTTTAAGAGGTTAAGAAAGGAGGGCGTTAGAGTGATACAGACATGCCAAATTTGTCAAAAATTTAAGGAAGGTAACAGTGATATTAATTATAAAATGTATCATATTTTACTGAAGGGTTTATATGACTTAATTTTGACGGGTCTTTACGGCCCTTTATCACTGGGTAGGGGAGGTGTAACATATATTTAAGCCTACATGTTTTTAAAAAGTTGGTCAAAATATGTCACATTATATTGTATTAAGCATGCAAACACATATACAGTGATTAACTGTATGCGCAATTACTTCGCACAAGTTGGGAAACAGAAACAGCTCTTAACTGACAGCAGTACGCAATTTACATGCCATAATTTTAAGGAATTCCTAGCTTTGGAGGCATATGTCATATAACTATATCAAAATGTAACCTAAGATTGAACCCATGTGAATGTATTATTAAAGAGATTCAAGATTGTGTAAACATATTGCTCTACCAAACATACCACTTGGTCGCAAATGAAACAGGAATTCCAGGTAATATTAAATGAGTTGCTACATCTGTCTACAGATTTATCCCCAGCAGAAGTAATGAAGCATAAATTTACTGGTGAATCCTAGCTTAAATAATTTAAATGGCCAAACAACAATATGACGGCAGGAGGAAATTTAGAAGATATAGTAAGGAAATAAACTAACCATAAAATACTACCAGTTGTTATTGGTTAATTGTTAAATGCACACTGATGTTGAGCTACACTGAAGAGCCAAAGAAACTGGTACACCTGCCTAATATCCTGTAGGGCCCCCTTGAGCATGCAGAGTGCCACAACACGACGTGGTGTGGTCTCAACTAATATCCGAAGTAAAGCCGGAGGGAACTGACGCCACAATTCCTGCAGGGCTGTTCATAACTTTTTAGAAGTATGAGGAGGTGAAGATCTCTTCTGAACAGCACGTTGCAAGGCATCCCAGATATGCTCAATAATGTTCATGTCTGTGGAGCCTGGTGGCCAGTGGAAGTGTTTAAACTCAGAAGATTGATCCTGGAGCCACTCTGTGGCAATTCTGGACATATAGGAAGTTGCAATGTCCTGTTGGAATTGCTCAAGTCTGTTGGAATGCACGGTGGACATGAATGGATACAGGTGATCAGACAGGATGCTTATGTACATGTCACTTGTCAGAGTCATATCTAGACATGTCAGGAGTCCCATATCACTCCACCTGCACATGCCCCACACCATTACAGAGCCTCCACCAGCTTGAACAGTCCCCTGCTGACATGCAGGGTCCATGGATTCATGAGGTCGTTTCCGTACCCGTATATGGCCACGTCCATCCACTCGATACAATTTGAAACGAAACTTGTCTGACCAGGCAATACGTTTCCAATCATCAACAGTCCAATGTTGGTGCTGATGGGCCTAGGCGAGGTGTAAAGCTTTGTGTTGTGCAGTCATCAAGGATACATCAGTGGACCTTCGGCTCTGAAAACCCATATCGATGATGTTTCGTTGAAAGGTTCACATGGCAGCAATTTGGGGAAGGGTTGCACTTCTGTCACACTGAATTATTCTCTTTAGTCAGCATTGGTTCTGTTCTTGCAGGATCTTTTTCCAGTCACACCAGTGTCGGAGATTCAATGTTTTGCCAGATTTCCAATATTCAAGGTACATTCATGTAATGGTCATATGGGAAAATCCCCACTTCATCGCCATCTCAGAGATGCTGTGTTCCGTCACTCGTGCTCCGACTGTAACACCATATTCAAACTCACTTAAATCTTGATAACCTGCCATTGTATCAGCAGTAACTGATCTAACAACTTGTCTTCATAGGCGTTACTGACTGCAGCACCAATTCTGCCTGTTTAACACCTTCGTATGTGAATACGCATACCTATACCAGTTTCTTTGGTGCTTCAGTGTACATCAACTTTAAGAAATCGTACAGATACAGTTACTGTACTGATTAGTTTCCATATCATTAGATAACAGATATCTAAAACTAAACTCATCCCGAGCAGGCCATGAAGGCTGAGTGGCACCGACTGTCCGCCATGTCATCCTCAGCCCATAGGCGTCACTGGATGCATATATGGAGGGGCATGTGATCAGCACACTGCTCACCCAGCCGTATGTCAGTTTCTGAGACCAGAGCCACTACTTCTCAATCAAGTAGCTCCTCAGTTTGCCTCACAAGGGCCGAGTGCACCCCGCTTGCCTACAGTGCTCGGCAGACCAGATGGTCACCTATCCAAGTGCTAGCCCAGCCTGACAGCACTTAACTTTGATGATCTGATGGGAACCAATGTTACCACTGTGACAAGGCCATTGGCCATATAATAGTTATCACATGAATCAAATATACTGAAGACAAAGTATTTTGGAAGAAAACATATGCATACTGTAGAAAAACAAGGACAGTAGATGTGACTTGAGACAAGAACAATTTATGGTTGAAATCAGTTTATGAACATTAAAAAAAGTACAGTTAGATCAGTCTCTCCAGGCATACAATAGTGGTTTGTTGAAATCAGTTTTAATTTGGTGAAACTAAAACAAGCTGTTCTGTACGGCATGATAACACTCTTTGTCTTCCAGCGTTTCAGTGAGTAACTTATTCAGGTGGTCTATAGATTTGACATAATTCAGTTTTCCTTGAGACATTTGAGTCTCATCTTTATCTACAATAATTATGGGAGCCAAAGAACTGAATCAAAATCTGTGATAGCCAGGACTTGAACCCAGGTCTCCTTGCTTACTAGGCAGCTGTGCTAACCATAACACCACCACAGCTGTGTAGCTAATACAGCTGCTTGGACTACCCCTCTCCAGTGCCTTCCCTAATACAATCTTCAATTCATGTCTTCAGCTTATTTTTCCATTCTTCTATCATTATTGTAGCTAAAGACGGACTCAAATGTCCCAAGGAAAATTTAATTATATCAGATCCATAGATCACCTACGCCTGAGGCACAGGCAGGATTTCCCCACTACACCCAATGCTGGGGTGCTGTTCCAATACCGGAGAGCCTTGGCGATAGTGACAATCTAAGAAGGTTAAAATAAGCTGAAAACATAAACTGAAGTTTGCATTAAGGAGGGCACTGGACTATGGTAGTCCATGCAGCAGTGTTAACTACACTACTGTGATAGTGTAATGGCTAGCACACCTGCCTAATAAGCAAGGAGATCTGGGTTCAAATCCCAGCTCTGACACAAATTCAAATTCATTTCTTCAGCATCTATCATTATCCAGGTGGCGCCATTTTTGGGGTGCAGCGTGCTATGGGAATCTTTCTTTGGGGTCTGTCTTCTTTTCTTCTTCAATTTCAACAAATCCACTCTTCGTTTCCCTTTCTTTCTTCTCCTGTAGGAGATCCGGTCATATTTTCCCTATTTCCATAAGCAGTAGTCTCCACTGTGGAACCCTTCTCATTTCTGTTTACCTGCAACTTGTTTTCATAACATTGCCGAGTATGCTCTACTCCCATGTGACATAAGATATTGACAATTGCAACAAGCAATTTAAGCCCCAATAGGTTTAGGCACGCCAAATATTTTTGGGCTATTAGGCAGGCCCAAATCAGAATATGCATAGAGGTGATGCGATGAACACATGGAGACAGAAGCATCATTTCTTTGAACAGCAGATACACGGATCCAAGAAAACACTCTAGTTATGAACACAAAGTAACATTTCATCACATGTACTAATGACTTATATCAGTAAAGTTAAATAGTGAAAATCATGAGCGACAGTAGATAATGCAAAGTTTTGAGCTTTAATTAAACAAGTAGGATGAGGAATTATTGTATAAAATATTATAAGTATGTGGATTTCCTTTGAATAAAACGAGGTGATTACAGTATAAGGAAGAGTAAGATATGAAATAAGCAAGAGTGTAGATTGACATCTGGGTACAGTCAAGTGAAAGAACCTCTTCAAACCGATGTAAGGGGAAAAACAGGAGAAAAGCTGAGGAGGTGTTGTGCAATTGGTTCAAAATAAAAAGTGAGGTGTACCCACATTAGGAAAAGGTTTAAATAAAAGGGCAGATAGACAGATCCATGAAAGAGACTGATCTATACAGTGGGTTAGGTACATCTAGGAAAGAAATGGATTCTACCACATATTAGTAGGGAATTTGTATGATGCAGTTTACCTGATTAAAATGAGTTTGTACAGTATCTACCCGCATACGGGGATCAGCAATTATGCACTGAAACAATTTAAAGTTTTGGAGTGACAACTTTGTCTCCTTTTCCAAGATTTAGAATGGAGTTACATACTTTGGTAGTAAGATATTCAACAAGCTCCTGTCTAACACAAAGCAATAAATTGGGAATACCTTCAAATGCAAAATTAAATGAAAACAGTAGCTCATTAGCCACTCTTTCCACAAATTATCGGAATATTTAGATTCAGAGATTGAAAAGTTTTATTAGCTATATGGCAAATAGAAGCATATGCTATAAAATTGTATTACAAGTAGTAGTATACTGTTAATATGGCAGTATTTACAGAAGTCAGAAAATACTTTCTTTGAAAAATACCATATTCAGCTGTCTGCCTCCATAACACAGTAGTCAGCACAGCTGACTGCCATGCAGAGCATCCAGATTTGATTCCTAATACTGGCAGAACTTTTCCATGGTAATAGGACTGGAATGGAGTGCATATAGCCTCATGATGCTGACAAAGGAGCACCTCCAGGTCGCAGAAACTGATAACAGCAGGGAGAGTGCGGTGCTCACCCATGCCCCTCCATACTGCATCCAGTATCTCCTTTGGCAGAGGACAAGATGGCAGTCAGTTGGTATCAATTGGCTTGTTAGAGCATGTAGACAGAGTTTTACACAATAAGCTACTAATAACAGATAAACAGCAGCTATCTAGCAAAACTGAGGAGGCAGCAACATTTTTTCAAAGTATCAACTTTTGTCCTTACTCAGTTAAATTTAGATAATTAATGCAATATACATATTATGTTTCTATGATCCCTTGTCTTACATTAATGTATACCTAGGATTGTTCCATATCCTTAAGTGCTCTGTTTCTTGACAGGGTATACAGAACACAATGAAAGAATTAATATCACTTTTACTTTTAGGTGTGTCAATTGGTAGTACTACACATTTCATTTCCTGTTGGTAAGCAGTGGCTGACAATTCTATCTCTCTATATAGTTACGTCACTTCAATGTAATTCACTTAAATATTTGCCCTTGCCTTCTGTCAACATACTACAGACCCCTCTCCCCAGATTTTTTTTTTTTATATAAATAGGAATGATTACACAATTTCTAAATGTGACTATTTTTGCCAAAATAGTATGTAAATGAGAATTATTCATTGACAATAAATAGAATTGCATAAGTTTAAATAAAGGTTTTTACACTCAGATACTTTGCGTGAAGAAAATCTGTTATGAAAAGAAATGAAAATTATGTACTTTTAGCAAAATCCAATCAAAAATATGTTCAGTTCACAAAGTGACAGTTGGGCTGGTCACTACTCATCTATACAAAATGCACAATGGCTAGAAGGTGGGTCTGTCTCGTTCTGTGTTCCAGAATAGATGCTCTGCCCTCAGCACCATTCTTCCTCAACTATTCCCTCTTTTCTAAACTGAAAAAGGAATCTGTATCTCTGTAAGCTAGGACTACTATTGTTATTTATTTTTATGTTGTTCTACTTATTGTGCTGGAAAATGTGCCTCCTGAAACATGTAATGGCCAGCAGCACACCTGAGGGATCTGAATGTGTGACTACTATAATTTTATACTGCTTTAGCAACAAGGCATAATAAGTAGTGCTTGCAGCACGAGGAAAAGACTGGATGAAGGGGCATTTAGAAACAGTCTAACCACAGAATATGTGGTGAAGCTGGTAATTTATTTTTATTTTTCATTGTTGTTTAAGAGTGGTTTTTATTTTAGAGTGTATCAGAAAGAATGACCTGATTTTAAAACTTCATATTTATTCATGGAAACAGTTTATGAAACAGAAACAAATTGCAAAATACTCATAAAATCTTAAGAGTTTGTTTACATTATTAAAAGTTCTCTGTGCCCACCACAGCAGCATGGACAACATCTATACAACAGGTAAATTCATCATAAATTCTATGTAATATATATACAGTGACAGAAGCCACCATGGCTCTTATGCAGTTCTTCAATGCATCTATGTCAGGAGATAAATGAGGGAAAGACTTTACTTAATTTACTTCCACAAGAAAAAATCACATTGGGTTAAGCCTGGAGAACTTGGATGCCAAAAATGTTGGGCAGTATCTTGTTGCCCATGTACCCTATCCAACGTTGAGGCAGCATGTCATTGAGGAATTGTCATGCAATGTTGCCCCAGTGTGATGGAGTTCCAACCTGTTGGAATATGAAGACATTACAGACCTTCTCAAGTTGTGGGAAATGCCAAATCTGCAGCATTTGAAGATAGCATTTTACAGTCACCGTGTTTTCCTAAAAAAAAAGAACAGACCATGAACTCTCATAAGAGATGACACAAAAAATGTTCACTTTAGATGAGGCTTTTTCATGATCAAAATTGCATTAAAGTTTTGAAGTACTGATAGGCTGACATTCTGATGGCTCACTTTACCACTAACATGAAATATACCCTCAGGACAGAAAATTAACCATGTCTTCCAGTAGAGTTTTGCTGAAGTCAGCATGTTTCCTTTCATCACCAGCCTCAAGAGCTTGCTGTAATGGGTGGGCCAGTCGGAAGGAAAATTTTAATTTATTTTATTAGCTCCCAGATGTAACTTCATTTTTCCATTACGGCCAAGCCACAGCCGGCAGTGTTGGCTGCCTGTAAATTCTTTCGTCCCATGGTCTATTAACAGGAAGTCAGCACCAAGGAAGGGCACCTTGATGATGTGCCTCCATCGTGAGCTGACGAAGTAACGCCGTCACAGGTGTCGCTGACCAAGTCACGCTCTGGAAAGTTCCATTGCCGCCCATGCGGGTTTCTTGATCCCAACCAATCAGGGCGGAGGAAGCTGCGTGGTGCATCGAATATACCCGGCCGCCGGGCCCGCTCTCTTGTTTTCTTGCTCTCCTGCGAGTCAGACGCGTGCCCTGTAGCAGTGAACATCTTCCACTTCTCCTGGTGCTGCGGCACTGTGGACTTAGTTTTCGCACACACCAACCTTCGCCATACTTTACCTTCTGTTTCACCCTCACCTCCCTTGGCCCGACAATGTATTCCCTATAGCGTAGCTTTTGCCAATAAATGGACTTACAAAAGAAACTTTGTCCTGCTCTTTCCAAAACGCTCACTGCCATCCCATCTGCCCATCCTGTACATTGCACTAATTGTAGCCTGAATGGTTTGCAGACCAAATATAACCTTAACGCTCACCACACCATCATATGGGGAATTACAAGTTCACTGCTTCTGGAGGGAATAGACTTTCTTGGACTCTGCACGACCTTTTGCTGAGCTATTTGCTCTGTTTAATCAGAAGTGCAGGTTCAGCCTAGATTCTTACATTTGCATAAACACCCTTGCTCATCAAGCTGACTATTGCAACAAAGAATGCTATTTTGCCGAGATAGATGAATCTTGAAATGCTAGTGAAACCCATGCTGAAGTGTAATTGCTGATTCACTCTTGCTAAACTGTAACACACAAAATGCCTTCTTTTGAGCAGATACCATCTTATTTCAACTGCCTGAGCAGATGCATGGACTGGCATCTAGCAGGGATTCTCTAGAACCCTAGGTGATGCCCATTCAGTCAATGCACATTTCCGGTCCAGCATGGCCCTTGTTTCTTAATTATTATGTTCTTGTCATTAGGCTTATAGTCTAAATCATACAGAGATATGTAGAATAAGAGAGTTCAGATAACAAGTCAGATAACAGTTGTAATGATAGTCACACAAAAAATTATATGGCTTACAGTCTAAATTACATATAAAGCATTCTGTCAATAAGCAATACACAGAGCTATGTTACTGACTTCATTTAGTAATACTTAAACACAGTTCACAAAGTATTACACACTATGAAAAACTCCTACAGAGGGTAGAAAGAGCTATCCAAAAGATAAAGTTTTAGCTGTTTTTGTTAATTTAGTCAGACCCATAATGGTTGATTTGACATGCAATGAAAGTTTATTGTATACTTTTGTGGTTGAATAATGTACTTCTCTCTGTATGATGCTGAGATACTTTTACATTTTTTTGAAGATCATTTATGGTGAGAATCCCAGTCTGTTTGAATAATTTCCGCAAGAGCATCTAGGCTAAAGTCTGCTCATAATTCTGATGACCCTCTTCTGTGCAGTAAAGCTTTTACTGGCTTATGATTGGTTTTCCCAGAATATGACATCATATGTCATAAGTGAATACAGTATCCAAGGTATGCAGATTTGATCATTTCCAAGTCACAAACAAAAGCAATTGAGTGAATAGCAAATATGGCCAAATTTAATTTTTTATATTGATCAAAGAGGTGAACTGACTGGTTTAGGATGTTATTAATATGTACTCGCAGGAATCTGAAAGACACAGCTGTATATATTTCTTTGTCACCTCATTTTATTTCAACATCTTCCTAGTTTTTGTGTACTGTGTACAACTGAAATGAATTGAATCTGGTTAATATTGAGGGACAGGCCATTTAAGCTGAATCAATGTAGAACTTCTTTGAATATAGTGAACACGATGTTCATAAATACTGCAATTGAACATTTTGTAAATCATAATGCTTGTGAAACTTCCTGGCAGATTAAACTGTGCACTGGAGTGGGACTTGAACTCGATATCTTTGTCTTTCGTAGGCCAGCACTCTACCAACTGAGCTACCCGAGCATGACTCACAACCTGCCCTCATACCTTTACCCCCGCCAGCACCTCATCTCCTGTCTTCCAAACTTCACAGTTGTGCTGTTTGAGACTTTTCAGATGTAACAACTGCTTCATTGGTTCTCAGGAGTTGCTTTGGATAATGTTGTGGAAGCTGCACAATATTTCAACAAGACAGATGCTTGTCATCTTCAGGTGCTTACTGACATGTCGCTGCAGTGGCTCGCCAATATATATGCTGGCTTGCTTGAAAAGTGTAGGCATCAAGTGGTGGGGCTATAATGTCATTGTAGCCAAATCATAGAGCATGGTGACATCCAGCGATCCCTGCCAGAGAAGTGGGTCACAATCATTGCATGTATTATGCGAGCAAAGCGCAGCCACAAATTGCAGCCCATTGCAAGTGCAGGCAGAGCGTTGGTGCTCAGTTTAAGTGTGCAGACTCTGGTTCCCTATCTGTGTTGACTCGGATTCATTTGCCTGTGGCCAACGATGCCTCATTAATTAAAGAAGCAAAAGTTCTCTTGCAAAACTCATGAGACTAGCACTCCTGTAGGAATGGATATTGTGGAGAAATTGCTTAGCCACAGCCTGGGGATTGTTTCTAAAATGAATTTTCACTCTGCAGTGGAGTGTGCACCACTATTAAACTTCCTGGCAGATTAAAAATGTGTGCCAGGCTGGGACTTGAACCAGGAATCTTTGCCTTTCATGGGCAAATGCAGTACTAATTGAACTACCCGAGCATCACTCACAACCCAGCCTCACAGCTTTACTTCCATCAGTATAATCCCATAGGCTGTGGCTAAGCTTTGTCTCTACAATGTCCTTTCTTCCAGCAGTGTTAGTCCCGAAAGTTTCACAGGAGAATTTCTATGAAGTTTAAAAGGTAGGAGATGAGGTATTGGTCGAAGTACAGCTGTGAGGACAGGCTGTGAGTCATGCTAGGGTAGTTCAGTTGGTAGGACACTTGCATGTGAAAGGCTAAGGTCCAAGGTTCGAGTCCCAGTCCAACACACAGCTGTAATTTGCCAGGAAGTTTAATATCAGCCCTCAGTTCACAGCAGAGTGAAAATTCATTCTGCATAATGGTTGCATCATCTGCAAATAAAGTGAAGTGTGCTTTTCTGGCTCACATGCTGTGGCAGGTCATTAATAAAGATTAATAATAGTAAGAGTCCCAGCAGTGAGCCCCCTAGTACTCCACATTTCCCTGTGTCTCAGTCAGAGCAGGCAGGTACTATTACAGAACTACTTTCTGCTTTCTGTCAACCAGATATGACATCAGCCACATCCCTAATTTACTGTTTAAGCCTTAGTGCTTAGCCTTCCAAAGCAGAATTTTGTGATATACACAGTCATATGCTTTAGACGGATCACAAATGATTCCAACTTATTGTTAATGGACTCAAGGAGTTAGTTCATGAATCAGAAAATGGTCTGTTCAGTGGAAATACCCTTTTGGAATTAAAACTAATTTTTAATAAGGATAATGTGTTTATGAAGATGATCCACAATCCTCTTGTAAGTAAATTCCTCTGGGATTATAGAAAGAATTTTTACCAATGAAACTGGCTGGTAGTAGGAAACCTCAGCTTTGTCATCTATTTTGAACAATGGTTTGACAGTAAAATATTTAAGTCTGTTAGGAACGCACCTTGATTTAGAGATTCATTAAATATATGACAGAGAACATTAAGAATAAATTTACAGCAGTGCTTCAGTACTTTGACTGATATATTGTCCACACCAGTGGCCTTTTTGTTTTTCATTTGGCTTATAGCCTTCTCAGCCACATCAGTTGTGATATAGGGTACATGCACCTAACTAATTTTGTTCTGCATTGATTTTTGTAGAAGGTTCATGGTTCCAGCCATTGACCTTTTACAACCAGTTTGATTGGCTACTGTCAAAAAATGGTTATAAAGAATCAGCAACTAAGTATTTCACCTCCACAACTCATGCCCCCATTATCGCACATTTTGATACTTTCTGTTATACTATGAACTTTTTCCTGCCTGTCTTTTTACCACCTTCCAAACTGTTTTATTCTATTATTTTAGTTGTCAATTTGACATGCTCTTGGATTTTTCAATTATATTATTTAGGATGTTGCTGTATAATTTCCAGTGCTCTGAGTGACATATAAAGCATTCTCTTTGTTTTACAACATGTTTTGATTTCCTTAATAAGCCACTGTCTCTTGCAGTCATTTGGTACTTTCTGAAAGTCTCTTAGGAAATATGGCTTCAAACAGAGCAAAAAATTCATCCAGGAGTACATTAAACTTATTATTGTCATTTTCAGCCTGACCTATTGCATCCCACTCCAGCTACTGCAAATGCCTGTTGAAGGTTTACTGATTTTCACTGTTGATTAATCTAAAGGATCTATTGATAAAAATACTCTTGTTAGCATGACTAACATCATGGATTTTCAACAGCTGCTTATCATTGACAGAAAGACCCTTTAAGATTGGATCACACATATGTTATCAGTTCCGTTTTTGTCTACAAAGATATTGTTACCCAGGTTTGTGCAGTTTTTTGTCACTCTCATGGGAAAGTCAAACCATTCTCAGATTAAAAGAACTCACTTTCAAAATCTGTCCTATTATCATTACAGGTAAGAAAATTTATGTTAAAATCACTGAGTATGATTATTTCTTTGGTTTTTGAGAACAGGTGAGTTAGAAATGATTCTACTCACTTGAAGAATGTGCTCAGCGTTCCTGAGGGAGCTCTATAAGCAGTAATTACATAAGTAGGCAGTGAATTAACATGGAGTTCAATGCAACAGTCCTCAAAATGCTGATGAGCACAATAATTCTTTATCTACAGGCTTAAATACTGTGTTATTTTTAACAACATAATCACTCCACCTTTCCCCATTCTATTCCTAGGGTAATAAGCTGCTAAGTTGTAGTTGTCTAGTTGTAATATTTCAGTCCTTTACTTCACGTAATGTTCAGTAAAGCATGACATACAGATATTGTTTACTGTGTTGCTGTCATTAATGCAGAGAGACAGCTGGCCAAGTTTGTTTCTTAGGCCCACTATATACAAAACTCGTCATTTCCTGAATCCTTTGTTTTGGTGGCAACTATTCTGTTGAAATTTGAATTTGAGCTTACATGAAGGACATCTGCAGTTATTTGAGTTAGGTTAGTTCTGCAACTGATGCTGGGTCCCAAAAGTCCTGTAGAGTTGTGTGTTTCCTCGTTCTTGTGCTCTTCTGCTTGCCTCTAATACTACTGATGGTGAAACCCCATCAGATGGTGATAGATCTTGCACTGCTGGAGATTGTGAAGGGACCAATACTGTTGAAAGATTTTGGGCTATTGATGAAAGGTCAACAACTGCTGAAGTTTCTGAAACAGCTGCTGCTGAAGACAGGAGTGCAGCTATAGGTTTGATAGCTATTTTTTTGAAATGGTAAAAATCACTGTTGCTGTGGTAGTGTTTCTGTTTGTTCTTCCATTGTTTGCACAGATGTGGTTGGGCCATCTATACCTGTCATTCCTGGCAGGAGAATTGGGATGATGTTTACTTTAGATATTGATAGAACAGCTTTTATTATTTTGACACACGATTTCTTTACCCCTATTATTTTTGGGCAGGCCATGTTTTGTAAAGTGTTCTCTTACAGAGCTGTCAAGTGGTGCAAATTTTGCATTGGGAAATTATTTACATTTTTTATAGACTTCTGTTAGTGTTTGTGATTTCAATATAGATACAAAATTTTTAAGTCACGCCTCCATGGAACAGCCACAACAAAAAAATAAATATGTAGGTTACTTCAAAGTTTATCTTTTAAAATCCTTGCTGTTCATCTACCTTCATTGCAGTACATGTTGTTTGCACAACACACTTGCTTCCAGCCTGTAAAGATCTTTCACAGTTTCTTAGCACTTCAGATACAGACACTCATGGCTTAGTGTTAGTACATAAATTTTCGGTGATTTCTCTTCGTGGCTATTTACAAAAACACGTATTTTATGATTTATCTTTGGTACTTGGTTATATTTATGATTCACGTTTTCACCCCATTTTGCTACTTTCCTGATCACATATTTTACTTGTTTCTTTAACCTCAGATTCATAGTTCCCACATTACATCAAGTGGCATTGAGTGACAAGCATGTGCGGTCTATACATTGAGCATAGGTACACCAAATTGTTTCTGGCTTACCCTTAAAACAACATTTTAATAGCAGGTTACAGGTAGTTGACTTCATTTAGGACCAATACAAAGAGCTACAATTTAGAAATGGGTGCATCTGAGGAAAGTTAAGCCAAGAACGGAACAAATCACCACCTCTGATTCTAGGAGGCCTAGTGCAACTTAAAATTGATACTATTTTTTAAAAAAGGGAGAACTGCCTAGTGTTTTAATTCAGTAGAATTCATTCAAGTTCTAGCCAGTTATTTCAATTTTATTGCAGTTTGTGCTCATAGGTTATACAGGAGGTATTCAGCTAACTGCTTAGTTATTTTTCCTTGGCCACATTTCTAGGATCCCTCTTTCAAATGGGGATTCATTATTTATTGTGCAGACTATATGCAGTAAAGTGTTAGAGCAAAGGAGAAATGACTGAGGAAAGAACTTTCTATTCTGCTTCTGTTAACACAGTGCCTTCAAAGAGATTCAGTGGATATATCAAGCAGAGAAAACAGATCGGATAATTCATGAATCCCTTCTTATGCTACAAAGACTGAGAAAGGAAGACACATTCTGTAGGTTATCGTATTTTATGGACCATAATACACATTTTTTTCTTCGAAAAATTGCCTCCGAAATTCAGTTGTGTCTTATACTCAAAATTAATATAAAAATGTCCGATGTTTGACTTAAAATTCCCACCATTCTTAAAAATGGCCGTATATTTGATGCTGCGGGAAAACTATCTCTATCTGACAACGTTGGATTCAACTGGCAGCAACAGTGCACCGAGGCGATGAACAGGAGCTAAGGGGATTCACAGAGCTTGTTAGCACTGTCTCCCTCCTCCCCACCATCACAAACCCAGAACACTATCCTGTTATGCGTCATTGCAATCTACGCTGCCAGTGAACTTGAATTGAAAGTGATTTGTGTTGTCAGTAACAGGGATTTTGAAGGTCAGTTCAGTTTTATAAACTAAGAATTTTTTTTAGTCTGGCTGTGGAATCTAATAATAAAAATGGCAAAAATGTAGTTTAAAAAAATTGCTTAAAAATTAAGGTGGGTCTTAGTCTGCAGCCTCTTATAGTCCATAAAACACGGTACCAGCATGTAACCGAGCAAGCTGACATGATGGCCAAGAATGCTTGTTGAGAATACATCCTGGAAAATTAATATATCCTGTGAGCCACTGCCTAGCTGTTGAGTTAGAAGGTTATGTGTTGACGAGAGGAAGAGTGAATGTTAGTGAAGGTCAATGCTAAAACCAAATGTTCACATGTTGAGTTCGTCTTTATGTTTACAGATATGGGATATAGTGACACACACCCCACTCTCTATACACATCCATTCTCTCTACGAGATTTTGTCTGATCCATAGCTTTTCACTCTGAGGCCTTTTCTTATTGTGCCTATCAAGTTCATACTGAAATATACCACATTTGAATGGTGTGTGCTCCATAGTCTCATAACAAGGCAGCTGTTATATGTGCTGTATTTTCACCATTACGAAAGGTAACTGTGATCCAGGAAAAAACAAAAATAGAGTTAACCCCAAGGTGTTCCAACAAAAATGTTTCAGGCTGAGACCTGTTGGAACAGTTATATGTGGTTGTTACTAGCAATTTTGGGGAATCCCTAGCATAATTTTCATCAGGAATTTGGGGATCTATAGTAAGTTCATGGAGAAGATAGAAATAAGGTGACATCTGGAACTATGGATGCAGCAGCAAGAGAAGATAAACATAAGTGACTCTAAAGTGGTCAGTTGACTGTAAGGAATTGAGATGAATTAAATGATCTTAACGGAATTCACCCCCCCCCCCCCATGAACCATGGACCTTGCCATTGGTGAGGAGGCTTGCATGCCTCAGCGATACAGATGGCCGTACCGTAGGTGCAACCACAACGGAGGGGTATCTGTTGAGAGGCCAGACAAACATGTGGTTCCTGGTGAGGGGCAGCAGCCTTTTCAGTAGTTGCAGGGGCAACAGTCTGGATGATTGACTGATCTGGCCTTGTAACATTAACCAAAACGGCCTTGCTGTGCTGGTACTGCGAACGGCTGAAAGCAAGGGGAAACTACAGCCGTAATTTTTCCCGAGGACATGCAGCTTTACTGTATGATTAAATGATGATGGCGTCCTCTTGGGTAAAATATTCCGGAGGTAAAATAGTCCCCCATTCGGATCTCTGGGCAGGGACTACTCAAGAGGACGTCGCTATCAGGAGAAAGAAAACTGGCATTCTACGGATCGGAGTGTGGAATGTCAGATCCCTTAATTGGGCAGGTAGGTTAGAAAATTTAAAAAGGGAAATGGATAGATTAAAGTTAGATATAGTGGGAATTAGTGAAGTTCGGTGGCAGGAGGAACAAGACTTTTGGTCAAGTGAATACAGGGTTACAAATACAAAATCAAATAGGGGTAATGCAGGAGTAGGTTTAATAATGAGTAAAAAAATAGGAGTGTGGGTTAGCTACTACAAACAGCATAGTGAACACATTATTGTGGCCAAGATAGACACAAAGCCCATGCCTACTACAGTAGTACAAGTTTATATGCCAACTAGCTCTGCAGAAGGTGAAGAAATTGATTAAATGTATGATGAGATAAAAGAAATTATTCAGGTAGTGAAGGGAGGCAAAAATTTAATAGTCATGGGTGATTGGAATTCGTCAGTAGGAAAAGGGAGAGAAGGAAACATAGTGGGTGAATATGGATTGGGGCTAAGAAATGAAAGAGGAAGTCGTCTGGTAGAATTTTGCACAGAGCATAACTTAATCATAGCTAACACTTGGTTCAAGAATCATAAAAGAAGGTTGTATACATGAAAGAATCCTGGAGATACTAAACGGTATCAGATAGATTATATAATGGTAAGACAAGAGATTTAGGAACCAGGTTTTAAATTGTAAGATATTTCCAGGGGCAGATGCGGTCTCTGACCACAATCTATTGGTTATGAACTGTAGATTAAAACTGAAGAAACTACAAAAAGGTGCTAATTTAAGGAGATGGGACCTGGATAAACTGACTAAACCAGAGGTTGTACAGAGTTTCAGGGAGAGCTTAAGGGAACAATTGACAGGAATGGGGGAAAGAAATACAGTAGAAGAAGAATGGGTAGCTCTGAGGGATGAAGTAGTGAAGGCAGCAGACGATCAAGTGGGTAAAAAGTCGAGGGCTAGTAGAAATCCTTGGGTAACAGAAGAAATATTGAATTTAATTGATGAAAGGAGAAAATATAAAAATGCAGTAAATGAAGCAGGCAAAAAGGAATACAAATGTCTCAAAAATGTGATTGACAGGAAGTGCAAAATGGCTAAGCAGGGATGGCTAGAGGACAAATGTAAGGATGTAGAGGCTTATCTCACTAGGGGTAAGATAGATACTGCCTACAGGAAAATTAAAGAGACCTTTGGAGAAAAGAGAACGACTTGTATGAGTATCAAGAGCTCAGATGGCAACCCAGTTCTAAGCAAAGAAGGGGAGGCAGAAAAGTGGAAGGAGTATATAGAGGGTTTATACAATGGCGATGTACTTGAGGACAATATTATGGAAATGGAAGAGGATGTAGATGAAGACGAAATGGGAGATAAGATACTGCGTGAAGAGTTTGACAGAGCACTGAAAGACCTGAGTCGAAACAAGGCCCCGGGAGTAGACAACATTCCATTAGAACTACTGACGGCCTTGGGAGAGCCAGTCACGACAAAACTCTACCATCTGGTGAGCAAGATGTATGAGACAGGCGAAATACCCTCAGACTTCAAGAAGAATATAATAATTCAAATCCCAAAGAAAGCAGGTGTTGATAGATGTGAAAATTACCGAACTATCAGTTTAATAAGTCACAGCTGCAAAATACTAACGCGAATTCTTTACAGACGAATGGAAAAACTGGTAGAAGCGGACCTCGGGGAAGATCAGTTTGGATTCTGTAGAAATGTTGGAACACGTGAGGCAATACTAACCTTACGACTTATCTTAGAAGAAAGATTAAGAAAAGGCAAACCTACGTTTCTAGCATTTGTAGACTTAGGGAAAACCTTTGACAATGTTAACTGGAATACTCTCTTTCAAATTCTGAAGGTGGCAGGGGTAAAATACAGGGAGCGAAAGGCTATTTACAATTTGTACAGAAACCAGATGGCAGTTATAAGAGTCGAGGGGCATGAAAGGGAAGCAGTGGTTGGGAAAGGAGTGAGACAGGGTTGTAGCCTCTCCCCGATGTTATTCAATCTGTATATTGAGCAAGCAGTAAAGGAAACAAAAGAAAAATTCGGAGTAGGTATTAAAATTCATGGAGAAGAAGTAAAAACTTTGAGGTTCGCCGATGACATTGTAATTCTGTCAGAGACAGCAAAGGACTTGGAAGAGCAGTTGAATGGAATGGACAGTGTCTTGAAAGGAGGATATAAGATGAACATCAAAAAAAGCAAAACGAGGATAATGGAATGTAGTCAAATTAAATCGGGTGATCCTGATGGAATTAGATTAGAAAATGAGACACTTAAAGTAGTAAAGGAGTTTTGCTATTTAGGGAGTAAAATAACTGATGATGGTCGAAGTAGAGAGGATATAAAATGTAGACTGGCAATGGCAAGGAAAGCGTTTCTGAAGAAGAGAAATTTGTTAACATCGAGTATAGATTTAAGTGTCAGGAAGTCGTTTCTGAAAATATTTGTATGGAGTGTAGCCATGTATGGAAATGAAACATGGACGATAACTAGTTTGGACAAGAAGAGAATAGAAGCTTTCGAAATGTGGTGCTACAGAAGAATGCTGAAGATAAGGTGGGTAGATCACGTAACTAATGAGAAGGTATTGAATATGATTGGGGAGAAGAGAAGTTTGTGGCACAACTTGACTAGAAGAAGGGATCAGTTGGTAGGACATGTTTTGAGGCATCAAGGGATCACAAATTTAGCATTGGGGGCAGTGTGGAGGGTAAAAATCATAGAGGGAGACCAAGAGATGAATACACTAAGCAGATTCAGAAGGATGTAGGTTGCAGTAGGTACTGGGAGATGAAGAAGCTTGCACAGGATAGAGTAGCATGGAGAGCTGCATCAAACCAGTCTCAGGACTGAAGACCACAACAACAACAACGGAATTCAATGGCCTGGTTGCGTTAGAAGGGAGAAATTGGGATGGACTGAGGTAAGTTTCACATGGTCTTTACCAGTGAGTAGAGTTTATGTGGGAGTCAGACTCTTCAGTACCGGTATTAGATATCAGTTTGGAAATGTACAAACACAAAAGTAAATGTGGTTCTGCTATAGTGGTAGCACAGGTCGGGGCTGTGATATTATTACTCAATAGTGATGCAAAATGTGAATGGAAACAAGTGAGATGGACACTCACTGAAACAATAACAGTTATTATTTTAGTGTGTTATTTCCGGTAGTTTTGTATTATCCTTTTCACATTTAATGTATCATTGATATACATTATTCTCCAGCCTAATATTACTCTTGTATTTAGAGAACTGAGGAAGATGATATGATGGCCAAGAATGCTCATCACGAATACATTTTGGAAAATTAATCTGGATCTCAAAATTCAATTACTAATACTTTATAGGCCCTCAGGAAATGTTTGTTAGATGGACAGCTGGATTTAACAAGCATTAAACTGAACTAGTTTCACTAGGTACACGGCAGTCATGAGACCAGTGACCCTTGGCAGTTTAAAGTTTATTAGTTATTGAGGAAGGGCTGCAGTAGGAAAGTTTATTATTACTGAGCAGTCAAACTAACAGATAGGGCATCCAGCTACCTGCTGAGATCATGTGAATAGGAAGTGAAACAGCTTGGCATCTCATTTTGCCACTGGCAGTGATTGTTGTTAGCATAATTTTACAGATGCTATTGTAATATAAACTGGGACTGACTTTGAATCTCGTTTCTCCTAAAATTTTATTGAAAAGTACTGACAATGAAATAGGTTGATAATTATTCATTCCTGTCTCAATATTATTCTTACAGAGGAGATTAAAATATTGCACTAGTGCTATCTCCTGGAGATGTATTGGTTTTCTGAGAAAAAAGTAGCATGAACTAAATTTTCATTGAATGCTTGTAATGCCACTTTTCTCCTATAGGTCTGCTGCAGAGCTTCTGAATTTGCTATGCAGATTGTCACTGTTATATTGAAAAATGGATTATTATAAATGTTAGCCCCGTGTGGAGTTTGCTGGTCTCCCATCGGGCGCCTCCCCAGGTGGCGGATAGGGGAATGCTCACCAGATATGGTGGGTACCGGGGAAATAAAATACCCGGGGTGGACCAAAACTAGCAACTGCTGCCTTGTAGTATGATATTGGCTTATCAAAAGCTAAAGGAAGAAAACCTTGAGTAAAAATTACCTGGTCCTCCGGGTTGGGGGTTGTGCAGTGGGCCAGCTCCTCACTCGCATAAAAACATAAAAATACTAAAAAACCTAATAATATGCCTCGGAAAAATTGGAACTTTGAACGACGAACTGGCGATGAGAAACGGAAAATTATGTTTGGATGCTGGAATGTGCAAGGTATTTCCACTAAAATAAATTTACTACCTGCAGAACTTTACATGTTCAACATGGATGTTGTCGTACTCTCTGAAACAAAGAAGAAAGGCCAAGGAGAAGAAGAACTGGATAATTATGTACATATCTGGAGTGGGGTATCAAAAGCAGTAAGAGCCAAAGCAGGAGTCTCCATTATGATAAAGAAATCATGGAAAGAAAGAATCACAAATTGGACATTCATCAATCAACGTATTATAACTGTTGAAATGACATTATTTGCTAGGGAAGTTGTGATTATTGGCATATATGCACCCACGAACGACACAAAAGATAATGACAAAGATACATTTTGGGACACCCTCAGGGAGACTATTGAAAAAATCCCAAGAAGAAAGGAACTGATTATCATGGGAGATCTGAATGGAAGGGTAGGAATTAGAGAATCTTGTAGAATAGTAGGAAAACATGGAGTGGACGAATATAATGACAATGGGGAACGATTGATTGCAATTTGTGAACAATCTGATCTATTAATTACCAACACATTTTTCAAACATAAGGATATTCATAAATATACTTGGCAACAGAACACCAAAGAACTTCGTTCTATAATAGATTATATTATCATTAGGCAAACAAGTAGTTTCAAAGCAGTAGACGTCAGATCTTATAGAGGAGCCCAGTGTGGATCAGACCACTATCTAGTTAAAATGAAGTCTTTCTGGCCATGGAAGAATGCAAGGAGTGATGCAAGTAACATAAATAAAATGAACCAGACTGAGAAAGATGAAAATTTACCTTTTAATATTGACAGCCTACAAGACGAAAGTATCAAAACACTCTATGCGGCCAGGATGGAAAGGAAACTGGTTGAATCATTTGAAGGAAGTACAGAGGAAATATATGACTATATAAAAGCTAATGTGAAAATCATAGCAACAGAGGTGTTGGGTAAAAAAGATAGCAACCACAACCGTGCAGCAGAGTGGTGGTCAGAGGAACTAGAGGTACTCGTTAGAGAAAAACGAAATGCGTTCCTTCAGTGGTTGAATGATAAATCAGAAGAAACAAGATCAATATACAAGGAAAAGAAGAATGAAGTGATGAAAAAAATAAGGATGGCAAAAAATGAAGCATGGGAAAGAACACGTGCCAAGGTGAATAGCAAATTAGGATTTGGGAGAGCAAAAGAAGCATGGTCAGTATTGAAAGGGCTTCGACGGGATACAAAAAGCAAAACTAATCTCCAACTGATAACACAAAAGGAATGGGAAGAGTATTTCCAAAAATTATTAAATGAGGACAGAGAAGAATATCTAGAAGAAGGAACAGGGGAAGGTAAAGGACATGAAGATGATGAGACACAGATTTTAGAAAGTGAAGTACTTCAGGCGTTGAGAACAGGAAAGAATGGTAAATCACCGGGACCAGGCAATATCAATCTGGAGTGTCTGAAATATGGTGGTGACAAAATTGTGAAACTGATAACACAGCTCTTCAACAAAATGATACATGGAGATTCAATACCCAACAAGATGAAGCTAGGTTACATTAATACAATATTTAAGAAAGGGGATCGCAAAATTTGTTCAAACTATTGAGGAATTTGTGTTACAAACACATTAATGAGAATTTTTGCGAAAGTAATTAAAAACAAACTGGAAAAAAATTTTAGAACCCAAGAACAATGTGGATTCACGGCTGGGAGATCATGTGCAGACCATATTTTCACATTACGACAGATTTTGGAGAAACATAGGGAAAAATCAAAAAAATATAGGGTTAATTTCCATAGATCTAGAAAAAGCGTATGATACTGTTCCAGGAAAATTACTTTGGAGAGCACTACATATGGCAAACATAAACCCTTCCTTGATTAAAATAATACAACAGATGTATAAAGATAACATTTGCCAAGTGAAAGTTGGTAATAAACTTTCACAGAAATTTAGAACAAGCACAGGCCTTTTACAGGGCTGTCCCATGTCACCATCATTATTTAAAATCTATATAGATATTAGCCTTAGAACATGGTCTCGTAAATGTAACAGTATGGGATTAGAAATAAGAGATGGAGTTTACCTACATCATTTATTATTTGCTGATGATCAAGCAGTCGTAGCACAAGATGGGGAGGATGCTAACTATATGTGCAATCAACTAGCAGTAGCATACAAAACTTGGGGTTTGAAGATTAATTACCAAAAAACAGAATACTTGACTGATGATTCAGATGAGCTATACATTGAAGGAAAGAAAATCAAAAAGATAAACACTTTCTGTTATTTGGGATCCATTTTAGAAATCGAGGGAAAATCAGAGTCAGAAATCAATAAAAGAATTAGTAGCGGACGGAGGGTCATTGGGATGCTTAACTCAGTCTTATGGAGCAGGAATGTAATGAGCAGAACTAAAAAATTAATATACAAATCCATATTAGAGAGTGTGGTTCTGTATGGAACGGAGACCTGGACAATTAACATGAAGCGCATTAAAAAATTACAAGCTCTAGAGATGGACGGAGAAGATCGGCAAGAATCTCCAGGAAAGAAAAGATAAGGAACACCGAAGTAATAAGGAGAATGGAAATAAAAGAAAGAATATATGATGTAATGGATAGGAAGAAATTACAGTGGTATGGACATGTACGATGAATGGAGAAAACCAGAATACCAAAATTGATACTGGAGTGGGAACCGGAGGGAGAAGAAGAAGATGACCTATGACCACCTGGCTCCAAAATGTACAGCACACAATGAGGAGAATGGGCGCAGAGGAAGAAGACACACAAGATCGAAACACCTGGAGAAATATTTTGAGAATATAGTTTAAGAACATTTATTGTTTGTATTGTAATTTCCAAGTAAATTATTATGTTGGAGATAAGCCTCTGTAATGACAAAAAGCTCAAAATAATAATAATAATAAATGTTAGCACTTAGTGCATGAAGTAAGTTATTATTTGGTCATTTTCATCAACAATTAGTTTTCATTTTGGACTTGCATTCATTTTTAATAATATTTGAACCTTTTTAATCATACCCATTGCTCCACTTTATTTTATTTAGTTCCTACTGTCAACCTTATTTTTAGTGCCCATTTTACCATGTTGCTTTTGTATTGCACTGGTGCTACATTTTACAGCTTAACTGAGAATGGTCTTAGTTAGTTTCATGTTCCATGGATCATTTGCATGATAAATTGTAACGATGTGGAATGAGTCATTTTACATACAGTTGCAAATTAAGTTTTAAATATGGATAAATCCTGAACATTTATATATATTTTTTTAAATATGCACAAGTGAATTAATAATTCCTACCCACCACATTTTACACATTACAGTAAGAGAAATTCTTCTATAGAATAGAAGGACTGTCAAGGAGAAACTTTTTGAGTTTGTTTTCAAGTTTTACTTTGCTCTCTTTCAGACATCTTATATTACAGGTTAAGTTATCAAAACTTTTAGTTGCATCATTGTGTATTCCTTTTTGTGCTAAAGACAACCATAATGTGGAGTAATGGATGTCACTTTTTCTTCTGGTATCATTATGTACCTCATTGTTCCTTTTGAACTGCAATGCATTATTTATCACAAACTTCGTGAGGGAGTAAATGTAGACTGAAGCAGCAGTCAGAATGCCCAACTCTTCAAGATGTCTACAAGACGATGTGTGAGAACCACATATAATTCTTATAGCACATTTTTCAGCAGCGAAGGCTTTCTTTCTTAAGGATAAATTATCCCAGAACATTATTGAATGAAAATATGTCAACTTATTGCTTTGTGTCTACCCAAGATTTGTTTTAGAAGTTGTAAAATGCGCTCTTTCCGTTTTAAACTCACATCAATGTAAACACCTAAGAATTTCTAAGTTTCCACCATAGTTAGTATTTTCTCACTGTAGGTTGCACTTATTACTGCCGTGGTACACCTAGATGAGCAGAAGTGAATATGATGAGTCTTTGTTTACCACATCTCATGTTTCTGTATGTGTGTGTGTGTGCTTGGACTGGTTACAATACTAATGTCTTCCACAAACAGAACTAATTCTACTTGTTGTATTTTGGACGGGAAATAGTTTTACATACATATGGAACAAAAGTGGACCTGAGTTCGGGCCTTTGGGAACCCATATGTGATTTCTCCCCAGCCAAAATAAATCTTCCCGGACTACACTGTTGAATTACTAACAAGCAATAGAAATTTTATCTCCAATAACATTTCATTTAGAATTGTAATGAAATCAAACCATTCCGTTTTCCTCGTCAACACTTTTCAATTTGCAGCTTAAATGCAATCGTGCATTGTTGTCAACAACCACTGATGACCATGGTATTTCACATGTCCTTACATTGTCTAGCAATGTGCTGTACCCCACAATAAAATCATTTCTCAATGACGTATATAGAATAATGTGTGAGGAATAATTGGGAGACACAGACAAAGCGAAAGAGCCACGGATGTCTAATAGATCTAACGAGACAAATAAAATGTGAAATTCCGTCGGTCTGATTGGGAAACTTTCCTCTCAGGAAAATGGCTTACTTCAAAAGACGTTTATGCTTGTAGTTGCTCTACGCACTTGTAACTACAAGAAAGCTCCAACAAACAACATTCATAAACAACAAATTCTATGTACGCTCATCTGAATATGAAATTTACGTTCAATATCTTTCTCGCGCGTCAGACGAGCGACTATCGATATGCAGAGCATCGATACTCGGCGCCATCGCTCGCGATGAACACTCACTGCGCCGGGTCGGTCGCAGGTGTAGTGTGTTTTCACACGACGGCGCCGCGAGGTGAACAATCGGACGGGGTTGCTAGGTAACGTAGTAGTTGATCCGCGCGTGTTCTGTGATTGATCTAACACGAGTTTAGATTTGGCGCGCGCAGACGATTTAGTACGCTGACATCAGGCAGGACGTCCGGTGAGTTACTCGGTAGCTTGACTTGTTTAATGCCGAAGTTGTACGTAAAATGCACGAGCAGGACAATCAGTCGTATTTCAATGAGTACATATGCACCACAAATGGTCGCACCAGAGATTTGTATTGTTGAAACATTACTCTTCGATTCTTAATCATAGATCTTGTATGCGATAGTTTCAGTTGTACTGAGGCTTTTTATAATATACTTTAGTGCACGAGTTACCCAGCTGAACTTCATTGTTACCCTCCTCCTTTTTATCTTCCTTTATATACTCCATGGTTTATAAATGTTGTGATTTCAAGGATTTACAGTAGAAAGAATATAAGTAAAGCATTTTCCGCGGTGGTTCTGGTTAACAAATGATGTGACTACTTACCAGGGAAACTTCTGTTGACTACTTACCAGGGAAACTTCTGTTTCCTGTAGAAGACCGCCAACTTCATACGTTAGAGGATGAAACGGATTTTTATTTTATCAAACATTCTTCATGGGTAGGTTCTACCACTTACACTAAGTAAATCAGTTTTCTATGCTAATTTTTATTGCAGTCGTTCGCTTTAATCTGATTTTCTCCGGAAATTTATCAGCGGACTTCGAGAAGAAAAACATTATCTTTCAAAAAATTATATTTTACTGTCAAAACTTTACATTTTGATGTGACTAAGCTACTCATTATCTTAAAATCTGCGTGAATGATAAAGACGACAACCCGTCTCTAACATACATCACCTGAATAAAATTCATTGCGCATTTTTCTGTCAGTATGAGACGTCGGATAAAATCAAATGAGGCCCAATTTTAGGCGTCACGAGGAGATTTTGCAGAATTGCATTTGCCGAAGTCTGCATTTACGTACGTCTGTACTCCGCAAACCACCTTAAGGTATGCAACACGGGGTGCTTTTAGTAACATAATCATTTGTTCCCTTCCCCGTTCTGTTCGGGAACGGAACGATGGAAGAACGACAGTCAGTAATCCTCTGTATGAAATCTAATTTCTCTGATTTTTCTCGTTGTAGTGATTTAGCGAGACGCTTGCAGATGTTTCGATTCGCATTGCAACATATGCTCTCGGAATTTTAACAGCAAACTGCCCGTGATACCAACGCTTCTCTTGCACTTGTAGCAGCTTCCCCTGGAGTTTATCGAACATCCCTGTAACGTTCTCACGCTTACTAAACGAGCCTGCGACGAAACGCGCCGCTCTTCGTTGGATCGCCTCTATTTCTTCTTTTAAGTCAATCTGGTAAGGGTCTCAGACTGATGATCAGTACTCAAGAAGCAATTGAACGAGTGATATTTAAGCCACTTCTTTCGTGGATGAATTACACTTTCGAATTTCTTCCAACGAATCACTGATTTCCTACAAGTACCTTTTCCTGGTCATCATTCAAGTTTAAGTCAGTCTAGAAAGTTATTCCTGTTTCCAGCGATTTTTCGCCATTAGTGCGATAGGATAGTAATGGTTTTCTTCCCCTGTTTATGTGCAGTGCCTTGCATTTATTTACGCTTAGGGTCAACTTAATCCTTGCAACAATTGACGAGCACCTGCGGCTCTTCCGGCATTTCGCTAGTCCTTTGGCGTTGCACTCTTCTATAGACATCGCACGTCGTTCACGAAAAGCCTCACAGAGCAAGTCCATTGTTGATGTTGTGGAAACACAAGGGAAGCACAGAACCTAATCATCGCTCAGCTGATACGGACCGCTAATTCTATAGTGTAGCCGTACTATTTGTCAGAGGCCCTTACCATCTTCAAATGAGGACACCTGTTGCAGCTCAGGTACACATATCATTGAGGGAATGATCTGGTGAGAGGGTTCGAGGTATTGTGGTTCCGTTGCTGCCCAGAAAACACTGACCACAAGAACGAACGATTAGGATACCGTAGTACAAAGAACGCCGTCAGTGGTATGTGGAAGGTTTTTTGGAGTAAGGAGTCAAGACAGATGATGTATATCGAACAGTATTTACCTGATATAATTTTTCTGTATTTAGCAGCTGTGAGCGTGACTTATTCTATACACAGGAAATTTGAATAAAAACACCTACAGTCACAATTTCTTTCGTATTTTATTAAATTACACGGTGCATTTCTGACCCTGAGGGTCCATCTTCAGGCGCAAATCGTATAATACATCATTTATATTTGCTCTTGAGTGATATGAAATGCATTTTCATGTTATGAGAATGTTCGATGTTAAGTTTCGTATTTCGTGAATCAAGTGCGGAAATATGTCAGAAACAATGGTAAAATAGAGGAAAACTTGCCGAACAAACAAGGAAGAACATTTTTAACCTTTTGAGGTCAGCATACGTTGGTTACTCTTACTTTCGTCGCGCATCACATCACTCAAGGCGCACATTTGTTTACAGTTGTTTTAAATACTTTGCAGATAATATTGAAACCTGATATGATCAAAGATGAAGTTCATCATATAGCGTCAGAGATCTGAATTTTAAGACGTTGAAGGAATAAATTTAAAATAAGTCTTTAAAATTACTAAAATATCTATGCTAGTGAAATCTACTTGTTCGTTTAATATAAACTCTGGTTTTTTGATTTAGTGGAGGTAAATTTCCAATTATTCTGATAGAATTAGGGTCTTACCATTAGCCTTATTGTGTGCTACTATCGAATTGTTTTCTGTCTTGTTGATCACGTTTGGTTTCTAGCACATACCGTACAATAACCAATTTTTCAAAGTGATTGAGCCTGAAAGCATTTATGTGTTCTTGGAAATCGATTTTGAAATTCCTACCTCTATTCCCTATATAGAAGGCAGGGCAACTGCAGCATGGTACTTTATACACTCCATTGCTGTTGAATTTGTGGTTATCTGTTTTCGTGTTGTGGACTAGTAAGTGTTCTAACTTATTATTAGCGGAGAATGCGATTGTGACATCGCTTGTTATGAAAAGGTTAGCATTTCTTTTTGATGTGAATTGTTTTGGCTACGTAGCCATTGTTTATGGCAATACTTTTTATTGTGACCATTTAGGCTTTGTTGCCATAAGGCTCATTAAAAAATGGGTGTGCTCTGTGTAGCGTGGACCTAAAGGCAGCAAGTTTGTGTGCAGTGGATGGCCTGATGCAGTGTCTGTTGTGATGTATTCTAGAATAGTATCTCATCTTAGCAGCAATATTTTTCTTTGCAAATCAGAGTTTGCGTTTCAGAAGGGTTGCTCTACTGAGAATGCCATTTAAATGTTTACTCACAAGATTTCACAAGCATTAAATAATAAAATAGCACTAGTTGGTATTCTCTGCTACCTCCCTAAGGCATGTGACTGTGTGAATCACAGCATTCTCCTAGATACAATAACATTTTATGGGATCCATGTTTTAGCCAACCAATGGATAATGTCATAACTAACCAAAATAAAAAGTTGTGATTAGTAATTAAAGCAATACAGTCCAGGGACATAATTAAGACTGGGAACTCACATATGGGGTTCCACAAGATTCAATCTTAGGTCCATTACTGCTCCTCATACATGTAAACGATCTTCTGTCTAGTATACTGCAAGCAGAGTTAGTTCTTTTTGCAGATGAAACTAGTACTGTAATCAACTCAAGCATACATACTGAAACAGAAGAAATGGTAACCACAGGGAGGAGGAGATTAGTGTTTAAAATCCCGTCGACAACGAGGTCATTAGAGATGGAGCGCAGGCTCGGGTGAGGGAAGGACGGGGAAGGAAATCGGCCGTGCCCTTTCAAAGGAACCATCCTGGCATTTGCCTGAAGCGATTTAGGGAAATCATGGAAAACCTAAATCAGGATGGCCGGAGACGGGATTGAACCGTTGTCCTCCCGATTGCAAGTCGAGTGTGCTAACCACTGCGCCACCTCGCTCGGTGGTAACCACAGTTCCTAAAAGTGTCATTGGTTGGTTTTCTTGAATGCTCTCACGATCAATTTTAAAATAACTCGACAAATTCAGTTCTGTACATCTAGAGGTATTACATGGTGAGGGAGTAATAAATAGGGTGGAAACTTCAAAATTCCGATATTGATGAGATATTCTAGTATTGATGAGAAATTAAATTGGAAAAAAACACATTTAGAACTCCTAAAACAACTTAGTTCAGTCACATTTGTGCTTAGAATCATTGCAAATCTTGGGTAGAGATAAATCAGTAAGCTGAGATATTTTGTAGGTATATTTTCATTCAATAATGCCATATGGAATAATGTTCTGGGGTAATTCATCTTTAAGAAAGAAAGTTTTCCTTGCACAAAAACATGCTGCGAGAATAATATATGGTGCTCACGATTATCTTGTAGCCATCTATTTGAGGAGTTGGGCATTCTGACTACTGCTTCACAGTATATTTATTCCCTCATGAAGTTTGTTGTATATAATCCACTGCAGTTCAAGAAGATCAATGTGGTACATAATTTCAATACCAGAAGGAAAAATGACATCGTTACTCCATATTAATGTTGTCTTTAGCACAAAAAGGGGTGCACAATGCTGCACCAAAAATTTTTGATCTTTTATCCAGTAATGTATAATTTCTAACAGACTGCAAAGTAAAATTTGATAACAAACTCAGAAAGTTGTTCCTTGACAACTCCTTCCAGTCTGTAGAAGACTCTCTATTACTGTGATGTGTAAAAGGTGGTGGGTATGAATTACCAATTCACACCTGTATATCTCTTTCTTCTTTTTGCAAAAAAAAAGAGAAAGAAAAAAGAAAAAAAACGAGAAATATTCAGAATGTAACTGTACGTACAAATTAATTTGCAATGTGAATGTATAATGATTTGTTTCATATCATTATGATCTGTCACGCAAAGTGATCCTGGAACATATTGCTAACTGACTTAACTAACTAATATCTGTGCATGTGTGTTTTCTGTGTATGCTGCACTTATGTTTTTGCTGGAGGTTAGTGATTTTAAGTTCCAGGAAATTTTTCACCATGGTACTGTGAATTTTACATTTTTATGGAAAGAACTGAATGCTGCAAGTATTCCTTAATCTCCTCTTTTGCACCATCATATAGTAGCAATGTATCAACAACATACCTCCATTAATATACTATTTTACTTTAGGATCTACTTTTTTTTAAAAAAGAAATTATTGTCCAGAAGATTGAGAAATATATCTGCCAAGAAACTTGATATAGTAAAGCCCATGGCAGGATCCTCTTTCAGTTGGAAAAAAAAAAAGGTTCAAATGGCTCTGAGCACTATGGGACTTAACTTTGAGGTCATCAGTCCCCTAGAACTTAGAACTACTTAAACCTAACTAACCTGGGGACATCACACACATCCATGCCCGAGGCAGGATTCGAACCTACGACCGTAGCAGCCGCGCGGTTCCAGACTGAAGCGCCTAGAACCGCTCGGCCACATCGGCCGGCATTCAGTTGGTAAACTTTCCCATTAAAGGTAAAGTAATTATGTTACATTGCAACATGTTGGTGACCTCTGATGGTTCTGAAACTGATAACTTTTTGTGTTTTACTAAGTTTTTAAAGATTATCTTCATTGTTTTTTCAGGTGGTGTATTTGCACACAAGTTATCTAAACCATAAATGTATGAATAAATCAACGTATGTCACACCTAAAAGATTAAAAATGTTCTTTCTTGTTTGTTCAATAAGTTTTTCATTGTTTTTCCTCTGCTTCTCACATATTTCCTCACGAAATACAAAACCTAACATCTAGGTTTCTCATAATAGTAAAATACATTTCACATCATTCAAGAACATATGTAAATGATGTACTAGACTATTTGCACCCGAAAATGGACCCACAGGGTCAGAAATGCATCGTATTATTTAAGGAAACGCGAAATAATAATGACTGAAGGCGTTTTTGTTCAAACCTCCTGAGTTTTTCCCGGCAATGTTGAAATTCGGCGGCGGTGGTACGTTAGTCAATGTTTTTTGTCCTATGAAATAAGCTCGGACCGACAGCACAAGGAACGCAGCTGTGCGTTATATGAAAATATTTTAAACAATAGAACATTCCCCATACTTGCGCAGTTGTTTACATTCTGATCTTTTCCCTACCGACATATTTTTGCTCTGAAGAAAATCAAATTAATTTGCAGCACTGGTTTAACTGAAAGCCCCGACATGAATTCCACTGATATCTTTGGGATGAACCACCGTGACGGTGGTCTGTGACAAATATTATTTATGCCTGAGGAAGATCAAGAAGAAATTCTGCCCTCAACGTGTCAAAGCTCGGTGAGAATATGAAGCATCCGTGTAGCAAGAAAAAGGACGTCCTACACACTATTAGTTTTATTGGTGCTGTCCTTGGAACAACAGTGGTTCTGTGGAGATTTCAGTCTACGTTTTTGATATTTGTACAGATTTTCCTCGATTTGGGTTTGTATGCCATACAGGGCCATTCATTTGGTTTTGTCATTTGATATTTCCAGAGAGTACGGTATTTATCTGAAATATTTTTAAGTATAAATCTTTGTAAATCGCCTTCCATATTTGGTGCTGATACTACATAATCTACAAAAATCAGTGCATCTAAGTGCAGATTTCAATTAATAAGGATGTAGCTATGTTTTATTCACCTGCGTCTCTCATTATAGCATACATATCCAATCAGTCCAAAAAGTTTTGAGACTGGATTAATAAAAAACAGAGGAAAGTTAAGATGGTGGTTTTAATGGTCCCTCCACTTGGGTACAACGGACAGGACGTTCTTATCACCACGTGAAACTGTCAGAAAAGTCCTTCTTTGGGATGTTGTCCAATTCGCAGATCACACTACTTTGAATGTCGTCAAAACGTTGACCCTCCTTGTAAATTTGTGCACGTTATAGTTTTGTGATTGGTCGTATTGATAACAAGTCTTGACACCCCTGATGATATTTTCCAGAAAAAAAATTATCTGCGTTTTGCATTTCAATTAGGTCGAGGCACACGTTCACGTTTGGTCGTTTTTGTTCGAGAATGTGCGGGACAAACTTTGCACACTTATGTCTCTTCTTCAAAACATTCTGTAGAACGTTTCGATCAGTTGCTTGAGAGATGCTGCTCCACTGCAGTTTGTGATATAATAACGTGGACAAACTACGGCCGCACGTCCAGTACCTGATACTGCCTACTTACAACTGGCAGAGGGAAAGCACATCAGTTTTTTTTGTTTTTTTTTAATTTTTTTTTAAAATCGATAGTTCAAGCTGCCACAGCAGTTACTGCGCTGACGTCGCTTATACGCCGGGAGTTAAATCAGTCTCGGAATGTTTTCGGCGGATATGTATAGTGTGAGTAGCGTAAAGTGTAACACCCTTTTTATTTTGTGAGTGCTTCAAGATATCGAAATGAGTTTTTCGTCAAATAATAGTAAGCAGGAGGTCACATTGTTAATACTTTTGAGTTTTGTATCAATCGAAACATTGAAGCAAACAAGCATTTTTGAATGGAAAGATTCACAATTTTAACGGCATTCGAAAGCTATTTGAAAAACGATTACAGTGATAGAACGCCGGTTAATGTCGGCGTTGTAACTTTTCACAAAAGTATCCGAGAAATGTGTTAAAATGCAGATACGTGGTGCCAAAATCGGCAGTTTCGGTGTAAAGACTGCTAAGTCGCGATCCGCCGCCATATTCATGTCTAATGGAAGAGCAGTTGAACAGAATGGACAGTGTCTTGAAAGGAGGATATAAGATGAACATCAACAAAAGCAAAGCGAGGATAATGGAATGTAGTCGAATTAAGTCGGGTGATGCCGAGGGAATTAGATTAGGAAACGAGATACTTAAAGTAGTAAAGGAGTTTAGCTATCTGGGGAGCAAAATAACTGATGATGGTCGAAGTAGAGAAGATATAAAATGTAGACTGGCAATGGCAAGGAAAGCGTTTCTGGAGAAGAGAAATTTGTTAACATCGAGTATAGATTTAAGTGTCAGGAAGTCGTTTCTGAAAGTGTGTGTGGAGTGTAGCCATGTATGGAAGTGAAACGTGGACGATAAATGGTTTGGACAAGAAGAGAATAGAAGCTTTCGAAATGTGGTGCTACAGAAGAATGCTGAAGATTAGATGGGTAGATCACATAACTAATGAGGAGGTATTGAATAGGATTGGGGAGAAGAGGTGTTTGTGGCACAACTTGACAAGAAGATGGGATCGGTTGGTAGGACATGCTCTGAGGCATCAAGGGATTACAAATTTAGCATTGGAGGGCAGCGTGGAGGGTAAAAATCGTAGAGGGAGACCAAGAGATGAATGCACTAAGCAGATTCAAAAGGATGTAGGTTGCAGTAAGTACTGGTGGATGAAGAAGCTTGCACAGGATAGGGTAGCATGGAGAGCTGCATCAAACCAGTCTCAGGACTAAAGACCACAACAACAAGCGAAAATACCCTGGACGCCTATTAGTGAACATTAATATGGAGTGTATGGCCACCCTTCGCATTTATGAGGGTTGAACTCTGCTGGATACACTTTCAATGAAATGTCGGGGAATCGCAGTCCATTCTTCTTCGAGAACTGAAACCAGACAAGGTAGTGATGTTGGACAGTGGGGGTCCGGAGCGAGGTCGCCGTTCTAACTCATCCGAAAGGTGTTCCATTGGGTTCAAGTAGGGGCTCACTGAAGGCCAGTCCATTTAAGCAATGTTACTGTACACAGACGATTGCCTCATGGATGCTGCTTTGTTGCAGGGTGCATAGTCATGCGGATACGAAAAATTGTCGTCTCCGAACTAGTGCTCTACTGTGCACGATACATAATGCTGTAAAAATGCGTTCATATCCTGTGGCATTCACCGTTTTCTTAAGCGCAATGAGGGAATCACAACGCATGGTAGACAAACGGCATGCATACGTGCTGAGGAGAAAGTCACAGCGGTAGGACAGTGGTAGTTCAGCAGCTTCAACGTACAGACTCTCAATCGGGATAGTGTAAAAGGCGCCACTGGTCAAACGGATGCCACGATGGTGGATAGTGTTGAGACGGTGTAAGAGGGACGGACGTGCAGATGCATAAACAAAGCACCCATAGTCTAATTTTGAATGGACAAGGGACAGGTACAAATGGAGGAGGGTGGTTCAATCAGCACCCCAAGAAGATATGCGTGTGGATTTCCTATCGAACATGTGCCCCAGGAATTTGTTAATTTCAACGAAGGGAAGAGCAACGTGCCCAAGATGTAAAAATGGTGGGAAAAACCAATTGCGTCGCCGGAAATTCATACAGACGGTTTTGTCAGTAAGAAAATCGGGTGATCCTGATGGAATTAGATGTCCCTCGACTCTTATAACTGCCATCTGGTTTCTGTACAAATTGTAAATAGCCTTTCGCTCCCTGTATTTTACCCCTGCCACCTTCAGAATTTGAAAGAGAGTATTCCAGTTAACGTTGTCAAAAGCTTTCTCTAAGTCTACAAATGCTAGAAACGTAGGTTTGCCTTTTCTTAATCTTTCTTCTAAGATAAGTCGTAAGGTCAGTATTGCCTCACGTGTTCCAACATTTCTACGGAATCCAAACTGATCTTCCCCGAGGTCCGCTTCTACCAGTTTTTCCATTCGCCTGTAAAGAATTCGCGTTAGTATTTTGCAGCTGTGAGTTATTAAACTGATAGTTCGGTAAGTTTCACATCTGTCAACACCTGCTTTCTTTGGTATTGGAATTATTATATTCTTCTTGAAGTCTGTGGGTATTTCGCCTGTCTCATACATCTTGCTCACCAGATGGTAGAGTTTTGTCATGACTGGCTCTCCCAAGGCCATCAGTAGTTCTAATGGAATGTTGTCTACTCCCGGGGCCTTGTTTCGACTCAGGTCTTTCAGTGCTCTGTCAAACTCTTCACGCAGTATCTTATCTCCCATTTCATCTTCATCTACATCCTCTTCCATTTCCATAATATTGTCCTCAAGTACATCGCCCTTGTATAAACCCTCTATATATTCCTTCCACCTTTCTGCCTTCCCTTCTTTGCTTAGAACTGGGTTGCCATCTGAGCTCTTGATATTCATACAAGTGGTTCTCTTCTCTCCAAAGGTCTCTTTAATTTTCCTGTAGGCAGTATCTGTCTTACCCCTAGTGAGACAAGCCTCTACATCCTTACATTTGTCCTCTAGCCATCCCTGCTTAGCCATTTTGCACTTCCTGTCGATCTCATTTTTGAGACGTTTGTATTCCTTTTTGCCTGCTTCATTTACTGCATTTTTATATTTTCTCCTTTCATCAATTAAATTCAATATTTCTTCTGTTACCCAAGGATTTCTATTAGCCCTCGTCTTTTTACCTACTTGATCCTCTACTGCCTTCACTACTTCATCCCTCAGAGCTACCCATTATTCTTCTACTGTATTTCTTTCCCCCATTCCTGTCAATTGTTCCCTTATGCTCTCCCTGAAACTCTCTACAACCTCTGGTTCTTTCAGTTTATCCAGGTCCCATCTCCTTAAATTCCCACCTTTTTGCAGTTTCTTCAGTTTCAATCTGCAGTTCATAACCAATAGATTGTGGTCAGTTGCAGTCCTCGAATCTCAGCCCACTAGTTCCTATATTCCCTCCAATGTTGCTTTCTGTCAGGTGGCTGTCAGGAGGTGGTGCCCCTTTGGCATCGCCAGTGGTCTTCCCTTCATGGGAATAAATTCTGTATTACTAAGCCTATCCCAGCGGCTTGGACGACCCCCTGTCGGCCCTCCAGCCGGGAGGAAGTCCTTTTAAGTAGGTTGCTTATTGGGCACTGCCTTTTTAGCCATCGTCATTTGATAAGTGGCGCTCCCCTACCACTTTGTACACATTGCGCCCAAGTTTTAACTGTCCGCCTCTTCGTGAAGAATCCCATTTTTTAACTGTTTACGTTCCCGCTTGTGTTTGCCGTCTTCTCTTACGTCAATTGGGATTGACGTATAGTCGTTTTTTAAATCCTCTCTGTCATCTTGTTCTATAGTTTTGACTTGGGCGCGTAAGACGCCAGTTGTTTGCGCCCTAAAACAAAACAAACAATCAAACAAGTAGATGGAAACGGTCGAGATCATGGGTCCTTTCAGATAGAGGAACATACAGGGAAGCGGCGGACTGTGGTTCAAATGGTTCAAATGGCTCTGAGCACTATGGGACTTAACATCGGAGGTCATCAGTCCCCTAGAACTTAGAACTACTTAAACCTAACTAACCTAAAGACATCACACACATCCATGTCCGAGGCAGGATTCGAACCTGCGACCGTAGCGGTCGCGCGGTTCTAGACTGAAGCGCCTAGAGCCGCTCGGCCACCGCGGCCGGCGGCGGACTGTGCGTACACCATATTATGGAGGATCAGGTTCTACAGGATATTGAGAGGAACTCTAATACAAGGTCCAGGCAAGTGGTCCGCCAACATGCTGTAAGACAAAGTACGATTATGTGTAACCTGCATGACAGATATGTGTGAAAAAGCGCATTGCATCCAATGGAGGCCACTTTGAACATCTGTTGTGACTTTGATGCGATGCAGCTCTGCGCTGTGTTCAGGGACGATTTGTTGTTCCTGCACGCACACTGCCCATTTCCAGACACATGTTCATCGGACATTTTTTCTCCGTTTCTAGTCAGAAATCTGTCCCTGCAGTTTGTCGGTTTTATTAATGGTTTCGGTGCGGCGAGCAGGAAATTGAAAATTTTGGTCTGACGGATAGCGTGTCCGGATTATCGACTGTGCCCAGAGCTTCCAACACCTTAGCATCGTTCTACAGGATATCACGGTGGTCAACTTCCGGCGCGCTCCCAAGTGACCCCACATCGCCTCCGTCGTCTTGATGCTTTACAACGTGAGGATGATCTGAACGTACATATACACTGAAGCGCCAGAGAAACTGGTAAAGACATGCGTATTCAAATATTCAAATACAGAGGTACGTAAGCAGGTAGAATACGGCACTGCGGTCGACAACACCTATATAAGACAACAAGTGTCTGACGCAGTTGTTAGATCGGTTACTGCTGCTACAATAGTAGGTTATCAAGGTTTAAGTGAGTCTGAACGTGATGTTATAGTCGGCGCACGAGCGATGGGTTTTGTGTTAGCAGAAGAGCCAACACCGTGTTACGAGGGGAGGCCGAAATGCACGCGTTTTAGCTCACGCAGGCTGGCGTGAGGAGGGAAGAACTGTACTGACGTGAGGCCTGGAACATGACAAGAAATGAGAATTCAGAAAGCGGACGTAATTAGTTTTATACTTAACTTTAATCCATTAATGATGAACGTCGCTCTTGACGGCACATGATTCGCGATATTATCTGTTCAGAATACATTGTCATATATAGTAACTGAATATGGCGCCTTGCTAGGTCGTAGCAAATGTCGTAGCTGAAGGCTATACTAAACTGTCGTCTCTGCAGATGAGAGCGTATGTAGACAGTGAACCATCGCTAGCGAAGTCGGTTGTACAACTGGCGAGTGCTAGGGAGTCTCTCTAGACTAGGCCTGCCGTGTGGCGGCGCTCGGTCTGCAATCACTGATAGTGGCGACACGCGGGTCCGACGTATACTAACGGACCGCGGCCGATTTAAAGGCTACCACCTAGCAAGTGTGGTGTCTGGCGGTGACACCACAATGAGACATAGCATCTCTGAGGTAGTGATGAAGTGGGGATTTTCCCGTACGACCAGTTCACAAGTGTACCGTGAATATTAGGAATCTGGTAAGACATCAAATCTCCGACATCGCTACGGCCGGATTCTGCAAGAACGGAACCAACGACAACTGAAGAGAATCGTTCAGCGAGACAGAAGTGCAACCCTTACGCGAATTGCTGCAGATTTGAGTGCTGGGCCATCAAGAAATGTCAGCGTACGAAGCATTCAACGAAACATCATTGATATGGGCTTTCGGAGCCGAAGGCCCACTCGTGTACCCTTGATGAGTGCATGACACAAAGCGTTCGCCTCGCCTGGGCCGTGCGGGGTAGCCGCGCGGTCTTTGGCGCCATGCCACGGTTCGTGCGGCCTCCTCCGTCGGAGGTTCGAGTCCTCCCTTGGGCACGGGTGTGTGTTGTCCTTGGTGGGAGTTAGTTTAAGCTAGGTTAAGTAGTGTGTAAACCTAGGGATCGATGACCTCAGCAGTTTGGTCCCAAAGGAACTTACCACCACCACCGCCTCGGCTGGGCCCGCCAACACCGACATTGCACTGTTGATGACTGGAAACATGTTGCCAGGTCGGACGAGTCTCGTTTCAAATTGTATCGAACAGACGGACGTGTGCGGGTATGGAGACAACCTTACGAATCCTTGGACCTCACATGTCAGCAGGGGACTGTTCAAGCTGGTAGAAGCTCTGTAATGGTGTGGGGCGTGCGCAATCGGACTGATGTGAGACTCCTGATGAGTCTAGATACGACTTTGACAGGTGACATGTACGTATGCATCCTGTCTGATCACCTGTATCCATTCATGTCCATTGTGCATTCTGACAGACTTGGGCAATTCCAGCAGGACAATGCGACGCCTCACACGTCCCCAATTGCTACAGAGTGGTTCCAGGAACACTCTTCTGAGTTTAAACACTTCCGCTGGCCACCAAACTCCCCAGAAATAAACATTATTGAGCATATCTGGGATGCCTTGCAACGTGCTATCCAGAAGAGATCTCCACCACTTCGTACTCTTACGGATTTATGGACAGTCATGGAGGATTCACGGTGTCAGTTTCCTCCAACATCACTTCAGACATTAGTCAGGTCCATGCCACGTCATGTTGCGGCACTTCTGCTTGTTCGCAGGGACCCTACAGGATATTAAGTAGGTGTACTAATTTCTTTGGCTCTTTAGTGTAGTTTCGAAGCTGGTGCCCATAGCACAGATTCTTCCGATGAGGTCGGCGACTGGTCGCATTGGACTACTGCCCAATGGCTGGTAACATTTTTAAGGTCAGATACGATACACTCACCCTCCCCTGGAGATCTGGGGGATTGGGACTCACTGTCGTTTCCTGCAGCGGTCCTATACCTGAGCACCGTGAACAATAGGGGTCGGGACCTGACTCGCTTTAAAACTCTTGGACGTTTACACGCCGGGCCTCATGTCACCGCCAGTGTCGGTGAGACAGGTTGCGTCCCTGTTCGAGTATAAATAAGTGCCGGCCGGAGTGGCCGAGCGGTTCTAGGCGCTTCAGACTGGAACCGAGCGTCCGCTACGGTCGCAGGTTCGAATATTGCCTCGGGTATGGATGTGTGTGATGTCCTTAGGTTAGTTAGGTTTAAGTAGTTCTAGGGGACTGATGACCTCAGCTGTTAAGTCCCATAGTGCTCAGAGCAATTTGAACCATTATATAAATATGTCTGTCTTTTTTGTGGACCTTAGCTATAAAAGTGCTGGCCTACCATGTTTGCGCCTCCCACGTCCAAGGGACTTCTACATTCAAGTACTGCGTATCATACCTTGCAACAACGTTGAGGTTGAGATCAAGTATCGATTAATGTGGCGCAACCTGCATCATTCCTACTTCCCCATATCAGTCTAAGCGACATGGTATGACGTCGGCTGTGGAAAATTCGCCACTAACCAGCGTTTACATGCGACTAGTTTAATGGGAAGTCCTTTACGCTCCACCTTTGACTCTGTTATCGATGGCGCCCATCACCTGACGATGACGCCCCCCTTCTCTGTCCATCTGCTTCTCTTCGCTTTTGCCGTTCATCCCGTCCTCCCTCGTTCGTAAAATCTAGACGCTGGGGCTGCAAATGGTCGCCTGTTTCCTCTGTGCCCCTCGATCCGTGATCGAACCGTGTGCTTTCATTCGCCCAGAGGACGCGTGTTTCCCTGCAGTCAAGACTCAAGCGATAGTCTGGGTCAAAGGAGACTTTTATGGAAACGGGGAAAAATGGCGGCTCAGTCTTTTGACCCTCCTACAGAATGAGCATACAGTGATTGAACGACGTCGACGCAACTGCGCCTATTTCACCAGTTACCTCCGTGCCCGCTCAGCTGGGCTGTGACTGGGTGGTTGGCTCGACTGTTGTCGAGGGTGCACAATCGACAACCGCTCACGTTATTTCAAGCCCTTGGCGGGCGCAGTGCCTGATACCGCACTGTCCTTGTTTTCCATTCCTGTCTCCGCCACCTATCACTGCTGTGTCGCAGGATGAAATTTCATGGTTACAATTACATACCTCCTGCCTTGATGTCCCTTCTTATCGACTTCCAGTTGGTTGGTGGAGTCGGGGACACCGTGGCCAGGCCTCATGTGGCTGACCCCTGCCCACTCCGCCCCCGCCCTGCCATACAGCCAGAGGCGACCTACACGTACTCATATCCCGCCATCTCTACCTTCTGTCTGCTTACCAGGAACTGTTAATTTTTCTTAGTTGTAGTTTCTGACGTTATCTGCTGATTTGGTGTATTGTTTGTTTGGAAATAAAGTTTATATCCCCCTCATACTCCACAAAAAAAAAAAAAAAAAAAAATCAGCATGAGAAGCAGAGTGCCGAAAAAAGCGAGTTAGCACGCTACTGAAAAAAAAAACAACATATGATTAGGTAATACGAGACATTCTACAAAAAGGAAGAAGTTAATAAAAAAGAGCAGTCGAAGTGTTAGTCTACCAAACAGCAGGTCCGTGTTCCATTGTCGGTCGTGTCATTTTTTTCGGGGTGTCTGATAATATGCTGAGAATCGGAATACTTCTTTTGGCCTTTCTATGAAGTAAAATATCGGGAGGTATGACAAGAAAACCCGGCGGGTAAGGCAACCATTGTAGAGAAGAGGAGCATTCAGGTTCGATCTCCGGTCTGGCACAAATTTTCAACTCTCGCCCCAGCATTGCCACAGTGCCCTGTACGACTGGAAGTCATTATTTCCTTCCTATCTCTTTCCCACCCCGTTTCTTATCACCCCAGTTACTCACAAATTCTATTAATCCTCCCCCCTCTTGCTGTTCATCTCCTCTTCCCTCATATAATCCATCTCCTTCCCCTTGTCGCTGTCCACCTTCCCACCGACCACTCTCTGTCCATCCTCACCTGCCCCTCTCTCTGTCCATCTGCTTCTCCCCCTCTCTCCCCTGCTATCTGTCCATCTCTTCCTCTTTTCTTTCTATCTTCATCTACTCTTCCTCCTCTCTCTGTCCATCTACTCCTCTTCCCTTTTGGTGTTCATCTCCTCCTCCCTATCTGTCAAACTCCTCCTTCCCTCATATCTCCTGAACTGTGTGTCGTACAATGACATAATTTTGTAGGTACTTTGAGCGGCATACTGTACTCTTTCTGCTAAATGTGCTGCGAATAGAGTTAGTAGCAAAGAAGGAATAAAGTTAAATATGACGTCATGCCTCATGCACCGCTTTTACTGCATAAACAGCGAAAACGAAGTAAGTGATAAATGTTTCTCGTTTCATCATTTTTGGAGGTTGCCTGTGAGAAAAAGTGTGTAAACGTTTCAAATTGTGCACTCAACCATTTTCTAGTCATTACTGTTCGCAAAGAAAACAAAATCATAATCAGGAGGCACCCAAATCATAAAACAAATACAATAAATTATTTTTTCCTAGCAAAGAATAAACATCAAATCTATCGAAAGATGCAAAGAAAGATCGTTAAGTTTTTAATACACTATGTAAAATTAGTACGGACTTGACCATATTCTTGGAATTTTTATTCGTAAACGAAACTAAATCAGAATGTAATGTGTAGACACCCAATCACAAAGCATAATTAATAAATTCGTTTTTCCTAGCAAATATGCACAAAACCTGAATAAAATTTTCATTCTGCACCGGAATGTGCGCTGATACGAAACTTCCTGGCAGATTACAACTGCTTGCCGGACCGAAACTCTAACTCGGGACCTTTGCCTTTGGCGTGCACGTGCTCTCCCAACTGAGCTACCCACGCACGACACAGGACCCCTCCTCACAGCTGTACTTCCGCCAGTATCTCGTCTACTACCTTGTAAACTTCACGGAAGCTCTACTGCGAAACTTACAGAACTAGCACTCCCGGAAGAAAGGATATTGCGGAGATACGGCTTTGCCACAGCCTGGGGGATGTTTCCACAATGAAATTTTTGGAGGAATTAAAGCTGTCAGGACGTGACCTGGGTCGTACGAGGGTAGCTCAGTTGGTACAACACTTGCCCGCGAAAGACTAATTTCCCGAGATCGAGTCTCGGTCCGGCACACAGTTTTATCTGCCAGGAAGTTTCATACATAAAACCTATCGAAATACGTAAGGCAAGATTTTTAAGTTTTCAACACACAAAAATCAGTAATTCCATATAGCCTAACCAAGTACGAGGGCAGTTCAATAAGTAATGCAACACATTTTTTTTCTGAAACAGGGGTTGTTTTATTCAGCATTGAAATACACCAGGTTATTCCCCAATCTTTTAGCTACACAACACTATTTTTCAACGTAATCTCCATTCAATGCTACGGCCTTACGCCACCTTGAAATGAGGGCCTGTATGCCTGCACGGTACCATTTCACTGGTCGATGTCGGAGCCAACGTCGTACTGCATCAATAACTTCTTCATCATCCGCGTAGTGCCTCCCACGGATTGCGTCCTTCATTGGGCCAAACATATGGAAATCCGACTGTGCGAGATCGGGGCTGTAGGGTGCATGAGGAAGAACAGTCCACTGAAGTTTTGTGAGCTCCTCTCGGGTGCGAAGACTTGTGTGAGGTCTTGCGTTGTCATGAAGAAGGAGAAGTTCGTTCAGATTTTTGTGCCTACGAACACGCTGAAGTCGTTTCTTCAATTTCTGAAGAGTAGCACAATACACTTCAGAGTTGATCGTTTGACCATGGGGAAGGACATCGAACAGAATAACCCCTTCAGCGTCCCAGAAGACTGTAACCATGACTTTACCGGCTGAGGGTATGGCTTTAAACTTTTTCTTGGTAGGGGAGTGGGTGTGGCGCCACTCCATTGATTGCCGTTTTGTTTCAGGTTCGAAGTGATGAACCCATGTTTCATCGCCTGTAACAATCTTTGACAAGAAATTGTCACCCTCAGCCACATGACGAGCAAGCAATTCCGCACAGATGGTTCTCCTTTGCTCTTTATGGTGTTCGGTTAGACAACGAGGGACCCAGCGGGAACAAACCTTTGAATATCCCAACTGGTGAACAATTGTGACAGCACTACCAACAGAGATGTCAAGTTGAGCACTGAGTTGTTTGATGGTGATCCGTCGATCATCTCGAACGAGTGTGTTCGCACGCTCCGCCATTGCAGGAGTCACAGCTGTGCACGGCCGGCCCGCACGCGGGAGATCACACAGTCTTGCTTGACCTTGCGGCGATGATGACACACGCTTTGCCCAACGACTCACCGTGCTTTTGTCCACTGCCAGATCACCGTAGACATTCTGCAAGCGCCTATGAATATCTGAGATGCCCTGGTTTTCCGCCAAAAGAAACTCGATCCCGTTGTTTGCAACGCACATCCGTTACAGACGCCATTTTAACAGCTCCGTACAGCGCTGCCACCTGTCAGAAGTCAATGAAACTATACGAGACGAAGCAGGAATGTTTGAAAATATTCCACAGGAAATTTCCGGTTTTTTCAACCAAAATTGGCCGAGAAAAAAAATGTGTTGCATTACTTATTGAACTGCCCTCGTAACTTCAATACTGCCTTGTATTCGTAAAGATAAGGTTACGGCACAAAATTTTGACAATTACGGAAACACAAGTGAAAATACATGTCACTGAGTTAAAAAACTGAGCCATATATTGGTTCTTTGGTGTACTGCGAAACTAGCACCGCGATTTTACAGTTTCGTTATTAGAATAGAAGGTATAGAACAGATAGCTGTAACACACATTTCACCTGTATCTTTAGCGAATTTCGCCCTGCAGTTTTGTTTTCTTGCATCTCAATGTTTATAACGTCATATCTTCTGAACTATGCGCCGTACAATGATATAATTTTGTGTGTATATTCAGTGGTATATGTGAACACTGTCTACAAAATGTGTCGCGAATACAGGTAGTCGTAAAGAAGTAATAAATTAAAACGTCATGGCTGATGCAGTAGTTTTAATGCACGAACAGCGAAAATGTAATAAGTAATGAACTTTTTCCTTTTCATCATTTTGAAAGTGTTGTCAACGAGAAAAAGTTTCGTAAAGCTTTGAATTTATGTGTAACGTTTATTGCAAATGACTAAGTGCTTACATGCTCAAACACGAGTTGTGGCAGAGCGGTTCTAGGCGCTTCTGTCTGGAATCGCGCGACTGCTACGGCCGCAGGTGCGAATCCTGCCTCGGGCATGGATGTGTGTGATGTCTTTAGGTTAATTTGGTTTAAGTAGATCTAAGTTCTAGGGGACTGGTGACCTCCGATGTTAAGTCCCATAGTACTCAGAGCCATTTGAACCATCAAACACCAGTTGAGTATAGACTGGCTATTTTCGCGTCGTGAGCTACACTCCATTTTCACTCCGACTCCACTCTCACTCCTTTGATATGATTTTGCTGAAAGATGGCCTATATCGTGCCCCAAGTACCAGTCAAGTTATATGTGGAAACCCTTTAAAAATTCATCCATTAGTTTTGGAGACTAGCGTGTTCGAACAGACAGACACGACTATTTCAGGTAAACTTTAAATCACAATATCTTTTCTTTTTTCGTGATGCGATTTTTATGAAATAAAGCCTGTACCAAGTTACACGGAAGTAATCAGTGAAAATCCCTTAAAAATCCGTCTGGTGGTTTTGGAAATTAGCGAGTTCAAAGACAGACAGGCAGACACGACGAATTTACAGTTTTATTATTAGTATGCGTACTAAGATTTACGGTCCATTGGCGTGTAAAAAATTGAAGCTTCTAAGTCAATGCAATCATGAAGCAAAAGGGGAAAATCGGAAAATTGTGGATTTGTAATTATATAACAGGAAAAAAATTGTCATTTGTTATGCTACTATCTGTCTGCCCGTCGGTCTATTAAGATCCCTTTTTCCGCGGAACGGGTTGACGTAACAAGTTGAAATTTATGTCACGTACTGAGGTTTACACTTCCTTGGTGGTGTAAAAACCTTAAGTTTCTAAGTCAATGCAACCAAAATGTCCGGGCTCTTGTGTCACATACTTTGACGAAAACTCAGTCATTAAATTAGGGTATTTCCCGATGGCCTAGAATCATGAAATTTGGTAAAAAGCGATGTTTCACATTACAAGTAGGGGGAAAAATCCGAAAAGTGTTTGTAATTATATCACACGGAAAAATATTTATTTTGTCTTTTGTTATCCGACTTCAAACTTAAAATTAAAACACTCGCGGAAGCCTTGCAATACCCCGAACCGATAATTTGCTAATATCAGTGTCGGTAACAGGCAAAAATCGTCGAGATTCTGAATTAGCAGGTCGGATGAACCGGCTGATACATAATTGAGTTTGTGCGGAACCCTCAGATCGCGTGTCTTACACGCACCGGGCCATTTTTTTTTAAACGAAAAGTCTTTTGAAGCAATTAAGGTATTTCAGCTCAAACAAAAGATCAAAATACCTTGATTCTGATAACTGTTTTTACTTAAAAGACGATGTTACAATTATTATTAATTAATTAAAATATCGGAGTTATTATAATACTCTGTCTATATGAAATTTAATTTCAGTGCCGTAATTCTCTGACGAAATGATATCACTGATATACATCACAATAACATTGTTTGATTTTTATTTTTACATTTTGCTAATGATTTTTATAATTTTTGTATGCGTTTGCCCTTGCGTTCACTTTCAGCCCGATTCGATCAATATGTTACACACAGGATACGCGTGTAAACAGAACCAGTAGTCTGTGAGGATCCCTGAATGCTATTTCGATCCACTGAATCATGTGGAAAATTGGCCTTCAGCGTAATCGGAAATTCTAGAAATTTAGATTCTAGATCCATAAGTCATAACGTACATGTGACACAGGTAGGCCTTATTTGATGGTATGAGAATGATGTCACAAGCCAGTAGCATAAAAAAGCACCCCAGCTGAAGGTAGGCAGTTGTGTGGACCGAGAGCGTTGAGTTACGTAGACCAGTGATTCTGATTATTCGACGTTATTAAATAATACGTTGACAACACTAAGATACGTGCGAGATGCTTTTCTTTTTTCTCTGAACAATAATAAACAAACATTACCGAAGATTTCTCTTTGTTATTCGTAAAGCTAACACACTTCAATCAAAAAATGAGTTGGCAACCCTGGACTATCAACGACACCATCTGATCACGGGTGCCAGCCCACCACTAAGTAAAGCGGCATTGTCACCAGATGCCAGGAGAGGCGGATGCGCCAATGTAAATTGTGGCGGGCAGTATCGTGTTGCCAATAGAGATGCGGGAGCAGCAGAATGGCTCGGTCAGGAGCGCTCAGTGACTTCGAACATGGGCTGGTCACTGGCTGTCGCAAAAGGAAAAAAAAATCTGTCTGGGACATTTCAATCCCTCTAAAGGTGCTCAAGTTTATTGTTGCTGATGTGACTTGTGAAGTGGTAACGCGAAGGAAAAACCGAGGCCAGATCAAGACCTTGCAGACCTGTCGGACAGGGACTGTCAAGCATTGGGGAAGGCGTTTGTAAAAAATTGCTTGAAATTAGTGGAAGGAGTCGCTCGTGAGTTCGAAGTGTTACCAGCAGTCTAACTAGCATATTGACCGTGCTCAGGAAGCTAGAAAGAATGGGGTATAACAGTCGAGCGCATCCCCATAAGCTACAAATTTCTGAAGTCATTGCTAAGCGACGCATGAGTTGGTGTGAAGAGCGACACCACTGGACTGGAGATGACTGGAAAGCAGTTATTTAGAGTGATTAATCACGCTGTACCCTGCGGCAATACGATGGAAGGGTTCGGGTTTGGATTTGGCGAATTCACGGAGAAGTTTACCTGTCATAATGTGTAGTGTCCGTATTGAACTACAGAGGAGGTAGTGTTACTGTACGGGAGTGTTTTTTGCATGGTTAGCGTGTGGTCTCCTTATTGCGCTTAATAAAATGCTAAATGCGGAAGGATATTAACACATTATATCGTTATTATTAGGAACAGTTCTGAGACTACGATTCAGCATGGCAATCTACTCTGTTATAAAGCAGCATCTGTGGGGCATTGGTTTGTGGGCCATAACGTTCCTGAAATGGACTGCTCTTCCCAGGAACACCACTGTTAGACCATCGACTTCGCTAGAGGCCCCAGTGTCCAACATCACTGCCTTCTCTGGTTTCGGCTCTCCAGGAAGAATAGAGCTCTGTTCCTCCACAGACACTCAGAACCCCATTGAAAGCGTCCCCAGCAGAGTTCAAGTTGCCACAAAGGCGAAGGATGGACACACTCCATATTAATGTCCTGTAATCGGTGTTGGGATACGTTTCATCAGATAGTGTATATCCACAGGACTTGCGGATTTGAGACTTTGCTGTTGGGGACTCGCATTTTAAAAACTGTAGCTAGAGCTCAGTGCACATAAGTAAATAACATTATACTGCAGAAGCCTCTGAGTAACCACAAGGGACTCGGAGACGGAACAAAAGTAGCGTCGCAAGAAAACCTTTCAATAAGACTGTGGACTGTCAGTCACATTTTTCAGGTCTGCCTGAATCCTACTGGGAATATTATCCGGAAGAGTACTGTGTAGTTTTTAAGGATGTGTTGTATAAATACGAGGGTTACCCAGAAAGTAATGCACAGCAATTTTTTTCTCACCCGAAAACAATGCTACAAAAGCGAAACGTTCCGTATGTATTATTTGAGGTCTCCTGAGTGAGTGCGCCAAGTTTCCGTCACTTCCAACAGATAACGTAGCTTCAGGACAGTTTCAAAATGACGTCTGTAGGTGATGAACGATACAAGCAACGTGCCGTCGTTGAATTTCTCACTGCAGGGAAAGAAACTGTGGGGAATATTCACAAACCCTTGTGAAAAGTCTATGGAGCATCTGCTGTCGACAGAAGTACAGTAAGTCGCTGGGCACGGAGGGTGAGGTCATCAGAAGGCGGTTCGGCGGAGCTCCACGATTTGCAACGGTCGGGCAGACCATCCACGGCTGTCACCTGACGTGTTGCAGCGAGCTGGTGTTGTCATTCGCGAGCACAGACTCCGTTCGTGGAAGAGGTTTTGAGGACGATGAGGAGTTGAGTCAAACAGTGAAGCACCAGCTCAACCACCAGCACAAGGATTGGCACCGATAGGGCACACACGTCCTTGTTTCGGGCTAGAGGAAGGCCATAGATCGAGATGGAGATTACGTGGAAAAATAGGATATGTAGATAAAACACCATTTTTCGCGTGTGTAATTCTCATTATGTTCAATAAAGAATTGTTGAAGAAAAAAAAATTCGGTGCATTTACTTTCTGCGGTGCAGCCTGAGCCGTGCGTGGCTCGTGTTCCCGCCATCATCTATTTTACACCCCGTTTTTAACGTACTTCCATCTCACTACGTTAATTTAAATTACTACTGTCACTGAGTTGCTGCTTTGCCTGACCGTGACCGGCGCTAGCAGCGCGTATCGATATATCCCCTCTAGTAGTATCTTTGTCGACTACTATTACTTCCCGGTCGTTGTCTGTCGGAGGGCAGTTCGGATAAGCAGTTCGGATCGCCAGTTCGGATCGCGAGTCCGGGTCTGCCAGTCAGTTGGAATGCGTCTGGAGCGCAGTCCGGACCTGCCAGTCGGGAGTTGCAATACGGCACTAGGGCAGTCGGATTGGAGCAGCAGTGAGGTCTGCGTCGACATGGCTCGTCTGACCATTGCCGCCACGTATCACTTGAGCCGGGCCACGGTCACGGTGGATCGTCGGCCAGTCCTCCTACCGGACGACGCGTTTTGGCTCGCCGATCGTACATGAGTCGGCTGTGTGTGTGTGTGTGCATCGACTCCTTAATTATCCTCGTGTGTGTTTAGTTACTGTTGGGTATCGTTCAGGTCTTCGTGCAAGTGTTTGTCAGGTTGTGTGTGTAATTGGCGTGATTTATTTGACAAGTTATTTTAAATGTTGTCGGCATACTGGCTCTGAGAGGTCGGTCGTCTCATGGGGCGACGCGTAACTGATTCTCTGAGTGCTTCTGGGCCCCTTCAGTTACCATGTTGTGGAACTTGGGTTGGTCCTTTCCTGGTGCAGGGATGTCGTTAAGCCAGTGGGCGTGTTTTCTCTGCGTGGTTGGGTCTGAGCCAGTATTTCCGCCGTCGTGTGTCTGGAAGTGAGTGGGAGACGCACCAGCATTGCAGTCGCGGACGGACCAGCGGGCAGTCGGTCGGTTGCTGCGGACCAGGGATCTCCGCGCGGTGCTGTCGGCTGGGTCCGCTGCCGGTCCCTGCGCAGTGTCGGAGCGTGTGTGGAGCTGTTCCATCGCTACGAGCTTCGTGGTTCACTGACGCAGGACGTCAGAGTGGAGCAGTGGTTTCAAGTAACCAAGCAGCGTCCATTCATGTTGTGTGGTTCGCTGTTGGGGAGATTTTGTGTTTGAAATCTCATGTACCGATTGGCGGCAAGCAAGTCGTTTGTCGCTCGGTCCGTGGCTGTCCCTTGGGTGGGTTCCGACGGATCAAGTGTTGTTGGGCTCACCCACTGTCTCGCCTAAGTGAACGAGAGCAGACCGACCTCCCTGAAGCCCTTCTGAGTGCCACCGATATTTAATTATCTGTTGTCAGCTATTTTAAATTTTAGGCTTATGGTTATTGCTGTTTTATTAAAATTTTGCAAAATTAATTTTTAAATTTATCTTTCAAGCTTAAAAGCTGCGGCCTTCTGCCTTTAAGAATTACGGTAATATATTCTAAAATTTTGTAATTTAATTGTGGCCCTCAGCCATTTGTGTTGCACCTTGAGTATGTTGTTTTAGAATTATTTTATTGCTATTTTAATTGGATTTGTATCTTGTTAAGATTTCTTGTTGGAGGCCTTCAGCCGTGAAAGAGTTGCTAAATTACGATAAATGACAATTAGAAGCAGAAACTGACTTCAACCCATCGCCCTTTCCACAATTCTATTACCTGTTCTGCTCAGCGAGTTTAGCGGGCGTATCACAACCGTCATACAAATAGTTTTCCCTTCTAGTATTCCTTTACTGAATGTTGCTGTCACTTTCGAATATGTTTGTATTGTTAATCACAAACCCTATGAAGGAGAACTTGCTCAAGAATAAGAGAGATAGAATATCGAGGCACTGACGCGACGGTGTACACAGAGTTCGCGAACTGGCATTGCAGACTGTTCAGACCTCTTTTTCCCTGAGGTAAGAACTACTCTTCGTCACTTCACAGAGTTCCAGAAATATGACACAACAGAAGCAGTCAAGTGAGAATTTGCAAAGTAAACATACTTGCACGTTTCAGTGCTGCCACATTTCCGCTGCAATGAGCAGAGCTAACGAAATGTAAGTTCTGACAGCTGTTAATCGTAACTCACATATCAGCTGTAGAGCAATTTTGAGGGCCTCTGGAATAAATCGGTCCAGTGTTATTCGCATTTTGGGCGCAGACTGCATCCGTCCGCATCATGTGTCACTTCAACAACAGATTAACCAGCGAGATTGCAGAAAACCCCTGGAATTCCGCGGTTTCATGATAATAGGTTGTTTCTTCTCTTCTCTTGGGCTCTTCAGTAACCTATCTTGAAGTAAGAGTGTAGGATTCTTTTTGATCGCCTGGCGAGTTCTGGGGATCCAGAATTTAGTTTGAAGTTCGGATAGTACAGAACGAACGCCGAAGTGATGGAGGCGGACGTTTCCCTCTCGAATAACCGATTGTGGGAACCGTCAAGGCTAGTGAACTGCAGCCAACGTGCTAAACGTATCACTCCATCTCTCATGAAAGGTTTGTACGATGTGATCTTTAGCTCTCTTGGCGGTGGTAAGTTATTTTGAAGCGTGTCTAGTTTTCTGGTGAAGGATTCTCTCTGGGTTCTTGTATCCAATGTAGTCGAGCAGCTGATAGTTCAGTGGCTGTAAATTCTCCTTAAGATTTCTCTTTCTCACGAATGTTGTGCAGAGACCGGAGAGTCCATGCTATAGCACGAATGAGCCTTCAGTATGAGGCTGGTCGGTGTAGATACCGACATAACTCCGGTATGGACATTCTTCGCCTCCTCAGGAGGTAATCGGTTCACTGGCAGAGTATCAGATGGCAATCACTCAGGAGGGCGTTAAGCCAAGGCAGTCCATGTCACCAAATTTCCAGGCGATATTTGTGGCCTCCGAGGAGTACTCGTGGAAGATGATCAGCTCGGTGGTCGTGTCCTGAGCAGTGTCTCCATTGCGTGGGAGTCGTATGAGTTTGTATCTCCATTACATGATTACAAACGAATATCTTCCACGTTGGATCTCGCTCACTCATCGCTTATAGGGTGCCTAAGGGATGCTGCGTTCTCCGAATGCTATACAACAATTGAAGCAAATAACATTAGTAGTTTCATTTTTATAAAGCAAATTGACAATACGTAACTTGTATTTACAAAGATGTCGCAAGCGAAGGGCAACATGCAAGCAAGTCAGAGTTCATGCAAACAGTAATTGATATTTGGTATAGACAAAGTCCAAGTAAGTACTTCATACGGATCACTACAGTCTGTTCTACGAGTGCCGGTCTACACTCGTCCACTGATGTCCGTATACTGAGCCGATCTGAGCGGCTGAGGCTGTTTTATTTTTTCTTTATTGTATTTGAATGCCCTATACGGGGCGGGCTGGCACCAGCATAGGCGCTGCTCTTCAGCCGAGAGACAGTACATAACAGGGAGACATTCAAAACAACATAAAGGAGGAAATACGGGGAAACAGTCATATAAAAGGGGAAACGTAATGGAAGATAGCATAAAAAGGCGATGACTGTAAAAATGGTGGTAAAAATCTAAAAACTGTATATAAAAACCACACACTGTGACGATTAAAAGAAACACAAGGCGAAGTACGGCCGGAGCATAAAAGTTGCGATGGGCGGCGTAGCACACAACAAACACTGACAGGAACACTTTATACAAGTTCAGCAGACGATTAAAATCACAGCTCTTGGCGTCATGGGAGAACAGCACCAAACACAACACTGACATAGCGCACTGACGACGAAGAACAGGCTGAGACGATCTGCCAGGGGTACAGAGACGAGGGAGAAGGGAAGAAAGGGGAGAGAAAAGGGGAGATGGGTGGGTGACGCGCCGAAGGGGGTTGGGGAGGGAAGGACGGGGGAGGGAAACCGCCGAGGAGGGGGTGCACAGACTCAGAGAGACTCAGGGGGGGGGGGAGGAACAACATCTGCTCTGGGAGAAGGAGGAGAGAGGAAAAGGGGGGGCAGGGGAAGGGGGGGGGGAACAGTGCCAGGCTACAGTTGGTAGGAAGGGTAGATGTCATGGCAAAGTTCAACATCCTGGAGGGGGAGGTGCTGGAAATTGCCCTGATGAAGGAGATGGAGGGTGTGGAGTTGGAGAGAGGGAGGGATACTGTGATGGGCAGGGGGTGGAGAGGAAGGAGGACACCAGTTGGTGGGGGGATCTAGCCTGCGGAAAATGTAAAGCATGTGGATATGTTGGAGGAAAAGGAGGAGGTGGGGGAAGGGGATGAGGTTGTACAGGAGTCATGTGGGGAAGGAAGGCAGATATGGAAGGCAAGGTGGAGCACGTGACATTCTAGGATTTGGAGAGTCTTATAAGAGCAGGAGGGGACGGAGATCCAGGCAATGCTGGTATAACAGAGGATAGGGGTTTGTAGGTGTGGAGGATGGTGGAAGGATGCAATCCCCATATCTGGCCAGACAGGAGTTTCAGGAGGTGGAGGCAGGAATGGGCTTTCTGCTGGATGATCAGGAGATGAGGGATCCAGGTGAGGTAACAGTCGAGGGTGAGGGCAAGGTATCTTAGGGTGGGGGTAGGTGAATGGGACGACCATGAACGGGTAGGTAGAAATCATAGAGATGGAAGGAGCGGGTGGTGTGGTCTATGATGATTGCCTGGGTTTTGGAGGGGTTGGTTGCGCCAAGTGGTGAACTGGTCAAGGTGGGTTTGGAGGGTGCATTGGGACCATTGGAGGATAGGATAGAGAGCCAGGAAGGCAGTGTCATCAGGATATTGGACAGGTGGGGGTGGCTTGGGCATATCTGCGGTGTACAGGAGATAGAGGAGAGGGAAGAGGATGGAGCCCTTGGGGATGCCAGCAGTGGGATAAAAGATACGGGAGTTGGTGTCATGGAGGGTAACATAGGAAGGATGGTGTGAGAGGAAGGAAGCGACCAGATGGACAAAATTGATAGGCAGGGCGTAGGTTTGGAGTTTAAAGAGGAGGCCAGGATGCCATATGCGATCGTAGGCATTTTGGAGGCCGAGGGAAACAAAAATGGCAGAGTGACAGAAGTTACATTGGAGGGAGAGAAGGTGGATGAGGTTAAGGAGTTGGTCTTTGGTGGAGAAGGAGGGTCAGAAGCCCCACTGGGTAAGAGGGAGGAGGTGGTGTTGATTAAGGTGGTGATGGATATGACAGGAGAGGATGGATTCGAAGACCTTACTGAAGATGGAAGTGAGGCAGATGGGATGATAGGAGGAGGTGACAGAAGGGCGTTTGTTGGGTCTGAAGAATAAGAAGACGTGGGAAGTCTTCCATAGGTCATGGTAGAAGCTGGTAGAGAGGATGACGTTGTATAAATTGGCAAGGATACTCAGGAAGGAGACTCTGAGGTGGCAGTAGGTGACACAGTCGTGACTAGAGACCATGTTGCGTTTGGACCAGAACATAAGTTTAATGTCTTGTGCAGTGATTTGAGTGTTTATGTTGGAGTGGGGAAACTGCCCCAAGTACTGGGGACTGGGAGCAAGTGGAGCAACCGAGGTATCGGTGCTTTCCATGACAGTGGGGGAAAGTGAATAATCAATGTGGGGATCATCAAGGACAGAGAAGACCTCAGAAAGGTGGGAAGCGAAGTGGTTGGCCTTACTGATGTTGTTGGCAAGGTGGCAGTCGTTATGGAGAAGGGAGTAATGGGGTGCAGAATGGGAATCAGTAAGGTGGTGGAAGGCTGACTAGTATTTGGAGGAGTTTATAGGGAGGATGGCGTTGAGTCATGTACAGGTCTGGTCCCAGTCCCAGCGTTTCTTTGGTGTAATGAGATTCCAGATGTGTCACTGTATTTGCCGGTGGCATTGGAGTGTAACCCTGTCACGAGTGTGCAGGAAGGAGTGACAGAGGCGGCAGGATTTGCAGAGGATGAGGACACCCCGTGGAGGGACGGTGGTACAGTGGGGGTGGATGGTTTTAGTAGGAACATGGGCCTACACAGCGTCAGTAATGGCCTTCTGAAGGAAGGACGAGGTGTGGATGTTGTTCCCAGGATGGTGATAGGAAAAAGGGTGGCTTTGGACCTGAGTGCCGATGGATTCCCTGTAATTATCCCAGTTGGCATGATGGTCGTCATGGACTACCTTGGGAGGGGGTGAAGGGCAGGGAGCCAGAGGCAGGTGGTGCAGAGGCGTTATAGTGAGAAGGGTGGGGAGGTAGTCACTATCTGTGGGGTCAAGGATGTCGACGGCGATACACACAAGGATGTTGGCACACATCAGGGGTGGTGTTACTTTTGGGACGGGTGTGCTGGGGAAGGGGAACAAGGACACCTTGGATCGTCAGGAGGAACTGATACCACCACCGAAGGGCGGCAGGGGAGTGGCTATGGATGTTGATGTCGGCAGCAGTCACATAGGTCGAGAAGGTACGGTCAACATGGGAGATGAAGTCATAGGGAACAGGAACAGTGGAGCGGACATAGATGGTGGCGCAGGTGATGGTGAGGGAGGGGAAGAAGATGCTGAGGATAAGCTGTTCAGTGGGGCATTGAGGAGGTGTTGTGGCCAGATGGGGATGTGCTTAAGGTGGCCAATGGCGACTTCACCCTGCACTTGGGGACCAGGAGCATCAGTTTGGTGGGGGATATAGGGAGAGGTGCAGATAGTACAGTAGGGCTGGAGAAAGGTTTCGTTCATGAGGAAGGTGTCAACCTGGTGTTGGGAGAGGGTGTGCCTACGGAGGTATTTGTTGGTGTGGAGGGAGCGGATGTTTTGGAAAAGGTGCCGAGGCTGGCAGGAGCAGCGCTTACATTCACTTCTTGCAGATGTCGCTCCTGGCGCGGTGCGGTCCTTGTCAGTGGGCTATTGGATGACGTTTCTTCACCGCATTCTCTGATCTTGTGTTCTTCCAGAGCTTGTGGTTATGCCAGAACATTATATCTCTTTGGATGACTGCAAATGTTCATAAGATCGCAGATCGTTTTTAAATTCTGTTCCATGGCAGAAGTAACACAGTAGTTGGGTTCCTACTAATGCCGCTAAAAGTTCGAATAGTGGCAAGGTCATCTTCTTAAGAGGAGAAAGTCTGTTCTTGCTACACACTAAATAAGTTAGGACGTTATTCTCGAAGGCTGTACAAACGTCCAGATCTGCTCCGTATGCCTTTTTGGATGTATCAGAGTATACGTACACCTGCCTGTCTCCTCCATGAGCTGTATCTATCCATATGGGGACAAGTACTTACGACAGTGATGGTAAGCTCGAATTCCAAGTGCACCATCGTTCTCCAAGGTCGCAAGGCATGAATTTATACTAGCAAATTCCGCTACATCATGTGTCCAAGAGGATCATAGAATCTAGCCGTACGTTTCAAGAGCTGTCGTTTGGTGGCTGGATTTCTGATGACTTCCTGGTAATTTCGCTGACATTTATATTTGACGTTCCAATCTATACTTAAAACTTGAGTCTGTGCATGTGGTTCTCGTCCTTCAGCCTTCCAAATAGTTTTAAGCTGTGCGTAGTTGGTAGCCCATGTCGATAAGGGGAGGCTGATCAATTTCATTAGCTCTATAAGTTCATAGTATATGGCGATCGCCAAATTTTCTACTGTGATCGCAAATTCGTCCATGTATGTATTCTTGTTTATGAGAGGTGCCACGGTGGAAAATGACGTCCAACTCATGTCAGCGTGTTCTATTACAATTGCTGAGGATAAAAATGGGCTGCAGCCTAGTGAAGCGATTGCTTATTATGTCGGCCATAGTTTGAAGACTTCCAGTTATGTTCCAATTAGCACTAAACAAGAAGACACTGGTGAGGTCTTTGTCTTCTTTATTCAAGACCAGTTGAAGAAAGCCTTCGTGATGTTCGTGACAATAGCAGTGGCATGTAGTGCGAATCGCAGTAAAATATCTAGTATCTCAGGTAGTAGATTAGCTCCTATCTCTAGTACCTTGTTCAGAGAAGGTGCGTTGCTTTCGTGATATGAGCTGTCGAAGACTATCCTCTGCATAGCAATGGCATCTTCCACTCGGATAATACGTCTTGGTGTCACAGTGACGAAATTGTGTTACAGTGGTTTGAGGAGCACGGTAGTGAATTCACGTTGGCGTGTTGGCCAAGAAATTCGCCTGATATGAACCAGATGGAACACATCTGGGACTCAATCGGGCTCCAACTGCGCGCCCACAAACAACCGACCCGTAATTAATGCGAATTGCGTGACCTCTGCATAGAGCCCTGGGGCCACATAGCAACGAAAAACTGCCAAGGATTTGGCGAATGGATGTCCCGCAGAATGGCTGCTGTATTGCTTTCCAAAAGTGATGTTACCCAGGTGGTCATAATGTTTGGCTCACCAGTGTTTTGTAACTGGCAGCTTGCTTGATCTGTATTTATACTGGCTGAAAAAAAAAAAAAAAACTCGTTAGAGGAGGAGGAAAACGAAATTTCAGTGATTACAAGATCGAGTCATATTTACATTCAGCTTGCCAGTATTAGCCCATTTATCAATATGACGTTGCAGCCCGTGTGGCTGGATACATGCACTGATATGGTTCGCAAGAGCGTCACAAGGCCGTTGTATACTGTCCTGAGGCATGTTGGCTAATAGCTGTTGTATCTGGCCCTTCGTATTATGGATAGCATTTTACTGGCCACTGGTGTTGGCCTACCTCAACATCACACAGGCAGTTCACAGAGACATGTTCCACGTGTGGACGAACGCTGTCCTGATGAAAAATGATACTGTTGTATGAAAGATGACACATGAGGACGCAGGGTGTCTATGACGTATCATTGTACCGTCAGAGTTCCCTCAGTCATTACTGGTCGTGCCCTGAAGTGCTCCCAACATCACAAGCCAAGAGTAACAGTGCTGCACCTCTCCAAAACATCAGCAGAATGCACCTCTCCTCAGGTCGCCAGCAATGGTCGTGCAAGGTAGTGCACAACCGAGATTCAATGCTGGCCACAGTGCGACGCCATTCATCAACGTTCCCTGTCACGGCACTACCAGAAACACAAATGTTGGTGATGTGGTGTTAACGGGAACCAACAAGTGGGAGAGTAATTCTCTAGCTTGGCTGGTGCTAGTCTCTGACCAATAGTGTGGGGTGAGACAGAGTGTTGCAGGACGTCCATTACTTGTTCTCGAATAGCAGAAGCGAAAGGCGAAAGGGTTACATTGTGCTTAGGGCTCAGCTCGGTGATCCTCCCTTTTGGTGGTCACACATGGTCGACCAGAACCTTGATGATGAGTACACTTGCCCTCAGTTTCCATCTAGTCCAAAATCAGACCACTGTCATAGAACGACTCGACCAGCCAGCCTCAATGATGCACTTTTCAAACTCTGTCAGATGCTGATAACGCTGTCTCACACGAATAAGTGGGATGTCCGAGTCCTTCGCGGCGATCCCTCGACATTTGACGCCATTGACGTTCCTTATACAGGGTGGTCATTGATCGTGACCGAGCTAAATATCTCACGAAATAAGCGTCAAACGAAAAAACTACAAAGAACGAAACTTGTCTAGCTTGAAGGGGGAAACCAGATGGCGCTATGATTGGCCCGCTAGATGGCGCTGCCAAAGGTCGAACAGATATCAGCTGCGTTTTTTATAATAGGAACCCCCATTTTTTATTACATATTCGTGCAGTACGTAAAGAAATATGAATGTTTTAGTTGGACCTCTTTTCTCGCTTTGTGATAGATGGCGCTGTAATAGTCACAAACATATGGCTCACAATTTTAGACGAACAGTTGGTAGACGAACAGTTGGTAACAGGTAGGTTTTTTAAATTAAAATACAGAACGTAAGTACGTTTGAACATTTTATTTCGGTTGTTCCAATGTGATACATGTACCTTTATGAACTTATCATTTTTGAAAACGCATGCTGTTACAGCGTGATTACCTGTAAATACCACATTAATGCAATAAATTCTCATAATGATGTCCGTCAAGCTCAATGCTTTTGGCAATACGTGTAACGACATTCCTCTCAACAGCAAGCAGTTCGCCTTCCGTAATGTTCGCACATGCATTTACAAAGCGCTGACGCATGTTGTCAGGCGTTGTCGGTGGATCACGATAGCAAATATCCTTCAACTCTCCCCACAGAAAGTAATCCGGGGACGTCAGATACGGTGAACGTGCGGGCCATGGTATGGTGCTACGACGACCAATCCACCTGTCATGAAATATGCTATTCAATACCGCTTCAACCGCACGCGAGCTACGTGCCGGACATCCATCATGTTGTAAGTACATCGCCATTCTGTCATGCAGTGAAACACCTTATAGTAACATGGATAAAACATTACGTAGGAAATCTGCATACATTGTACCATTTACATTGCCATCGATAACATGGGGGCCAAATATCCTTCCTCCCATAAGGCCGCACCATCCATTAACCCGCCAAGGTCGCTGATGTTCCACTTGTCGCAGCCATCGTGGATTTTTCATTGCCCAATACTGCATATTATGCCGGTTTACGTTACCGCTGTTGGTGAATGACGTTTCGTCGCTAAATAGCACGCGTGCAAAAAATCTGTCATCGTCCCGTAATTTCTCTTGTGCCCAATGGCAGAACTGTACACGACGTTCAAAGTCGTCGCCATGCAATTCCTGGTGCATAGAAATATGGTAAGGGTGCAATCGATGTTGATGTATCATTTTCAACACAGACGTTTTTGAGATTCCCGACTCTCGCGCAATTTGTCTGCTACTGATGTGCGGATTAGCCGCGACAGCAGCTAAAACACCTACTCGTGCATCATCATTTGTTGCAGGTCGTGGCTGACGTTTCACATGTGGCTGAACACTTCCTGTTTCCTCAAATAACGTAACTATCCCGCGAACGGCCCGGACAAGTGGATGATGTCGTCCAGGATACCGAGCAGCATACATAGCACACACCCGTTGGGCATTTTGATCACATTAGCCATACATCAACGCGATATCGACCTTTTCCGCAATTGGTAAATGGTCCATTTTAACACGGGTAATGTATCACGAAGCAAATATCGTCCGCATTGACGGAATGTTACGTGATATCACGTACTTATACTTCGTGACTATTACAGCGCCCTCTATCACAAAGCGAAAAAAGTGGTCCAACTAAAAGATTTATATTTCTTTACGTACTACACGAATATGCAATAAGAAATGGGGGTTCCTATTTAAAAAAAAAAACGCAGTTGATATCCGTTTTACCTATGGCAGTGCCATCTAGCGGGCCAACCATAGCCCCATCCGGTTTCCCCCTTCAAGCTAGACGAGTTTCGTTCTTTGTAGTTTTTTCGTCTAATGCTTATTTCGTGAGATATTTGGCCCGGTCACTATCAATGGACCACTCTGTATATCCTACAAGGCCAGGTAATAACGTTAAACAGGAACAATGGCAATGTACTTTGGTGGCTGATATCCCTGTTGCAGAACTCAAACTCTGATCATTTACTTACATGTCGTGGGCGAGCACGTGCGCGTGTCATCTGACTGTGTCTTTTAAGTGCTTTGCTTTCTTTGTCAGTGTGTATTGAAGTCACTGACTGTCGTTAACCAATCGTTTAACCCATCGTAAATTGCGATGTAGACTGCATTTGATGTCGGTGCTCGTTTATTGTAGTGGTGTCGCCCTCCTCCTAGAGGCGGGGGAGGGGGGGGGGGGGAACGCGCGTTTCGGCGGCGCCCCGGGCCCCCTTGGCCTTGATTAGCGAGCGGCTGGTATATACGTATATACACCAGCGACTGTGGCCGGCTTGGCTCCCTGCTGTCTGCTCAGATCGATGCGTAGGCGGGCGCCGGAGGCCGGCCCTGTAAACACGGCGCCGCCGCGCGACGCCTGCTCTGCCGCCGAGCCTCCCCTTTCTCTCCCTGTCACCTGCTGCAGGGCGTCACCTCAGGCCGACAAAGGTCAGTGCCAGTTTTCTGATAACCCTTCCCCGTGTCCGCTCTTCACTCCTAAGAATTGCTTCTCTTCGAGCAGCAATGTGCCTTCTACTGGTATTGCGTGGAGCGCAAATTGCATGTTACGTCGTCGCATGAATGAATTTATTAAAAAAATTTTATTTTCGCCGTGTACCGCCAGCACTCCTTTAGGTAGTCAGTAGATTGCAGGTGGGGAATAAAGCGAGAAAGGTTGCTACACACACGAACAAAAGCTTCGCCTCACCTCCTTATTCCGAGATTCAGGGCACAGAAAACAAAAATTGGCTCTGAGACATGTATACAGGTATATTCATTTGCCATGTGTACAGATTACCACATACAGGATGAACCACCTAAAACGTGCAGCGCAAATATTGCAGAAGTCGGAAGTGCGACTGATGTGCAGTTTTCGCAGAATGGATTGATAGTCACGGGCTCGTATTGTTAGCCAATAAACAGATTGTAATAATACATAAAAAGTATATTTTTGTGCAAATATGCACTTTTTCAAATGGAACATTGACATTAATAGACTAAAGTAGGGTAAATTAGAATCTCAGTGGCGTTTACTACAGGATTCTAGTGCGAGTCGTTTACAAGGTATCGTACCTCGAAAAGATTCCACACCGACACTTGTTTGCCCTCCACCCACGTAGTTCCTAAGTACGATGTTGCTGTCGTGTTTGCCTACAGTGTGCTCGTATGTTCCTTGAGTACACTGCATCTTGGTAGTCAGTGTGTGACAGTCCAAGCAGTAGGTCGCGACTGGACGGTGGGATTTACAAATGCAGAAACGGGCGAAATGCTCGTGGTGTATGGAGAGTGTAGGAAGAACGCAGGTCATTGTTGTAGACTGTATGCGGCGAGATATCCCAATAGACGTCAACCATCTCCGCACTTATTTATCAGACTGTTCAATCAGTTACGTGGAAGTGGTAATGCAACACCCGGACAACGTAACAGAAGGACACAAGTTACGAACCGAACGAGGTGGAGCTGTGGTTAGCACACTGGACACGCATTCAGGAGGAGGACGATTCAAACCCGCGGTCGGCCATCCTGATTTAGGTTTTCCGTGATTTCCCTGTATCACTTCAGGCAAATGCCGAGATGGTTCCTTTGAAAGGGCACGGCGGACTTCCTTCCCCTAATCCGATGGAACCGATGACCTCGCTGTTTGGTCAACTCCCCCGTATCAACCAACCAAGGGACATTTTTTTTTCTTGATGCAATAATTTACCAACATCCGTACGATTTGTAGAAGTATTGTATTTCGCCTGGCCACCAAGAGCTGTTGCAGGACGATTGATTCACGGATCCAGTTATATGGCTCCTTCCGTGTAGAGCGATTTTACGACTATGACGAGTAGGGCCTGAAGATGGCATCAATGTAATGCCGAAACTGGTAGCACGTAGAAGTTCATAAAATAAAATAAACTTCTACAAATCATACGGCTGTTGGTAAATTATTGTATCAAGAAGTTCATGCTAGCCGTCCTCCCACGATCCATAATGGATCAACGAAGAGAAAACCAAGCGACAAGTTACGACAGAAGAGGGGGAAATTAATGTTCTTGTTGCTGTTGCAGTTGATCCGCATGTTAGCTCACGCGTAATCGCACGAGGAAATGGCTTTAGTCAGGCAAGTGTCCTATGCGTTTCACATCGACACAGGTTCCAACCTATGACATCTTTCTCGATCAACAGCTGCATGGAAACGATTATGCGAATCGTGTTAACTTCTCTACGTAGGTATTAAGACAGAATACTGCAGATGTAACAGATGATGAAGCCGAATTTACCAAACATGTCAGGTAAATCACCCAAATATGCACTATTGTCTGTTGACAATCCTCGTCGGCTTCGTCAGGCGGAACGTCAGAGTCCCTGGAGTCTAAAACAACAGTTGTGGTCCGGTGACATGACGCACTGTCATCCATAAATATTCCATCGTTGTTTGGCAACATGAAAAAACACGAATAGCTGCAAATGGTCTCCGAGTTTTCATTTGGACAAGAGGATCCAGCCCATTCCATGTAAGCACAGCCCATGTCGTTATGAAGCCACCACCAGTTTTGCACGTTGCCTTGTTGACATCTTGCGTCCATGCCTTCGCGGGGCCTGCGCCACTTCGAACCCTACCATCAGCTCTTACCAACTGAAACCGGAGCTCATCTGATCATCCCACGGTTTTCCAGTAGTCTAGGGTCCAATCTACATGGTCACGTGCCAGCAGAGCCGCTGCAGGCAATGTCGTGCTGTTAGTAAAGGGTCGATCGTCTGCTGCCATAGACCACTCCGTCGCGGAGTGTTGCCGAACTGTTAGCACTGACAACTTTGGCAAACGCAACAGCCCTCGGTCGTTAAGCGAGGGACGTCGGCCACTGCATTGCCCGTGGTAGAGATAATGCTTGAAATTTTATATTTTCTGCACACTCTTGAGACTGTGCATCTCGGAATACTGAATTCCCTAACGATTTCCGAAATGCAGTGTCCCATGTTTGTAGCTCCAACTATCATTTCACGTTAAAAGTCTGTTAATTCGCATCATGCGGCCACAACCATGTCGGAAAGCTTTTCACATGAATCACCTGAGTACAAATGAATTTTCCTTTTATACGTTGTGCATGTGATACTACCGCCATCTTGATATGTGTATATCGCTAATCCATGATTTTTGTCACTTCAATCTTACCACAGCCTAGCACAACTGCTTCAGTCCAGATGTCTCTCAAGACCGTTCAAGATTCGACTGTACAAAACCCTGGTCCAGCCTGTTGTTCTGTATGGCTGTGAGACATGGAGTATCCGGGAACAGGACTTCCATAAGCTCCTCGTTTTTGAGAGAAAAGTGCTTCGGAAGATCTTCGGTCCGGTTCTGGATGCAGATACAGGGGAATGGAGGATCAGATACAACCAAGAGCTTGAGGAACTATACCAGCAGCCCGACACGTTCCACATCATTACGAAGTGTCGTATTCATGATCTATGGAACAAGTATTAATCTAATCTAAACTAATCTAATCATAGCTGGAACTGTCAAAGCCAAACGAATGCAGTGGGCCGACCATGCGGCCCGGATGGAGGATCACAGATGGCCTCGGAAGCTCCTGGATTTCACACCTACTGGAAAGAGACCCAAGAAGCGTTGGAGGGATGGACTCCATGAAGATTTAAACCAAGTGTCAATAGATGTGCACGGATAGCGGATAGCAGCAATGGACAGAATACAGTGGAGGAGGAATCATGTAGATGCTTGAGGTCCACTGGGCCTGATCACGTAGTAGTAGTAGTAGTAGTAGTAGTAGTCAATAAAATTTAACAGTTAATTATCCGCGATACGTAGACAACCAGCGATAATACTTATTAATATTGCTGTTTGCTAAATTCACTGTATCTGTGCTAGCACTCAAATATGAAAACAAGTATTTTCCACTTAATGAACTTTGTGGCTATTTTCAGTGAATATGAGATAAATAACTTTCATTTACATTTCTTTAACTGATCGCCGCACCTTGAAAAATACCAGGTATGCTTTTGGATATCGGCAGTCTGTTTCAAACCATAGGTAGCCTATCACGTCTTACGTTTCTCACTGTTTTCATTTTAAATACCTCTTACAATGTGAGAATGTAACTGCTGAATCATCCATCAAGATCGAAATCAAAGTAGATTTCTTCGTAATTTCTTCAGAAAGTATGTATAATTCAATTATTACTTTTTATCTCCATAGTCGCTCCAACTTGGTTTATTCAACAACAAAGAATACAATTCAGTTTTCACTTATCACTACATCGACATTCAATACCCGTTTTACTATTTTCATTTATTTGCATTGTACAAATAGTCGCCGTGGGAGATTTTATGTAGCTTTGATCTTCTTCTTGCGTTGAGCGGTCGTCGAACACCTGGAATATGAATCTGTCGAATGAATTTTCCGGGCCGCGCGAAGTCTAGCCGTAAGCGCTCTACCGATGTCCACAACATTTATGCAACAAAGGAAAACACCAAAAACATTGTAGTTTTACTTTAAACAATTTTTACTACGAAAAATCAATAACATTAACAAATATAATATACGTCGTTCCTCATAGTACATCATGTAGTCCGCCATTTCATCAGTGGTAGAGCACAAAAATCTGTACTTACTGTAGGTCGTTGCAGGAGCGAAGCGTTCCTAGCGATTATACACTACTAGCCATTAAAATTGCTACACCGCGTAGATGACGTGCTACAGAAACTAAATTTAATCGACAGGAAGAAGATGCTGTGATATGCAAATGATTAGCTTTTCAGAGCATTCACACAAGGTTGGTGCCGGCGGCGACACCTACAAAGTGCTGACATGAGGAAAGTTTCCAACTGATTTCTCGTACACAAACAGCAGTTGACCGGCGTTGCCTGGTGAAACGTTGTTGTGATGCCTCGTGTAAGGAGGAGAAATGCGTACCATCACGTTTCCGACTTTGATAAAGGTCGGATTGTATCCTGTCGAGATTGCGATTTATCGTATCGCGACATTGCTGCTCGCGTTGTACGAGATCCAATGACTGTTAGCAGAATATGGAATCGGTGGGTTGAGGAGGGTAATACGGAACGCCGTGCTGGATCCCAACGGACTCGTATCACTAGCAGGCGACATGACAGACATCTTATCCGCATGGCTGTAACGGATCCTGCAGCCACGTCTCGATACCTGAGTCTCGCTCACGTCTTGTTCTCATTGACGGCACTTTGAACAGTGGACGTTACATTTCAGATGTGTTACCACCCGTGGCTCTACCCTTCATTCGATCCCTGCGAAACCCTACATTTCAGCAGGATAATGCACGACCGCATGTTGCAGGTCCTGTACGGGCCTTTCTGGATACAGAAAGTATTCGACTCTTGCCCTGGCCAGCACATTCTCCAGATCTCTCACCTATTGAAAACGTCTGGTCAATGGTGGCCGAGCAATTGACTCGTCACAATTAGCCAGTCACTACTCTTGTTGAATTGTGGTATCGTGTTGAAGCTGCATGGGCAGCTGTACCTGTACACGCCATCCAAGCTCTGTTTGACTCAATGCTCAGGCGTATCAAGACTGTTATTACGGCCAGAGGTGGTTGTTCTAGGTACTGATTTCTTAGGATCTATGCACCCAAATCGCGTGAGAATGTAATCACATGGCAGTTCTAGTATAATATATTTGTCCAATGAATACCCGTTTATCATCTGCATTTCTTCCTGGTGTAGCAATTGTAATGGCCAGTAGTGTTTAAAAGCGCAGGTCATTAGCGTTTTGCCGGCCGCGGTGGTCTCGCGGTTCTAGGCGCGCAGTCCGGAGCCGTGCGACTGCTACGGTCGCAGGTTCGAATCCTGCCTCGGGCATGGATGTGTGTGATGTCCTTAGGTTAGTTAGATTTAAGTAGTTCTAAGTTCTAGGGGACTGATAACCACAGCAGTTGAGTCCCATAGTGCTCAGAGCCATTTGAACCATTAGCGTTTTCAAGAAGGGTCAACGAACAGAGGCACACAACTGAAGACCTACATAGCCCACATCAGTATGTTGTAGAAATTTGGAACATACAGCGAAGCGCCATAGAAACTGGTATAGGCATGCGTATTCAAATACAGAGATATGTGAGCAGGCAGAAGACGGCGCTGCGGTCGGCAACGCCTACGTAAGACAACAAATGTTTGGCGCAGTTGTTGGATCCGTTACTCCTGCTACAATGGCAGGTTATCGAGAGTTAAGTGAGTTTGAACGTGGTGATGTCCTCGGCGCACGAGCGATGGGACACAGCATCTCCTAGGTAGCGATGAAGTGGGAATTTTCCCGTATGACCATTTCACGAGTATATCGTGAATATCAGGAATCTGGTAAAACATCAAATCTGCGACATCGCTGTGGCCGGAAAGAGAGCCGACAAGAACGGGAGCAACAACGACTGAAGGGAATCGTTGAACGTGACAGAAGTGCAATCAAAAAATGGTTCAAATGGCTCTAAGCACTATGGGACTTAACATCTGAGGTCATCAGTCCCCTGGACTTAAAACTACTTAAACCTAACTAACCTAAGGACATCACACATCCATGCCCGAGCCAAGATTCGAACCTGCGACCGTAGCAGCAGCGCAGTTCCGGATTGAAGCGCCTAGAACCGCCCGGCCACAGCGGCCGGCTGAAGTGGAACCCTTCCGCAAATTGCTGCAGATTTAATTGCTGCGCCATCAACAAATGTCAGTTTGCATACCATTAAACGAAACATAATCGATATGGGCTTTCGGAGCAGATGGCTCTCTCGTGTGCCCTTGTTGACTGCACGAAACAAAGCTTTACGTATCGCCAAGGCCCGTCAATACCGGAATTAGACTGTCATTACTGTGAACAAGTTGCCCGAGCGGACGAGTCTCGTTTCAAATTCTATCGAGCGGATGGACGTGGACGGGTATGGAGACAACATTATGTATCTATGGACCCTGCATGTCAGCGGGGGGCCGTTGAAGTTGGAGGCTCCGTAATGGTGTGGTGCATGTGCAGTTGGAGTGATATGGGACCCCTGATACGTCTAGATACGGCTCTGACATGTGACACGTACGTAAGCATCCTGTCTGATCACCTGCATCCATTCATGTCCATTGGGCTTCCCGTCAGATTTGGGCAATTCCAGCAGGTCAATGCGACACCTCACATGTCCAGAAGTGCTACAGAGCGGCTCCAGGAACTCTCTTCTAAGTTTAGTCACTTCCGCTGGCCACCAAACTCCCCAGTCATGAACATTATTGAGGATATCTGGGATGCCTTGCAGCGTGATGTTCAGAAGAGATCTCCAGCCCTCGTACTCTTACGGATTAATGGACAGTCGTGCAGGATTCATGCTGTCAGATCCCTCCAGCACTACTTTAGACGTTAGTCGAGTCGATGCGACATCGTGGTGCGGCACTTCTGCGTGCTCGCGGTGGCTCTACCCGATATTAGACAGGTTTACCAGTTTCTTTGGCTCTTCAATGTATTTTATTCTCGCTTACTATTACATTTTTGGAGACAGAAAATCTCCTCTGTGGGAATCAACAAGAATAACAGCAGTCGTGTGAAATCCAGCTCGCTCTGTTCGTCCAAGAGAACCAGAAAGCAGGAAATACCGGCACTCAGACTGATCAGTTCTGTACTGATTTTTGCAACTGTCGTTCCGTATTTTTTGGTAACAGTTCTCTTCAATGCTCTTCTTTCGCTGTCACTCAACACACACTTTCGTCTGCACTGCTACTTGGCGGCTGATGTTTTTCAGCGGTATGTCTTCGTTATTTTGCGTCTTGGAACACTAAATACTTCAGGTTGCTTGGTTATGGTAGCACGCACCATAGGAGCACCGGCAATTTGACCACGTTCGAATTCACTTAGTTCTAACATAATGATCTCATAACTACACAGACCACTGTTTTGACCACGACTGACGCTTGCAACGCCGGCCGAAGTGGCCGTGCGGTTAAAGGCGCTGCAGTCTGGAACCGCAAGACCGCTACGGTCGCAGGTTCGAATCCTGCCTCGGGCATGGATGTTTGTGATGTCCTTAGGTTAGTTAGGTTTAACTAGTTCTAAGTTCTAGGGGACTAATGACCTCAGCAGTTGAGTCCCATAGTGCTCAGAGCCATTTGAACCATTTTGAACGCTTGCAACGCATTGAGCACATTGAATAGGTGCCATTCGTGCTCAAATACAACAGCGCAACGTGCAGGCTTGGCTAGCATCTGCATGTATGTTGAAACAGGTATATCTCGCGGTGTTTCCATATTTTTGTCCAGTCTCTGTGTATCACATGCAATTCCCCTCGCGATGTCCCCTCGGAAATTAGTTGAGGTGGAGAGATAGACCAGTATATCTTTTACGACCTCTGGTCTTACGCCATGTTACATCTCTACAAGTGATTCAGCATTGCTTCTAAGTGCACTGGATGATCCATGTACGAGGGTCACTCCAAAGGAATGCACACTATTTTTGTAAAAATACAGTTTTCATTCTGCATGTGTGAAAGTTTTACAGTGTGCAGATACATCTTTCCCACTTGTTTTCAAACTTACTTCAACCTGTTCCCGTGAGTGGCGCCGTCACAACATGTCTTCAAGATGGCTGCTACACTTGATTCCGTCAGAAGCAACCTGCTGTCATAGAATTCCTGTGTTGTGAAAACGAGACAGTGGGAAACATCCACAAGAAGTTGAAAAAGGTGTATGGAGATGCTGCTGTCGATCGCAGTACAGTTACTCGGTGGGCAAGCAGGTTACGTGATGAAAGCGGGCGCGGCAATATTGAGGATTGTCCTTTCAGCAGCAGGCCTCGTACTGCACACACTCCAGACAATGCGCAGGGAGTTAACGAATTAGTGACTGCTGACAGACGCATCGCAGTGAACGAATTTTCACGCTACGTTGTGATAGGGGAAGGAAGTGTTTACAGAATACTGAAAGTGTTGGCGTTAAAAAAGGTTTGTGCCAGGTGCGTTCCCAGGATGTTCACAGTGGCTCACAAAGAAACAAGAAAAACGATATGCAGCGAACTTTTCAACAGTACAAGAATGGTGGAGATGAATTTCTTGGAAGAAGTGTGACAGGTGATGAAACATGGCTCCATCATTTTTCACCAGAGACGAAGAGGCAATTATGCAAATTCACCCAAGAAAAAAATTCAAAACCACACCTTCTGCTGGACAAGTTAGGCTACAGTGTTTTTCGATTCCGAAGGACTCTTGCTTGAGGACATCATGCCAAGTGGAACCACCATAACTTATGGTGCATATGTGATGACACTGAAGAAACTTCAAGTTCGACTGAGTCGTGTTCGACCACATCGGCAAAAGCAGGATGTTTTGCTGTTGCACGACAATGCACGGCCACATGTCAGTCAAAAAACCATGGAAGCGATCACAAAACTCGGATGGACAACACTGAAACACCCGCCTTACAGTCCTGACCTGGCTCCATGTGACTATCATCTCTTTGGGAAACTGAAAGACTCTCTTCGTGGAACAAGGTTTGAAGATGATGACTCCCTTGTGCACGCTGCCGAACAGTGGCTCCAACAGATTGGTCCAGAATTATACTGTGCGGGTATAGAGGCGCTGATTCCAAGATGGCGTAAGGCAGTTGAGAGGGATGGAAATTATGTGGAGAAATGAAAATATTGTTCCTAAACTATGTATCTACACACTGTAAAACTTTCAAACATGTAGAATAAAAGATGGATTTTTTAAAAAAATAGTGTGCATTTCTTTTGGAGTGACCCTAGTGTAACACACTGAATAACTGCGTTGACAGTGTGGTCAGGGGAACACGAGATACGATAGCTTCTTTCTGCCATTCTGTTACGTCTCAACGTCGACCTCACGTCAGCAGTGAAGTGTGACATGACCGCCTGTTAGGTCTACACCATCTACACAGCTCCGAAGCTATCAGTGTGCTCTTGTAAGAGGACGATAGATTTTTTATTGGATCAGCTTACGATCATACGTGGCCTCAAACGAAATTTGTGGCTGCATTGAGATTTTCTTGCGAGGGAGGACGCAGCATGTTACCTTGGATGGGCAGTTACAGGAAAACAGAGAAGTAACTTCCGGTGTGCCTTAGCGAAGTGTGTTGCGACCCTTGCTGTTTATGTTGTGTATTAATGACGTGGTTCATAATTTCAGTAATAACCTCAGACTTTTTGCAGATGAACCATTGAAACGTTGACCATGCCGAGATGAGCTGGACTGCGTGCCCCAATGATACGCAGGACATAGATGGAACCACAACGGTTCGGTAATTAAGGAGAGACGAGACTAGCGTGTGGTTTCTGATAATGAAGGAGCAACCTTTTCAGCAGTTACGAGGACATCCTTCTGAATAACTGACTGATCTGGCGATGTAACATTAGCAAACATGGCCTTGTTATGTTAGTACTGTGAGCGGCTGGAAGTTATTTTTTCCCGAGCGCTTGCAGCTCTATTGTATGTTTAAATGACGGTGATACCCTGTAGGATAAAGTATTTTGGACATAGAATAGCCTCTTATTCGGATCTACGAATAGTGACAACTCAGAAAGACGTTGCCATCAAGGAAGCATTCTACAGATTTACAACTTAGAAAGTTAGGTCCCTTAACTGGATAGATAGGTTAGAGAGTTTAAAAAGAGAAATGGGTAAGTTGAAGTTACAGAGAGTGGGAATTAGTGAAGTGCGGTGGGAGGAAGAACACCATCTCTGGCTAGGTGAGTAGAGGGTTATAAATATAAAAGCGAATAGGAGTAATGCAGGAGTGGGTGCAATAATCAATAAGAAAATAAAAATGTGGGTAAGCTATTATGAACGGTATAGTGAATGCAATAGCGAAGCCAAGTTGGGGGACTAACCACAATAATACAGTGGTATAAATTCAAATGCCTACTGGCTCCACATATGATGAAGAGATTGAAAGAATGCGGAGATGACGAAAAAGGTTATTCAGTTAGTGAAGGGAGACGAAAATTTAATTGTGATGGGGACCTGGAATTTGATAGCAGAAAAAACAAGAGTTGTAAAAATAGTAGGAGAACATGGACTGGGGAAGGCTGGGAGGTGGCAATGAAAGGGGAGACTGACTGGTAGAATTTTGCACTGAGCACAGTTTAATCATTGGTAAAGGTTACTTTAAAAATAATGGAAGATGATTGTGTTCGTGGAAGATACCTGGAAACGCGGGAAGGTTTCAGATAGATTATGTAAGACAATTCTCTTAGTGCGAAATGTAAACAAACAGTGTTGTACTCAAATCACTTGACAGTTTCAGTTGGATATTGTCGACCTTGACAGTAGATTACGCTCACTCCATAGATATTCTTACTTTATAAAGAGGAAAGCAACGAGCATCGAGCGGGTACACGAACAGTGCTGGCAACCACAGTAAGGGATGGTAACCACGTTGTCAGCATGTCCGCAACGGACGACACAGCTCCACCCACTGTGTGGTTCGATGCTGAGCATGCCAGAGTACAGCATGGTCGGTTGAACGCCCTCTGCCGGAGGTGGATCAGCATCCATGCGGAGTCAGCTGGGCAGGAGTTCTCACCGCTACTGACTGGGACTGTTCATATTGCTCAGGAATGTAAAAAACCTCAGACTGGGCATCCTGAGTGACAAAATTTGCTTTCTTCTGATAGGACTTGATTTTTCAGGTCATCTCGGTGTGATTGATGAATGGTATGTGTCCGGGTCCGCTTCAGGTCCGCTTCCAGGTAAATGGATTGATCGAAGTGCGCCGGCCGCATGGGCTCTACGTTCACCGGACCTGACACCTCTTCATTCGTTTCATCCTTATCGGTTTCTCTAGCAGAGCTCAGTGCAAGAAACTGTGCCACAGCTGAACAAGTTACGCGTGGTCCTGGTTTAGATTTCTGGCGAGGTCGAAGAATTTCTTCGTTCGGGGACTGAGTGTTTGTGTTTTCCTGATGATTTCGTCTCGACTTCATCGACGCGCAGTTCGCTAAAGTGGCGTCAAATGGAAGGTCTTGCTCCAGGCAGCCGAACAACCCCAGATGGGGTCTTCCAGCCAATAAAGCCATACAATCATTTCATTTCATCGTAACCAATAGAAGCCACATCACCCTGTTTAGGTACACTACTGGCCATTAAAATTGCTGCACAAAGAAGAAATGCAGATGATAAACGGGTATTCATTGGACAAATATATTATACTAGAACTGATATCTCATTACATTTTCACGCAATTTGGGTTCATAGATCCTGAGAAATCAGTACCCAGAACAACCACCTCTGGCTGTAATAACGCCCTTGATACGCCTGAGCATTGTGTCAAACAGAGCTTGGATGGCGTGTCCAGGTACAGCTGCCCATGCAGCTTCAACACGATACCACAGTTCATCAAGAGAAGTGACTGGCGTACTGTGACGCGCCAGTTGCTCGGCCACCATTGACCAGACGTTTTCAGTTGGTGAGAGATCTGGAGAATGTGCTGGCGAGGGCAGCAGTCGAACGTTTTCTATATCCAGAAAGGCCCGTACAGGACCTGCAACATGCGGTCGTGCATTATCCTGCTGAAATGTAGGGTTTCGCAGGGATCGAATGAAGGGTAGAGCCACGGGTCATGACACATCTGAAATGTAACGTCCACTGTTCAAAGTGCCGTCAATGCGAACAAGAGGTGATCGAGACGTGTAACCAATGGCACCCCCTACCATCACGCCGCGCCGGGTGATACGCCAGTATGGCGATGACGAAGCGATGACGAATACACGCTTCCAATGTGCGTTTACCGCGATGTCGCCAAACACGGATGCGACCATCATAATGCTGTAAACAGAACCTGGATTCATCCGAAAAAATAACGTTTTATCATTCGTGCACCCAGGTTCGTCGTTGAGTACACCATTGCAGGCAGCGTCAAGGCTAACCGCAGCCATGGTCTCCGAGCTGATAGTCCATGCTGCTGCAAACGTCGAACTGTTCGTGCAGATGGTTGTTGTCTTGCAAACGTCCCCATCTGTTGACTCAGGGATCGAGACGTGGCTGCACGATCCGTTACAGCCATGCGGATAAGATGCCTGTCATCGCGACTGCTAGTGATACGAGGCCATCGGGATCCAGCACGGCGTTCCGTATTACCCTCCTGAACCCACCGATTCCATATTCTGCTAACAGTCATTGGATCTCGACCAACGCGAGCAGCATTGTCGCGATACGATAAACCGCAATCGCGATAGGCTACAAACCGACCTTTATCAAAGTCGGAAACGTGATGGTACGCATTTCTCCTCCTTACTCGAGGCATCACAACAACGTTTCACCAGGCAACGTCGGTCAACTGCTGTTTTTGTATGAAAAATCGGTTGGAAACTTTCCTCATATCAGTACGTTGTAGGTGTCGCCACCGGCGCCAACGTTGTGCAAATGATCTGAAAAGCTAATCAATCGCATGTCACAGCATGTTCTTCCTGTCGGTTAAATTTCGCGTCTGTAGCACGTCATCTTCGTGGTGTAGCAATTTTAATGGCCAGTAGTGTATAAGGTAAAATACACTCCTGGAAATTGAAATAAGAACACCGTGAATTCATTGTCCCAGGAAGGGGAAACTTTATTGACACATTCCTGGGGTCAGATACATCACATGATCACACTGACAGAACCACAGGCACATAGACACAGGCAACAGAGCATGCACAATGTCGGCACTAGTACAGTGTATATCCACCTTTCGCAGCAATGCAGGCTGCTATTCTCCCATGGAGACGATCGTAGAGATGCTGGATGTAGTCCTGTGGAACGGCTTGCCATGCCATTTCCACCTGGCGCCTCAGTTGGACCAGCGTTCGTGCTGGACGTGCAGACCGCGTGAGACGACGCTTCATCCAGTCCCAAACATGCTCAATGGGGGACAGATCCGGAGATCTTGCTGGCCAGGGTAGTTGACTTACACCTTCTAGAGCACGTTGGGTGGCACGGGATACATGCGGACGTGCATTGTCCTGTTGGAACAGCAAGTTCCCTTGCCGGTCTAGGAATGGTAGAACGATGGGTTCGATGACGGTTTGGATGTACCGTGCACTATTCAGTGTCCCATCGACGATCACCAGTGGTGTACGGCCAGTGTAGGAGATCGCTCCCCACACCATGATGCCGGGTGTTGGCCCTGTGTGCCTCGGTCGTATGCAGTCCTGATTGTGGCGCTCACCTGCACGGCGCCAAACACGCATACGACCATCATTGGCACCAAGGCAGAAGCGACTCTCATCGCTGAAGACGACACGTCTCCATTCGTCCCTCCATTCACGCCTGTCGCGACACCACTGGAGGCGGGCTGCACGATGTTGGGGCGTGAGCGGAAGACGGCCTAAGGGTGTGCGGGACCGTAGCCCAGCTTCATGGAGACGGTTGCGAATGGTCCTCGCCGATACCCCAGGAGCAACAGTGTCCCTAATTTGCTGGGAAGTGGCGGTGCGGTCCCCTACGGCACTGCGTAGGATCCTACGGTCTTGGCGTGCATCCGTGCGTCGCTGCGGTCCGGTCCCAGGTCGACGGGCACGTGCACCTTCCGCCGACCACTGGCGACAACATCGATGTACTGTGGAGACCTCACGCCCCACGTGTTGAGCAATTCGGCGGTACATCCACCCGGCCTCCCGCATGCCCACTATACGCCCACGCTCAAAGTCCGTCAACTGCACATACGGTTCACGTCCACGCTGTCGCGGCATGCTACCAGTGTTAAAGACTGCGATGGAGCTCCGTATGCCACGGCAAACTGGCTGACACTGACGGCGGCGGTGCACAAATGCTGCGCAGCTAGCGCCATTCGACGGCCAACACCGCGGTTCCTGGTGTGTCCGCTGTGCCGTGCGTGTGATCATTGCTTGTACAGCCCTCTCGCAGTGTCCGGAGCAAGTATGGTGGGTCTGACACACCGGTGTCAATGTGTTCTTTTTTCCATTTCCAGGAGTGTAGTTGACATACCTCGCTACAAATATGACACCGATATAAGATCTGTAATTCGTGTGAATAAATCTGTATGAATTTTCAGTTTTGTTAAGTCCTTGTAGAAACATACTGCGTGTTTAAACAGCGCAGTTTGAGCAGATATAGGCCGTTTTCTGTAACAACGTTTACAGCAGCCGGCAGATCCAGCGTGCCATAAAAGCGGTGACGCATAGGCCATGGCCGGCACTGAAAGAAGGGAAACCTGACGCTACGTCAGTTAGCCCACGTGCAAGCAACGGATGTTAGCCCACGTGCAAGCAACGGATAGCAGTAATCGGTCGCCAGGTCGCGCGATCCGCCCGCAGACCGCTCTTATTAGAGCAACTTGCAGACCGCTCGTATATAAGCGACTCGCAGATCGCAGCAGTGGATCGCTGATCGCTCGTAATTCCAGTGTAATCTGATGAATCGCATGCCATTAAGAGTGCAAGAGGAATTCCACTGTTCAACCAGAGGAAACAGCGGATAGCTGGAAAGAAGACATTTAAGGCCTGAGTGGGGAGAAGGAACTGTCTGATGACATGACAGAACAAGAAGTCGGTGTCAATATGGAAGATTTAAGGAGTGCTACATTAGAGTCAGAGTTTAACAGAGCCTTGGAAGACTTTGTAAGGTGCCTCTTACGTGAGGAAGACGTTTTTACCAGTTTTAATAAATTATTGTCTCTTATTGATGTATTCACGATAGTTAGGAAGTGCTGTCGTCCGTAGCCGGCCATGAGTCGGAGAGCATTTCCCACACTGGCTGGCTAGCTGACGAAGGGACCATATGTCGCGTGTAGTAGGGTGGGGCTCGGCGCTGGAACATAGCAACAAGCGTCAGCCTGGGAAATATACATGACGGGAAGTACCGCCATCTTGGTGCCAAAGTCACCGATTTTGTTTATTTATATTTAATAATTAAAGTCATTTATGACAACATGAATACTAGGAGGAGCCTCTGGATGTTTAAAGCTATTTAACATAATTTTACCTCGTTAAAATTCACACCGGCTCATTAACAAATGCATATCTTAGTAAGTACGAACTTGATCGGAAATCCACGAACTGTGAGTAAGAGATACGGACTGCGCGCCAAAGTCGGCAGTCGGCGTTAAGAGCTCTTCCTGTCTTGTTCGATGGTAGCCATGCTCTCGGTTACGAGTAGTTTGTGACATGAGTGTTTCATTATTGATCTAATCGGAATGAAAGTGATATTACGGCATTCACAATGTTAATTTCGAGTAAATAGATACCTCATAATTGATCGACAGCAATTTCAGATAATTAGCTTCCACCGACAGAGACATCCAATGCGCCAATGAAGAATCTGCACGGGACGACATTTACGAGAGCTGCACCGCGCACAGGTAGGAGGAAATCCGACGACACGACCCACCAAGGAGGATCAAGGAAGGTCCGACTTATATTCGCAAATTCCGGGTGGAAATGCTGACCAGTTATAACGTCACATATACCACTCTCTACGGACTCGCGGCTAAGCTGAGTAATATCAGTATCAGTTTAGAAGCGAGGGGATCCTGCAACTTGCAATCAAATAAGGTGGGAGGCACAGATAACATTCCTGCAGAATTTCAGAAATCAGTGGGAGAAGCGGCAACGAAACGACTATTCAAGTTGATTGTACAGTGGCCAGTCACATTAAGGTGACCACCTGTTAAAAGCCTGAACAGCAACCTTTTGCAGGGCGGACCGCTGCGTGATGTGCAGAAAGAGTCTGTGATGTCCCGGGAAATACTGGCAGGGATGAGGAGCCTTGCTGACCCCAGTGTCGTGGCCAACTGCACTAGGTTTCTCGATTGAGGAACCACGGTGCATACAGCCTGATCGAGGTCGTCCCACAGATTCTTGAATGGGTTTTAATCCAGGGGAGACTGGTGGTCAAGGGAGAATGGTAAACTAGCCCTGTTGCTCTTCGAACCACGAATGTGCACTGTGAGTTATGTGGCACTTTGCATTGTCCTGCTGGTAGATGTCATTGTTCCGAGAAAAAACAAGCAGAATGAAGGAGTGGACATGGTCCTCCAGAATAGATAGATACACTATTGGCCATTAAAATTGCCACCCCACTGTCGCACTGTATAGCAATGACTCGTCCGCAATATTGGTCGCGCCAGACCGCTCGTGAAATTTTTTTTTTTTATTTGACTTAAAAGAAGTTACCATGTTCCTCATGTTTAGGTTGAGAGAGTATAGCCTCAATAGAATAAAGACCTCAAAGTCCTTCTCAGACACACAGACGCGAAATTTAACCGACAGGAAGAAGATGCTGTGATATGCAAATGATTAGCTTTTCAGAGCGTTCACACAAGGTTGGCGCCGGTGGCGACACCTACAACGTGCTGACGTGAGGAACGTTTCCAACCGATTTCTCATGCACAAACAGCTGTTGATCGGCGTTGCCTGGGTGAAACGTTGTTGTGATGCCTCGTGTAAGGAGGAGAAATGCGTACCATCACGTTTCCGACTTTGATGAAGGTCGGATTGTAGCCTATCGCGATTGCGGTTTATCCTATCGCGACATTGCTGCTCGCGTTGGTCGAGATACAGTGACTGTTATCAGAATGTGGAATCGGTGGGTTCAGGAGGGTAATACGGAACGCCGTGCTGGATCCCAACGGCCTCGTATCACTAGCAGTCGAGATGACATGCATCTTATCAGCATGGCTGTAACGGATCGTGCAGCCACGTCTCGATCCCTGAGTCAACAGATGGGGACGTTTGAAAGACAACAACCATCTGCACGAACAGTTCGACGACGTTTGCAGGAGCATGGACTATCAGCTCGGAGACCATGGCTGCGGTTACCCTTGACGCTGCATCACAGACAGGGGCGCCTGCGATGGTGTACTCAACGACGAACCTGGGTGCACGAATGGGAAAACGTCATTTTTTCGGATGAATCCAGGTTCTTTTTACAGCATCATGATGGTCGCATCCGTGTTTTGCGACATCGCGGTGAACGCACATTGGAAACGTGTATTCGGCATCGCCATACTGGCGTATCACCCGACGTGATGGTGGAGTGTGCGATTGGTTACACGTCACGGTCACCTCTTGTTCGCATTGACGGCACTTTGAACAGTGGACGTTACATTTCAGATGTGTTACGAAACGTGGCTCTACCCTTCATTCGATCCCTGCAAAACCCTACATTTCAGCAGGATAATGCACGATCGCATGTTGCAGGTGCTGTACGGGCCTTTCTGGATACAGAAAATGTTCGACTGCTGCCCTGGCCAGCACATTCTCCAGATCTCTCACCAATTGAAAACGTCTTGGTCAATGGTGGCCGAGCAACTGGCTCGTCACGATACGCCAGTCACTACTCTTGATGACCTGTGGTACCGTGTTGAAGCTGCATGGGCAACTGTACCTGTACACGCCATCCAAGCTCTGTTTGACTCAATGCTCAGGCGTATCAAGGGCGTTATTACGGCCAGAGGTGGTTGTTCTGGGTACTGATTTCTCAGGATCTATGCACCCAAATTGCGTGAAAATGTAATTACATGTCATTTCTAGTATAATATATTTGTTCAGTGAATACTCGTTTATCATCTGCATTTATTCTTGTTGTAGTAATTTTAATGGCCAGTAGTGTAGCACCCACAAAAACCCGAAGATAGCAAGAGCACAGTCTGCTTTAGGTCTTATTCATCCAAGTTACTGACAAGAATAATAGAGAAATGAAAAAGATAACTGAGGACCTGGATCAGAAGAGGATTAATTTTGTTGCAGTAACTCTAAAGACACCAGAGAGGCAGTTCTGACATAGCGCAAGATAATTTAAGCGAGAGCTAAGAAAAACAAAGACACGTTCACAAGATTTATCGACCTAGAAGAAGCGTTAGATAACCTAAAGAGGTGCAAAATGTTCGGAATTCTCAGAAAAATAAGAGTAAGCTACAGGGGAAGACGGATAACATACAATATGTACGAAAACCAAGAGAGTGAAATAAGAGTGGAAGACCTCGAATAAACTGCTGAGGTTAAAAAGAATATAGACAGGGATGTGTCTTTCGCATCTGCTGTTCAGTCTATACATCGAAGAAGCAGTGACAGAAACAAAAGAATGGAATAGGGGTCAAATTCAGGGTGAAAAGTAATCAATAATAAAATTCGCTGATGGCATTGCTGTCCCAGGGGAAAGTGAGGAAGAACTGCATAAACAGATGAACAGTCAAATGAACACACACTATGGACTGAGAGTAAACCGAAGACAGACGAAAGTAATGAGGAATAGCAGAAAGGTGACTTAAAATTGAAATTGGGGACCACCAAGAAGATGAAGGAATTCTGCAATTTCAGAAGCAAAATAATACATCGCAAACGCCGCAAGGAAGACATAAAAACAGAGTAACGTAGGTAAAGAAGGCATTCCTTGCCGACAGAAGTCGGCTAGTATCAAATATCGGCCTTAATCTGACGGAAGGTGTTTCTGAGAATGGACCTTTGGAGCACAGCATCATGGACAAGGGATTGTGGAAAAAGAATAGAATCTAACCATTTGAGATGTGGTGCTACAGAAGGATGTTGACAATTATGTAGAATGATAAGAAATAAGCAGGTGCTCCGCAGAATCGGAGATGTAAGGTACATGTGAAAAGTGTCAACACTGATTTTATTGCAACGCTGCCGTTCACAGATGAGGCGTCGTTCAACGAGATCAGATTGTAAATTTTCACAATCGGCACGTATGGGCAGACGACACTCCTCACGCACGTGCTGAAGCAAGTCATCAACAAAGATATACTGTCAGTTTTTGGGCCAGCATTGTTGGGAACTGTTTGGTAAGGCCCCACCTTCTTCCACCCAGGCTCAACGGACAAAATTATCATAATTTCGTAGATAATGTTCGACCCGATCTGTTAGCAGATTTGCCTATAGCTGTGCGAGAAAACATCCTCATTTTAGTATTAACGCCCTTCGGCTGCTAAATAACAGATTCGGTGACACATGGAGAGGTAGAAATGGACCAATTGCCTGGCCTCCACGCTCTCCGGACCTAAACCCACTGGAGTTGTATTTGTGGGGGCAATTGAAAGCTCGTGTGTATGGAACCACAGTACAAGGTTCAAATGGTTCAAATGGCTCTGAGCACTATGGGACTTAACATCTACGGTCATCAGTCCCCTAGAACTTAGAACTACTTAAATCTCACTAACCTAAGGACAGCACACAACACCCAGTCATCACGAGGCGGAGAAAATCCCTGACCCCGCCGGGAATCGAACCCGGGAACCCGGGCGTGGGAAGCGAGAACGCTACCGCACGACCACGAGTTGCGGACACACAGTACAAGATTTTCGGAGTCTCCGTGCCAGTGTTATGGAAGGCTGCGAAACCATTCGCAATACTCCAGGGCAACATCAGAGCATCCGAGATTCACTATGAGTTCGGGTTGATGCCTGTATCAATGCCCACCGAGGGCATATTGAACATCTCCTGTGAGAAAGAGTTGGATGTGGTATGCTGGCGCATTCTGTTCGTGTGTGTTTTTCACGGAGGAAATGAATTGTAACATGGAAACAAAGCGTTTCCAGACCCATGTTTGTATAACATAATTCCTTCCTCTACGTGTGAGGAATGTATCCTGCAGTTTGTGCCGTACAGTTTTGTTACATCCGGTATGTAAACTTCATGTAGAATTACGTGGTTTGAGAGCCCTATGTCAGTAGTATTAGCCCATTTTTGAGCACTAGCACCGCTGCAGCTCCACATTCCTGATACAGACAAATAGTTTACAGCACATGAGAACTGGACGACAGATGACAAGTCACTATCACTTAACTATGGTAGATTCTACTCATTGTATTGGAGTACCCAATCTGGTAATGTGTCTCCTACACTTGTATGCTGTTACTCTGTCGATTTTGCTAACATTGGATCGGAAGGACCTTGGGCCGCAATGGTTCGGGCGACTTCATAGCGGCGAGTGCTCAGTAAGAGTCTGTGATGTGGTGTCAGTTAACGAATAGCTTATAGGACAGTCGCTGTATGGTGTTGGTAACGTTTCTGTAATTAAAACAGGAGGGGGAGGCGGGACATTGCTTTCCACAATCCCGTCAGCGGTTCAGTCTGTCCGTCGTGCTCAGGTACTCTGTCTACACACATCACATAACATACCATTAAATTGTCCCATTACGTTGTTATGCTATGACATCATTAACTTATATACAGCACTCGTGGGTATCACATAACATTCTCACGAAACTACACTATCAGTCTACATTAACAGAAGCAGACTGCTTCGGAGCAGGGGTATGTGGGTCGTGGTCGTGGGTCATGGGGCGGGAATCGTGGGGTGAGGGGTGTTTCATGCTGGACAGCATATGATAATGTGCATGCAAATTTAAACTTGCACGCCCTTGGCTGCAGCATGAGGGCACTTAGTGTGTAGAGTGCTTCTTACAAATTGCAGAAGTGCAGGAGGAGAGGGGGGGGGAGGGGTACCTTGGAATATGGCAGGATGTCATGATTCCTGGACTGGCCTTGGAGGTACGGAATTGCTGATGCTGCCGTCAGCAAAACATGACACGTGCAATCGCCTCAACTGTGGAATGACACAACAGGTAAGAATACGCTGATGCTGATGTCAGGACATTCTCCTCCAGAACTGTCCTTTCCACCCTGCTGGGACTCATTTTGTAACAGAGTTGCTCCAGTAAATGGTGAGTCTAAAAATACTTTTGTATGGAATACCTTAACTAATAACCTGTTCATTGATTTTATGTTATGTTGCTACAAGGAAGAGTTATTCTGAAAGAAAAGCACGATTTCCTCCTTCAATCACAGTTTGTTGTATGACAACTAGAACTTAACTTCATGCTGGCGTGCTGCTATCAATCCTCTCTCCCAGTGCTGAGCGATATACGTGTGGATGGTTGCCTCACATACACACATACATATCCCCGTCCCCTATTACGAGGGTTGCCCAGAAAGTGATGCACCGCATTCTTTTTCTTCAACAATTCTTTATTGGACATAATGAGATTTACACAAATGAAAGAATGGTGTTCCATCACCACACCCTATTTTTCCACGTAATCTCCATCCCGTTCTATGTCCTTCCTCCAGCGCGAAACAAGGGCGTGTATGCCCTGTCGGTACCAATCCTTGTCCTGGTGGCGGAGCCAGTGCTTCACTGCGTGAGTCACCTCCTCTTCGTCCTCCAAATGTCTTCCACGAATGGCAGCCTTTAATGGCTCAAACAAGTACGAGTCCGAGGGGGCTAGGTCAGGTGTGTGAGATGTGACAGCCACGGATTGTCTCCCCGACCTCTGCAAATCGTGGAGCTCCGCCGAACAGCCTTCTGATGACCTCGCCCTCTGACTAACTGTACTTCTGTCGACAGCAGATACTCCGTAGACTTTGCAACATTCCCCACAGTTTCTCTCTCTCTGTAGTGAGAAATTCAATGTCGGCACTTTGCTCGTAACGTACATCGCCTACAGATGCAATTTTGAAACTGTCCAGCAGCTATGCTATTTGGGGGAAGTGACGGAAACTTGGCGCGCTTACTCAAGAGGCTTCAGCTAATATATACGTAACGTTTCGCATTCGTAGCATTAATTCCTGCAGAGAAAAAAGAAATGCTGTGCACTACTTTCTGGGCCGGCCGGTGTGGCCGAGCGGTTCTAGGCGCTTCAGTCCGGAACCGCGCTGCTGCTACGGTCGCAGGTTCGAATCCTGCCTCGGGCACGGATGTGTGTGATGTCCTTAGGTTAGTTAGGTTTAAGTAGTTCTAAGTTCTAGGGGACTGATGACCTCAGATGTCAAGTCCCATAGTGCTCAGAGCCATTTGAACTACTTTCTGGGCAACCCTCGTACAGTAATAAGTGGATATCATCATCCTTACGGTGGCTGCAGAAAGTGCATAACCTAATCGGGTTGGGGTCGCACACCTATACCTTCGTGCACAACATAATGCTAAGTTGGTGGTTCAAATGGCTCTGAGCACTATGGGACTCAACTGCTGTGGTCATAAGTCCCCTAGAACTTAGAACTACTTAAACCTAACTAACCTAAGGACAGCACACAACACCCAGCCATCACGAGGCAGAGAAAATCCCTGACCCCGCCGGGAATCGAACCCGGGAACCCGGGCGTGGGAAGCGAGAACGCTACCGCACGACCACGAGATGCGGGCATAATGCTAAGTAACGGTCAACAGACCACGTGGTGTCTTATCGTCAACTCTTTGAGTGCGGTATCTGTTAGCACAGTCTAAGAACAACACAGAGGTAAACATTTAATCATAGTTCACCTCTGTCTGAGTTTGACCGCCTACAAACAACAGATGTGTGAGGTTTACCACTTGACAACATACACTGGAGTCTGCCGTTGTGGAATTTGCCAAAGATTCTCTGTCCTTGATCGTCCGGTTAATGAGCCGACATCGTTCTGTTGATGTTACATTTGCATTTTTTCTTATATGACAATCATTGCCATTTGACAAGTATTCTCGAGTATGCAGGTGACTGCCGTGTGTAGATGATGCAAGCGGATTGGAGTGCCGCTGGCTTGCTTGGGAAAATTTTGTGCAGCACGTCTGCGATAAGAGCATTCAACTCGCGTGTCAATGGTTTTATGATTTGTTAGCCTATTGCTCTTCCTTTGAATTTTCTCTAATTTACAGAAGACAGTATAATAGTGTAAAATATGTGTTTCCTAACGTCGGTCCAAATGGGAAGTCAGATGGGAGACGAAGAAGACGCTGTGCAGTTCCTGCGGTAAAGGCTGGAGCCACGGGGTCCGTGAGCACAGCTCCTGCCGATCGATTTCGCTCTGCTCGCCTTATCACGTAAATCCTACAGAGCTCCGCACAAAAAGCGCCAAGAGATTGCAGTGAAGGCGGCCTCTGGACAATGAAGCCGTGAGCCGAGAAATATAATGTGGTCTCGCGTGGCTTGATCGTCAGGTACAGTCCACAAGTAGTGTGGAGCTTTTTAAAGCCAGCTCTCAGTAAAAGAAGCCATTCTCACTTTGCAACGCTGTCGTGATCGTCTTACATGGTTGAAAATAGAAGAACTGCCAGTTTGAAAATTTCTCTGTTTTACGAGATTTCGGTCTGTATCCGTCCTAAACTTTGGCTTCAATGTATTTTTCAAATGAAAAGATCTAGATTGTTCTATAAGGTCCTCCAGCTTTTACCAGTATTCTCGAATATTAACCAATATTTTTGAATCTTTTAGAAGATTCTCGTATGTTCTAGAACATAACTTGGAAAAGACGCGTGTCGCATTCTAAAGAACACCATAGAAACGGAAACGTTAACCATAAAAGAAAAAGACAAGCCGGTATTAATACCACAAATTCTATTCATTTTAACTAACTTACCATTCAGCTTTAAAAGGCTCTAATCTCCAATACGATAAGCGTACAAGATGACTATTCGCAGCTCGTGGTCTAGGAGCTGGTGTTGCTGCCTCTGGATCACGGGGCCCCGGGTTCGATTCCCGGCCGGGTTGGGGATTTTCTCTGCCCGGGGACTGGGTGTTTGTGTTGTCCTCATCATTTCATCATCGTTTGTGACTAGATTGGATTGTGAAAATAAAATGGAATGAGTAAAAATTGCGATTGTGTACGGGCGCTGATGACTGCGCAGTTGAGCGCCCCACAAACCAATCATCATCACAGTATGACTATCAATAAAGCAGAAGGGAAGACATTCCAGTGTTGCGAAGTGAGTGTGAAAGAATCACGTTTCTCGCATGTTTCGCGTGTTGGATTCCCACAAAAATTATTCCTCTTCGCACCGCCAACAAAAATGTCAAATGTAGTCTATAAGAGTACTAGCTGAGAACCGGGCATTGCTCGACTATGTATTTATTCCAGTCTACTATTAGACTATCTCCTCCTTCGCCTTCTCTCCGTCCACCTCCAGCTCTCTCTCTCTCTTTGTCCACCATCTCCACACCCCACTCTTTGTTCATCTCCTCCTGCCGCTTTCTCTGTCCATTTCCCTTCCCCCGCTCTCTGTTGATGTCCTCCTCCCCCCTCCGTCCATCTGCTCGCTCCCCGTCTGTCCATCTCATCCTCTCCCTTCTCTCTGTCAATTTCCTTCTACCTTTTCTTTGCATCTACTCCTCGAATCTGTGACTATCTCCTCCCCCTCGCTGTATGTCCATCTCCTCGTCCGCCTCTCTCTCACCACGTTATTATACTTACCCTAATAGTTGGCTGGTGATTCTCACCTCTTTCCAGACTGTAACTAACAATGTACCAAATTTGACCGAAATAGTTACAGGGGCTTATGTTGAGCTTTTTCCTTATGTCTTTGCCCGCATACGCCCATATCAAGTGTATTACACAAGTATGTAACGTATTTCACGCGTATTTGTACACATATTTCACCTGTACGTTTACAGAATTTTAGCCTACAATCTCATTTTCACATAAGTCAATGTTTCGTATCCCGTAAACGATATGCTGTACAATGATATAATTTTGGAGCTTATCCAGTGGTATATGTGCCTACTGTCTACGAAATGTGTTGTGCATAGAGTTACTACGAGCAGTAAAGAAGGTATAAATTAAAAAGTCGTGTATGATGTGGCAGTTTCTTACGCATCTCAGTGTTTATGGCGTCATTATCTCGTGAACTACGTGTCGTACAGCGATATACTTTTCTAGGTGCATTCAGCGGCGTACACGGATACTGTCCGCGAAGTGTGATGCGAGTAGGTTTAGCATCAAAGAAGTAATAAAATAAAAATTGATGCTTAATGCGGTAGTTTTTGACACATCTCAGTGTTTATGACCTCATATCTCCTGAAGTAAGTGCCGTACAATAATGTAATTTTTCTGGTGCGTTCAGTAGTGTATGTGAATACTGATGGCAAAATGTGTCATGGATATGACAGGTAGTAAAAATGTAATAAATTAAAACGCCATGTTTCGAGTGGCAGCGAAAATGTAATAAGCGATAAACGTTTTTCCTTTCTTCATTTTGTGGGGGTAATCAGTGGGAAAATGTTCCTTAAAGGTTTGAAATTATATGTTAAGTTTGTTGCAAGATTCTAAGTGCTCTCATTCTCAAATACTGGATGATGAGAGTCGTGGGCTACACAGCTTTTTCAACCCCACCCCTGACCCGTTGATAGGTGGGTGAATCTTGCGCCCCACAATTATTCTTTGCAGACGGTAAGTGAATGGTTGAAACAAGTCCAGGTGTTGTTTCAACCATTCACTTACCGTCTGCAAAGAATCTCGTGAAGTCTAGTAGACAATTCCGCATTCTGAATACTTTAAACCAGATAATGTAGTAGTGAATCGGAAATATGTGCGTTTCATCATCTGACTTGTATCGCATGCAATTCATTCAAAGTATCCACACAAATTATATATATATATATATAATTTGTGTAATATATATATATATATATATATATATATATATATATATATATATATATATATATATATATACGTGGATTGTGGACTGTGCGTGAGAAGTTAAAAAGAACAGGGTATTACGTAGATGTTTCTTTAGCCAGTGCTAAGCGACATTCGTTGTTGTGTAAAGAGCGATGCCAGTGGGCAGTGGATGACCGGAAATAAGTGATTTGGAGTGGGGAGTAACGCTATGCTCTCCGGAAATCCGATGGAAGTGTTTGTGTTTGGCGAATCCTGGAAAAAGCCACCTACCATCGTGTGTAGCGGAGGAGGTGGTGTTACGGTATGGGGGTGTTTTTCGTGATTTGGGTGTGGTCCCCTCATTGCCGTTAAGAGAAAATGCTAAACGCGATATAAACACGTTTTACAGCATTGTGTATTGTGTACAGTAGAGGAACAGTTTGGAGACTATGGCCGGCCGCGGTGGTCGGGCGGTTCTAGGCGCTCCAGTCCGGAACCACGCGGCTGCCATGGTCGCAGATTCGAATCCTGCCTCGGGCATGGATGTGTGTGATGTCCTTAGGTTAGTTAGCTTTAAGTACTTCTAAGTTCTAGGGGACTGATGACCTCAGACGTTAAGTCCCATAGTGCTCAGAGCCATTTTCTTGATCTAGTGTATAAACATATGCAAACATATTAGATAACTTTAGGTGATGACACGTAGGTGCGACGTTGTGGCCCCATCGTAACTGATGCAAAGTCTCAATAGCAAGCTAAGTTGAAGCGAAGTTTCTTGGCTGCCTGCACCTGATGAAATGGGCAGAATCTGTAGCGGAGCTCGTAGAGCTGCACAGCACCAGCTAGAGGGCGCTGCCGTCGGTGTCTCGTGGTAGTGCCAACCTTTGAAACTATGTGGCATCGTTACTATCGATACCACAGTTTTCAATGGAGAGACGTCTACGGACGTTAAAGTAACCTCTGGCGTGCCACAGGGGAGTGTTATGGGACCATTGCTTTTCACAATATACTGTATATAAATTACCTAGTAGATAGTGTCGGAAGTTCCATGCAGCTTTTCGCGGATGAGGCAGTAGTACACAGAGAAGTTGCAGCATTAGAAAATTGCAGCGAAATGTAGGAAGATCTGCAGCGGTTAGGCATTTGGTGCAGGGAGTGGCAACTGACCCTTAACATAGACAAATGTAATGTATTGCGAATACATAGAAAGAAGGATCCTTTATTGTATGATTATATGATAGCGGAACAAACACTGGTAGCAGTTACTTCCGTAAAATATCTGGGAGTAGGCGTACGGAACGATTTGAAGTGGAATGATCATATAAAATTAATTGTTGGTAAGGCGGGTGCCAGGTTGAGATTCATTGGGAGAGTCCTTAGAAAATGTAGTCCATCAACAAAGGAAGTGGCTTACAAAACACTCGTTCGACCTATACTTGAGTATTGCTCATCCATGTGGCATCCGTACCAGGTCGGGTTGACGGAGGAGATAGAGAAGATCCAAAGAAGAGCGGCGCGTTTCGTCACAGGGTCATTTGGTAAGCGTGATAGCGTTACGGAGACGTTTAGCAAACTCAAGTGGCAGACTCTGCAAGAGAGGCGCTCTGCATCGCGGTGTAGCTTGCTGTCCAGGTTCCGAGAGGGTGCGTTTCTGGATGAGGTATCGAATATATTGCTTCCCCCTACTTATACCTCTCGAGGAGATCACGAATGTAAAATTAGAGTGATTCGAGCGCGCCCGGAGGCTTTCCGGCAGTCGTTCTTCCCGCGAACCATGCGCGACTGGATCAGGAAAGGGAGGTAATGACAGTGGCACGTAAAGTGCCCTCCGCCACACACCGTTGGGTGTCTTGCGGAGTATAAATGTAGATGTAGATACAAATAAATATGTATAACGCTACTTGTAAAAGCGCAGAACTAAACGCACTGCTCAAGTCACAGGCGACGACGGGCGATTTGGTATTGCAAGTTCTGCTGCGCGCCTCCACGTGTTGCTGCCGAAGTGTCAGCCCTAAAGCTATTCCGAACAGTGCTGCAGACCGGTGATTCCACTTGTTGTGATCTCGAGTCGGGGGTGGTGGGGAGGAGAGGGAGAGGGCGAGGGGGAGGGGACACGTGGGCTGGCGGCCGATCGATGGCAGGTGTCGTCGCGACGGCAAGGAGACGGCTGGCTGGACCGGCGCCAGGCGAGCAGTGTCGGCCGTAGCTGCAGCCGGGGCGCCGCCGGCTCTGGGACACGTGCGGACCAGAGGGCGAGGGGGAAAGCACGCCGCTCACACTGCCCCGGGCTCACAGCGCTGCGCCACAGGCAGTCGCAGCAAGCGCGCTCTAGCGCAGCCGAAACGTCGACGGGTATTATTGTAGACATCGATGGGTATTGTTGTTGCTCTTGCGACATTTATAAAATCTGTGTGTGTGTTCCTAAGGGAGGTCATCGCGCACTAGACTTACACACTACTTAAACTAACTTAAACTAACCTATTCTAAGAACAACACACCCATGCCCGAGGTAGGACTCGAACCTCCGGCGGGAGGACTCGAACCTCCGGCGGGAGGGGCCGCGAAGTCAGTGACATGGCGCCTCTAACCGCGCGGCCGACGTTTATTCCAGACTATGAACGTAAACTTCTGATACGAAGCCTCTACGGAAAAACGCAAATGCTGAAAGAAGCCCTCTGTAGGAACATACGAGGCAGTAGTGACCCTGCTACGTGTCTCAGAGGATAGGCTACGGAAAGGCAACCCAACGTGTACAGATTTACAGATTTAGGGGAAGATTTTGACAATGTTGTCTCCAGTACACTCTTTGAAATTCTGAAGGTGGCAGATTTACACTACAGGCCATTAAAATTGCTACACCAAGAAGGAATGCAGATGATAAACGGGTATTCATTGGACGAATATACTAGAACTGACATGTGATTACATTTTCACCCAATTTGGGAGCACAGATCCTGAGAAATCAGTACCCAGAAGAACCACCTCTGGCCGTAATAACAGAGCTAGGATGGCGTGTACAGCCCATGCACCTTCAACACGATACCACAGTTCATCAAGAGTAGTGACTGGCGTATTGTGACGACCCAGTTGCTCGGCCACCATTGACCAGACGTTTTCAGTTGGTGAGAGATCTGGAGAATGTGCTGGTCAGGGCAGCAGTCGAACATTTTCTGTATCCAGAAAGGCCCGTACACGACTTGCAATTTGCGGTCGTGCATTATCCTGCTGAAATGTAGGGTTTCGCAGGGATCGAATGAAGGGTAGAGCCACGGGTCGTAACACACATGAAATGTAAAGTCCACTGTTCAAATTGGAACAAGAGGTAACTGAGACGTGTAACCAGTGGCACCCTATAGCATGACGCCGGGTGATACTCCAGTATGGTGATGACGAATACATGCTTCCAACGTGCGTTCACCGTGATGTCGCAAAACACGGATGCGACCATCATGAAGCTGTAAACAGAACCTGGATTCATCCGAAAAATGACGTTTTGCCATTCGTGCACCCAGGTTCGTCGCTGAGTACACCATAGCAGGCGCTCCTGTCTGTGATGCAGCGTCAAGGGTAACCGCAGCCATTGTCTGCGAGCTGATATTCCATGCTGCTGCAAACGTCGTCGAACTGTTCGTGCAGATGGTTGTTGTCTTGCAAACGTCCCCATCTATTGACTCAGGGATCGAGACACGACTGCACGATCCGTTACAGCCATGCGGATAAGATACCTCTCATCTCGACTGCTAGTGATACGAGGCCGTTGGGATCCAGCACGGTGTTCCGTATTAGCCTCCTGAACCCACCGATTCCACATTCTGCTAACAGTCATTGGATCCCGACCAACGCGAGCAGCAATGTCGCGATACGATAAACCGCAATCGCGATAGGCTACAATCCGACCTTTATCAAAGTCGGAAACGTGATGGTACGCATTTCTCCTCCTTACACGAGGCATCACAACAACGTTTCACCAGGCAACGCCGGTCAACTGCTGTTTGTGTATGAGAAATCGGTTGGAAACTTTCCTCATGTCAGCACGTTGTAGGTGTCGCAACCGGCGCCAACTTTGTGTGAATGCTGTGAAAAGCTAATCATTTGCATATCACAGCATCTTCCTGTCCGTTAAATTTCGCGTCTTTAGCACGTGATCTTCGTGGTGTAGCAATTTTAATGGCCAGTAGTGTAATACACAGTCTATAACTTGTGCAGAAACCAGACGGCAATTATAAGAGTCGTGGGACCTGAAAGTGCTGGAGTACTTGAAAAGTGAGCGGGACAGGGTTGTAGCCTGTCCTCGACGTTATTCAATTTGTACATGGAGCAAGCAGTAATCGGAACCGAGGAGAACTATAGAAAGGGAGATAAAGTTCAGGGAGAAGAAATAGAAACTTTGAGGTATGGCAATGACATCGTATTCCTGTCAGAGACGGCAAACCACATGGAAGAGCATTTGGACGGAATCGATAGTGTTTTGAAAAGAGGTTATAGGACGAACGCAAAACGAGTATAATGGAACGCAATCGAATTAAATCCGGCAATGCAGAGGGAATTACAGTAGGGAAGGAAACGCTAAAAGTGCTAGGTGAGTACTGCCATTTGGGCAGCAAACTAACTGATAATGGTCCCTCTATACAGGATATAAAATGCAGGATGGCAATTTCTGGAAAAGAGAAAATTACTATTATCGAACGTATATTTACATGTTAGGAATTTTCTGAAGCTATTTTCCTGGAGTGCAGGCTTTTTCACGGCAATGAAACTTGGATGGTAAACAGTTCAGAAAAGAAGAGAATACAAGCTTTTGAAATGTGATGCTACAGAAGAATTCTCAAGATTAGATTGTTAGATAGAATCAGTAACGAGGAAATAGTGAATCGAATCTGAGAACAAAGATATTATTGCAAAACTTCGTTAACCCTTTGAGGCCCAACAAACAAAATTAAGCTCTTTTATCATAGTAAGAAACTAATACAAGAAGAAATTTGTAAAAAGTAAACAGTCCGTTGTTTTAAGGAGCTGGTTTCATTGTGGAATAAAATTTTGAAATATTCCGCAAAATTAAGTTTTGTTATAGTAATAAGCGACGAATAGAAGAAGAAATTGGCAAAAAGTAGACAATCACTTGATTTAAAGACTCGGTTTCACTTTGAAACCACTGGCACATACAGTTTTCAGAAACACATAATTTCATGTGATGTGTTTGAAAGCAATTTCCCATATGTAAAAACTCTCATGAATTCATGATGCCTCAAATAAATTGTAGTCCTCAGTAACAAGCAAAACTGGGCATAAATTTTAACAAATTTATATCAAAAGAAAATACCGCACAGTGCTTTCACTTCGCAACCAATCATGAAAGTAATAGTACAAACATCAACTTACGTAATAATAACTTTAGATATACTTACTTTCACAGGCAGTGATCTCCCAAATATCATAGTTTCAGGCAGAAACCACAGGTACTCAAAGGGTTAAAAGAAGACGTGGGTTGACTGAACAAAATCTGAGCAATCAACGAATCTACAATTTTGTAATGGAGGAAATATGGTGGAGTAACATTACACAGGAAAACTAAGGCTTGTGTAAAGTAAGCGGCTTCAAACGGAAATGGTTCGCAGATTGAGAGGCTTGTACAGAGCAGATCAGCATGCAGAGTTGCGTCAAAACAGCAACAGAGAGCTATTTGTTCCAACTTTTTGGCTTTTTGGTTTCTCAAACCCAAACCGCATAACATTTTATTAAATGCCAAAAATCAGGGCTGCTCCAATAACTCCCAACCCAGCCCAAAAGAGAAGAGCCACACATTCTTTGAAACGGCAAAGTCACGAGACTTTTCTGGAACACTGTATAAAGGATTTGCAATGACTGCCTAGATTCAGTTTCAGATGAATTGTTACGTACGCACTGACAGTGAAAGGCACGAAAGTAATTTTCATTTAGACCTTGTCTCCCTGTCTTAGTGTACACAGTTGGGTGCTTTACTGCTTGTCTCTGGGGTTCGCCTTCGATACCGCCAACCCGCAATGCATCTATACTTAGCGGGTTAGCTCTACTCCTGCGGTGAGGCTGCCTTCTGCGGTATCCGGCTCAGCTCCCAGGTCTACATCTACATCTACATCTACATTTATACTCCGGAAGCCACTCAACGGTGTGTGGCGGAGGGCACTTTACGTGCCACTGTCGTTACCTCCCTTCCCTGTTCCAGTTGCGTATGGTTCGCGGGAAGAACGACTGCCGGAAAACCTCCGTGCGCGCTCGAATCTCTCTAATCTTACATTCGTGATCTCCTCGGGAGGTATAAGTAGGGGGAAGCAATATATTCGATACCTCATCCAGAAACGCACCCTCTCGAAACCTGGACAGCAAGCTACATCGCTATGCAGAGCGCCTCTCTTGCAGAGTCTGCCACTTGAGTTTGCTAAACATCTCCGTAACGCTATCACGCTTACCAAATAACACTGTGACGAAACGCGCCCCTCTTCTTTGGATCTTCTCTATCTCCTCTGTCAATCTGACTTGGTACGGATCCCACACTGATGAGGAATACTCAAATATAGGTCGAACGAGTGTTTTGTAAGCCACCTCCTTTGTTGATGGCCTACATTTTCTAAGGACTCTCCCAATGAATCTCAACCTGGCACCCGCCTTACCAACAGTTAATTTTATATGATCACTCCACTTCAAATCGTTCCGCACGCATACTCCCAGATATTTTACAGAAGTAACTGCTACCAGTGTTTGTTCCGCTATCATATAATCATACAATAAAGGATCCTTCTTTCTACGTATTCGCAATACATTACATTTGTCTATGTTAAGGGTCAGTTGCCACTCCCTGCACCAAGTGCCTATCCGCTGCAGATCTTTCTGCATTTCGCTACAATTTTCTAATGCTGCAACTTCTCTGTATACTACAGCATCATCCGCGAAAAGCCGCATGGAACTTCCGACACTATCTACTAGGTAATTTATATATATTGTGAAATGCAATGGCCCCATAACAATCCCCTGTGGCACGCCAGAGGTTACTTTAACGTCTGTAGACGTCTGTCTCTCCATTGAGAACCACATGCTGTGTTCTGTTTGCTAAAAACTCTTCAATCCAGCCACACAGCTGGTCTGACATTCCGTAGGCTCTTACTTTGTTTATCAGGCGACAGTGCGGGACTGTATCGAACGCCTTCCGAAAGTCAAAGAAAATGGCGTCTACCTGGGAACTGTATCTAATATTTTCTGGGTCTCATGAACAAATAAAGCGAGATGGGTCTCACACGATCGCTGTTTCCAGAATCGATGTTGATTCCTACAGAGTAGATTCTGGGTTTCCAGAAATGACATGATACTCGAGCAAAAAACATGTTCTAAAATTCTACAACAGATCGACGTCAGAGATATAGGTCTGTAGTTTTACGCATCTGCTCGACGACCCTTCTTGAAGACTAGGACTACTTGTGCTCTTTTCCAATCATTTGGAACCTTCCGCTCCTCTAGAGACTTGCGGTACACGGCTATTAGAAGGGGGGGTGGGGGGGGGGGCAAGTTCTTTCGCGTACTCTGTGTAGAATCGAATTGGTATCCCGTCAGGTCCAGTGGACTTTCCTCTGTTGAGTGATTTCACTTGCTTTTCTATTCCTTGGACACTTATTTCGATGTCAGCCATTTTTTCGTTTGTGCGAGGCTTTAGAGAAGGAACCCGCTAACCAGCCAGAGAGCGCAGAAGATAGCAACAGGGGTCGCTCCAGGGATGCATCTCTTGCTGTATCAGCCGCAACTTCGATAACCACTACGAAAATTTGCAATCTTCCAGAGCGCGAATATTTCTGTACACGCGGAGCAGGCTAGAGCCAGTTGTGTCTTCGCCAGCCAGCGACTGATGTACCATCACCGTCTGGACACCGCCTCTGATCAGACGTGCGCTCCGACCCTTGGTAATTTCGTTTTTAAGACAGACTTTTCGTTGGTGTCAAGAGAACATAATGTACTCTCTTAAGAATCTATTTTTCCTTTCGTTGAAGAACAGTTGTTTGTGACGCACTTTTCCTTCACATCACTAAAAAGGATTTGTGGAGAACGTTTATTTTCTTTCGTTGTACTGCATCATAAACAGCGGACTGTTCGAAGTTTTATTTTTCAAATAAACAAAGTTTAATTACATCTACTTGTGATCTTGTGGAAGTATTCCCAGTGAGGAATATTTCAGCGTATCTATCCAGCAATCTCCTATCAGATACAGAGCAAGAAATATGGAAACTTGAAAACTTCAAAAGTAAAATAAAATTACTCATTAGCCATTCCCACATATATCTGATTATCAGGATCCGGTGATTGCAGACCCTCGTTAGCACCAAGAGAAACAGAATGTCGACTCAAATATACCTCTGTTCTTATTGAAATTATGTAATTGTTAATGCACGATGCATAACTAGGCGAAAAATACATGCTACCTACAGGAAAATTAAAGAGACATTTGCAGAAAACAGAAACAGCTGTATCTATATCAAGAGCTCAGATGGCAAATCAGTACAAACTTAGGAAGGGGAAGCAAAATATGGATGAATGTTTTGGGGGTCTGTGTAAGAGAAACACACTTGAGACAATATTATAGGAAGAGAAGAGGCAGAAGGTGATGATGATATGAAGAGATGATATGGCGAGAAAAATTTGACAGATCACTGGAAGACGACAGTGGAAGCAAGGCCTCCGGAATAGAAGAGATTCCCTCAGAATTATTGAGATCCTTGAGAGAGAGAGCCATGACAAAATTATTCTCCCTGGTGTACAAGGTAAATGAGACAGGCGAAATACCCTCAGACTTCAGGAAGTATGTAATAATTCCAGTTCAAAAGAAAGCGGCTGCTGCCGCATGTGAATACTACCGAAGTATCAGTTTAATAAGTCATGTTTGTCAAATAATGACACTAGTTATTTACAGAGGAGCCGAAAACTGTTAGAGACCGACCGCTATACAAGAATGCTGGAGATTAGACGGGAAGATCGCGTAACTAATGCCCTACTGAATCTAGCTGGGGAAAAAAGAAATTTATGGCACAATTTAAATAAAAGAAGGGATCGGTTCATAGAACATATCTTGAGGCATCAAGAACCTGTGGATTTGGTAAGGAAGGAAGAGCGGAGGATACAAATTGTTGATGGAGGCCAAGACGTCTATACAGCAGGTTCAAATAGATTTAGGTTGTGGTGGTTATGCAGAGATGAAGTAACTTTTACAGGATAAACTAATATGGAGTGCTACTACAAACCGCACTTTGGACTGAAGAACACGATAGCAATAGCCTCGTCTTGCTGAATTTCTCCTAGTTTGTCCTTACGGATTTGTGTAGGGCTAGCCGTCATGCACACGTTCTTTTCGGCCACTTGCTGTTTCCCACAGAGAGCAAATAGTGGCACTCACTCATTGGGTAGTACGTAACAGAAGATTATGTATGTGAACGGACGTCCAACTAGAGCGTTGATAATGACAGAGATAATGAATGCGTTTAGAGTTCGCTTTGGCAGGGGTCAGCCACCCAAAGCGACCCTGCTTGGTTGGTAAAACGTGATTAATTTTAGGCAGTATCAAAGACAAGCCGCATTGTGGACGTAAGAAAAAGCGACGGTGGAAGAGACCGCTGTCGCTCAATCAAATTAGCAGTCGCCAATGAAATCCATTCCCAAAAGAGCAGCTAAATTTCAGATACCGCAACCAACAGTGCATGGCTACATGAAAAAAGATTTTAGACCTACATTTGCAATTGAATCGTCTGACAACGACATGATATAGCGAATTCCAGCCTTCCGTGCTTTATTGGTACTTCTAGCTGACAAAACCGGCATTGCTTGGGAATTCATGTTGTCAATTTTCTATTGGAAACGAAAAAAAAAAAAAAAACTACGTTCGCAGTGAAGTACCGAAGAAATTTCATTTCCATGTCTACGTGAAAACACCTTTGAACTTAAGAAACTGTTGTACAAAGACATGTGCAAAATGTACAAATGTTTAAGTACAGTATCCATATTTCTGTACGCCCGGCACAGCTGCTTCGCGGGTCTACAACGTGATTTTGTAAACGTCTTTATGGCAATCTCTTCATTGCTCTATAGACGGCTATTTTTTCTTGGGCTTCGCAGTTGAAAGCTGTCAAAAGCACTGCAAGGGGTCAGGGATTTCCTTAAATTCATTCTAGGAGTGCCTTAGTAATAAAGAATAAAGGCGTCAAAACTTCATTCATGATGCAGCATTTTCTCTCTCATCTCAGTGTTTATGACGTTATATCTGTTTGACTGTGTGTGGTAATATGATATACTTTTGTAGATACATTCATCGGCATATGTTGATACTGTGTGCAAAATTTATTGCGAAAAGGTTTAGTATCACACAAATAATAAATTCTTGCATAATGCAGCAGGTTTTCACGCATCTCATTGTTCATAACGCCATACCTTCTGAAAAGTAATAAAATTAAACATCATGCGTACTGCGGCAGTTTTTTTTACGCATCTCATTGTTTATGACATCATATCACCTGCACTATGATAGTAGATGGTTCTTAACCACACAGGAATTTTTGACTGACAGTAACGGATGGATAAGTATTCGAAGTCTGGTTTAAATTGATCCTGTGGTTCAGGAGGAGATGTGGAACCTACACACATACATACATACATTTCTATAATACGTATATATGGATTTCCGCAAAAGCCGTGTCTCACTCGAGACATTTGTTTTCTGATGTATGAACGATATATTCCACTGTTTTCCTGCTCCAAGAGAAGTCCCCGTCATGTGCAATGGAAGGAAAGAAACTCGTCTCATTTCATGATATGGGCCAAGATGTCATCCGATACCTGCTCGAGCTATTTTTTAAGAGTACATAACTTTTGTTGCCAGATGAGCAAAAAAAATCCTGGTAATGGATAAAACACCTTCGAAACAAGTCGCAATATGTTAAATTAAAACAAAATAAGCAGTGTGATTAGTAGCAGTTTAAACCAAATAATCACTAAAAATTAGTGTCCAGTTAAAAAATTACGGCAGGCATACATGAATGTCTTGCAGATTTAACGCAATTACATTCCAGGGATGGAGAGTCTCAGAAGGAAATCGTTGGGCAAAGTGATGAAACTAAATGGAGCCTTCATCTAAAAGTAATCCATTTTTTATCGAAAAGACAATCTTCCGTGTTTGGCCAAAATGTTTTCACGTTGTTTTCTATAAATATCGTCACATCATACGTTTTTTTCAGTATCTGTGTGGTGTCACCGCTAGACACCACACTTACTAGGTGGTAACTTAAATCGGCCGCGGTCCTGTAGTACATGTCGGACCCGCGTGTCGCCACTGTGTGATCGCAAACCTAGCGCCACCACATGGCAGGTCTCGAGAGACTGAGGAGACCTCGTCCCCAGTTGTACGGACAACATAGCTAGCGATTGGACGTGCTAAGCCTTGCTCTCATTTGCCGAGAGATAGACAGTAGAATAGCCCTCTGCTAAGTTAAATGGCGACCACCTAGCAAGGCGCCATTTGTATCAGTGCCTATAGCTTACTAATATTCAAGAGAGATGTATTACAAGGACTAATTAAAAGTTAAGTAACAAGCATCTACGTACTTTTCTTCTTATTCATTTATAAGTCTCATGTTCCAGACTTCACGCCCGTCTGCGTTAGCATTGCGTGCCCTATCGGCTACAGCAATCTGCACCCTTAAGAGTAGTACAGAACATTGTTTTCGAGACACAGAAACAAAAAGGGAACATCAAGCAGGTAACTCGCGTAAAGCAAGATAGCTACTTAACCACCAGCTAACTAGTATCGTGGCGAATAAATGGGTTCAGTGAGCCACAGAGGTTAGCTCCTACCAGGATAGCCTTAGGCAACCTTGCATGACCTAGCTGCCATGCGGATAGTATCGGTCGCACGAGCAGGCGCCCAGACGTCTTGCGTGACCGCGGAGAGACCCACAAAAGCACGCTCTGGAAGTTTCCCCACGCGATGGCTTTCGTCACTGACGTTGGCTCGATAATTCCAAGCTGACGTCGCGCTGCTACCCTTTTCCATGTAGACCACCACTGTCATATCTTTCTTGCTGGGGTGGAGTAAGCAATACATTCACTGTCCGTGTCACTGTGCGTGCGTGCGTGTATGTGCGTGCGTGTGTGTGTGTGTGTGTCGTTTATGTGTGTACGTGTGCTATAATTTATTTTTAACAACAAAGTTTCCAGTTATTAGCTTCCTTTCCCATTCTGTTAATAAAACGTATTGAAAATTCGGAAATTTGCCGCAGATGAAAAATATAGTTGGATCAAGAGTCGAACCCAGAAACTTGATGTTACTGGATAGCCTGTTTCTTTACTTCACCATCATCTTCTTCTTTCAAAGAGAAGACTGTACACCTGTTCTGGTCACAGTGAAAATTGTCAATGTTTCCTTGGTCTTCATTGTCTCTCCTATCTTTCGGTTTGTATGACAGAACTTCTCTTAGCATCCTTCCGTCTTCAATTCTGTTCATGTGTGGGAGTCATCTTTTTTTAATTTTCGTTGATTACATCTTCTGCTTAGGAAATTATTCAGATCCCTCCGAGCATTGTCATTTTGAATCTATCCAGTCTCCTCCTGTCTTTCGCGAATAGCGGTACTTTCACTTCGGATCCTTATTCGTTACTGAGATGTTTAGTACTCGCTACCCTCGTCTTTGAGCCGTGATGCAGAACTGGCACAATCGTCATTTCATAAAATTTGATTCTTGTTTCGGTTTCTTGTGCGTAGTTATGAGTATACTGACGCTCACTCCTCTTGTGGGGTGGCACATTAACAGATTCATGAGATCTGTAGGAGTGGCAATAAATGAAGTACTCTCGTAAATGGCCTCGTTCAAGATATATCAGGAGAACTCGAATGCATCTACACTTACTTTTGGAGTAATGTTCACCTTCTGCACTGTTTATAAAATGGATCGTGTTTACTTTTATGTCTGGCAGGAACTCATTTCGGGCGGAAACAATATTTTTATACAAAGAGTAAGTTTATCTGACCCACAGTCGGCGTCATTTCACAAACTTGCAGGTCTCCTTTTGACGAGGTGGAGAGTCTGATGCTGATATCACAGTCCGTGTGCTAGTTTATAATATTTGTGACTGAAAACTCGAAGTATGTTAACAAGAACAAAAGCAAACAAAGACGGAGGAAGGATCACTGTTTTTCGAGCACTTCTTTCACCCCTTTTCGAAAAGCTGTGCAACGGTTTGCAACATTACAGGTAATGTCAGCTTTCACAACAGTTGGGACGGTTACTCACAAACTACAGATTTTATAAGCAAAGATGAGGCTTTCCTTCTGGCAAATTCATTCTATTTGTGTTTATTTATTTATTTAACCTGATCTGATTAGCCTGATGGCCCTGTCTTACATGAGATCAGGATTTCACACGTTCATCATAGTTAAATAATAAATAACAATTTTAATACGATAACTAGTATTCAGATTATAAGAGCATCTGAAGAGATAGTATGAGTAAATAGTACTGACTGTGAACTAAGAAAGTTAATACTGGTAGTACTTGTGCTACTGCAGCTGCTGCCACTGACAGTGATAATAGTAACAATAAAAATAATGACAATAATAGTGACAATACGAACAATAATTATAGTGGCACATTAGGAAGAATTTATAGGTGTACAAAATAGATGTCTTCTGATATAGCGAATTCTGTGGAAAGGAAATTTAAGGAGACTGCATCGGCTAAGAATACTGGAAAACCGGGAAGATTTTGTTGGAAGGAGGGATGTACGGGGGTAACGAGTACGTACAGGGACAATGGTAATTCTGATTATTGCTTTAGTATATAGGTCTCTAATTGTCTTTCGACGCTGGAGATGTTATTCAGTTCTTTACTATAAAGCGGGAGTTTAGCCTCAGAAAAGCGTAAGGTGCACTTCATTGTGTTATGAGAACGTAACTCACTGGAATATGTCCTTAGTACACAATACTGTCTATGTATACACATCAAAAAAAACTTTTGCATCACCTCGGTTCCAAGAGTTCCAGAAGCTGTACAAAAAATTGGAACAGAGATCAACACAAACATCATTTCTGCCCTTTTTATTACTCATGGAAACCACATGTTGCATATTTTCCCACCATGCAGCGAGACCTTCAGAGTTGGTGGTCCAGATTGCTGTACACACCGATGCCTCTAATACCCAGTAGCACGTCCTCTTGCATTGATGCGTGCCTGTATTCGTCGTGGCATACGATCCACAAGTTCATCAAAGCACTGTTGTTCCAGATTGTCCCACTCCTCAACGGCGATTCGGCGTAGATCCCTCAGAGCGGTTGGTGGCTCACGTCGTCCATAAACAACCCTTTTCAATCTATCCCAGGCATGTTCGATAGGGTTCATGTCTGGAGAACATGCTGGTCACTCTAGTCGAGCGATGACGTTGTCCTGAAGGAAGTCATTCACAAGATGTGCACGATGGGGACGCGAATGCCTCGCCAATATGCTGACGATATGGTTGCACTATCGGTCGGAGGATGGCATTCACGTATCGTACAGCCGTTACGGCGCCTTCCATGACCACCAGCGGCATACGTCGGTCCCACATAATGCCACCTCAAAACAGCAGGGAACCTCCGCTTTGCTGCACTTGCTGAAAAGCCGGCCGAAGTGGCCGTGCGGTTAAAGGCGCTGCAGTCTGGAACCGCACGACCGCTACGGTCGCAGGTTTGAATTCTGCCTCGGGCATGGATGTTTGTGATGTCCTTAGGTTAGTTAGGTTTAACTAGTTCTAAGTTCTAGGGGACTAATGACCTCAGCAGTTGAGTCCCATAGTGCTCAGAGCCATTTGAATTTGAACTTGCTGAAAAGTGTGTCTAAGGCGTTCAGCGTGAACGGGTTGCCTCCAAACACGTCTCCGACGATTGTCTGGTTGATGGCATATGCGACACTCATCCGTGAAGAGAGCGTAATGCCAATCCTGAGCGGCCCATTCGGCATGTTGTTGGGGCCCTGTGTACCGCGCTTCATGGTTTCATGGACGCAAAGATGGACATCGCCATGGACGTCGGGAGTGAAGTTGCGCATCATGCAGCCTATTGTGCACAGTTTGAGTCGTAACACGACGTCCTGTGGCTGCACGAAAGCATTATTCAAATTGTGGCGTTGCTGTCAGGGTTCCTCCGAGCCATAATCCGTAGGTAGCGGTCATCCACTGCAGTAGTAGTCCTTTGGCGGCCTGAGTGAAGATGTCGTCGTCAGTTCGTGTCTCTTTGTATCTCCTCCATGTCTTTCCGAGACGTCTGGACACTTCCCTTGTTGGGAGCCCTTCCTGGCACAAAGTAACAATGCGGAAGCCATGGAAACGCGGTATTGACCGTCTAGGCATGGTTGAACTACAGACAACACGAGCCGCGTACCTCCTTCCTGATGGAATGACTGGAACTGATAGGCTGTCGGGTCCCTCCGTCTAATAGGCGCTGCTCATGCATTGTTGTTTACATCTTTGGGCGGATTGAGTGACATCTCTGAACAGTCAAAGGGACTGTGTCTGTGATACAACATCCACAGTCAACGTCTATCTTCAGGAGTTCTGGGAGGCGGAGTGATGCAAAACTTTTTTTGATGTGTGTACTTGTCCTTTACGTACATTATACTGTATTGTGGCAATTACAACGATAAAATATTTGATCAGGGGAGCATCCGCAGCTAAGGAACATATTTATGGAAGAAAAATTCGCTTCAGCTGCTAGTAATTTTCTTAATTTACTCCACAACTGATTTCGAAGCTTAAAGTTTCATCTTCATGTGCCACCAAATAATTACGAAAAGACGAATGTCTGGCAGTAGAGCCGGTCAGTCATTGGGGATCACACTCGTTTCAAACGAACGCATGGGAGCGTAGGACTAAAAATCACAGCTCCTACCTGGACGGCACGACAGAGTTCGTCGCCATATTCGCTATTCCAGCCGTTGAATATTCTGAAAAATAGAGAATAAATACAGATACACGATAAAGTTCCAGAGAAGGAAATTATTCTTCAAATGATAACAATAGAATATATTACATACTAGAGTTTAATCTTAATTAAACCCAGTTGACAATTGCACACAAAAATGGTTCAAATAGCTCTGAGCACTATGGGACTTAACATCTGAGGTCATCAGTCCCCTAGAACTTAGAACTAGTTAAACCCAACTAACCTAAGGACAACACACACAGCCATGCTAGAGGCAGGATTCGAACCTGCGACCGTAGCGGTCGCGCGGTTGCAGACTGTAGTGCCTAGAACCGCTCGGCCACCCCGGCCGGCGCAATTACATACACAAGAGACACTTACATAATATGTCTACACCGTAGCACTATCGAAGACTAGACAGAAGTGAGCTTCCGCTCGAAAAAAGAAACCGCAAAAGTATTGTCTCCTTTTTTCTTTTTGCCAACGAATACTTATAATGCAAGTCGCTGGTGTCTTTGACAGGATATCTGCGTTTTTATAATATCGATTTGAACGAAATTTATGTTTGCTACGTCAAAGAAAGAAGACGCTCGTATGCACTACAGCTAGGCTCCACTCTTCATACCAATAAGAAAAAAAATTACATTTTCTGCAGAAATATTTCAAGCTAGAAGACATTCACTGAGTGCTTTATTCCAGCTGCTCCAGAGCATCCAGTTCCCAGTAAACGTGCTGCATCCCGCTTTGCGGTACGTAGTTTTCTATTAATTCCAGTGTCCACAACCGACTTTACAAAAGTTTTTTTTTTTATGTGAGGGTGGGGATGGGAGGGTGGCGGGCTTGTCAGTTTTTTGGCTGGTTTGATGAGGCGCTCCGTGATTTCCTGTGCTGCGCCAATCTCTTCTACCTGTTACGCCCAACGTCCTCATGTGACTTTTCTGAATTTATGTCAGTCCATGTCTTCCCCTACCACGCTGGTGCTCTGTGGCTATCTCTAGTACCATGTAAACTATTCTCTGATGTCTCAACACTGGCCCATCTTCATATCCCTGTTATAGTTAGTCTGTTCTACGTATTTGTTTCCTCGCCGATTCTGCGGAGAGCATCCTCATTTCTTGTAGTATCAATCCATCTAATTTTCAACATACCCTTGTAATACCACATTTCAAACGCTTCGATGCTCTTCTTTTCTGGATTTTTCGTTGCCCTTGATTCACTTCCATACAACATTGTGTTTCAGACAGATATTCTCAGAAATATCTTTTTCGAGTTAATCCCTGTGTTTGATACTAGTACATTTCTTTCGGAAAGTAGTATTTTCTTTGCATGTGTTAGCTTAATTCTCCTTTGCTTTTTGCTTCATCCGTCGTGCGTTAATCTGCTTTCAGAGTAACGTAGTTCCTCCACTTTGATTACTACGACGGAGGATAGGAAAGCAACGCAGAACAACTTTTTTTCTCCCTGGTACTGCTGCTGGAGTGTTGAAATTTCACGACGATATAGTTTTAAGTTTGCACTGCAGATGGTATTTTAGAATGAAATTTTCACTCTACAGTGGGAGTGTGCGCTGATATGAAACTTCCTGGAAGATTAAAACTGTGTGCCAGGCCGAGACTCGAACTCGGGACCTTTGTCTTTCGCGGGTAAGTGCTCTACTAACTGAGGTACCCAAGCACGACTTACGCCCCGTCCTCACAGCTTTAATTCCGCCAGTACCTCGTCTCCTACCTTCTAAACTTCACAGAAGCTCTCCTGCGAACCTTGCAGAACTAACACTCCTGGAAGAAAGGATATTGCGGAGACATGGCTTAGCCACAGCCTGGGGGTTGTTTCTAGAATGAAATTTTCACTCTTCAGCGGAGTGTGCGATGATATGAAATTTCCTGGTAGAGCACTTGCCCGCGAAAGGCAAAGATCCCGAGTTCGAGTCTCGGTCCGGCACACAGTTTTAATCTGCCAGGAAGTTTCATATCAGCGAACACTCCGCTGTAGAGTGAAAATTTCATTTTGTAACAGTCCCAAGACTGTGGCTAAGCCATGTTTCCGCAATATCCTTTCTTCCAGGAGTGCTAGTTCTGCAAGGTTCGTAGGAGAGCTTCTGTGAAGTTTGGAAGGTAGGAGACGAGGTACTGGCGGAATTAAAGCTGTGAGGACGGGGCGTGAGTCGTGCTTGGGTAGCTCAGTCGGTAGAGCACTTGCCCTCGAAGGGCAAAGGTCCCGTATTCGACTCTCGATTCGGCACACAGTTTTAATCTGCCAGGAAGCTTCAGATGGTCTTTTGTTTTCATGGGCACCTTTAGCGAGAGAAGCCTGAACCACCAAACAAACGTGGCGCGCATGTCACTGTCCTCAACTTGTGAAGAACAGCGAGGCGTAGTTCGATATTTGTGAGCCAAAGGGCCCAATCCGCGTGAAATTCACAAGGGCATGCTTGGCATGTATGGGGATAACTGTATATATCGTAGCAACGTCTATAGGTGGCGTGCATTCTTCCAAGAGGGCTGTGTGGAACTTAGTGATTGGCCACGCACCAGTCGTCCGGTAACAGCTGCAACCACACAGAGTGCTGAAGCCATAGAGGCAGCAAGTTTGAACGACTGGCGTCTGCAGCTGCTAACCTCATCACAGCAGTTCAACATTTTCTGTGGTGCAGCGTACGATATTGTTCATGACACGTTGAAAGTTAGTGCTCACTGGGTGCCTATCACAAGGGCCGGCGACAGATGAAAAGCTTGGATCACTTAGCACGTTACGCCGCAGAAGGACATGGTGATGAGTCATCGGTGTACCACCACATGCCCGAAACCAAGCAGGCCTCTGTTGCCTGGAAACATGCTGATTCCTCAGTACGAAAAAAATTCAAACTGACTCAGTCTGCTAGGAAAGTGCTTGTGACAGTGTTCTGAGACATGCATAGTGTGTTATTGGCTGATTTTTCTGAACACGTGACCACTGTGAACGCTGCAGCCTACATTAAAACTTTGGTTAAGTTGCGTCGTGCCCTTCGTGACAAACGCCACAACATTAGTGCTTACCGTGTCCTATTTCTTCATGAAAATGCTCGTCCCCATGTTGCTGCGCTTATTCATGACAAAATCGCCAAATCTGGGTGGGAGATGCTCCAGCATCCTCCACACACACCGAACCTTTCACCGTTGGGCTTTCATCTGTTTGGTCCCATGAAGAAATTCATGGTCGGCCAACGCTTTGTGACAGATGCGGAAGTGAAATCAGCAGCCAGCAGATGGCTGTACTCCAGCCAAACGGACTCCTACTTAAACTGCTACCATGATGGGAGAAATAGATTGACAATGTTGGCGACTATGCAGAAAAGTATGGAAAAGATGTGTTCATTTGTGTTTTAATGGATCGTTTTACCGATGGATCGTTTCACCGACCTCCCGACTCAGAAGATGTAGTTGATGAACAGTTCAAAGAAAACTTGATTCTCATTTCAAATAGGTATCAAAGTCATACAATTATAGTCGGTGACGACTTCAACCTACCCTCGATATGCTGGAAAAATTATACTTTTAAAGCCGGCGGCAGGCATAAAACATCATCCGAAATTGTACTGAACGCCTTCCCAGAAAATTATTTTGAACAATTAGTTCATGAGCCCACTTTAAGCGTAAATGGTTGCGAAAGCATACTTGACTTCTTAGCAATAAATAATCCTGGATAGCCGGCCGGGGTGCCCGAGCGGTTCTAGGCGCTACAGTCTGGAACTGCGCGACCGCTACGGTCGCAGGTTCGAATTGTGCCTCGGGCGTGGATGTGTGTGATGTCTTTAGGTTAGTTAGGTTTAAGTAGTTCTAAGTTCTAGGGGACTGATGACCTTAGAAGTTAAGTCCCATAGTGCTCAGAGCCATTTGAACCATTTAATCCAGGATAAATAGGGAGTATCATGACGAATACAGGGATTAGCGACCACAAGGCAGTTGCTGATAGGCTGAGTACCATAATACCTGCAACTCTCAAACAGGAACGCAAAGCACATCCATTGAAGAAAGCTGATAAAATGCTCTTAACGCCTTTTTAAGAGACAGTCTCCACTCTTTCCGAACTGACCACGTAAGCGTAGAAAAGATGTGGAATGATTTCAAAGAGATAGTATCGACGGCAATTGAGAGATATATACCACACAAATTAACAAGTGATGGTACTGATTCCCCACGGTACACAAATCGGGTCAGCTCACTGTTGCAGAAGCAACCAAAAAATAATGCCAAATTTTAATGAACGCAAGATCCCGAAGATTGGCAGAGTTTTGCAGACGTTCGAAATACAGCGCGCACTTCAATGCGAGATACTTTTAATAATTTCCACAACGAAACTCTGTCTAGGAGTCTGGCAGAAAACCCAAAGAGATTCTGGTCATACATAAAGCACACCAGTGGCAAGACACAATCAATACCTTCACTGCGCGATAACAACGGTGAAGTCACTGATGACAGTGCCTCTAAAGCACAGTTCTTAAACACCGTTTTCCGAAACTCCTTCACCTCAGAAGACGAAGTAAATATTCCTGAATTCCAATTAAGAACAACTACCAAGATGAGAAACATAGAAGTAGATATTCTCGGTGTAGCAAAGCAGCTCAAATCACGTAATAAAGACAAGGCCTTCGGTCCAGATTGTATACCAGTCAGGTTCCTTTCAGAGTATGCTGATGGAATAGTTCCATATTTAGCATGCATATACAACCGCTCGCTCACAGAAAGTTCCATACCTGAAGACAGGACAATTGCTCAAGTCACACCAACACCCAAAAAGGGAAATAGGAGTAATCCGCTGAATTACAGGCCCATATCCCTAACGTCGATTTGCATCAGGGTTTTGGAGCATATGCTGTGTTCGAACATTACGAATTACCTCGAAGAAAACGGTTTATTGACACATAGCACGGATTCAGAAAATATCGTTCTTTTGAAACACAACTAGCTCTTTATACTCATGAAGTAACGAATCCTATCGACAGGGGATGTCAAATTGATTCCATATTTTTAGATTTCCAGAAGGCTTTCGACACCGTTCCTCACAAGCGTCTTCTAACCAAGCTGCGTGCCTATGGAATATCGCCTCAGCTGTGCGACTGGATTCGTGATTTCCTGTCAGAAAGGTCACAGTTCGTAGTAATAGACGGAAAGCCATCGAGTAAAACAGAAGCACTACCCGCCATTCCCCAAGGAAGTGTTACAGGCCGTGTATTGTTCTTGATCTATGTTAACGACTTAGGAGACACTCTGAGAAGCGCTATTAAATTGTTTGCAGATGATGCTGTCATTGTCCTGTAAAGTCATCAGATGCCAACGGCCTTGCCGCAGTGTAACCCCAGTTCCCTTTAGATCACCGAAGTTAAGCGCTGTCGGGCTGGGCTAGCACGTGGATGGGTGGACCACCCGGTCTGCCGTGTGATGTTGGCAAGCGGGGTGCACTCAGCCCTTGCGAGGCAAACTGAGGAGCTAGTTTATTGAGAAGTAGCGGCTCCGGTCTCGGAAACTGACATACAACCAGGAGAGCGGTGTGCTGAGCACATGCCCATCCATATCCGCATCCAGTGACTCCTATGGTCTGAGGATGACACGGCGGCCGGTCGGTACCGTTGGGCCTTCATGGCCTGTTCCGGTGGAGTGAAGCCATCAGATGACCAAAACGTATTGCAAAATGGTTTAGATAAGATATCTGTATGGTGCGAAAAGTGGCAGTTGACCCTGAATGAAGAAAAGTGTGAAGTTATTCACATTAGTACTAAAAGAAATCTACTAAATTTCGATTACCCGATAAGGGACTCAAATTCAACTAAATGCTTAGGGATTACAATTACAAATAACCTAAACTGGAACGATCACATAGATAATGTTGTGGGTAGAGCAAACCAAAGACTGCGATTCATTGGCAGAACACTTGGAAGGTGCAACAGGTCTACTAAAGAGACTGCTTACACCACTCTTGCCCGCCCTATTTTGGAGTATTGCTTCGCGGTGTGGGATTCGCATCAGGTGGGACTGGTGGTTGACATCGAAAAAGTTCGAAGAAGGGCGGCTCGTTTTGTATTATCGCGAAATAGGGGAGATAGTGCCACAGACATGATACGTGAATTGGAGTGGCAATCATTAAAACAAAGGCTTTTGTCGTTGCGACGGGATCTTCTCATGAAATTTCAGTCAGCATTTTTCTCTTTCGATTGCACTGTTGGCACCCAGCTTCATAGGGAGAAATGATCATCACGATAAAATAAGAGAAATCAGGCCTCGCACAGAAAAATTTAAGTGCTCGTTTTTCCCGCTCGCCGTTCGAGAGTGGAACAGTAGAGAGACGGCTTGAAGGTGCTCCATTGAACCCTCTGCCAGGCATTTTATTGCGAATAGCAGATTAATCACATAGATGTAGATGTAGATGTAGAAATGTTTCAGAATATCCTGATGAAATATCGAGATAAAAACTCACGATAAGCCCACCGAAGCGTCCGCACTAACAGGAGCAATAGTATTTTAGTCGACTAATATGTTTGCCAGAACTACTCACTTTTTATTTTCCTACGCTCTTTTCACAACAATGTTACTGGCACTAGTATGTAATGAGCAAATCGGTTTTCAGTATTACAGGCAATTCGACAGCTCATTTGAAAAGTAATACTGTTTCATTTAGCCTGTTTTATCAAGTCAGCAAATTTACCCCTGACATTTCAGATAGGAATCAGTATCGGAATTCAATTTTGTGTCATCATTTCTAGTGCGCGTATTCTGCGCTAATGCAGAATACAGGTCATATGAAACGATCTATCTCTCCGTATTCCAGACACGTTTTCCATTTTAATTCTGTTACTTTTCCATAACAAAATGACTACTTGCTGCACGTTTCAGTTCATACGGCTGCCTCATTATAGTTTCCGTAATAAATTTAACAGAAAAAGTAATTAGACAACCATAGAGGCATTTGGAAATTTGTATTACGCCACGCGACTTATGCAAAATAATTTTTATTCGCTAGAAAATACATGTTATGGTTTCAGTTACTATTTGCAAGATAAACATATCATGGTACAACTGAACCTTGAATTAAATAAATCCTTTACCTCTCTGGCTGGGACAAAGGTAATGATGGTTAGCATTTAACATTGTGGTAACGTTAATACCATGAAGAGGAAGAAATGAAGAATAATCCCGGAGAGATGCGGACATGGAAATACGCCGACAGCAGGGTTTGCAGGTGATTTGCGGACACCTCCTTTTGGCAGGTAGTTTGGGCACACATCCCTCGGGATGACAGAAGGCCTTACTCGAGCTGGGGGTGTTCGTAAATCTCCGCTTTCAAGCCGTCATGTCCCGTCTTTCCCGATACCACCAGTACATAAGGGGGCTCCACCAGTTCAATATTTATTAACAATGCTGTATTGTAAGTCGTTCAATATATTGGAGCCATCATCACACTATCAACAATTATGTCAATATTTCCATTTCACGGCGCGATAACAAAAAGCCAAGATGTCGATGAACGATGAAGCCTTTCATGTAAGTCTGAAGGCTTTCGTGGCCGTTGTCACTGAAGTTAAAATCTTCTGGCTTATTAGCCCGCGTCATGTTTCTTCTAAAATTTTCGACGTTTAGACCCCTCTGCTGGGATCTTCCTCAGGATCTTTTGGTGTCCACTACTGCCGCCGAGAGACTACAGACATTTGTATCTGACGTAAATTTCAACGTGACACGTTAACCCGTTCATGAGAGAAAGAGGACGAACAGGCAGGTAACCGGATAACAAATAACAAAACAATTTTTTCACGTTATACAGGCGGGAGCAGAGGAAACGCATGTTTTTCACTATTGAATGACTGGGACACGGTTTGATAAAAATAATAAAAACAAGCATTAAGTGACAGATTTTTTAATGCAGTTTTGAAATATAGATAATAATTAGATTCGAAAAATAATGTCTTGGAGATGACGTCCTTCTTGCTGGATACAAATTTGGATCCTCTCCCTACAGTTACGAGTGGCTCTCACCACCATTTCATTCGGCACGTCTTCAATTTCCTTACGAATGGAATTCTTCAGGTCATGGATTGTGCGAGGCTTGATCATGTAGACTTTGGATTTTAAATATCCCCCCAAAAAGAAGTCGCATATCGATAAATCGGGTGAGCGAGGGGTCCAGTAAACATCACCATATCTGGAAATAACATGTCCTGGGAAAAATTGTCGAACCACTTCCATGGATGCTCTCGCCGTGTGAACTGTGGCACCGTCCTGCTGAAACAATATTTCTCTCATGTTCACCTGACGCCTGTCAAGTCCTGGACGAAGAAAGTTGTTTAACATTTTAACGTAGCGCGCTGGTGTCACAGTAACTGCAGTTCCTTCCTCTTCAAAAACATAGGGTCCAACAATCCCCAGCTTTGAAATGCAGCACGCGCCCAGTACCGACAATTTTGAACATTGACGTAATCGACTACATGAAAATGTGCTTCATCACTCATGAAGACTGTAGCATCTGCATCTTCCGTAAAAATTTCGTCCATTACGCGACAAAACTTTATGCGCTGCACAAAATCCCCTTCACCAAGCTGCTGGACGGTCATTATCTTGTACGGGTGAAACTTAAGATCATCATATAAGATGCGGTGAAGCGAACGACGTGACATACCCAGCGCTACAACCTGTCGTCTAGCCGATCGTTTCGGACAAGGAAGAACTACCATTCTCACTTTGTCTACATTTTTCGGAGTACGAACTGAACGGGGAAGTCCAGGTGGTTCCTTTTTCATGACAGATCCAGTACTTCTAAACGCTGCAACCCATCGGAGTTCAATATTTCCATCAGGCACTGCACCTCGACGTCCAACTCTAAAATTTTGACGGAAAAGACGTTGCACTGTGACTACGGAATCATTGTTTCTAAAGTACTGCTCGGCAACGAACACATGAGGCTCTACGCTCCAACGCTCAATAGCGACTGAAACTCCATTGTATGGGCAGTCTGCCAACATTCATTCAAGGTCAATACCCCCTCTCGTCGCCGCGTACTAGCGGTTCAAAAAACATGCGTTTCCTCTGCTCCACTCTGTATGACTGCAACTCAACAATTTTCGGTTTCTTTTCCTTTAGTTGTACTGTGAAACCTTGCTTCTTGCCAAATTTCGTGATTCTAGCTCACTGGGAAATTGATGAATGGGTTTCCGAGTATCAAAATATGACTGCATTGACTTAGAAGTTTCAATTTTTCACATCGCCAAGGGATCATAGACCTTAGTGTGTGACATAAATTCCTGAGAAAAACGGTTTTTAAAAGTCGGACAGACAGCAGATGGAGAAGAAAGTGATCCTATAAGGATTCTGCTTTTACCGACTGACGTACGTAACCCCCCCCCCCCCTCCCCCCAAAATAAAAACCGGTGATAATTTTGCTGCATCATTTAAAAATTTCGTGCTATCGGGATACTGACAGGATGATCATAAAATACATTCTACTTGAATTCACTCATGTTTTACTCATGCATTCCACTGGCGTGCAAAATAACAGCATGAGAAGCAGAGGGAATCAGAAATCTGGGTATTACGTTAGCCAAACCTTCAAATACATACACTCCTGGAAATTGAAATAAGAACACCGTGAATTCATTGTCCCAGGAAGGGGAAACTTTATTGACACATTCCTGGGGTCAGATACATCACATGATCACACTGACAGAACCACAGGCACATAGACACAGGCAACAGAGCATGCACAATGTCGGCACTAGTACAGTGTATATCCACCTTTCGCAGCAATGCAGGCTGCTATTCTCCCATGGAGACGATCGTAGAGATGCTGGATGTAGTCCTGTGGAACGGCTTGCCATGCCATTTCCACCTGGCGCCTCAGTTGGACCAGCGTTCGTGCTGGACGTGCAGACCGCGTGAGACGACGCTTCATCCAGTCCCAAACATGCTCAATGGGGGACAGATCCGGAGATCTTGCTGGCCAGGGTAGTTGACTTACACCTTCTAGAGCACGTTGGGTGGCACGGGATACATGCGGACGTGCATTGTCCTGTTGGAACAGCATGTTCCCTTGCCGGTCTAGGAATGGTAGAACGATGGGTTCGATGACGGTTTGGATGTACCGTGCACTATTCAGTGTCCCCTCGACGATCACCAGTGGTGTACGGCCAGTGTAGGAGATCGCTCCCCACACCATGATGCCGGGTGTTGGCCCTGTGTGCCTCGGTCGTATGCAGTCCTGATTGTGGCGCTCACCTGCACGGCGCCAAACACGCATACGACCATCATTGGCACCAAGGCAGAAGCGACTCTCATCGCTGAAGACGACACGTCTCCATTCGTCCCTCCATTCACGCCTGTCGCGACACCACTGGAGGCGGGCTGCACGATGTTGGGGCGTGAGCGGAAGACGGCCTAACGGTGTGCGGGACCGTAGCCCAGCTTCATGGAGACGGTTGCGAATGGTCCTCGCCGATACCCCAGGAGCAACAGTGTCCCTAATTTGCTGGGAAGTGGCGGTGCGGTCCCCTACGGCACTCCGTAGGATCCTACGATCTTGGCGTGCATCCGTGCGTCGCTGCGGTCCGGTCCCAGGTCGACGGGCACGTGCACCTTCCGCCGACCACTGGCGACAACATCGATGTACTGTGGAGACCTCACGCCCCACGTGTTGAGCAATTCGGCGGTACGTCCACCCGGCCTCTCGCATGCCCACTATACGCCCTCGCTCAAAGTCCGTCAACTGCACATACGGTTCACGTCCACGCTGTCGCGGCATGCTACCAGTGTTAAAGACTGCGATGGAGCTCCGTATGCCACGGCAAACTGGCTGACACTGACGGCGGCGGTGCACAAATGCTGCGCAGCTAGTGCCATTCGACGGCCAACACCGCGGTTCCTGGTGTGTCCGCTGTTCCGTGCGTGTGATCATTGCTTGTACAGCCCTCTCGCAGTGTCCGGAGCAAGTATGGTGGGTCTGACACACCGGTGTCAATGTGTTCTTTTTTCCATTTCCAGGAGTGTATAATTCGTAAAATCAAGTGTTGTCAACAATGCAGACGCCTCTTGAACGACACTGACATCTTTTGTTCCGACATTCCACTACTGATACATGTGTGAAAAAAGTACGGATTTATTAATTTTAAACTGATGTTAAAATGTGGAATGGGAACTAAATGTCAATATAAAATGAAAAACATTTTTACATACTTGGTCTCTGAAATGAAATATTTCCTACTAGCATTTATGTTGCCAGTCAATCTCATAGAAACACGTACCGCAAGCTTCGCAAAATCTTTCCTTCAACATGGCATAAATATTGAGTTCTCAGGAAAGTGATCTTCACGTATGGGTGCTACAAACTGTCTGTTTTGAGAAGACAGGTACATGTACAAGGTGAAGTGAGAGAATGTAAAATTCGTTGCATATGAGAACCGAACAATTATCTCAATTCCCGACTTCAATTACTGTTATAGATCATAACATAAGGTTTGAAGTCTGAAATGGGCAAATAATCCTTAATGAAGTACAGAGTGACAGAAACTTTCTGTCAACTGTAACATGGCAGACGATGAAAGCACACGCGTCACCAGTAACGCGGAAATTATACGATCAGAGACCAGAGTTCTGGTGCTAAAGAGATATTTACTAATCCATGTATTGTAGAATCATTGGAAACCCTTGTCCTGAGAAATGTTCATGTGAAACAAGTCGACATTCGATATATAACGCTGTTTTTGCATACACACACACACACACACACACACACACACACACACACACACACTGTAAAGTACCCCTCGAAAAGAATAGTTTTTGTGAAAGAAAGTGATTGAAATGAAATCCTCCGAAAGCTCGTTGTTCGGAATCGATGTACGAGTCTCGTCCATCACGGCGACCGCAGCAGGAGTACAATAAAGAAACATGGTCATTAAAATATCAGTGTTCATTAATGTCAAATCTACTACTTGTCCAAGAAACCTCTATTATGGCCTTAGCTTGGAGTGAGGTGCAGATTGTCAGTGGATAGCGGAAAAGGTTCGTGACAGCGAATACTGACAATAGTAAGTGCAGTGCAACATAATATTTTGCATTACACAAAAGCAGTAATCGGACTTCGTGCCAAGAAAATTAAATTGCTAGGTTCGCCTTATAAGAATGTGGATATAATAATGGCGCACGAGAGGCCCTAAATCGACACGTCACCAAACCAATCGCTTCCCAACGTTGTTGAAATGCTGAAACACAGACTGAGGCTTTACATATTATTAGTAAAGGAAGTTGGTACCTTTTCGAAGAAATAAAATGTATTTCAGCTGAATTACTATTGTACCAAAATTACAGACAGATAGAAAAAAGGTGTGATTACATGATGCAAAGCGTAAGGAAAAGGGTGAAGAGCATAAGACGTTTCGTGGCTCCATTATTTTCAAACATGAAAAACGGAACTATCTAAACACTGACAGACATTAGTAGTAGTACAGGGTACAGTTTGCTCTCTGATTTTGGGAGGCAGGTCTGTTTGTTACAACACACATGTGAATTCTATAACAAAGAAGAAGTTCAAGACATCCATACACAGGCAAAGTGATGTGCGTAGTCTTCTGCGACAGGCAGGAGGTGGTTGTTTTGGATGTTTTGGAGCCTAAAGCAACTGTCAATGCAGAACGCTACAAGAGTGACCAGACAAAGTCCAAATTCCAGATGAAGCTTCTTCCTGGAACTCGATAACATGAGGCGCTACAACAGTTGTGCGGTCGTGGAACTCACTGCCGAACTTGGCTGAATTGTCCTGTCACATCCACCGTACAGTATTGTACGGTCCACCGTACCTTCAGACTTCCGTCTCTTTTTGGGCCCACTGCGTGACAACATTTTTCAGACTCGGACGCTGTCGTCAACCGTGTAAGACAGTGGTTATCCTCAGATGGTTCAGGATTGCACGAGGGTGGGCGCCCAGTTTCTTGTTCGTCATTGACAAAGTGCGCTTCATATAGTGGTATGAATGTGTGAAGAGAAAGACAGTATGTAGGAGAAATCTTGCTCCCTTTAACTGTGTTATGGTACGTTCTGTATCTGTTGTAGTTTCCATAAAAATAAATGGGAAGATTAGCTTCGGAATGCTCCTCCTGTTTTGTTGCACGGTGATGGCACTTAACTGCTAATGGTGTATGCTAGGGGAGTGTTGGCGAAAGGCGACTCTAGCGCAGGAAGACGCAGAATCTACATCTGCCTCTGCATACGTACTTCGCAAGCCACCATACAGTGCATGGCGGTGGGCATCTTATGTCATTACTAGTAACTCTTTCCTTTTCCAGTCGCAAACGGAGTGAAGGACAAAATGACTGTGAATATGCCAACGTACAAGCCCTAATTTGTCTCATCTTGTCTGCGTGTTACTAACGCGAAATGTACGTAGGCAGCAGTACAATCTTCAGCGGTCAGCCGCAGATGCCGGTTCTCTAAACTCTCTCAACAGCGTTTCGCAGAAAAGAAATTGGTCTTGCTCTCAGGAATTTCCATTTCAGTTCAGCGAGCATTTTCGTAACACGTGTTTATCGAATCTAGCGGTAACACATCTAGCATCACGCTTGTGAATTGCTTCGATGTCTTCCTTTAATTCGACCTGGTGCGGATCCCGAACACCTGAGCTGTATTCAAGAGTGGGTCGCACAAGTATTCTGTACGCGATCTTCTTTGTACATGAGTTACGCATCCCTAGAATTCTCCCAATAAAACGAAGTGCAGCATTCGCCTTCCTTACTACCGAGCTGACGTTCTTGTTCCATTTCAAATTGCTTAGCAATGTTATGCTCGGATATTTTATCGACATGACAGTCTCAACGAGTACACCATTAATACTGTATTTAAACACTAAAGACTGTTTTCACATTATCAACTGCGTTAACTTATAATTTCACATTTAAAGTAAGCTGCCATTCATCACATCAAATAGAAATTCTGTAGAAGTCATCCCGTATTCCTTTGCAGCCACCCACTGCTTCATCAGCAAACAGTCGCACACTCCGCTGCAGAGGGAAAATCTCATTCTGGATTCGCAGATTGTCAGATCGTTTATGTACAGATTGTTATACAATTCGTGTTACACACTTCTAGTGGCTGTAGAGGGGACTTAGCACATCAAGTTTTTCATAGGAATCCATCTCCGGAAATCGGAAATAACATCCAACGACGCTACAGAGCATCAATGTTAAAGACGCCGGAGCCTGTAAATGTACGTTTATACAGGGTGATTCCGTGATGATGTTACAGACTTTCTAGGATGATGGAGCAGGATATATGTATCAACTTGAGATGAGGGTCCATGTATCAGAAACCGTTCTGATACCTATGACTGAGGCATACATTTACTGGTACTGTTGTTGCTAAGATTGTAAGGTAGGCAACTTTCAGAATTGGTAGTATGGACCAAAACAAGGAAAAATTTCCAGTAAACACGGGCTCTAAAACGCACAGCTGAGGAGAAACACATCTCCCCTACTGAAAAAGTGCTCTTAGTTCTTGAGGTATGCATTTTAAAGCCCATGTTTACTGTAATTTTTTTCTTGTGGTACATAGTACCACCTGAGAAATCTGACTACCCTAAAATCTTATCAAAAACAGTAGCAGTACGTGCACCTTACAATCTTAGCGGAAACAGTACCAGTATATGTATTCCACTGTTAAGAGTCATCAGAACGTCTTTCGCTTATAACTTCCGATTCGTTCGTTTCCGGTACATGGACCCTTACAACAAATTGATGCATTTCTCCTTCTCCATGTACCTTGAAAGTTTGTAACATCATCACGGAATCACACTGCACATACGTACATATACAGGCGCCAGCGCGTGTAATTTTGACGCTCTGTAACGTAACTGGATGACGTTTGCGGACATGCGTTCTTATATAAAACTTGATCTACCAAGTTCCGTCTACAACGTCCAGAAGAGTGTAACATGAATTGTGAGACATCCAGTACGTAAAGAACAAGACTGTCCTATGAGATTTCCTGGAGAACGCTTAACGATATCCATATCTGTAATGAACACTTGCCTTCCAGCACAAATTACTGGTGTTGTTGCTTAACAAGTTTTTGAGTCATATACATGTCTGAGAACCTACTCCGAGTGCTCGGACTTTGGTTGTTGGTCTGCAGCGGGCACCGTATCAAACACTTACCGGCAATCCGAAGTAAGAGTGATTTCAGGTGTGCCGCAGGAGAGTGTCGTAGGACCGTTACTATTTACAATATATATAAATGACCTTGTGGATAAAATCGGAAGTTCACTGAGGCTTTTTGCGGATGATGTTGTAGTATATCGAGAGGTTTTAACAATGGAAAATTGTACTGAAAAGCAGGAGGATCTGCAACGAATTGACGCATGGTGCAGGGAATGGCAATTGAATCAAAATGTAGACAGGTGTCATGTGCTGCGAATACATAGAAAGAAAGATCCTTTATCATTTAGCTAGAATATAGCAGGTCAGCGACTGTAAGCAGCTAATTCCATAAATTATCTGGCAGTAGGCATTAGGAGTGGTTTAAAATGGAATGACCATATAAAATTAATCGTCGGTAAAGCAGATGCTAGACTGAGATTCATTGGAAGAATCCTAAGGAAATGCAGTCCGAAAACAAAGGAAGTAGGTTACAGTACACTTGTTCGTCCACTGCTTGAATACTGCTCGCCGGTGTGGGATCCGTACCAGATAGGGTTGATAGAAGAGATAGAGAAGGTCCAACGGGGAGCAGTGCGCTTCATTACATGATCATTTAGTAATCGCGAAAGCGTTGCGGAGATGGTGGATAAACACCAGTGGAAGACTCTGCAAGAGAGGCACTCAGTAGCACGGTACGGGCTTTTGTTGAAGTTTCGAGAACATACTTTGACCGAGGAGTCAAGCAGTATATTGCTCCCTCCTACGTATATCTCGCGAAGAGACCATGAGGATAAAATCAGAGAGATTAGAGCCCATAGGCATACCGACAATCTGTCTTTCCACGAACAATACGAGACTGGAATAGAAGGGAGAACACTTAGAGGTACTCAAGGTACCCTCCGCCACACACCGTCAGGTGGCTTGCGGACTATGAATGTAGTTGTAGATGTGGAATATGACACGTGCCTGTTGATCCTTCATCCTTCATCGGTAGTTCGCAGGTCAGCAGCCCGCGGTCTTGTGGTTAGCGTTGCTGACTCTCGAGAACAGGGCTCGGGATTCGATTCCCGGTCCGGTCGGGGTGCGTGTGTTGTCCTCATCACCAGGCGCTCGATCTCTAAGAGGACTGATAGCAAAAATGCCACACGCACACATTTCGTTTTCTGAGTCGCAGGATATCGTGCGAGAAAAGGGCAAGCTGAGTTTCGCACGAGCGATGCTTTACAAATCAGTGCTCATTTATGGAGAGCAGCTGTTCCGTGTCAAGGCAGTTTAGATACATTACTGGCCATTATAAATGGGACACTACGAAGATGACGTGCTACAGACGCGAAATTTAACTGACAGGAAGAAGATGCTGTGATATGCAAATGATTAACTTTTCAGAGCATTCACACAAGGTTGGCGCCGGTGGCGACACCTACAACGTGCTGACATGAGGAAAGTTTCCAACCGATTTCTGGTGAAACATTGTGATGCATCGTGTAAGGAGGACAAATGCATACCATCACATTTCCGACTTTAATAAAGGTCGGATTGTAGCCTATCGCGATTGCGGTCCATCGTATCGCGACATTGCTGCTCGCGTTGGTCGAGATCCAATGGCTGTTATCAGAATATGGAATCGGTGGGTTCAGGAGGGTAATACGGAACGCCGTGCTGGATCCCAACGGCTTCGTATCACTAGCAGTCGAGATGACAGGCATCTTATCCGCATGGCTGTAACGGATCGTGCAGCCACGTCTCGATCCCTGAGTCAACAGATGGGAACGTCTGCAAGACAACAACCATCTGCACGAACAGTTCGATGACATTTGCAGCAGCACGGACTATCAGCTCGGATGCCACGGCTGCGGTTACCCTTGACGCTGCATGACAGACAGGAGCGCCTGCTATGGTGTACTCAACGACGAACCTGGGTGCACGAATGACAAAACGTTATTTTTTCGGATGAATCCAGATTCTGTTTACTCCGTCATGATGGTCGCATGCGTGTTTGGCAACATCGCGGTGAACGCACATTGCAAGCGTGTATTCGTCATCGCCATACTGGCGTATCACCTGGTGTGATGGTATGGGGTGGCATTGGTTACACGTCTCGGTCACCTCTTGTTGACACTGACGTCACTTTGAACAGTGGACGTTACATTTCAGATGTGTTACGACCCGTGGCTCTATCCTTTATTCGATCCCTGCGAAACTCTACATTTCAGCAGGATAATGCACGACCGCATGTTGCAGGTCCTGTACGGAACTTTCTGGATACAGAAAATGTTCGACTGCTGCCCTGGCCAGCACATTCCCCAGATCTCTCACCAGTTGAAAACGTCTGTTCAATGGTGACCGAGCAACTGGCTCGTCACAATACGCCAGTCACTACGCTTGATGAACTGTGGTATCCTGCTGAAGCTGCATGGGCAGCTGTACCTGTACACGCCATCCAAGCTCTGTTTGACGCAATGCCTAGGCGTATCAAGGGCGCTATTACGGCCAGAGGTTGTTGTTCTGGGTACTGATTTCTCAGGATCTATTCACCCAAATTGCGTGAAAACGTAATCACATGTCAGTTCTAGTATAATATATTTGTCCAATGAATACCCGTTTATCATCTGCATTTCTTCTTGGTGTAGCAATTTTAATGGCCAGTAGTGTAGAATGTGGGAGTGTGTAGTGCAGAGCAGAGCAGGAAACGGAACCTCGCGCGCTGCACGCTTGGGGCGCAACAGTTCGTCGCCCTGGCCGCCCGCCGCTCGGCGCCAGCCGCCTGTTGCTGACCGGCTGACGCAGTGGAGTCCAGTATAAAAGGCGGCATTGACGACCCCCCGCCCGCCCGTGGCGCTATCTCCTCCGCTGTGCCTGACAGAGGCCGCTCTGTGGCGCTGCCACCACAAGAAGCGGCCGCAGGGGGCCACTGCGGGTCGCACGCTGCCCTCAGGGCACGCCACCGCCAGGGATTTACACTGCGTCCTCTACACCCGTCAGACGGCTTCGTTTCCGAAGCGGCGAAAGAAAACCTCGCTGCCGGTGTACTTCAGTTACAAATGCCGCCATTTGAGTAATCCAAGAAATCTCTTCTTCTAATTTTTTTTTCACTGCCTCTATTATACCTGAGCCGGTGAAACATTGCATTTGACAGTTCGCGTTATGTCAAGTTACATTGGTTATACTGCAACAGCCATGTTAAACAGCAGCCTCTGTACACATATTTCCGTTCCACCTCGTAAATGTAAGCTACTGAATAACAAGTTTGTGTGGCCATCCTCCACAGCAGGCATATAAATACTTGTTTTGCAAATCAAACTGCCTTTTCCTGCTGCTAGTTACTTTATTTTATGCGTTTCGCCTTCTCCTGTTCTAAGGCATCATCAGTGGGATCTATACCGATACAGTTTTGTTAGTTATAGATTATCAACCAGTTCACTTGGCGATTTTTTTGTAAAAATATAATTACTTACGATTTGCTGATCTGCGTTTCCTCACATCTGGTCTGCAGGTCGCCCTACCACTTTTATCGCTGTTCTATATTCACATCTTTGTGTTTTCACCATCCACACACTGTTCACCATGTTTCTCACTCTTTTTTTGTGGTGGACTATCGTTCTTCTTTGACTCGATATAACTATTTCGTCGTACACTTCTTTTCACAGCGTAAATATTGCGACTCCATTACGTGATTCATCGTCTTTGGTATGTTTACCTATTTGTTGGCAACCTAACGAAGTATATGTTCGTTACTAACTTCTGTTTATGACGTTTATACCGAGTGTGTGATTATGCGTGAGAGAGAGAGGGGGATAGAGTCGATTTTTTTTTTTTTTTTTTTTTTTTTTTGAGTGGCGGTGGGAGGTGGCTGTTGTACTAGCTGTTAGCGAGTGGCTGAAAACTTTGGTGACAGCTGTCAAACCACGTAATGGAGTCGCAATATTTACGCTGTGAAAAGAAGTGTACGACGAAATAGTTGTATCGAGTCACAGAAGAACGATAGTCCACCACAAAAAAAGAGTGGGAAACATGGTGAACAGTGTGTGGATGGCGAAAACACAAAGATGTGAATATAGAACAGTGATAAAGGTCGTAGTGCGGCCTCCAGACCAGATGTGACGAAACGCAGATCAACAAATCGTAAGTAATTACATTTTTACAAAAAATCGCGAAGTGAACTGGTTGATAATCTATAACTAACAAAACTGTATCGTTGTAGATCCCACTGATGATGCCTTAGAACAGGAGAAGGCGAAACGCGTAAAATAAAATAACTAGCAGCAGGAAAAGGCAGTTTGATTTGCAAAACAAGAAAGCTACTGAGCAATAACAATTCCTTTTCGATTTGCTAGCACACTAAGAGCAAATAAACAACGGCATAATACTGTCGATACTCGTATAACAAAGCACACGCTTTCGATAAAGGAGCAAATAAACAGAAAATAAGCATTTATGATGTGTTTTTTTTCATTTGGGGCGCAAAAACAACTAGGGTCATACGCGCCCATGTCAAAAGTATAGAACACGAAGACAAAAAGGGGAGTTAAAAACGACTACAGTCAATTCCAGTCGACAGAAGAGAAGACAGTTAAAACACGGACGTGGAAAAAAGCCTATAATATACGGCATAGAGTAACGGAGATTCAGAACTAAAAGCTGAACGGCCTTTGCCATATTGCTACGATGGATAAAGAGTAAAACGCGGTCGAAATCCCGAGCGCCGTTCGCTAAAACGGTGGATAACACAGACGACAAACACAAACGGGAACGTAAGCGGTTAAAAAAAGGGCATTCCGTCAGGAAATGGCGGACAGTCAAAACTTGGGCGCAATGTGCAAAAAGTGGTGGGGAGCACCACTTAACAAATGGCGATGGCTAAAGAGACAGTGTCCAATATGCAACCTTGTTACAATGATCTCCTCGCGGCGCGAGGGCCGAGAAGAGGTCGTCCAAGTCGCCTCCAGTCGGACATAGCAAGCTGCCATGTGGGTGTGCACCGAGGCGGGGTAAGAGTAAGCAGACGGATAGCACACGGGAAATGGTCGCACGAGTATGTGTCAGAGAGAACGGCCCACGCGAGACGATGGAAAGGTTGGGTTGTTTTGGGGAAGAGACCAAACAGCGAGGTCATCGGTCTCATCGGATTAAGGAAGAACGGGGAAGGAAGTTGGCCGTGCCCTTTCAAAGGAACCATCCTGACATTTTCCTGGAGCGATTTAGGGAAATCACGGAAAACCTAAATCAGGATGGCCGTACGCGGGATTGAACCGCCGTCCTTCCGAATGAGAGTCGAGTGCGCTGACCACTGCGCCACTTCGTTCGGTGAGACGATGGGCAAACTGGGCAGTGCAGAAGGCTAGATGTAGAGGGCAGTTCAATAAGTAATGCAACACATTTTTTTTCTCGGCCAATTTTGGTTGAAAAAACCGGAAATTTCTTGTGGAATATTTTCAAACATTCCCGCTTCGTCTCGTATAGTTTCATTGACTTCCGACAGGTGGCAGCGCTGTACGGAGCTGTTAAAATGGCGTCTGTAACGGATGTGCGTTGCAAACAACGCGCAGTGATCGAGTTTCTTTTGGCGGAAAACCAGGGTATCTCAGATATTCATAGGCGCTTGCAGAATGTCTATGGTGATCTGGCAGTGGACAAAAGCACGGTGAGTCGTTGGGCAAAGCGTGTGTCATCATCGCTGCAAAGTCAAGCAAGACTGTCTGATCTCCCGCGTGCGGGCCGGCCGTGCACAGCTGTGACTCCTGCAATGGCGGAGCGTGCGAACACACTCATTCGAGATGATCGACGAATCACCATCAAACAACTCAGTGCTCAACTTGACATCTCTGTTGGTAGTGCTGTCACAATTGTTCACCAGTTGGGATATTCAAAGGTTTGTTCCCGCTGGGTCCCTCGTTGTCTAACCGAACACCATAAAGAGCAAAGGAGAACCATCTGTGCGGAATTGCTTGCTCGTCATGTGGCTGAGGGTGACAATTTCTTGTCAAAGATTGTTACAGGCGATGAAACATGGGTTCATCACTTCGAACCTGAAACAAAACGGCAATCAATGGAGTGGCGCCACACCCACTCCCCTACCAAGAAAAAGTTTAAAGCCATACCCTCAGTCGGTAAAGTCATGGTTACAGTCTTCTGGGACGCTGAAGGGGTTATTCTGTTCGATGTCCTTCCCCATGGTCAAACGATCAACTCTGAAGTGTATTGTGCTACTCTTCAGAAATTGAAGAAACGACTTCAGCGTGTTCGTAGGCACAAAAATCAGAACGAACTTCTCCTTCTTCATGACAACGCAAGACCTCACACAAGTCTTCGCACCCGAGAGGAGCTCACAAAACTTCAGTGGACTGTTCTTCCTCATGCACCCTACAGCCCCGATCTCGCACCGTCGGATTTCCATATGTTTGGCCCAATGAAGGACGCAATCCGTGGGAGGCACTACGCGGATGATGAAGAAGTTATTGATGCAGTACGACGTTGGCTCCGACATCGACCAGTGGAATGGTACCGTGCAGGCATACAGGCCCTCATTTCAAGGTGGCGTAAGGCCGTAGCATTGAATGGAGATTACGTTGAAAAATAGTGTTGTGTAGCTAAAAGATTGGGGAATAACCTGGTGTATTTTAATGCTGAATAAAACAACCCCTGTTTCAGAAAAAAAATGTGTTGCATTACTTATTGAACTGCCCTCGCAGGTGTACGTGGAGTCTGAAAGGAACGTGGGTGCGCCTGTGTTAGGGCAGAAGAGGTTAAGTTGATTAAGAAGGCCAAGAGGGCGCCTCTCGGACAGATTCTGGGAGAACCCCAAAGGGTATGGCGCTCATTAAAGTCACCGTGCTGCAGAAAGGGGTGAGGTAGATGGCCAGTAAACTGGAAGAAGTCTGCCCTGGTGACATCGTATGAGGGAGGGATGTAAACGGTACAAAGGGAAAAGGTCAAGTGAGGAAGGAAAAGGTGAACTGCAACAGCTTGAAGGCGGGTAGTCAGGGAGATGGCTCGGCTACGAACACAATCCTGTATGAGCAGCATGGCTCCCCATGACATGCCGACCGCGGGGGAGCGGGAGTGGGTGGGAGGTCAAAACGGACCGGGAAGAAATGTTTAATGATATTCTCTTAAAATTGAATCGAGCTTCACGCTGGGTGCCATTTTAACGAAATTCCTGGAATGAATGATTTGAAATGTCGTAGAAAATAAAAAAAGGAAATAATAATTTTATTTCTTGCTTAAAAGTTAATTTGCCTTAGTGCGAACTTTGTTGTAGAACCACTCTCTTCATTACGTGTGGTAATAAAAAAAACAAATTTTACTTTCTTAAGGATTACGTACATTTAAAGGAAATTATTACGTGCACTCATATTAATTGGATAGTACTATCTGGATAAGAACTGAGTCTCTTAAATCATTCGGCCTTGGCATACACTTTCCAGAATGCAGTGGGTTTTTCTTTTTTGTGAAATATTTTTACTGACTTTTATCCCGGCACTAGCCATAGAACACAAGAATATTTTAATTAACAGAAAATGTCTTAATTATTGCCAAGCCGACATTTATCACTGATCAAACCTACTACATTACCCATGTGATTTATAGATGACGTGGGCATGCTCATTTACATAAATAATTCACACTTTTAATGAATACTAATATATTTAGCCCAAACAACAAGTCAACTCACATTAATTCGTACGCTTTGATTAAAGGCGGCAAAGTCCCGACAGATACAAAAGAAGTACATCTTAACTCTGCTGGATAACCACGATGTATACACAACCTTTAGTGCCCACAATGCGGGTTAATGAATCAGGCGCGTCTAATGGGCGCGAGCGTAGCTGCACATCGCGTCTGCTAGAGCGATCAAGGATTAACACTTCCTCACTTCTTCCTCACTTCAGCTGCTCTGTCCACAACTGACCCTTCCACACACTAGCTGCTCTGTCCACAACTGACCCTTCCTCACTCTAGCGGCTCTGTCCACACAACTAACTGCTCTGTCCACACAACGACAGAGAGTCTCCACATGCCAAAGATAAACAACGGCACGACTATTACGATTATTAACATTTCTTTGTAAATCGATTTCTAGCAAATATCGCTGATACCGCAAATACTGACACTTTTACATTCACATAATAAATATAGAAATTTCCTATCCTAAATACAGAGAAATGTTACAAAAAAATATAATAAAAATAACAAACATATTTCATACCACATTCAGTAATATTAAGATATATATATATATATATATATATATATAACTTGCCCAGATCGGCGTATATGTTACAAATAAATTGTGAAAATGCCAGGGAACGTTACATTGCCCCCTGGCAGCATTTGGCAAAGAGGTTTTACACTTTGACACAATGGTGCCAGTAACGTTCTTTACACCTCTGTATGTTTTATGGAATGGCTCTTGTAATTAGCCCCAGGATTATATAAGTACATGGCTCCCCCATTTGGGCGTAGGCAATCAGGAAACCTGGGCAAAACTGTGCCGGAGCCCAGCCATCCCGGTTGGTTTATAGTCCATATTAACAGTTTTTCATTTGAAGTATTTTTGCAGTTTGTCACAAACGGGTTTACACAATTACACAATATCACTATTTTTCTTGTGATACACTACAAGGTCACTTGTCCTAGGATATATCAATTACGGACGTACATAGTACATGTTCAATGTTTATCAAAATGAAGTCATTAATATGTTATTCAGTTTATGTAAACATTTCAAAAGCCAATAATGTATTTGATGAGCGGTGGGGTGCGGCGCTCGGCGCGGCGCGCTGACTTCGTGTAGGTCACCGCCCCATCGTTGACAGCTACGGCGCGTACGGGCGTGGCTGTCTGGTCTGCTACGGGCTGCTGTGGCCGCTGCATAGCTGCTATAGCCGAACGCGTTGGATACCAGCTCGCCCGTGCGACGTCTTCTTGCGGTGCTCCAGGAAACATGCAACAAGTTCACAAACAGTATACTATCCGTATTTCCTGCTGTGGGAAAGAACGCACACAATTAGTGGTAGTTATTACTCAGTAGGCCTTCACTAGTCTGGTTCGCACAAGGTTTCATTGTCACAGTACACTTTTATGGGCACACAATATTTTCCACCGTCATGACTTGTCATTAGTCACACGCTCTTTCCTAGCGTCCCTTTACATACAAAAAGTTAAAATTTGACACTAGGTTTATCCACCGTCCGTTATCGGTTCACTGTTCGTGTTGTGCTAGTTCTTTATCAGTGACTGTTACTGTCTGTTTCTGCCGCACAATACTACACTTTTGTTAAAGTTTATTTATTTCTATTTACAATGTCCGCTGCTGAATTTGTTTGCAACAGCACATTCGTAACCTTTTACCAGAGTGTAAGATTTACGTACATACAATCAACGTCCTACGTAACCACAGTGAAGTCTCTGTAGGCGAAAATTTACTTGGACCGTATCTGGCTAGCTCTTTCTTATTGATTGAATCTGCACATGCTTCAATTGAAGCTTCTTTGTGAGTTTCTTTACGCTACATAAATTTACAACAAGGTTGCCTCCCGTGGTGCTCTCGGGTCACTACTGGGTGCATTATTTTGTGATAACACTAGTGAGATAATAAAGTTCTCAGGGCCTTATATTACTAATATTGTTCCGGGTTCAGATCTGTCAATCTGACAGCTACACATAGATACACATAATATAAAGGATTGTGCCAAGAAATATCTCAAATTAAACACAAATTAAAAGAGTACATAACACAAATATCCACACACATGAAAAAAGTCAATCATATTCTTATAACTATACACTCCTACACTAGTACACCTTATTAATGTTCATTGTTTACAAAGGAACGGTGTCCGCTTAGGACTATTAGTCTTTTACTGTAGGAATGCTTTTACATCCTTACGCGGATTTCTTGGACCAAGGAATGGAGTATGAGGCTCGACAGTAAGTTTTGTGAGGCTTTACCTCGATCTTGTATTGATATCCCTTAACAACTCCTGGTCGTTCAGAAAATACATCTGCATAATTAGATAATAACTGTACTATTTCCTTCTGTTGAATTGAATTTAAATTTTCGGACTGTGATACTTTGTTCACTAATATATCCATATTCGCCTTTGATTGATCACCTTGTACGTCAGGATAATAGAGATTCTGCCCTGGACAATAATTGTCTAATTGTAGTATCGATTGATTCCTACATTTTATATTTATGGCGTTACAATTAGGTACAGGTACCTCTTTAGATCTAAGCATGGAAAATTCTATTCTCCTACCAGCATTCATCAAACTTAATTTTCCCCGAGAAAGGTCTATTATTGCGTCCCTCTCTCTCAAAAAATCTACCCCCAAAATGCAGGCTACCTTTAAACCCTTTACTACCAGGAATGAGCTCGTTATGGCTTCTTCCCCTATATACATCTCTACCCGCACTTGGAGCTTAATTATTTGTCGCTGTGCACTTATGGCTCCAGTGACTCTACAATTATTCACGGGAAAAGTCAGCATACGCCTTTCCTTCCCCAGTACCTTGAATAAGTCCATACTCATAACACTAACAGTAGCACCTGTATCTATGACCACTTGCACATCAATATTGTTAATTTTAACTTCTATTATCACTTGTACATTGTCCTTGTGTTCCTTTATGCACGTGGATGGTTCGGTTATTAATTCATCTCCCATCTGTACCCCGTCATTATACCTAAGGATACAGATTGTTTTCGGTGTTTTGTTTTGTGTCGGGCTGCTCTCACTCCAAACCGTAGCCGACGATGGAGAGCGTATCTCGGCCGCATCTAGTTTGTTGAATTATTGCTAGTGGATGGGCGTGGCTGCTCTGTGTCATTGACCTCCACTATGTGCACGTTGTGTTGCGTCGGCCGCCACGGCTGCGCAATTGGCGCATTTTGTGGTGGCGGTCGGTTATTGTCATATCTATCACTGTTTTGCCGGTCCGGACTGGGCCTCTGGTTCTGTGGCCAAGTTCGGTTTGCATCATTATAAGTATTAGTGTTGTACGGCCCCCTGGCATTTTTCCATCTATGACTGCTTGGTGGGCCTGTTTCATACCGGTCATCGAACCTCCTTTTCCTATCATTATTCCCCGGTGGTCTATTTCCGTTCCGGTCTCTATCTCTATTTCCGTTTTGTGTATACCCTTGTCTCCTATTATTACCTCCGCCGTTTCTATTACTGGTTAGAGGCGTGTTATTTCTACCATTTCTATAACTATTTCCGTTACTTCTAATCTGTTCAGAGGCCGCCTTAATGTCCTCCTGAATCAGGTCAATTGCGTCCAGAATAGACAAGAAATGTTCCATATCATTTTCGGGCACGTGTATAAGCTTTTCCTTTACATCTATCGGCAAGTGTGATTTCAAAAGTCTGATCAAATCCCGAGATGAAATCTGTTCGTCCCAGTAACGGGTCTTATTAATGTACTTCTCAAAATATTTTCGCAAATTGCCTAATCGTGGAGAATACGGCTCTGGATTATATACTTCCTTCCGTAATCTCTCCTGAATACATGTTGACCAATATTTGGCCAAGAATGCCTTTTCGAATTGCTCATATGTATCGCAACTGTCAGCTGCTTCGGTTGCCCATAACGCAGCATCTCCCTGTATGTAAGACATAACAAACTGTATTTTCTGGGTATGACTCCAAACGCTAGGCAAAATGTTTCTAAATCCCTTGATAAACACTACAGGGTGAACAGATTTCTTCTCCGTTGTAAAGATCTGAAACTGTCGGTTCCTAATCAGACTTTCTTCAATCACTACTTTGGAATGACATTTATTTGTTCCGCTTACATCGGTTGCCTGTCCTGTCTTGCAGTCACAATTGTGTACTGCTGTATTTATATGCCTATCATTGTTGGACTTGGCTGGCGTGACATACGCCAGCGCATCGTCTTGCCGCAAACTTAGCTCCATTTCGGCAAGACGGCGGTCCACACTCCGCTGCCACAGCGGAATGTCCTTTTGCACTATCCTTTTAAGATCTTGCACATCCGCAGTAGAATCCATCTCTCTGGCCTCAATTGCGGCGTGCACTTTCTCATCTAATTCCTTTATGAAGTTACGTTCTACTTTGTGCACATGTTCGATCACTTTGTTCTCAATTACGTGGGTTGTGTTAAGTTCTAGTTGTTCGACCCTATTAGTCAGGACACTGACTTCCTCTACGATATTGGCATTAGCCATTTGAATACTATTTAGTCCTTCGCTTAATGCTTGCACCGTTTTGGGCATGGTTTCATATTTTTGTTTCAAGTTAACAATGTCACTTTGCATAACTTCTAAAGCTTGCATCAACTGCAAGTCCCTCTCATGCATGCGTCGGTCACGCTCTGCTTGTTTGGCATCACGTTCTTTATCACGCTCTGCTTGTTTACATGCAAATTCAGCTACCAATCTCTGGTCACGCTTTGCTTGTTCGGCATCACGTTCTTTATCACGCTCTGCTTGCATTTGTACAAATTCAGCTTGGAAAGTGATCATGCGCTCAAACATATCTTTTAATGATTGCACTTCTGACATCACACCACTCTCTGGTCCGTGCCCAGTGCTTGCGGATGGCTCACTATTTACGCTATCAACTGAATCACTGGGTGGCAGTGGCAACATTTCTTGCCCTTCTGCCCCCAGATTCTCACATTGTACTTCCTGAGCTACGTCACTAACATTACTTTGTGTCCCATTTTCTAACTCGGTATCACTATTAACTAACTGTTGCTCATTATCCATGTTGATATCTTTCTGACTACGCAATCTAACCATAGTAAACAAAAGAAATAAAATCTGAACTAAGTATCCTAACACTTCAGGTTTCACTCACATAAGCACACAAGAAATGGACATTACCCAATACATACGTACTATATACTACAATGACTAACTACTTAAATGTCCTGTTATTTTAAAACAAAGTACTAACAACAAGCACACCACTAATGATCCGAGGACACTGCACGGAGGCTACTTTACTACCTACAGGACAACTACACTGTAGCTTTACCTTTTGGTGATCTATCTTGGGTGCTGCTGCCCCCTGATATTGTGGAAGGTTATTAATTTTTCAAAATAATGAGCTCTCTGCTTCAGCTCCGGATACATAGTGTTCTCATGCAAAAAATCATACACAGGTATTACCACACAATATTGGTTAAGCAATACATACAGTACATGACAAAATTATTAAATGTCCTGCAACAAAGTTCGACTATATTAATTCCCTAGGTATCTCAAGGGTATTTCGTGGCCACTGCATATTCGGGCCCCACGCTGGGCGCCATTTTAATGATATTCTCTTAAAATTGAATCGAGCTTCACGCTGGGTGCCATTTTAACGAAATTCCTGGAATGAATGATTTGAAATGTCGTAGAAAATAAAAAAAGGAAATAATAATTTTATTTCTTGCTTAAAAGTTAATTTGCCTTAGTGCGAACTTTGTTGTAGAACCACTCTCTTCATTACGTGTGGTAATAAAAAAAACAAATTTTACTTTCTTAAGGATTACGTACATTTAAAGGAAATTATTACGTGCACTCATATTAATTGGATAGTACTATCTGGATAAGAACTGAGTCTCTTAAATCATTCGGCCTTGGCATACACTTTCCAGAATGCAGTGGGTTTTTCTTTTTTGTGAAATATTTTTACTGACTTTTATCCCGGCACTAGCCATAGAACACAAGAATATTTTAATTAACAGAAAATGTCTTAATTATTGCCAAGCCGACATTTATCACTGATCAAACCTACTACATTACCCATGTGATTTATAGATGACGTGGGCATGCTCATTTACATAAATAATTCACACTTTTAATGAATACTAATATATTTAGCCCAAACAACAAGTCAACTCACATTAATTCGTACGCTTTGATTAAAGGCGGCAAAGTCCCGACAGATACAAAAGAAGTACATCTTAACTCTGCTGGATAACCACGATGTATACACAACCTTTAGTGCCCACAATGCGGGTTAATGAATCAGGCGCGTCTAATGGGCGCGAGCGTAGCTGCACATCGCGTCTGCTAGAGCGATCAAGGATTAACACTTCCTCACTTCTTCCTCACTTCAGCTGCTCTGTCCACAACTGACCCTTCCACACACTAGCTGCTCTGTCCACAACTGACCCTTCCTCACTCTAGCGGCTCTGTCCACACAACTAACTGCTCTGTCCACACAACGACAGAGAGTCTCCACATGCCAAAGATAAACAACGGCACGACTATTACGATTATTAACATTTCTTTGTAAATCGATTTCTAGCAAATATCGCTGATACCGCAAATACTGACACTTTTACATTCACATAATAAATATAGAAATTTCCTATCCTAAATACAGAGAAATGTTACAAAAAAATATAATAAAAATAACAAACATATTTCATACCACATTCAGTAATATTAAGATATATATATATATATATATATATATATATATATATATATATATATATATATAACTTGCCCAGATCGGCGTATATGTTACAAATAAATTGTGAAAATGCCAGGGAACGTTACAAATGCGAGAGCTCAAATCGGTCGTGAAGACGCAATTTTGTTTCCTGAAGGTAGAGAAATAGTGGACACTGCGATTGTAAGAGCAGTCGTAAATCCTCGTTGTTGGATCGAAGGCCATCAACGCTCCATTGGAGGAGGGTCATGACGAGGAAAAAATGAAGGGGTGTCACCTTGGCGACTGCCGAGTGCCAGCCTTCGAAGACTCTGTGCTACAGGGCACAGAGGCAGGAGGATCCTGCTCCATGAGGTCTACAGGAGCGTCGGCATTCTTATGCTGTTGGCCTGCGGAGTCCACGGCAGAAAAAAAGTTTGTGGTGCGCACAGGCGACACGGAGGTCGGCCGGGCGAGGGTATCACGTGGCGACACCGTCGAAGAGGATCTTGGAGTCGGCGAAGGAGAAGACCGCTTACCTTTGTTTGACTTCTTCGAGCCTTTCCGGTTAGCAGAGGAAGACACAGGTGTTGGTTGGGTGTAGGGATGCAAGAAGTCTTCACGGGAGTATTCCTTCTGACCTTTCCGGCCTGCCGGTTGTATAGCTGGTGACTTCACCCCGTGAGGCGAGAGTTTGATGGCGTGTTGCACAGCTGGAAGAGGAGACGGGGACGCTACCATGACGCTGGGCGATTTCACAACCGCGGTGCTAAATTTGAGGTCACATGTCTGCGTGGCCATGTCCTTCGTGGAGCGAGATGTAGCAGGAACAGTACTGTAGGTGCCAGGTGGTAGAACGCAGCAACTTGTGGGCGACCGGGTAAGGCACTTCTTCGTTCACCCAGATCTTCTGGAGAGCCCGCTCATTGAGATACGTGGGGCAATCGTGGGAGGAGGCGGCATTGTCGCCATTGCAGTTGATTCAGCGTGGTGAAGGAGGCAGACAATCGCCCCTGTGAGCATCCCTACTACATGTTACACATTTGGCTGGATGTCGACAGGACTCTCGTGTGTCGTTGAAACTATGACACTGGTAGCAGCGCACCGAGTTCGGAATATACGGTCTGACTGTGATAACTTCATAACCTGATCTTTGACGGAAGAACTACACTGTCAAAAGTGAAAAAGAGAGTGCGTGTGGAAAGTAAGGAGGCATCTACTTTTTTCGTCACCCGATGGACGGCAATGACACCCTGATCGGAAAGGTACGTTTGGATTTCTGCCTCGGTCAGACCATCGAGCAGCCTAGTGTAAATAACATCAAGGGGAGAATTCAGCGTTCAGTGGGCTTTGACACGAACAGGAGGAGCGAAGATGCAAGCAGTTGTTGTGCTTGATAATCGGAAGTAGTCTCCAAAAGCAAACTGCCATTGCGTAAACGAGAGCAGGATTTCACAGGGCCAGCAATTACATCAACACCTTTCTGGATAATAAACGGATTTACCACAGCCAACGACTGACCGTCTTCATTACGGGAGACCATGAGGGATCTAGGTGCAGCTGGGAGGGTCTTTGAATCGTTAGCCTCATTCCGTTTACATTTCGTAGCCGTTGATTGTGAAGATGATCGGCTCATTGCGAGAAAATCCTCCATGATTGCTAGCGTATCCGATGGCGCGCTCCTTCCAACTGGGGGCCCCCTTCCGAAGGGGGGCACACTCGCCTTAAGTGATCGTTGACACCTCAGGTCACACTCCCGAACACCTGACAGAGGGACCAATCGGCAATTTGGGAAGGTAGCAGCTCAGACAATCACCCCTCCCTGGGTCTGGGCATTTGATTATGACCATATCTTCAAAACAACGCAGTTCATAGTTTGCAAAATAAATGACGACCGAGGTAGTAACTTCTCGCGCTAGGTTTATGACAGTGATGCAATAAATAACCTATATTCGAAGCTTTTCACTCACCAAGTTACGACGACAGTGGCGCAATTCCACCAGCTCCCAGCGTCACTGTTGTCGGAATCTGTGCCAAAACCGCTTTCTTCGTCGTCGTTACCAACACAGATCAGTAACTGTTCTCGTATTATGACGTTCTTAGATAATACAAATCTCCTTCATCATAACCAACATGGATTCCGCAAACAGAGATCATGTGAAACTCAGCTCGCCCTATTTGTCCAAGAAATTCACAGTGCCGTAGACACTGGCGAGCAGATTGATGCCGTATTCCTGGACTTCAGGAAGGCATTTGATACGGTTCCGCACTTACGTTTAGTGAAAAAAAATACGAGCTTACGGAATATCGGACCAGGTTTGTGATTGGATTCAGGATTTCCTAGAAGAAAGAACACAACATGTCATTCTTAACGGTTCAAAATCTGCAGATGTAGAGGTAATTTCGGGAGTACCGCAAGGAAGCGTGATAGGACCTTTATTGTTTACAATATACATAAATGACTTAGTTGACAACATCGGTAGCTCCGTGAGGCTATTTGCAGATGACACGGTTGTCTACAAGAAAGTAGCAACATCAGAAGACTCGTACGTACTCCAGGAAGACCTGCAGAGGATTAATGAATGGTGCGACAGCTGGCAGCTTTCCCTAAACGTAGATAAATGTAATATAATGCGCATACATAGGGGCAGAAATCCATTCCAGTACGATTATGCCATAGGTGGTAAATCATTGGAAGCGGTAACGACCGTAAAATACTTAGGAGTTACTATCCGGAGCGATCTGAAGTGGAATGATCACATAAAACAAATAGTGGGAAAAGCAGGCGCCAGGTTGAGATTCATAGGAAGAATTCTAAGAAAATGTGACTCATCGACGAAAGAAGTAGCTTACAAAACGCTTGTTCGTCCGATTCTTGAGTATTGCTCATCAGTATGGGACCCTTACCAGGTTGGATTAATAGAAGAGATAGACATGATCCAGCGAAAAGCAGCGCGATTCGTCATGGGGACATTTAGTCAGCGCGAGAGCGTTACGGAGATGCTGAACAAGCTCCAGTGGCGGACACTTCAAGAAAGGCGTTACGCAATACGGAGAGGTTTATTATCGAAATTACGAGAGAGCACATTCCGGGAAGAGATGGGCAACATATTACTACCGCCCACATATATCTCGCGTAATGATCACAACGAAAAGATCCGAGAAATTAGAGCAAATACGGAGACTTACAAGCAGTCGTTCTTCCCACGCACAATTCGTGAATGGAACAGGGAAGGGGGGATCAGATAGTGGTACAATAAGTACCCTCCGCCACACACCGTAAGGTGGCTCGCGGAGTATAGATGTAGATGTAGATGTAGATGGTCACTAATGATACGCTCCACTGTCTGTACTGCTCGAATACGTTTTTCGATGTACTCGACCTTTTTCCTCCACGAGGCTGCATCCACAGTCGCAAGAGGTTCACGCAACAGCCTTTCTACCTCTGTTACTGCAAAGCGCTTATTCTTGTTCCTTATTTACGTCTTCACATCACTCCACACTAACTTGATGGGGTTGAAATGCAGTGATATGATGGCAGCCTTATTATAGTATGATACTGCTCCACGGTGACTTCGGCTACTACATATGCGACTACTACATATGAAGGGTTGATTTCAATAGTGGTAGAAGTCCTTTTTTCTAAAGTTAAATGAGCGCTGAAAAATCTGCAGTTGAGTACATATACCGTACTTGAATATTTCTGGCATCTTAACTGCAGATTTTTCAGCGCTCATTTAACTTTAGGACTCTGTATCTCAGAATGATCAAAAATGGACTTGTACCACTATTGAAATAAGCCCTTCATATGTAGGCACCATATACTTATTTCCTTTAACGAGCGAATATAATAGAATCTTCACAATCTCGTATCCGCAGCAATATTTCGTGCCTGTAACTACTTGATCATAACTTCTTTGTAGTCGTTTGTGGTTGGGGCTTTGTTTGGTATCACCGAATGATAAACAGCATTTTCCATTACAAGTGTTGCAAAGACAGAAAATCATTAAACAGGTTCCTGAACTACCTACCAAATCGCGTGTGGTCCACTTCTTCATGATAACCACATGTATTTTTGGACCAAAAACTAAAAGTGCATCAGGAACAAAACCCCTGGAGGAACCTGCGTGAACCATAACTAACCTTGCTCCTCGGATGAAGACCGCAACTGCTTGGAATGTCGTCCGTCCAGCATTTATTGACAGCTTTCCCGACATTAACCGACGTTTCGTGTAGCCATATTATTGAATGAATGTCATAGTCCACAATGTCTTTTTAACGGAAACACATACCTTTCAGCACAATTTTTAGTGACGGTTTCCCACCGCTGAAAAGTTCACTTTCTTTTAACGACACTAGCAACTTTGCTACGGTAGGATCCTCGTTCCTGTTGTAGTAAGCATAACTTTGCCTTCGAATTGCATCAGTCTGGAAAGAAACTAAGTCGGTGAGAATGTGAGGCTAGTTTTTCTTCTTTCCACGAGTCGTTAAAATACATTATCTGAACCAGTCGCCTCGGAATCATTACGCTTCACAATTTGCACCTTTTGCACTAACGCTCTCTTGCTTACTTCTGTTCTTACACTAATTCCTAGAGTTTCTGATGAGTCTTCCACTACGCTGTAGGCAGGAACTGATGGCTGTCCATGAATACTTTCCTATTCTTTCACCTGCTCATAAAACTCACGAGTTACCCGTAGTAACTCCAGTGGCCTGCCTGTTTAGCGGCACACCTCAACGCAAAAGCATTATCAGTAGGCGAACGAACTCTTTTCTGTGGCATTTGTAGCGTATCAAAATTTTGTAAAGCACAGAACAATGCAAGCACACGGCAGAAAGCAACCACAACGCTTTTTGTTTATGCGAGCACAAAACAAGGCCGGCAACACTGGAGCTTTGACGTCACGACCGGAAGCGATTACTGCGCTGGGATTGGTTTGCGCCACACGCCTGGCGCTTCGCGTTCTCATTCTTCACTTGTTAAACTGTTATGTTGTTGCCAACCTGAAACGCATACGTCAAGTGCAAAGTTTCAGCAGCCTCAGTATAAATGTGCTCCACCAGTTTCGCGATCTGTATTACTGAACGGCTGAAACGGTAAACAATCCCAGTTGCTGGTTGCCTGTCTTCCAGGGACAACAGAAATTGGTTGTAAATATTTTATGTAATTATTGATAGAATTTTTAAAATGCTGTCATAATTTACCCATTAGTAGACATAATCTCACGTTACACATTTATCACTGTCAGTCAAGTATAAGAGTTAGAAACAGTGTTGAGACGAGTGTTACGATTAATCAAGGAAAACCCCCAGTTGGGAAACGGGGCCAAAATTAGTTGGTTACTGTCGAGTTGCAATTTACAATTTCTTTATTGATTACTTCAACCATTAAAAGTCATTTCTTTACCACTTGACCATGAACAGATCCAAAAAGCTAGCAGGCATGAGTGCCTTTTCAAAACAATTTACTTTACAGTTAACGTCCAAGCCGTATTACTTAAATCAGACTTTGATAAAGCATTTAATATCAAAATTAAAACTTTCCAAGTAATGAAACCAAAACATCAATTTGCATACAATTTCGCTACCGAACATGTAGGGAGCCACTTCTTTTAAATTTTGGCACAACAAGATATTAAATTACAAGGGCTCGCTAACAGGGAGGCAGAACTAGCATTTTCAAAGGATGCCAAGTAGACTAAAACAATCAAAGTAAAGATACAGTCATACAATAACTAGTGATTTTAAAGCCACGTAGTTTTAAAAAAACCCACCAATGAAAGGCAAACTTAACGTTTTTAAACAGTGGCCAAAAACAATCAGAGTAAAATACAATCATTTAACATTTTAAAATAACTAACAACTTTAATACCATGTCCTGCCACCACAATGTCCTGGGATAGAAATAATTAACCGACCGGGTGTAAGGGCGGTCACAATTGTCTCCCGAAGGATGCTCAGGCTAGAAGCGGACTAACAGACCCGCAACGCCTCACATTCAGCAATCACATCGACCTCACGCGACCTCAGGGGAAGATGAGGAATCAAATCAAGAACAATAATCCCTGCCCAAAAATACACTTCCTCCCCGGCAGTACTAATAAGAATTCAAAAGATCACTGTCTATAATTACACAGGCGACAGGGACAGGAAATACGAACGCAGAAGGCCACAAGGCAGAAAAATGTAATCTAAAACAATAATCCCTGCCCAAAAAAATACACTCCCTACCGGGCAGTACTAATAAGAAGCGGAAAAGATCACTGTCTATAAATACACCGGCGACAGGGACAGGAAACCCGAACGCAGGAGGCCACAAGGCAGAAAAGACGCTGGTTGCACAAGCCAAAATTCTTCAATTAACATCTAAACCTTTAACCAACTTGTAGTTTATCAGAGAAACAGCAGGTGAACTCCGATGCAAAGGTTCCTCACACCCGACCGTGTCCACGTCGCCAGCGTACCCAACTGGACACAGTCACGCAGCCACGCGCTCTGTCACCGGAGCCCTCGTCTTCTCTGCACCCACGGCGGCGAAATACCACTCCTCAGGTTAGGCGAATTACTAGTCCATCATTCCCGCCTCCAGACGGACAATTTAAAGACTTCCGTTGCCGCTCCCACCAAGTAGTGACTCGGAACCACAGCCGTGGCCCCCGGGTGCTCACAAATGGCTTGGCTCTGAGCACTATGCGACTTAACTTCTGAGGTCATCAGTCGCCTAGAACTTAGAACTAATTAAACCTAACTAACCTAAGGCCATCACACACATCCATGCCCGAAGCGGGATTCGAACCTGCGACCGTAGCGGTCACGCGGTTCCAGACAAGCGCCTAGAACCGCACGGCCACACCGGCCGGCTGGGTGCTCACAGCAAGAGCTTACAGCCTTCTCCAGTCAACTCGTCCCACCCTCTCGCACCGCCAGGATAGACCACGCGGCTTCTCGGAATAACAGCCAACTCTCCACCGCCACGCCGCGGTCTCATCGTACGACATTCTCTAATTCCCGATTTTAAAAACCGACCGACCGACTCGTCACCGCTAGGCAACCTACCGCCCATCCCCCCAAAGATCTTATTCCCTTACACAAGGTTAACAGGAAGCAACGACTCGAAGATCGATAAGAGCAGACACGCCGCCAGAGGGGAATCTCAACAGAATCGTACGCAGCATAACGATAAATATGAAAGAATCAATTAACGATGGAATGGAAGGACTCGGAACAATCTTAACAGGGCGATATATGTTGAGAGACGACACACGGCTCGAGCGTACATCTCTTGAGGCAGCATAATTCATAGCGCGCAAATTACCCAGACTATATTCATCCAGTATTTCAGGATGATAGCACTTAAAGACTTCCTACTAATTTTACTCGCAATTTCATATCTTTTCGAGACTTTTTCTTTCTGACATTCGCAATAGAATAATGAAAGGTAAAACGTTGATCGCTCACAACCGTTTCGATATTCATGCAGGAAAACCTCAGCATCAGGCATGACGTTTTAACTAATTACGTCTTTACTATAAACTCTATTCGCAACACATTTTTCAGACGGTACCCACATATACAACGCAATATACATGCAAAATTATATTATTGTACGACACATAGTTCAGAAGATATGAAGTTTTATACATGGAAGCTCAGTTGTTCAAAGAATTTGGGAGGGGGGAGGGGGGTTACTGGTATGGCTGTTGCAAGTGGCATGCATTTTGCTATCTGTATGATGTTTTGTCTGACACAAGCCTGACACCATACAATGTTACACAAGCGCATGCATAACACATACACACAACATACATCACAAGTTTTTATGGTTTTGGATGGAACAATGGCCAATATTTGCCCCAGGAATAAATTAAAATATTTTCAGTCCCCTGGTTCCGACCAAGGTTTCTGGTATGTTTCCCTCGGTTATCAGTAAATGTTGGTAACGGCTCCCATTTATTCCTCTGCTCCTCCACCAGTTCGTCCGGTTATCAGCTGAAATGAATGCCGACTTTGTATGAGGTGTGTCCACCCTTTGCCTTTATGACGGCTTGATCTTCGCTGCGGACACTTCTAATGAGGCGGCTGATTGTCTGTGGAGGACTGTTAGCCCACTCTTCCTCAAGAGTCGAAACTATGATGTTGGACGCTAGGTTCTGGATTGAAGTCGACGTTCTAACTCATCCCGAGGGTGTTCAAGTGGATTCATCTCGGGACACTTGGCAGGCCAATCCGTTTCAGGAATGTTAATATTCACAAAACACTGACTCACATGTGTTTCTGTTTGACAGGCACCATCGTCTTCGAACAGTTCCTGTGGCGTACGCAAAACACAACACTGTCAATTGTGCTCATGTCACGAAAAAAGCCGTTATCATAACACCATCTCCTCGATACTTCACTGTTGACACTACACAAGATGGCGGCTAACATTCTCCAGGCATTCACCGAACCCAAACCCATCCATCGGCCTGACGTAGGATTCATCATTCCATATCTCTCGTTTTCAGTCGTTCACTCTCCCGTGGGGTCGCTCATTACACCGTCTCAAACTTTGTTAAGCAGTGACTACAGAAACGTGTGGGTCATTCTGCCCTGTTCCTTTTAATTCGCTATGCACACTGTTTGTGCTAGTTGGAATGCGATTTTTCTGCAGCCATCCTCCGCAATTTTGGACGTCCGTATCCGTCAGTACGTGAGGTCTACCGGGTCTTGGTTTAGATGTGGTTGCTACTTGGCGTTTGTACGTCACAATCACATCACCAACAGCCGAAATGGACAGCTTTAGAAAATTTCAAGTGTCTGTGATAGATTTGTTAAACAGACGACATCCAATGAAGCGTTCACGTTCCAAGTCGCTGAGCTCTCTTGACCGAGCTGTTCTGTTGTCAATGCTTCTCTGCTGACAACACAAAACTTTATGCTGACGGGTTCGTCTCTCGTGACATCTAGTAGTCACTCCCAAATTACACAGTGATGTAGGATACTTGGCATCAGATGTGCATGTCGATCCGTCAATTCTACTAAGAAATTTGTCGATGGCGCAAAAAGAGTTGACCATCAACAAATATTTCAGACGCCACTTACAATGTGCTTTATCAATATATAGACAATTAATGATTGCTGGTAAGTAATAGAAATAACTTTTCTTGTACAGTGAACATCTTTACGAAAGGGGGGGGGGGGGGGGGCAGGACGTCGAACGGACCACTTCGAGCAAGAGAGGCACCACAGGACATTTTAATTTCCACTGTCTATACTTTTACAAACAAATTCATACAACTTTATCTGGATGACCAGGAAGGATTCAGTTCAAAATGGTTCAAATGGCTCTGAGCACTATGGGACTTAACATCTATGGTCATCAGTCCCCTAGAACTTAGAACTACTTAAACCTAACTAACCTAAGGACAGCACACAACACCCAGCCATCACGAGGCAGAGAAAATCCCTGACCCCGCCGGGAATCGAACCCGGGAACCCGGGCGTGGGAAGCGAGAACGCTACCGCACGACCACGAGATGCGGGCGAAGGATTCAGTATTCCCACTCATAACAGTGGAAGTTCAAGAACATAACGTGAAATTTCATCGTTTTTTCACTTACTATTGGCTACATTTGTTGCTGCAGGTACACTTTTCTTCATAAGTAAGAGAGATTCTTCGATGAATTTTGCACAGCATACAAACCATACTTACAGGTGTATGAAACTCTAGAATTTATTTAATTTATGAAAAAAAGGAATGAACTGTTACATTTTAAACTTCATGTTTAGAAAAAACTTAAATTTCACAATTAATTATCTCAATTTTTGCCACAGTTTTTAAAATATTTTGTCGCTTCTGTAGTTTCCTGCGAACGTATCAGATGGGAGCTAGACGCTAAATCCAGTAATGAGGTCATTCGTCCAACTCTAAGTCCTGGTGCTGGAAAACAAGCTGGAAATTCTATGCAGATAAGGGAACTCTGTGGGATAAGGGACGTATACTTCTGATGAAATAACTGAGATGAAACATGAGGTAGGGTAAGACCACTGTCGAACCCTAAGAGGCACCAACACATTGGTTGTGCTATCCTGCATGTACCATGTGCAGCCAAGTGCCACGAGAAACTAAGTCCCGTCCCGAGGGCAGAGTGTCTGAGGCAACTGTCGAAGGAAACTCTCCAGCGGCACCAACGGCCCTGCTTATACAGGATCGTCTGATGCAATCACCCGCGATCGCGCGCGTCTCCCGTGTCCTGTCGTGCTTCCAGAACATTCTGTCGTAGCTGGTCATGTAGCTCCAGCGTCCCTTGCCACAAAACGCAACCTCTCCTGCTTCCCAGCGCCCTGGCTGACGTTAGGTTGCTTTCCTACATGTTCATCTTATGCAATCTTATGCGTTTCTACTTACATCCGAGACCCATTCGCGACAATCTGGAAAATTGTAGAGTATCATACACCTGTAAATATGCTTTGTATGCAGTGTAAAATTCATCGAAGAATCTCTCTTATTTATGAAGAAAAGTATACCTATAGCAACAAATGCAGCCGATACTAACTGAAAATATGATGAAATTTCACATGTAAAAAAAATCATTTTGTCATGTTCTTGAAATTCCACTGCTATGAGTGTGGGTCCTGAATCCTTCCTGGTCATGTTGACAAAGTTTTACGAATTTATTTATAAAAGTATAGGCAGTGGCAATTAAAATGTCCTGTGGTGCCTCTCCTGCTCCAAGTCGGCCCGTTTGACGTCCTACCCCCCTTTACATTCATTTATTGTGCGGGTTGCGCAGGTGTTCTACGAATTATGACATGGATGAGATGATACACCCAATTCAGGAGCATCACACGCACTGTTTGACCAATTAATTGAAATAACATACACGCTCTACAAAATGTGACCATGCAACGCCTCCTTCTGGCTGCTGCATTGCGAAGGAATGGAAGCTCATCAGAAACGGAAGCAATTCTCTTTTATCACTGTGCAACCAACAGTACATATTGAAAGAGGAGGCTGGAAAATAGACACAGACACGAATATGGATCAGTTTAACTGAATGTGTGCCCCAAATTTGCGCAAGCTAATGAGCTCGCTTTCATGGCGCGCAGTGGTGTGTATACAACCGCGAAACGCAGGGAGAGCAGGCCTGTAAACACACAGTTATGCGGAGCCGGGTGGCTCACCCCGCCTGCTGGCGCGCTTGCTATCGTTTTGTAGGGAGATGCAGGCTATATGTGACGGGGATCTGTAAACGCAGAACTACTGTGTACCGTTGCTCCCAACCCTTTTTTATCAAAAATATGTGCGAAATGTTTTACCAAAGGGATGTTTCTTTTTCAAGTACAACATTCATAGACTAATAGAACTGAAAGATTCATCGGTAATTCTTCCGCACTTATCCGCAAACCTCCGTGCATACGACGGTACTTCACAAAGTAAGTTACACTTTCTTATGACGGGCCAAGTAACGTTTGGCGAAAATACATGTTTAAATCCGGAGGTATGCATAAAACATCATCCGAAATTGTGCTAAACGCATACTCTGACAATTATTTCGAGTAGTTAGTTCATCAGCCCACGCGAATAGTAAACGGTTGTGAAAACACGCTTGACGTCTTAGCAACAAATAATTCTAAGCTACTAGCGAGCAGCGAAGCCGAAACAGGGATTAGTGAACACAGAGTTGTCGCAGCCAGATTGAAAACTGTAACATCCAACTCCTCCAAAAATAAAGGAAAATTATACCTATTCAAAAAAGCAGATAAAAATTTACTTGAAGCCTTCCTGAGAGACAATCTCCACTCCTTCCAAATTAACAATGTAAGTTTAGACCAGATGTGGCTTGAATTCAAAGAAATAGTATCGACAGCAATTGAGGGATTTCCACCACACAAATTAACAAACGACGGAGCTGATGCCCCTTGGTAAACAAAACGGGTCAGAACAGTGTTGCAGAAACAACGAAAAAAGTTTGCCAGATGTAAACGAACGCAAAATCTCCCATATTGGCAATCTTTTACATAAGTTCTAAATTTATCGCAGACTTCAATGCGAGATGCTTGTAATAGTCTCGACAACGAAACTTTGTCTCGAAACCTGACAGAAAATCCAAAGCAGAGTTACTAAACATAGCCTGCCGAAATCCCTTCACCAAAGAAGACGAATTAAATATTCCAGAATTCGAATCAGGAACAGCTGCCAACATGGGTAACTTAGGAGTAGATATCCTCGGAGTAGTGCAACAAGTTAAATCGCTTAATAAAAGCAAGTCTTCCTGTCCAGACTGTAAACCAACCACGTTCCTTTCAGAGTATGCTGATGCAGTAGCTCCACACTTAACAATCGTATACTACAACCGCTCGCTTGACGGATCGTACCCAAAGACTGGAAAGTTGCACAGGTCACACCAGTATTCAAGAAAACTAATAGGGCTAATCCATTAATTATAGCCCCATATCCAACGTCGATATGCAGCAGAATTTTCGAACATGTATTGTGTTCGAAAATTACCTCGAAGAGAACCGTCTATTGATACGCAGTCAAGATGGATTTAGTAAACATCGTTCTTGTGAAACACAATGAGATCTTTTCACACACGAAGTGTTGAGTGTTATAGGCAAGGAATTTCAAATTCAATCCATATTTCTAGATTTCCAGAAGGCTTTTGACACTGTGCCACGCAAGCGGCTTGTAGTGAAATTGCATGTTTATGGAATATCGTCTCAGTTTGGTAGCTAGATTCCTGATTTCCTGTTGTGAGAGATCGCAGATCGTAGGAATTCACGGAAAATCATCGAGTAAAATTGAAATGATTTCTGGTATTCGCGAAGGTGGTGTTATAGGCCCTCCGCTGTTCCTTGTCTATATAAACGATTTAGGAGGCAGTCTGAGCAGCCATCTTAAGTTGTTTCCATAGGATGCTGTCGTTTATCGCCTAGTAAAGTCATCGGAAGCTCAAAACAAATTGTAAAACGATTTAGAAAAGCTATGTGAATGGTGCGAAAATTGGCAGTTGACCATAAATGATGAAAAGTGTGATGTCATCCACATCAGTGCTGAAAGGAATTCGTTAAGCTTTGGTCACACGATAATTCAGTCAAATCTAAAAGTCGTAAATTCAACTAAATACCAAGGAATTACAGTTACAAACATCTTAAATTGGAAAGCCACACAGAAAATGTAGTGGAGAAGGCAAACCAAGGACGGCGTTATATTAGCAGAACACTTACAAAATGTAAAATATCTACTAAGGAAACTGCCTATACTACGCTTGTTCGTTCTCTTTTTGGAGCACCGCTGCGTGGTTTGGGATCATTACCACATAGGATTAACAGAGTACATCGAGAAAGTTCTAATAAATAGGGGAGTGAGTGTCACTGACATGATACAGGATTTATGGTGGACATCATTAAAACAAAGACTTTTTCGTTGCGGCGGAATCTTCTCACGAAATTTCAGTCACCAGCTATCTCCTCCGAATACGAAAATATTTTGTTGACGCCAACCACATAGAGAGAAACTATCATCATAATAAATCAAGGGAAGTCAGAGCTCGCACGGAAAGATATAGGTGTTAGTTTTTTCCGCGCACTCTTCGAGATTGGAGTAATAGAGAATTATTGTGAAGGTGGTACGATGAACCCTCTTCCAGGCACGGAAGTGTGGTTTGCAGAGCATCCATGTAGATGTAGATGTAGGCACTGAATGCAGTACGACACTACAACGTGAGACAGATACAAGAAACTACTTGTAATTTAGTCACCGAGCCTCAGTAAACAAGGGTCGGAACGTTCTACCTATAGTTTAATTCCACGACGACCGAAATCTGCTCCTCGGTCACGGAACATTTCGCGGACCGCTATGTGAACGTCCTCGAAGTTGGAAAAGGGGTTGCCACCAGACGTTCTTTCAGCTTGTCGAAAAGATTGAAATCTCATGGCGGAAGATCTGGGCTGTACGGCGAATCAGCGTCACCGACGTCTGTCCTACCTTGGTCAAATTGTTGGCACCATTTCACTACTGCTGGTCGATAAAGCTTTTGGTCTGTATCCCGTCACAGTTTTCAAGGCGAATAAGTGTGCAAATTGAAGGTTGCCCACAAGAGTCATACTGTCCCGCGCATTTCAACTGTGGAGTACCTTTGCAGCTGCCGTACCACTGCCTTCCACACTGAGATGCACTTGTTGTCTGTACTGCACCAGAACTGTGTGTCTGCAGGGAACCCGGAACATGTACTCCCTTCTGACATCACGCCATACTTGTTGCGCAATAGCCTTACTGTGGGACACCATGCAGAACTTCCTTTCTGCAGTCCCTACGTTCATGGTCTGATATGAAGCCGTTTGATTGTGTGTTACAGGTACATGCAGTAGGGAAAAATGCACAGTACTTTGCGCCTTGAATGACACCAACCGTAACCACCTCTTTGGCTAGTGTTTCTCCATTGGTCCCAGCATACTCATACGCTACTGGCCATTAAAATTGCTACACCAAGAAGAAATGCAGATGATAAACGGGTGTTCATTGGACAAATATATTATACTACAACTGACATGTGATTACATTTTCACGCAATTTTGGTGCATAGATCCTGAGAAATCAGTACCCAGAACAACAACCTCTGGCCATAATAACGGCCTTGATACGCCTGGGCTTTGAGTGAAACAGAGATGGATGGCGTGTACTGGTACAGCTGCCCATGCAGCTTCAACACGATACCACAGTTCATCAAGAGTAGTGACCGGCATATTGTGACGAGCCAGTTGCTCGGCAACCATTGACCATACGTTTTCAATTGGTGAGAGATCTGGAGAATGTGCTGGGCAGGGCAGCAGTCGAATATTTTCTGTATGCAGAAAGGCCAGTACAGGACCTGCAGCATGCGGCCGTGCACTATCCTGCTGAAATGTAGGGTTTCGCAGGGATCGAATGAAGGGTAGAGCCACGGGTCGTAACACATCTGAAATGTAACGTCCACTGTTCAAAGTGCCGTCAATGCGAACAAGAGGTGACCGACACGTGTAACCAATGGCACCCCATACCATCACGCCGGGTGATACGCCAGGATGACGATGACGAATACACGCTTCCAGTGTGCGTTCACCGCGGTGTCGCCAAACACGGATGCGACCATCATGATGCTGTAAACAGAACCTGGATTGATCCGAAAAAATGATGATTTGCCATTCGTGCACCCAGGTTCGTCGTTGAGTACACCATCGGAGGCGCTCCTGTCTGTGATGCAGCGTCGAGGGTAACCGCAGCCATGGTCGCCGAGTTGATAGTCCATGCTGCTGCAAACGTCGTCGAACTGTTCGTGCAGATGGTTGTTGTCTTCCAAACGTCCCCATCTGTTGACACCCATGTATCTTATACATATGACTCCACATTTCACTGTTGGCACTACACGTTCTGTAAGCATTCGCCAGACCCACAATCCTGCAGCAGATTGCCACAGAGTAAAACGTGATTCATCACTCCATATCACTCGTCTCCACGTATGCACTGTCCACTGCCGTCGCTCTTTACTACACGGTCTCGTGTGCGCTTAGCAGTGACTACACAAACGTGCGGCTTATGAGGAACTGCTCGACCAAATGCATCACTTTACTTTTAGCTCCATACGCACAGTCATTGCGCTAGCTGAACTACTGGTAGCACTCTGGTAGTCACGAGTTATTCCTTGCGCTGATTTCATGCGATTTAGTCCCTGTCCGACACTACATGAAGCGTGCTGGTCTTTGTATAGCTGTAGTTGCTGCTTGTCGTTTCTACTTCACAACCGTTTCACCAACAGTCGACTCGGGAATCATTAGATGGGCTGAACTGCCCCTGACGACCTTGTCACTCAGGTGCTGTCCAGTGACTGGTCCACGCCTCAAGTCACTGAGCTGTCCTGACCGACCCACTCTGCTATTACTGCTCCTCTGCCGGCAACACAATACTCCCTGCTTCCTTTTATGCTATTGCATCGGTCTCTCATGACATAGAATGGGTAATTCTCCATAAATAGAGGGGTCCGGATATTTTTGATGAGGTAGTGTATAAGATTTTGCTCTCTGCTGCACGTTAGTCAGCGCTTAGTCATTTCTCTGTGACCAGCAGACGCAAGTCAAAGAGCAACTTGCACTTCTGTTCCCAGGGGCCAGTGTCACTGTAAGTCCTTTTCGTTACGATGTCGTTTGCGAAGGAACTGTAAAACGTTCATCCTCAAATGCGAGTGTAATAACATATGTTAAAAGCATCCTTATCGTGAAAAAGTAGTAAATGGCTCACCACTGTACATGAAGAGGTTTTCTAGACACGGTCCACATTTATGAAAATTACTTTTACACTACTGGCCTTTAAAATTGCTACACCACAAAGATGACGTGCTACAGTTGCGAAATTTAACCGACAGGAAGAAGATGCTGTGATATGCAAACGATTAGCTTTTCAGAGCATTCATACAAGGTTGGCGCTGGTGGCGACACCTACAACGTGCTGACACGAGGAAAGTTTCCAACCGATTTCTCATACACAAACAGCAGTTGACCGGCGTTGCCTGGTGAAACGTTGTTGTGATGCCTCGTGTAAGGAAGAGAAATGCATACCATCACGTTTCCGACTTTGATAAAGGTCGGATTGTAGCCTATCGCGATTGCAGTTTATCGTATCGCGACATTGCTGCTCGCGTTGGCCTAGATCCAATGACTGTTAGCAGAATATGGAATCGGTGGGTTCAGGAGGATAATACAGAACGCCATGGTGGACCCCAAAGGCCACGTATCACTAGCAGTCGAGATGACAGGCATCTAATCCGAATGGATCGTGCAGCCACGTCTCAAACCCTAAGTCAACAAATGGGGACGTTTGCAAGACAACAACCATCTGCATGAACAGTTCGACGACGTTTGCAGCACCATGGACTATCAGCTCGGAGAGCATGGCTGCGGTTACTCTTGACGCTGCGTCACAGACAGGAGCACCTGCGATGGTGTACTCAACGACGAACCTGTGTGCACGAATGGCAAAAGTCATTTTTTGTATGAATCCAGAGTCTGTTTACAGCATCATGATGATCGCATCCGTGTTTGGCGATATCGCGGTGAACGCACATTCGAAGTGTGTATTCGTCATCGCCACACTGGCGTATGACCTGGCGTGATGGTATGGGGTGCCATTGGTTACACGTCTCGATCACTTCTTGTTCGCATTAACGGCACTTTGAACATTGGACGTTACATTTCAAATGTGTTACGACGCGTGGCTCTACCCTTCATTCGATCCCTACGAAACCCTACATTTCAGCAGGATAATGCATGACCGACCCTTTCTGTATACAGAACATGTTCTACTGCTGCCCTTGCCAGTACATTCTCCAGATCTCTCCCCAATTGCAAAAGTCTGGTCAATGGTGACCGATCAACTGGCTCGTTACAATACGCCAGTCACTACTCTTGATGAACTGTGGTATCGTGTTGAATCTGCATGGGCAGCTGTACCTGTACACGCCATCCAAGCTCTGTTTGACTCAGTGCCCGGGCGTATCAAGGCCGTTATTACGGCCAGATGTGGTTTCTCAGGATCTATGCACCAAAAATGTTTTCAAATGTATGTGAATTTATATGGGACTTAAGTGCTAAGGTCATCAGTCCCCAAGCTTACACACTACTTAACGTAAATTTTCCTAAGGACAAACACACACAATCATGCCCAAGGGAGAACTCGACCCTCCGCCGGGTCCAGCCACACAGTCCATGGCTGCAGTGCCTCAGACCCCTCGGCTAATCCCGCGCGGCATCTATGCACCCAAATTGCGTGAAAATGTAAACACATGTCAGTTGTAGAATAATATCTTTGTCCAATGAATACCCGTTTATCATCTGCATTTCCTCTTGGTGTAGCCATTTTAATGGCCAGTAGTGAAGAAATTTTAAGTATGCAAATATTTCGTAATTTCAAATGTTTCTAAAAAAATAATTTTAACTGTACATTCAGAATTAATACTTATCGATTATAACATCTAGACTAAAACATTTTATTAAGTTACTCATTTTCGTAAATTATAGCTTGAAATATAACATACTACGAGAAAGAACTTGCCCCCCTTCTAACAGCCGTGTACCGCAAGCCTCAAGAGGAACGGAAGGTTCCAAATGATTGGAAAAGAGCACAGGTAGTCCCAGTCTTCAAAAAGGGTGGTCGAGCAGATGCGCAAAACTATAGACCTATATCTCTGACGTTGATCTGTTGTAGAATTTTAGAACATGTTTTTTGCTCGCGTATCATGTCGTTTTTGGAAACCCAGAATCTACTCTGTAGGAATCAACATGGATTCCGGAAACAGCGATCGTGTGAGACCCAACTCACTTTATTTGTTCATGAGACCCAGAAAATATTAGATACAGGCTCCCAGGTAGATGCTATTTTCCTTTACTTCCGGAAGGCGTTCGATACAGTTCCGCACTGTCGCCTGATAAACAAAGTAAGAGCCTACGGAATATCAGAACAGCTGTGTGGCTGGATTGAAGAGTTTTTGGCAAACAGAACACAGCATGTTGTTATCAATGGAGAGACGTCTACAGACGTTAAAGTAACCTCTGGCGTGCCACAGGGTAGTGTTATGGGACCATTGCTTTTCACAATATATATAAATGACCTAGTAGATAGTGTCGGAAGTTCCATGCGGCTTTCCGCGGATGATGCTGTAGTATACAGAGAAGTTGCAGCATTAGAAAATTGTAGTGAAATGCAGGAAGATCTGTAGCGGATAAGCACTTGGTGCAGGGAGTGGTAACTGACCCTTAACATAGACAAATGTAATGTATTGCGAATACATAGAAAGAAGGATCCTTTATTGTATGATTATATGATAGCGGAACAAACACTGGTAGCAGTTACTTCTGTAAAATATCTGGGAGTATGCCTGCGGAACGATTTGAAGTGGAATCATCATATAAAATTAATTGTTGGTATGGCGGGTGCCAGGTTGAGATTCATTGGGAGAGTCCTTAGAAAATGTAGTCCATCAACAAGGGAGGTGGCTTACAAAACACTCGTTCGACCTATACTTGAGTATTGCTCATCAGTGTGGGATCCGTACCAAGTCGGGTTGACAGAGGAGATAGAGAAGATCCAAAGAAGAACGGCGTCACAGGGTTATTTGGTAACCGTGATAGCGTTACGGGGATGTGTAGCAAAATCAAGTGGCAGACTCTGCAAGAGAGGCGCTCTGCATCGCGGTGTAGCTTGCTGTCCAGGTTTCGAGAGGGTGCGTTTCTGGATGAGGTATCGAATATATTGGTTCTCCCTACTTATACCTCCCGAGGAGATCACTAATGTAAAATTAGAGAGATTCGAGCGCGCACGGAGGTCATTCTTCCCGCGAACCATACGCGACTGGAAGAGAAAAGGGAGGTAATGACAGTGGCACATGAAGTGCCCTCCGCCACACACCGTTGGGTGGCTTGCGGAGTATAAATGTAGATGTAGATGTAGATGTAGAAGATTGTATGAAAGTTTTCAGAGGAGCAATTGAAATAATATTGACCTGTCAAAATACGAAAAATGATACTGGTATCGACAACTACTGTTGAGGACAAGTAATGCTAGAGGAGGATGACCCGTTACAAGCGCCTATAGTTTAATGAAGTTCCGGTAGGTGGCGGCGCTATACGCAGCCTTCAAAATTTCGTCCGTAACGTAGGTGCGTTCTTTGAGTTTCCTTTGGTAGAAGATCAGAATATCGCAGATATCCATAGGCGCTTGTAGAAGTGTACGGAGACCTGGTAGTGAACAAAAGCACGATGAGTCGTTGGGCGAGGCGTCCGTCATCATCGGAACAATGTCGCGCAATCATGTCCGACCCCCTGCGTAACAGCCTACACACTGCTCTGATTCCTGCGGTGTTGGAACGTGCAGAGACTCTCAATCGAGATGATCGACGGATCACAGTCGGACACCTCTTTGCTCAAATGCACGTCTCTGTTGGTAGTACTGACACACTCGTCATCCAGTTGGGGTACTCAAAGGTGTATACCCGCTGGGTTGCTCGCCGCCTAACAGAAGACCATAAAGAGCGACGATGGATCATATATGCAGAATTGAATGCGCGTTACGTGACAATTTTTTGTGGAATATCGTGACAGGCTATGAATCATGGTTTCATCACTCCGAAACGGAAACAAAATGGCAATCCTTCAAAGTAAATCTTCAAATCTGCACTCTCAACCGTATAGTCATGATTACGGTCTTCTGGAACCCTGAAGGGGTTACTCTGTTTGATCTCCTCTTCATAGGGAAGTGTATCGTGCTATTCTCAGTAAACTGAAGAAACGACTTCGTCGTTTTTGTCGCCACCAAAATGGAAACGAACTTCTCGTTCTCCTTGACAGTGCGTAGCCTCACACAAGTCTGCACGTTAAAGAGGTACTCGCAAAAATTCATTGGACTGTTCTTCCTCATTCACACTACAGCCGGGTCTCGCGCCTTCCGACTTCCATCCGTTTGGCCCAACGAGGGATGCACTCCGCAGGAAGGAGTATGTGGATATTGGTTACTGATGCAACAAGATGTTGGCCTCGGCGTCCACCAGTTGAGCTGTGAGTGGTAGGTAGCATGTGCCACCTCCCTCCCCTTCCTCAGCAACGAAAAATAGTGTCTTGTAGCCAAAAGAGTGGAGAACGACATGGTGTATTGGAATCCTGAATAAAATCAACCTGCTTTCAGAAAAAAAATATGTTGCCTCATTTATTGAACGCCCCTCGTACATTTTGTGTAAGATACGATAAATTAGGCCTCGTACAAAGGCAAATACAGGGTGACACACGGGAGACGGTCGGTTTTGAACTGCATGGTACTGAGGGCGTGGTGGTGGGAGGTGGTCGTGGTGAGGATACTTCTGATCCACACAAGACGCCATTTCATTTACTCAGTCACTATGGAGCAGTGGGACTTGCAACGTCGAGTGTTTGTCTATGACAGTTTCGTGAAAAGTGGTGAGGCTATTATTGCTACGCAGCGATTATTTCGTGCGCGGTTTAATGTCGGTCGACATGGAGCTGTTCCTATCCGTAACACAATCCTGAGATGGGTGGAAAACTTCAGATCAACTGGAAACATACTGGATAAGAAGCATCCTTGCCCGAGACGCGGAGTAACGACACCAGAAAATGTTGAAAGGGTAAGGCAAGCGGCAGTCAGAAGCCCAGGACGGTCAGCTAGACGTCATGCTAGTGAGTTACAAATCAATCGTGAATCGGTTAGACGAATTTTGCATAAAGAATTAAAATTCCATCCCTACAAAATGCTCATTGTCCAACAACTTAAGGAAACTGATTTTGCTGTACGAGAAGACTTCGCTTACAGAATGCAAGTGATTTTGGGATCGAATGAAAATGAAATTTTATTGATGAACGATGAAGCTCATTTTCATTTAAACGGGACCGTGAATAAGCAAAACCTACGTTACTGGGTTCCAGAGCATCCACACCTTATCCACCAGCGTCCTCTACACTCAGGAAAACTAACAGTCTGGTGTGCTCTTGGGTCTGTTGGCATTATTGGAACTTATTTTTTGAAGAGAACGGGGCCACAGTTACTGTTAATTCGGTTCGTTGCATTCGTATGCTTGAAACATTCTTGAAACAAGAACTAAGAAGACGACGAATCCATTTAAAACGCATTTGGTTCCAGCAGGATGGGGCAACATCGCACACCACAAACACTTCAATGACAGTTCTTAGACCCATGTTTCCTGGCCGGATTATCTCACGTTTTGGCAATGTTCCTTGGCCTCCCAGGTCTCCCGACTTGTCAGTATGTGACTTTTTTCTGTGGGGATACATTAAGAACTGTGTCTATAACCACAAACCACGAAACTTGGACTAGTTGAAGAATGCAATCATTCAAGAAATTGCTGCCATCCCTGCAGAGATTTTAGTCCGTGTGATGGAGGATTTTGAGCAGAGACTTGAGTCCTGCATTCGAAATGATGGACATCGCCTTGACGATGCTATTTTTCACAAATAACTTTGTTATCTAAAATGGCAAATAATGAGCTTTGATTTTGTGTAAATAAACATGCATTAATTTTAAAGTTGGCTGAGTATTATTTCATTAAAAACCGTCCGTCTCCCGTGTGTCACCCTGTACTAGGCAGAGATTTTAATCTGTCGATCTATTTTTTTGCGAAAAAAAAAATGGTTCAAATGGCTCTGAGCACTATGCGACTTAACTTCTGAGGTCATCAGTCGCCTAGAACTTAGAACTAATTAAACCTAACTAACCTAAGGACATCACACACATCCATGCCCGAGGCAGGATTCGAACCTGAGACCGTAGCGGTCGCTCGGCTCCAGATTGTAGCGCCTAGAACCACACGGCCACTCCGGCCGGCTTTTTGCGAAAGGCATAAAGTACCATACATCAGGCTCCATACGGTGGTAGGCGAAGTACATGACTTTTAAAAATGTAGGGAGAGCCATCATGATGGCGTGGCCAACTTATATGCAATACGTATATTAATAGTGAGAGTAAAAACCACGGAGATTCTGGGACATGTGTGCAGAATTAGGAAGCGTTTCAGTCTGATAGCCGTTCGGTGTATAATCTGGTCTAGCTCCCCATCTTCACAGTAAAAAATTCTCGATGTATTTTTTTGCGAGCGGCCCATGCACCAAACGCTGGTTTCCGGAGTATGTGCGTTCAAAAAATTTAGGGAGAGATGACATGATCACATGATCAACTATGAGCGTACAGCGACATATAGTTCGGACGAGAATTGAAAAAAAAAACACGAAGAAACCATTAACATATGCGTAGAATTAGCAAGTATTTGAGTGTGATAACTGATGGTGCACACGCGTATGTAAACCCTGGACTGGCTTCCCGTACCTACATCTACATCTACATCTACATCTATACTCCGCGAGCCACCTTACGGTGTGTGGCGGAGGGTACTTATTGTACCACTATCTGATCCCCCCTTCCCTGTTCCATTCACGAATTGTGCGTGGGAAGAACGACTGCTTGTAAGTCTCCGTATTTGCTCTAATTTCTCGGATCTTTTCGTTGTGATCATTACGCGAGATATATGTGGGCGGTAGTAATATGTTGCCCATCTCTTCCCGGAATGTGCTCTCTCGTAATTTCGATAATAAACCTCTCCGTATTGCGTAACGCCTAGCAAAAAAATTCTGCTGTGAACGAGCCACAACATAGGTCTCACGAAACTCTGATGGATAATTTTTTAGGGAATGTGTGTTTAAGGTAGCCTAAGTGATAATTATGGACTGTGTCTGTTAATATGTGATTTCAGTCTTTCTCAGCGTATTCCACTGATGAATTCTTCAGGGTTTATCAGCCGAGTGGTGGCGTCGTCTTGCCGCAACGTTTCAGTGAGTTTCGTACCCATCATCTTCTACATCTACATCTACATACATACTCCGCAATCCACCATACGGTGCGTGGCGGAGGGTACCTCGTACCACAACTAGCATCTTCTCTCCCTGTTCCACTCCCAAACAGAACGAGCGAAAAATGACTGCCTATATGCCTCTGTACGAGCCCTAATCTCTCTTATCTTATCTTTGTGGTCTTTCCGCGAAATGCAAGTTGGTTGCAGTAAAATTGTACTGCTGTCAGCCTCAAATGCTGGTTCTCTATATTTCCTCAGTAGCGATTCACGAAAAGAACGCCTCCTTTCCTCTAGAGACTCCCACCCGAGTTCCTGAAGCATTTCCGTAACACTCGCGTGATGATCAAACCGACCAGTAACAAATCTAGCAGCCCGCCTCTGAATTGCTTCTATGTCCTCCCTCAATCCGACCTGAGAGGGATCCCAAACGCCCGAGCAGAACTCAAGAATAGGTCGTATTAGTGTTTTATTAGCGGTCTCCTTTACAGATGAACCACATCTTCCCAAAATTCTACCAATGAACCGAAGACGACTATCCGCCTTCTCCACAACTGCCATTACATGCTTGTCCCACATCATATCGTTCTGCAATGTTACGCCCAATCGACGTGACTGTGTCAAGCGCTACACTACTAATGGTGTATTCAAACATTACGGGATTCTTTTTCCTATTCATCAGCATTAATTTACATTTATCTATATTTAGAGTTAGCTGCCACTCCTTACACCAATCACAAATCCTGTCCATGTCATCTTGTATCCTCCTACAGTCACTCAACGACGACACCTTCCCGTACACCACAGCATCATCAGCAAACAGCCGCACATTGCTATCCACCCTATCCAAAAGACCATTTATGTAGATAGAAAACAACAGCGGACCTACCACACTTCCCTGGGGCACCCCAGATGATACCCTCACCTCCGATGAACACTCACCATCGAGGACAACGTACTGGGTTCTATTACTTAAGAAGTCTTCGAGCCACTCACATACTTGGGAACCAATCCCATATGCTCCTACCTTAGTTAGGAGTCTGCAGTGGGGCACCGAGTCAAACGCTTTCCGGAAGTCAAGGAATATGGCATCCGTCTGATACTCTTCATCCATGGGTCGCAAGATATCATGTGGAAAAAGGGCGAGTTGCGTTTCGCAGGAGCGATGCTTTCTAAAGCCGTGCTGATGCATGGACAGAAACTTCTCTGTCTCAAGGAAATTCATTATATTCGAACTGAGAATATGTTCTAGAATCCTGCAACAAACCGATGTTAAGGATATTGGTCTGTAATTTTGAGGATCCGTCCTTCTACCCTTTTTATATACAGGCGTCACCTGCGCTTTTTTCCAGTCGCTCGGAACTTTACGTTGGGCAAGAGATTCGCGATTAATGCAAGGAGCCAATGCAGTAGAGTACTCTCTGTAAAACCGAATTGGAATCCCATCAGGACCTGGCGATTTATTTATTTTCAACCCATTCAGCTGCTTCACAACCCCAGGGATGTCTATCACTATGTCCTCCATACGGGAATCTGTACGAGACTCAAACGGCGGTATGTTTGTACGATCCTCCTGTTTGAAAGATTTCTCAAATGCCAAATTTAAAATTTCAGCTTTCGTTTTGCTGTCTTCCGTTGCCAGGCCAGACTGATCAGTGAGTGACTGGATGGAAGCCTTCGACCCGCTTACCGATTTTACGTAAGACCAGAATTTCCTTGGGTTTTCAGCAAGATATTTTGCTAAGGTATGACGGAGGTTGTGGTTGAATGCTTCGCGCATCGCTCTTTTTACAGCAGCACGAATCTCTACCAACTTTTGCCTGTCCTCATTCTCCCGATCTTCCTTGTACCGCGAGTGCAATTGCCTTTGCTTCCTGAGCATTCTCCGAATTGCGCTGTTAAACCACGGTGGGTCTTTTCCGTCCGTAACCCACTTTTTCGGCACATACTTGTCCAATGCGTGATTTACAATGTGTTTAAAATTTGCCCATAATTCTTCCACGTCAATCGTACCGGAAGTAAATGAAGTTGATTAATTTACTAAGTGGGATGCTAACAATTGCTTATCTGCTCTTTCTGGTAAGAATACTCTCCTAGCCTTCTTGACCGAATTTCTAACTTTCGTAACCATAGTCGTAATGACAACATCATGATCACTAATCCCTGTCTCAACACTGACACCGTCGATGAGGTCTGGTCTGTTCGTGGCTACCAGATCTAAGATATTTCCATTACGCGTTGGCTGTCGATTTAGCTGCTCAAGACAGTTTTCGGATAATGTGTTCAAAAGTAATTCACACGACGGCTTGTCTGTACCACCTGTAATGAATCCATAGACATCCTAGTCTATACTAGGTAGATTGAAGTCGCCTCCAACTAATATAGCATGATCGGGGTACTTCTGCGATACAGAATGTGAACTCCCTTTGAATGATTCTAGAACTATCACGGTGGAACCCGGTGGCCGGTAATAACACCCCACAATTAACGTTATTTCCCCTAACCCTGTTAAACGTGTCCAGATAACTTCACAATGACGCTCTACTTCGACCTCAGTAGACAGAATATTTTTGTCAACTGCAATGAAGACACCACCTCCTACGGTGTCTAATCTGTCTTTCCGATACACGTTCCAACCCTCACTAAATATTTCAGAACTTCCTATCTCAGGGTTCAGCCAGGTCTCAGTCCCGAGAATAATTTGCGCGCCACACGCTTCCTGGAGGGCAGTAAATTCAAGAACTTTATTCCGAACACACTGAAAATTTACTGCTAATAACTTGATAGCTGAAGTGTCTTTACACTGAGCGCGTCCTGATTTCCCTGCCTGCACGTCGACTGGTGAGTGTTCATCAGGACACCTCGCACTACTGCCCAGCCTAAAAAACCCCCATGTGCGAAGATGATGGGTATGAAACTCATTGACACGTTGCGACAAGACGACGCCACCACTCGGCTGGTAACCCGAGAAGAATTCATCTGTGTCTGTTAACGCCAACTGGTAATGGTTTCAGGAAGATGAGCAAACCTTGTAACCTGATGCTTTTATGTAACACACCACGAACATCTGAATCAGTGTCCGAAACGTGGTATGTAAGTGATAAATAATTATGGATTAAATCGATAATGACGGGTAATCGTGGGTATTTTACGACAGTATATTGCCATTAAAATAGAGTGGTGGTACTGTGGCATACTTCCAGGTTCAACATTATCTGTTGTAGCATTAGAGCAGTGTCTAACACACAAATTGAAACCATCGCGAACCAACCAATCACGTTACAATGCCCTCAGTGGCATTGTAGCGAGAAGGAAGTACTTATCTGGGCGGCATCACTAACCTGGTGTCCTGCTGCTTCGGCAAGTCCCTCGTCGCACAGTAGTAGCGCTCAGTCGCAAGATCCATGTAGGTGGTGATCCTGCTGAAGTGGAGTGTTTAGGGATGCCAGTTGTTAATTGTCAACAACGTTTGTACTATACTTGTTTTAATACAGAAATTGCTTTGTCACGCACGTCACAGAATCAGAATTTGCAATATGGCTGCTCTGGGCTACGCCATTATATTCGACCCTTTACAACCCATTAACACAGTTTTCAGACTTTACACGATGATAGACATTGCCCACGACACGTGGCGCTTTGATAACTAATAACTTCATTTATATCTTGTTTAACAGCTGAAATATGTACTCGCGACCGTTTTTTTAGAGCCTCCCCGGTTACTCGACTGTGCGTTGAGTGGCTCCTCGCGACTAACTCCCCTGTCTTTCTGACGGACAAGAGAGACCCCACCGTTCTCTCTCAGCCAATAGGGACACTTCGCTCGTTTGCTACACACACACACACACACACACACACACACACACACACACACACATATATATATATATATATATATATATATATATATATATATATATATATATATCCAAACTTTCAGCCAATGGGCGTTCAGATCACTGTTGCTAGGCGGATCTGACGTCACGTTTGCGGACATTGTGAGGGACGTTTGTCTCGTAACACTGCCTCGTACTGTAAGATCCTACTCCCAAATAGTCGGATCTTGTCCCTTTTATGTTTGCACAACATTGCCTCCTATGATTTCGTCACTAATGCTCCTTGCTGACGCTTAATTGTCAAATATACATGCAGCCTTGCTGCTAATGAGCATTCCCGATCGCATAAATGTGCGTAATACTTGTCTTAAATGCGTAAGGGGAATGCACGTCTGAATTACAAAGTTACGCGATTTTTTTAGCCATACAGTCAATAGGTACTCTAAGTCATGACTGGACGTGGCGTTATGATCACGTGACCAACGTAACAGCTCGTATTACTTCCCAGCACACATATCGCAGAATTTCGTATATATGATTTAATAAGTAATGTCTGCTCGATAGAGAGGTTCATTTAGATATCAGGAAGACCAGATTTACTCTAGATCTTTGCCTGCAAAACGATCATACCACACCTGTGTTACAGAGAAGTATAGCTATTCCTTGCACTTTCTGATTTACCAATAGGTAGGCAATAACTATCACTAGATCGGAATAAGCTGTATGTCCTTCATGTAGCGACTAGACATAAAAGACGGAATAACACCAGATATGCTTGAATGGTGGAAATGCATTTTGGAGAGACATGGTGACAAGACGAAGTTGTCCTACTTCCACTAGTTCTGTGTGCGTGAGGAAATGGTAATGTTATTTGTTTGGAGTCTGAATGCTGTGATGTTCTCTCCCAATGCCACACATACGTGTTATAAGTTACATGTATTTGGAAGCGTTAAATATTTCGATGCACTGTGTAATCATAGATTCCATAAGCGAAAAGCGACACGTACAGATCACATACTGACGCTACTGGAGATGAAATCATGAAAAGTTTGCTAATTGAGGACAAAAGAGCTGTCTGCATCACACTGGCAGCATACATTTTATCTACATGTTTTAGATTAGCACCTTAATCTACTGCTTGGTGTTTGTCTAATTTTTTAAGCCATTAATATTACTTTGGAACGGTTTTTTCAATTTTTCTCTCTGGTAGTATTAGTTGTGGGAAATATACTGCTTTCGGAACATGTACAATTGACTGTTTTGGTTCAAATGGCTCTGAGCACTATGGGACTTAAATTCTGAGGTCATCAGTCCCCTACAACTTAGAACTACTTCAGCCTAACTAACCTACGGGTATCACACACATCCATGCCCGAGGCAGGATTCGAATCTGCGACCGTACCGGTCGCGCGGTTCCAGACTGTAGCGCCTAGAACCGCTCGGCCACTCCGGCCGGCGACTGTTTTGGAGAAGATTTCATGCACACTGGAGAAAGAGAAATCCAGAGACAGTCAGCGCTAATAGCATTCATATTATATTGCTGCTGAGCGGAAGGTGATGCTCATCACTTCCAGTTCATCAGGGGCATCCTGTATCGTTATCCGTCAGCCAGTTAGCGCCTGTCTCCATCCTACGGTTTTCATGTTGAACATTTTACTGTCATGTGTTCTTTTTTTTAAAAAAATAAACAAATACACATCTGTTATAAAGTGGATGAAGCGACATGTGAATACTAATTTTAAAAATCTTAGAGACTCAATTTAGGTTCCGTGTAAAACATCATCGTTTGTAAAGCTATTATTGCATGTGACTTAACTACTCTACTGGCCATTAAAATTGCTACACAAAGAAGAAATTCAGATGATAAACGGGTATTCATTGGACAAATATATTATACCAGAACTGACATGTGATTACTTTTTCACGCGGTTTGGGTGCATAGATCCTGAGAAATCAATACCCAGAACTACCACCTCTGGCCGTAAGAACGGCCGTGATACGCCTGGGCATTGAGTCAAACAGAGCTTGGATGGCGTGTACAAGTACAGCTGCCCATGCAGCTTCAACACGATACCACAGTTCGTCAAGAGTAGTGACTGGCGTATTGTGACGAGCCAGTTGCTCGGCCACCATTGACCATACGTTTTCAGTTGGTGAGAGATCTGGTGAATGTGCTGGCCAGGGCAGCAGTCGAATATTTTCTGTATCCAGAAAGGCCCGTACAGGACCTGCAACATGCGGCCGTGCACTATCCTGCTGAAATGTAGGGTTTCGCAGGGATCGAATGAAGGGTGGAGCCACGGGTCGTAACACATCTGAAATGTAACGTCCACTGTTCAAAGTGCCGTTAATGCGAAGAAGAGGTGACAGAGACGTGTAACCAATGGCATCCTATACCATCACGCCGGGTAATACGCCAGTATAGCGATGACGAATACACGCTTCCAATGTGCGTTCACCGCGATGTCGCCAAACACGGATGCGACCATCAGGATGCTGTAAACAGAAGCTGGATTCATCCGAAAAAATGACGTTTAGCCATTCGTGCACCAAGGTTCGTCGTTGAGTACAGTATCTCAGGCGCTCCTGTCTATGATGCAGCGTCAAGGGTAACCGCAGCTATGGTCTCCGAGCTGATAGACCATGCTGCTGCAAACGTCGTCGAACTGTTCGTACAGATGGTTGTTGTCTTGTAAACGTCCCCATCTGTTGACTCAGGGATCGAGACATGGCTGCACGATCCGTTACAGCCATGCTGATAAGATGCCTGTCATCTCGACTGCTAGTGATACGAGGCCGTCTGGGTCTAGCACGGCGTTCCGTATTACCCTCCTGAACCCACCGATTCCATATTCTGCTAACAGTCATTGGATCTCGACCAACGCGAGCAGCAGTGTCGCGATACGATAAACCGCAATCGCGATAGGCTACAATCCGACCTTTATCAAAGTCGGAAACGTGATGGTACACATTTCTCCTCCTTACACGAGGCATCACAACAACGTTTCACCAGGCAACGCCGATCAACTGCTGTTTGTGTATGAGAAATCGGTTGGCAACTTTCGTCATGTCAGCACGTTGTAGGTGTCGCCCGCCACCGGCGCCAACCTTGTGTTAATGCTCTGAAAAGCTAATCATTTGCGTATCACAGCATCTTCTTCCTGTTGGTTAAATTTTGCGGCTGTAACACGCCATCTTCGTGGCGTAGTAATTTTAATGGCCAGTAGAGTATTTTTGGCAGGTGGAGATCTAATGCAAACTAATTATCTGTGTATCTATAGTTTCAATTGTTTAAATTCGAAACCGATTACTCAAAGTAACACTATTGGCGCACTCGTATAAAATAATGGTATTCTGAGACGTTTACTACTACACAGATGTATAGGCGCATGGGTTGAGGGCTTAAGTCTAGACACTGTGTATTATGTTGTCAAAATACGTGTCTTAGTTCTGCTTAAAAAATGGTATGAACGTCATCCATGTATTATGACGAACTTTCAGTGTTGGGTTACATTATCACATCATTCTACGTAGTTATTGGTGTTGGACTGTACTGTTTGTTTGGTACTGGTATCTCACATCTTTTATACACATCTGGGTTGGTACTTTAATAAATATACGACAGTAAGTATGCGTTTTTGGTATGCAGAGTAACAATATGCATACAAAACCACATGTATGAGTATGTTGCTTTTCGTTACTAGATCCTCTTCGATACCATAACCCAAGTCTCTGGTTTATCTACGTCACAGCATACACACACACACACACACACACACACACACACACACACACACACAATGTGGTGCAATTGGATTGCAAGTCTAATCAAATTTGGCAGCTATGACTGGAAGATCATGTGACCTGATGTGTTATCATTGTGGCTTCTATCTGGAGATATTGCTAATCCTGTGAATAATCTTCTTCAACAAAAGGCAGACATTCTGATCATATTACTTTGACAAAACTCATTCCAGTGTTTGTCCTGCACATATACTCCTACAAATACTAAGACAGGCCGACGTGTGATCTAAACCGCCATCTTTCGGAGAACTGAAGTAAGTATGGTTGACTTGTTTGGAAGTACAGACATTCCAGATAATCAGGATCTGTAATGGGTTATGGAACTATGTCTGTATGTCTATAGTTTTGATTATACTTGTATTACATGGAAATCGATTACACTTATTACTAAACAGCGATGTCGATTGTTCTGTTGTAGATTCTATCTTGGTGGGCATTCGATGTTGTGCATCTGGAGGACTGTTTACTCGTCGTAAGCAAGTCACATCTGAAAATATGCGTTACAGTAATGCTTTTTAATAGAATATTTGTTAATGGTGCGAGAGAGTAATTGTATGGCTATTCGTGTTCGTGGAAATCGATTCGTCATCCAAGATACTAGGGTCAGACGCCTGCTCTAGAACCAAGACTGAATAAGATGATGGTAATGGCAGACATCTTTATTATGTACAGTTACGCACTAGCAGTCATGGCTAACAATAGCTCCACCTCCCCAAAGGTTTCTGCTAATGTTAAACGTATGGAAAAATCTGATGATAGTCGTTGTCTCCATTTCGGTAAATCTGTAAGTGCAAAGAAGAACTGTAGTTCTCTGTAACAACAGTTAGGTCTGATTGTCTTGCAGCCAAAGATATAGAGCAAGTCTGTCTTCCAGATGCTTAAAGGAACTGCTCTGTCGAACAGTCTTAAATCCTTACTAGGGAACGGATTTTTACATACTAAAAATTTTAAAATATTTTGTTTTTTATCAAGGAAAACAAAAAATATTCATAATAAATGCAAAAATATTGAGTTTCGGTATTAAAAATCTGTTAATACTTATGTTGAAAAATTACTTCCCAGTCATTCTAACGTAGTGGTGGACTGAGACAACTCAGTGTTGCTGTGGACCACAAAATCTTTCTCCAAGTTTTTCATCATAAATTTATATCGGTTCCCTCGAAACAATGTACGATACTGGGAGAAGGACCTTTCAACATCACATGATGATAGTCTTACATATTTCATAAAATGAAATGTCACTGGCACATAATTTTCAATTTCACCAACGTATGCTTCCCCTTCCAAAACCTTTGCAGTTTAACACTTAGTACGAAATCCAACATTTTTTTTTCTAAGAGACCTTTAATGTCTATTTATTTGCTTCAATTTTTGGCCCTTTTAGAACATTAATTTTTTTCTCAGTGTCATGCACTTCAATTTTTAATAGAGTGAAACTAATAAACTCAAATTTGCAGATATGTAAGACAACTCATTACGGAAATCCGACTCATTTGCAGAAACGTTATATGTAAGTGATAAATAATAATAGATTAGATCGTTCATGACGGGTGAGCATGGTATTTTACGGCAGTGTATTCTCATTAGGATAGAGTGATGGAGCTGTGACACACTTCCAGGCATAATATTATCTATTGTAGCGTTAGTGTAGCGCCCAACACACAATTCAAAATAATCACGAACTTTCCAGTCTCATTATACGATTTATAAACAATTTTGCGAAAAACACAAAATTTGTCATTTTTTTATTGTTATAACTTTTAAATGTAACAAAAAATCTAGTACATTTTCATATTTTGAAAACGCAGTTTGAATGAACATTCTTCATAAACGCATTGCGTAATAAGTCACCTCCTACACACGAGCAGCTTCGCTATCTGAAAGGCGAGTCGCTTATCTATGATCTAGACAGCTGTCGCAGTGTACCCAGCAGTCTTCAGTTATTGCCCTCGTCTTGTTTAAAGCAGCATTTAGCAGGCAGTAAACATAGGTTGTCGCTTCACGTACACTAATAAACCGAAACATTATGACCACTGGCAACCGCGATGCTGCATGCCGCCTTGTGGCATTGCGAACACATAACGCCGAAACAAAAGTACACTACTGGCCATTAAAATTGCTACACCACGCAGGCATCTTATCCGCATGGCTGTAACGGATCGTGCAGCTACGTCTCAATTCCTGAGTTAACAGATGGGGCCGTTTGCAAGACAACAACCATCTGCATGAACAGTACGACGACGTTTGCAGTAGCATGGACTGTCAGCTCGGAGACCATGGCTGCGGTTACCCTCGACGCTGCATCACAGACAGTAGAGCCTGCGATGGTGTACTCAACGACGAATCTGGGTGCACGAATGGCAAAACGTCATTTTTTCGGATGAATCCAGGTTCTATTTACAGCATCCTGATGGTCGCATCCGTGTTTGGAGAATCGCGGTGAACGTACATTGGAAGCGTGTATTCGTCATCGCCATACTGGCGTATCACCCGGCGTGATGGTATGGGGTGCCATTGGTTACACGTCTCGGTCACCTCTTGTTCGCATTAACGGCACTTTGAACAGTGGATGTTACATTTCAGATGTGTTACGACCCGTGGCTCTACCCTTCATTCGATCCCTGCAAAACCTTACATTTGAGCAGGATAATGCACGATCGCATGTTTCAGGTCCTGTACGGGCCTTTCTGGATACAGAAAATGTTCGACTGCTGCGCTGACCAGCACATTCTCCAGATCTCTCACCAATTGAAAACGTATGGTCAATGGTGGCCGAGCAACTGGCTCGTCACAATACGCAGTCACTACTCTTGATGAACTGTGGTATCGTGTTGAAGCTGTATGGGCAACTGTACCTGTACACGCCATCCAAGGTCTGTTTGACTCAATGCCCAGGCGTATCAAGGCCGTTATTATGGCCAGAGTTGGCTGTTCTGGGTACTGATTTCTCAGGATCTATGCACCCAAATTGCGTGAAAATGTAATCACATGTCAGTTGTAGTATAATATATTTGTCCAATGAATACCCGTTTATCATCTGTATTTCTTCTTGGTGTAGCAATTTTAATGGCTTGTAGTGTATGTAAGCGGAGCCGACACGGACGGCGAATCACGCTAGTGAAGATACGGTCAGCAAATGGAGAAATCCACTGAGATAAACGACTCTGACAAAGGGCAGATTATTATTATTATGCAAAGCCTGTGAACGGGTATCTCGAAAACGGCGAAGTTTGTCGAATGTACACGTGCTAGTGTTGTGGGCATCTACATGAAAGAGGCAGGAGGACAGTGAAACTAGCACTAGGCGCTAAATGGCCGGGTGTCCACGACTCTTCACAGAATGTGAGATTCGGAGGCTTGTCTGCTCTGTAAAGTAGGATAAATGGTGACATGTGGCATCTTTGCCAAAAGAGCACAATGGTTTGTGTTTCGGAGCGTGACCGATCTAATCTGTGATTATTTATCACTTACACACCATGTTTCTGGAAATGATTCGGATTTTCGTGGTGTGTTACATAAAAACATCAGGTTACGAGGTTTGCTTGTTTGCTGAGGCCGTTACCAGGTTGGATTAATAGACGTGGTATATAATTAGCATGCAGAGTTTCGCGAGAACTATGTTCTAGCTCCTACATAGTAGAATGTTTTACAGGGTGGAGCAAAGAAAAGTGGCCCGGGCGAGAGGATACGATTGGACGTGATTGTACGCATGTAACCACACATCGTGACGTGCAGACCACATGTACGCCTTCCACGTGATCCACCCTGTATTGAAGCGCCTTCAGATTGGACACGGCCTGTTGACACTCCAATTCCCTCTCTAGGGAGAGGAATCGTCAAACTATTGTTTTTGGCTATTGACGTCAAACATGAGTATGCCAGACTCTATTGTAATGTAAAAAATTTGAAATTTGCGGTAAGGTTCTATGGAACCAAACTGCTTAGGTGATCAATCCCTAGGCTTACACACTAATTAAACTAACTTACGCTAAGGACGCAACAAACACCCATTCCCGAGGGAGGACTCAAACCTCCAACCGGGGGAGCCGCGCGAACCGTGACAAGGCGCCTAAAACCGCACGGCTACCCCACGCGGCTGTTGTAATGTCCACCAATTTCTATCGAGGAGGTAATCCACAATTTTTACTGTGTGTTGTTCTTGTCGCTGAAGCAAAAATCATCCATTAGACTGACTTGATGCAACTCTCAACTCCAATCTGTGCTATGCAAATCTTTTTTCTTCTATCTGCGTAACTACTGTACCATACTTCCATTTGAACTTGCCTTTTACAGTTTTTTCCGCCCTCTCTTTTTCACCATTACCAAAATGACAAATCCTCGATTCCTTGTCATGTGCTCTGTCAAATTATTTCTTCATTTACACAAATTGTGTCATAGAGCTCTTTTCTTTCCAGTTGTATTCAGTAGCTTTTCATTAGTTACCCCACCACTCAATTTACATTCAGCGTTCAACTATAGCACCACATTTCTAAAGCTTCTAGTCTCTTCTTGTTTGACTGTTTGCTATCCAGGTTTTACTTCCATGGCTGGATACCTGCCATCTGATTTATGTGATGCTAAATCTATTATGTCGCTGTAAGTATTTGACTGATCTCGCATGACCTTAGTTACATACTTGCGTGAACCTCCTATATTAGGATTTTTATTAATGTTTTTGATTGACGTTTTGGATTACATTTTGTCGGTAAAATCTGCTTTGTACGAATCTTTATTGTTTCACGTTTGCGCACAAACGATCGCATTATCGCGTGTACAATACGACAATAAGATCAACTGCAACAACAACATCAACATTTGACACATAGAATGCACTGCTCAGGTCCCTTCCAAAAACGTCGCACATTAACGAAGAGGTTACCTTATATTTCAGAACTGATGTTGAACGTCTGCGCTATTTCATGTTAACGCTGTAGGAAGCTTCGATCAGAGCTATACCACACTTGTTATTGCCCATCACGTGCGCGCAGAGTCGTCTTTCGTCTCTGAAGCCCACTGACAAGGGACCCCCTTGGTCCCGAACGCTCGGAACAGCACGAAACCATGCTTATAGGAACACGTGATCACAAAAACAATAGAGGTGTGTGTAAAACGTTGCATTCTACCACAAGTGACATTTTAACAGAGAGAAACAAAGCAACAAGATAATAGTAGCATGGGAGGGAAACGTCAGTGTGGCCGGCCGCGGTGGTCTAGCGGTTCTAGGCGCTCAGTCCGGAACCGCGCGACTGCTACGGTCGCAGGTTCGAATCCTGCCTCAGGCATGGATGTGTGTGATGTCCTTAGGTTCGTTAGGTTTAAGTAGTTCTAAGTTCTAGGGCTCTGATGAACACAGATGTTAAGTCCCATAGTGCTCAGAGCCAGCCAGCCAACGTCAGTGTATCATTACATTTTCAATCAGCAGTAGCGGAAGCCCCGTGCTCAAAGTAATTATAAGAGAGCAAAACTCACATATCCTACGCAACAGATATATCTTATATTAGCCCTCATAGTGCAGATGTGGGATTTCAATGAAGTGGTCAAAACAAAGTGGAAGAGAACAATGTGCACATCTCAGTAAAGCCACGACCTTACATTCAAAATTACTATCGCATTCTAGCAGACACCACCAACAACCACACCAATTACATTTTTAAATGCTGTATACGTCAGTGTTACAACTTCCCTTTCGCCAAGCATATTGCAACGTAGTTGTATATTTTTGTTCATAAAACTGATTGTATATCGCAGAGGGAAGTTTGGTGATGAAGTAACGAGCATGTATCTTTAGTTGTGGTGTGGCACATTTTAGAAGCACAAAATCAGCAGTCTTTCTGATATAGAGCTTATACTGCTGAAAAAAGTAACCGTCAATGGGTTGGCAATATTTTGTTGTTTACGGTTGCAACATCTATAGCATAACATCTTTGTTTGGGAAACCTGCTTCAGAAGGGTACAATCTGTATGCCCTGACCAGGAATCGCACAGCAATAGGCTCTTTTTGCTTGTTACATGTTCGTCAAGGACTGAACTTAGGAAACATTTCGTGTGTTCTTCAGTCATTTTTCCACTTTTTCCTGTTCCCACATGAATGATTCGCGGGCAGGTTGTTCCAAGTTTCTTTGAAATATTTTGGCCGAAGGTGTCTACATATGTACAACTTGTTCGCTAGTCTGCCAGCCAGACACATTAATTGTGTAGCTGTGTGTAGAGCTATGTACAGACGGCAACAAATTATCTGTAGTTTTCTCTCCTCTGTGAGGCAGTGTTGATGACGACGACATTTCACACTGGAATTGACTCTGGTCACTGTTCCAAATATTTCCTTTCTTCACGTTCTGTCCCGTCACTAACATGTTCACTTCTTCCACAAACCGTTGTACCTTCGACGTATACCATTATCGTCTTATATGTCCTTACGTGTGACAAATGTAGTAATATGCCTGCATCAAATTGTCATGTTCAGCCTTAAGATTGTCGATAAAAGAAATCGAAGCTTCGAAAGTGTCCAAGCCAACCATTTCAGACGCTTCTAGTCCCCACATTTGCAGATGCCAATAGTGAACTGCAGATCATACGACCTTGCTCTGTAAATTTAGGATATCATATTCCCTTTTATATTTTGCAGTTGTGACAGTCTGTTTCCATTCAAACGAACTCCTGCTCATCTTTTGATAGACACATAATTTTCCTTTGGAACGAGCTCCTGCTCGCCTTTTGCTAGACACGCAATTCAGGATTAATCTGCAATTTGATTTACTTTTAAAGAACTTAGGCCCGCCGGTGTGGCCGTGCGGTTCTAAGCGCTTCAGTTTGGAACCGCGTGACCGCTACGGTCGCAGGTTCGGATCCTGCCTCGGGAATGGATGTGTGTGATGTCCTTAGGTTAGTTAGGTTTAAGTAGTTCTAAGTTCTAGGGGACTGATGACCTCAGAAGTTAAGTCCCATAGTGCTCAGAGCCATTTGAACCATTTTTAAAGAAGTTGCAATGCCTCGTTAGTTTGCTATATGAATTGAAGCCACGATTGTAACAGTCTTTATAAATATCTTGTCCTCCATATCTTCTAATACACTGGGCCATCCATATTCTCTAATACAATGGGCCTCGAGATAGTTGGTACTCGTTGTAACTAGACTGTTTCTGTTGCTCTGGATATGAGAATCGTGGGCTGCTCCTTTAGCTCGAGCGTAAGTATTTCTGTGTCATCCCCATTATATTTCTGAATTATTATGTTATGTAATATCTTAGCGCTCTCTCTATCCTCAGCCCCGATTTCCCTTTCATATTCAGCACGTCGCAACTTTGCCCGTAATATATGGACCACATTCATAGGATTAATTCTGCTCATGATAACACTGTACACAGGTTACAAAGTAACCCGCAATTGATCCCTCAAGGAGGGACATTCGTACTATAGCTATACCATTCACACAACTCGAGCACTTCTAAGTGGAGATACAACATGCCACCGCCTAATGACGCTAGCACACAAGCGTAGAGTTGCTTGGAAATGAAACAGAGCACTGTTGTTCTTACGATCGAGTGTTAGCCTAAGCAGAGTTTCGTGCGGCTCCGAGCGATCGAGGTCAAAGGCTTCTCCTGTATCTGTTCTACATTCAGTTGCTCGCACGGTAGTACAAGCCAAGCGGCGCAGTGCTTTGAGTAAATAACTAGCGGCAGCTATGAGGCCTGTGTGCGCACAGTTGCATTTCCAGTTTGTGCTGACATTTACAGAGCCATTTACCCGTGTGTACAGTGGTAGGTGCCGGCCGAAGTGGCCGTGCGGTTAAAGGCGCTGCAGCCTGGAACCGCAAGACCGCTACGGTCGTAGGTTCGAATCCTGCCTCGGGCATGGATGTTTGTGATGTCCTTAGGTTAGTTAGGTTTAAGTAGTTCTAAGTTCTAGGGGACTAATGACCTCAGCAGTTGAGTCCCATAGTGCTCAGAGCCATTTGAACCATTTGAACAGTGGTAGGTCTGACGCTCGTGCCTTTACACTAAGCCCAACCTGGCGGTTCGTCTGCGCTCTGTCAGTATGCAAAACACCGACTACGGCCGAGGAAACAACCCTTGGTCCGTGTTAACAGCTTTCAGGTGTATAAACAGATTTTTCAGGGACCGCTACCGTTGTTGACACACTTAAATGATTAAATATTGCAGCATGTTTCAAGGTATAACAGCTTCTTCGGACCAAAAAAGGCAACACAAAAAACTTTACTACGAATCTTACAGTACAGTTCCTGAGAAAAAGAGTGAATCACTCAGAAGACTTCCTCGGATGTCAGTGAAACTTCTTACACGTACACGCCATCGGGGGAGGTGGGGGAGGAGGGTTGTAAATGATTTGAGTTACAATTCTCTGTGACTGATACAACGGCTACCGAAGAGCATTAGTATTTCCCGTGTTTAGTGTTCAAAAATTGCTCTGAGCACTATGGGACTTAACATCTATGGTCATCAGTCCCCTAGAACTTAGAACTGCTTAAACATAACTAACCTAAGGACAGCACACAACACCCAGTCATCACGAGGCAGAGAAAATCCCTGACCCCGCCAGGAATCGAACCCGGGAACCCGGGCGTGTTTAGTGTTGTGAGCAGGCCTGGTAGAGTATATAAAGGGTGTGAACACCGCCAGATGTTGTGTGATCACTGTGAAGGACACGGAGGTCTCACGAACTGGTGTGAAACAATGTTATCAGCACCTGATAGCGTTTGAAAGGAGGCGCAGTGTGGGTCTCCATTTGGCCGGCTGATCCGATTGTACAGTGTCCTGAATAGCTGGCCATTCGGACGTGACAGTGGCCAGACACTGGACTGCATAGGCGTATTCGTCGTCAATGGTACAGTCGAACACGTCTGTCCTCTTACAAGGGAGGATCGCCAATTATGAGCCAAGCATATCGTAACCGCTTCACATCTGTGCCTGCCATCCGAGAACAAGTAATTGACACCCTTTGCCATCCCTTCCATTGCAGTCGGTCTAGGGAATTTCAGTCACTCGCGAAGCCTGCCGTTAACACCACAGCACAAATAGCTGCGTTTGGAGTGGCGCAGTGAGCGGAAAGGGTGGACTGTTGGTCAGTGGCGTCGTATTTTGTTCAGTGAAAAATCGCGGTTGTGCACTACCCGGATGATCATCGTCGACGAGGAAGGCGGCCCCCTGACAAGAGGCCCCAGTCTACCAATGTTTAGGATGGGAACAACGGCATCACTACTGGCGTCAAGATGTGGGGAACAATAGGGGATGACTTAAGGGCTCGGCTGGCAGCGACTGAGGGAACTCTAACGGCATAGTGGTACGTCACGGACATCCCGCGTCGTCATGTACTACCTCTCATGCGACAGTATCGTCGTGCCATTTTTCAGCAGGACAATGCTCGTTCGCTCATGGTATTTGTAGGACAAGCTAGGGCGTCATCACCGTCAGCTACAGTAACAAACAGTGGACAAAGAGTTCCAGATTAATCTAGTTTAAGACTGTTTAACTTCAAGTAACATTTCTCTGTATGTATGTATGTATAAACGCCTGAAGATGAACAGAACATGTTCGAAATGCGTTGCATTATGTTAGATTAAACATAAAATAACAATTGACTGGTAGCAGTAACTAGAAATAAATAATTATCCCACACAGTCACGGTTCACAAACATAGTCACTATGGCTGAAAATAAATAGTTACAACAGTTGTTGAGCATCTCGCCTAAGGGGAGGATGCAACGGTTTTATGAAGCCTTTCTACATCTACATTTATACTCCGCAAGCCACCCAACGGTGTGTGGCGGAGGGCACTTTACGTGCCATTGTCATTACCTCCCTTTCCTGTTCCAGTCGCGTATGGTTCGCGGGAAGAACGACTGCCGGAAAGCCTCCGTGCGCACTCGAATGTCTCTAATTTTACATTCGTGATCTCCTCTGGAGGTATAAGTAGTGGGAAGCAATATATTCGATACCTCATCCAGAAACGCACCCTCTCGAAACCTGGACAGCAAGCTACACCGCGATGCAGAGCGCCTCTCTTGCAGAGTCTGCCACTTGAGTTTGATAAACATCTCCGTCACGCTAATCACGCTTACTAAATAACCCTGTGACGAAACGCGACGCTCTTCTTTGGATCTTCTCAATCTCCTCTGACAACCCGACCTGGTCCGGATCCCACACTGATGAGCAATACTCAAGTATAGGTCGAACGGGTATTTTGTAAGCCACCTCCTTTGTTGATGGACTACATTTTCTAAGGACTCTGCCAATGAAGCTCAACCTGGCACCTACCTTACCAACAATTAATTTTATATGATAATTCCACTTCAAATCGTTCCGCAGGCATACTCCCAGATATTTTACAGAAGTAACTGCTACCAGTGTTTGTTCCGCTATCATATAATCATACAATAAAGGATCCTTCTTTCTATGTATTCACAATACATTACATTTGTCTATGTTAAGGGTCAGTTGCCACTCCCTGCACCAAGCGTCTATCCGCTGCAGATCTTCCTGCATTTCGCTGCAATTTTCTAATGCTGCAACTTCTCTGTAGACTACAGCATCATCCGCGAAAAGCCGCATGGAACTTCCGACACTATCTACTAGGTCATTTATATATATTGTGAAAAGCAATGGTCCCATAAACTCCCCTGTGGCACGCCAGAGGTTACTTTAACGTCTGTAGACGTCTCTCCATTGAGAACAACATGCTGAGCTCTGTTTGCTAAAAACTCTTCAATCCAGCCACACAGCTGGTCTGATATTCCGTAGGCTCTCACTTTGTTTTCCTATTCCAATCAGTGCTTGCATGCAGGCCAGTAGGGGTGCACCGTCATAGTGATAAGTGGGCTCATTTTTTAAAAATATGACTAGATTTTGCAGTAACATCACATACCCTCTGAACCGGTGAAGCTTCATATTGTTTCCACCTGCTCTTCTGGGTGGTTCAGTTCTTTTGTCAGGCAGTGTAGTAGTATGCATCGAAATTGTTTGAATAAATAATGAAATACTCCTGCTAACTTTGCAAGGAAACTATTACAATAACGAAACAAAGGCGGAATAAGAAATACTATTACATGACCAAGTGAATGTAATAAGTAACTCATTTTTTACCCCGGCCTCTGTGACCGAGCGGTTCTAGGTGCTTCAGTCCGGAACCGCGCTGCTGCTACGGTCGCAGGTTCGAATTCTGCCTCGGGTATGGATGTGTGTGATGTCCTTAGGTTAGTTAGGTTTAAGTAGTTCTAAGCTTAGGGGACTGATGACCTCACCGAGCGAGGTGGCGCAGTGGTTAGCACACTGGACTCGCATTCGGGAGGACGACGGTTCAATCCCGTCTCCAGCCATCCTGATTTAGGTTTTCCGTGATTTCCCTAAATCGTTTCAGGCAAATGCCGGGATGGTTCCTTTGAAAGGGCACGGCCGACTTCGTTCCCAATCCTTCCCTAACCCGAGCTTGCGCTCCGTCTCTAATCACCTCGTTGTCGACGGGACGTTAAACACTAACCACCACCACCACCACCACTGATGACCTCAGATGTTAAGTCCCATAGTGCTTAGAGCCGTTTGAACCATTATTTTATGCACTATCTAATTACGTAGTAGATAAACATCCCGAAAGAGGATCACAAATACCATTCCTCTCCTAATTTTATGTGTTAAAAAAGCTTTCTTACATGTGCACAAATACACACGCGGTCGTATACACATACACACACATACTTACATGAAAATAGAAACAGAAAAAACAAGTAAGAACAAAAAAAATCTGATGGCATTACTTATAGAAACAAATGACACATTAGACGGTAGTCAAGTTAGTGTTACGTTACGAAATTACAGTGACTAAACAAAAAAATGCAACTTTCAACCGTTTATCCATATAGATGGAAACTACTTATCTTCGTGTATTGAATTACACGTTTCTACTTTAAGTACCTTTTCGTTTTACTGTAAAATATTTTCGAGGACCGGTTTAAATCTGAAACGCAATACGTAAAAACGAAAAATCGGAGGAGGGGGAGATTAGTATTTACCATCCCGTCGACAACGAGATCATTAGAGCCGGAGCACAACCTCAGATTAGGGAAGGATGGAGAAAGCGCCCGTGCCCTTTCGAAGGAACCATCTCGGAATTTGCCTGAAGCTGTTTAGGGAAATCACGGAAAACCTAAATGAGGATGACTAGGCGCGGGTTTGAACGGGCGTCCTCCCGAATGCAAGTCCAGTGTGCTCACTGTGTCACCCTGCTCGGGACGAAAAATCGTGTAATATTCTAGATCACCCACTGCATGCAAAAAGGCGTCTACTTGCAAACTCAGCCAATTTAGTAGTTTTCTGTCTTGGTATGTGCTGTGGCCTACCCTTGGAGAAAGGGAAATTTAGTCCAGACGTGACAGGGTTTGCTGCGTTTGCTGGTCTCTCTCTAACGCCATCAAATGCATTGCAGACAGGAATTGTTATGAGGAACTTGAAATAGATGCGCTTCTATAGGACCTAATAAGACCAGCGGTTAGCAACCTGTAGGGACACGACTGGTTGGTGGCCGTGAGTAAGCTGCATTTAAGAGCCTATAGCGCATGCAGCTACTGAAAGAACGGATCAGTACTTGTCGGAGCGTAACACGGAAATCCCCAAGGCGGGGAGCACACGTCGCAGGCTTCATTTTTTGTTAATTTTGGGTGTTACGACAAAATATAAATTTCATTTTATTTTCATGATCACAGCGTACTGAGAGACGTATTTACGTAAATTGATAGAAGTCCATTCAGTAGTTTTCCTTTAAGTGAATGAAAATCGTCTCAAAAAATATTCACCAAATTTTGAGACGGAAAGTTGACAATTGGCTTATACGTATCACTCTAAAAGACAAATATTAAAGTTACTTCTATACACAAATATATATAACAAATTATGTATATTTTCAGGGAAGCCACAGTAATTTGAAACAGCGCAGTGGAGACAAATGCTTTAATCAGGAATGTTTTACAGATTTAATCAATGTAACTTTACACATTTAATAACTTATTGATTGGCGACTCCATACAGTGCTGTGTGCACAACGACCATATACGTGAAATTAGAAGGAAGGTCAGCGTTGGCCGTAATATTGATGGTTTATTGCCGGCCGGTGTGGCCGTGCGGTTCTAGGCGCTTCAGTCTGGAACCGCGTGACCGCTACGGCCGCAGGTTCGAATCCTGCCTCGGGCATGGATGTGTATGATGTCCTTAGATTAGTTAGGTTTAATTAGTTCTAAGTTCTAAGCGACTGATGACCTCAGAAGTTAAGTCGCATAGTGCTCAGAGCCAATTGATGGTTTATTGACAGCAAAATCGATTTTCAATCACATAGTGATCATCTTCAGTGCTGTGGTGTACAAATTAAACTCATAGGTACTGGTGTCAAGTTATTATGAGCAACCAAATCTATGAAACTATGACAGTAAGTGTGAGTTATTGTGATCGTTTCATAGCTTTGGTTACTGATAATAACTTGACAGCAGTGCCTATGAGTTTAATTTGTACACCACAACACTGAAATGATCAATATGTGATTGAAAATCTATTTTGCTGTCAGAAAACCATCAATATTACGGCCAACGCTGACCTTCCTTCTAATTTCACATTTAATAACTGTAATTAAAAAATCCCTGGGGCAAGGAATTTTTAAGTGCACGGCCGAAAAAAAAATTTGTACACCCTTCTAGAGGTTCCCAATTCACTCGAGGTCTGTTGTTGCAACAGTGCATATGGACTACATGAAATGATTACATTTACAGATCAATAGCATAAGCAGTTCTGAGGCAAAGCAGGTATTGAGCCATGCTAAAACACTCATCTTAGTATATGGTGTAGCCTCCACAGGCGGTAATGCAAGCGCTGACTCTGTCATTCACTCCATCGTTCAGATGACGGATACTGTCCCGACATCCGTTATACCACGCCCGCTCAGCCTGTTCCCGTAGTTCTGTGAGAGTTGTTGGTTGACGAGTCGGACGACTCATTTCTCGAAATTTCGAAATTTGTGGTAAGGTCTTATCGGACCAAACTGCTGAGGTCATCGGTCCCTAAGCTTACACACTACTTAATCTAACTTAAACTAACTTACGCTACGGACAACACACACAGCCATGCCCGAGGAAGGACTCGAACCTCCGGCAAGGGAAGCCGCAGGGACCGTGACAAGGCGCCCCAGACCGCTCGGCTAAGCCGCGCGGCAGTCATTTCTCGTCCCATCATATTCCACACCTGCTCGACTGGAGACAAGTCCGGAGATCATGATGGCCAGGGAAATTTCTTCACGTCTTGCAGAGCACTTTGAGTTTCACGGGCAGTCTGTGGACGAGCATTGTCCTGTTGGAACAACACATCACCTTCCTGTTGCAAGCGCGGCAGAGGAACGGGTCTAACAACATTCTGCACGTGCCGAGAGCTTGTTCGCGTCCCCTCCAGGAACACCAAAGGTGAACGAGAGTTGTAGCTTATCGTACCCCAGACCAGAAGACCTGGAGTGGGATCAGTGTAACTTGGACGAATACACCCTACGAGGCAGCGCTCACCAAGTCTACATCGTACGCACATTCGACCATCACGTGTGTGCAGACAGAATCTGCTTTCATCGCTGAAGACCGCGGCTCGCTATTCTGTCTTCCAAGTGATCCTCTGGCGGCATCAGTCGAGCCGTGCACCTCGATGCTGTGGTGTGAGTGAAAGACAGGCTAGAGATGTGGGCGCTCGTAGTCCCACTGCTAATAATCGGTACGCAACGTGTTGACACGTCTGGGCTCACAAGCCGTCTTATCTGTGCTGTGGTGTCTGTACGATCTGCCTCTACTGCCCTTACAATACGACAATCCTTGCGGACGTCTGTGCAGCGTGGACATCCAGAAGCTCGTCTATGTGTGAGAATGTTTTTGTGTGACCACTGATACCAGCGTCCCGAAAGATCCAGATCCATAAGTTGTTAGTTCGAAGGCAGTGCAGTAGTCGGTCAAATTAGCTTTATATTTCCACCGTCTCCGTATCAATTCTCCTAATATACTACTGGCCATTGAAATTGCTACACCACGAAGATGACGTGCTACAGACGCGAAATTTAACCCACAGGAAGAAGATGCTGTGATATGCAAATGATTAGCTTTTCAGAGCATTTACACAAGGTTGGCGCCGGTCGCGACACCTACAACGTGCTGACATGAGGAAAGTTTCCAACCGATTTCTCATACACAAACAGCAGTTGACCGGCGTTGCCCGGTGACACGTCGTTGTGATGCCTCGTGTAATGAGGAGAAATGCGTACCATCACGTTTCCGACTTTGATAAAGGTGGGAGTGTAGCCTATCGCGATTGCGGTTTATCGTATCGCGACATTGCTGCTCGCGTTGGTCGAGATCCAATGACTGTTAGCACAATATGGAGTCGGTGGGTTCAGGAGGGTAATACGGAACGTCGTGCTGGATCCCAACAGCCTCTTATCACTAGCAGTCGAGATGACGGCATCTTATCCGCATGGCGGTAACGGATCGTGCAGCCACGACTCGATCCCTCAGTTTCATGGGGACGTTTGCAAGACAATAACCATATGCACGAACAGTTCGACGACGTTTGCAGCACCATGGACTATCAGCTCGGAGACCATGGCTGCGGTTACTCTTGACGCTGCATCACAGACAGGAGCGCCTGCGATGGTGTACTCAACGACGAACCTGGGTGCACGAATGGCAAAACGTCATTTTTTCGGATGAATGCAGGTTCTGTTTACAGCATCATGATGGTCGCATCCGTGTTTGGCGACATCGCGATGAACGCACATTGGAAGCGTGTATTCGTCATCGCCATACTGGCGTATCACCCGGTGTGATGGTATGGGGTGCCATTGGTTACACGTATCGGTCACCTCTTGTTCACATTGACGGCACTTTGAACAGTGGACGTTACAATTCAAATGTGTTACGACCAGTGCCTCTATCCTTCATTCGGTCCCCGCAAAACCCTACATTTCAGCAGGATAATGCACGACCGTATGTTGCAGGTCCTGTACGGACCTTTTTGGATACAGAAAATGTTTGACTGCTGCCCTGGCCAGCGCATTCTACAGATCTCTCAAGAATTGAAAACGTCTAGTCAATGGTGGCCGAGCAACTGCCTCGTCGCAATACACCAGTCACTGCTCTTGATGAGCTGTGGTATCGTGTTTAAGCTGCATTGGCAGCTGTACCTGTACACGCCATCGAAGCTCTGTTTGACTCAATGCCCAGGCGTGTCAAGGGCGTTATTACGGCCAGAGGTGGTTGTTCCGGGTACTGATTTCTCAGGATCTATGCACCCAAACCGCGTGACAATGTAATCACATGTCAGTTCTAGTATAATATATTTGTCCAATGAATAGCCGTTTATCATCTGCATTTCTTCTTGGTGTAGCAATTTTAACGGCCAGTAGTGTATTATGCGTTGATCGTTAACCTGAAATTCCCTGAACAGTTTTGGTATCCGCACGTGACGTCGTTAGTACACTCTCCCTGTCGAATACCTAGCTTCGAGCGTGGCTTGACCCCTCACCATTCTGATTCCGACAGGTGGAATTCATCACTGCTGTTCTCTCTCACCGAGAATAACTTTCTGTAGATTAGTATAGTCGCCAGGGGGTTAGTTCAACGATGTGGTGAACTAAAGAACTTCAATCGTTTAGTGGGCGTGAAAATATTGCAGGACGGTCAGCGACAAGCATTTCTGGTAAATGCTGCAAGAGAGGTGTTGCACTTTCGGGGTTGTACGTCCAAAAATATATTACTTCATTCCAAATATGTCTTTCGAGATACCTACAGTGAGACGTCTCCATCAATGAACACACACACACAGAGATTTAGGCAAAATCTGACAGCAAAATGGCATGAGCCAGGACAAAACTATCAACCCAAGTAGGCAGGACTCCCCCAGGAAATAAACATATAAATGGTGTCCAAACAGCATTAACTAACCCCAGTCTGAGAAGGATTTGAGACCTCAACAGCCACCAACACCCGCTTGGGTGTGGCATCCTTATAAAACACACAATACAAGAACTTAATTGTAATACCTATGAGAGTAGCTACGTCAGAGTGGATGATCTATTGTCTGCAACACAGTACAGAATTCTGACTGGAGCTAAACCACCTATGTCTCGTTACATGCGTGGAATCCGATAACATTCTACAGGACACTGTTACACAACCACAAAACACCGCACAGCACACTTGAGGATTGTAGATCGAAGTGGGAAGCTGGAATCTTAATGGTTAGAATATAGCGCAATACAACTGGATTATGTCTGCAAGAATATGTGAAATCATGATTACGTGGCTGGAAGTGTCATCACCTTGGTTCTTGAAAGTATATAGTAACGTAGCGGATGTCTGTGAAAGTATATCTGTGACCTGTACAGGATCGATATACCCCCACATTCATCTTCTGACTCAGCGCTATTGTGTAGTCCAACGTGTGATGTGCATAACATTCAGTTGCCTTGCTATAAATTTAGAACATATGATGTGAGGCTGGAATCTTTTGATGGTTAGCCGTTAGCTATTAAGCAACATTCTGACAAACTAAATGAGGTTGGATTCTTTTATACTGGTGATGGAGATCAAACAGTGTGCGCCGGCCGGGGTGGCCATGCGGTTAAAGCCGCTACAGTCTGGAACCGCGCGACCGCTACAGTCGCAGGTTCGAATCCTGCCTCGGGAATGGATGTGCGTGATGTCCTTAGGTTAGTTAGGTTTAAGTAGTTGTAAGTTCTAGGGGACTGCTGACTTAGAAGTTAAGTCCCATAGTGCTCAGAGCCAGAGCCATCAAACAGTGTGCTTCCACTGTTGCAGGCGGTTGAGGTATTGGGAACAAATGGACGATCCATGGGTTCAACATGGTATGTGGTTTTCCAAGTGTTTATTCACAATTCTTGCAAAGGGTAAAGATTTTGTGTATAATATTTGTCAGAAACGAGATGCATAAATTGCTGCAAAGGGAGCAGGTCATAATAGAGCTCCGTCAAATCTTCTGAAAGCAGCACCAGAACGCCATGACCCATGGGAGCTTCCAGCAAGGCTCACCTGTGTAAAATTTGCTTCCAGAAGAAGTGTGTAACATTATCCAACCGTGCAACCTAGAAGAAACCTATTCAAGACGTGTGCTGCTGCATCGACGTGAACTGTTTTATGGCCGGTAATGACAAACTCTACTCGACAGCGCAACTTAAAATATAACTCAGCGTCACAGTACAGGGTAGAGCAGAGGGGTGCGTGGCAGACTGGGTACACTGACCTGTCAGCGCTGTTTGCTTGCACATCCGCCGCACGTCAGTCATCTGTCAAACTTACCCGACCTACCTTTCGCAGAGCTCTCGGAAATGCTGTGCTCCACAACACGTGAATTCTGCTGTTACCTATTTACATACAGCCACACTTACGGAGAGGTGCACCACTACCAAATAAGACGGTTCCTAATTCTGGTAGAAGTGAGCTTTCTTATGGAGGCACAATGTTCTTGAAATCAGTGATTGTACACTCTTCCTTGCAACAACGCATCCTCCAAGACGGCACGTATCAGAATTCAAGGAGTTCACTCCGACAGGCTGGGGCGTTATCAACAGAAGAATGCCTTGCACGACCCTTCACTCACATAATTGTTTAAACGCCACGCCACCGGTAATCTATTTTGGGGACCTTCTTCAGTACTCTCTGCATTGCCTTTCCCTGCCTTGCCTTGCCACACGGGATTTGTGAAATCTGGCCGGAATGTTTTGCTGATTGTTCTCCATACGGATGCCACTACGGTAAACGACTATTCGCGACCATACGGTTCTCAGTTATGTTCTCTACACAACACTTGAGTAATGCACAGCCTCCCAGCACGCCACAAACCATCTACCTTGATCCTCGGTCGTGGTATGACATAATAACCATTCGCTTGTCTCTTTGACTGTTTACATTAACCCCTTCAGTTTGTCACTAACATAATACACTTATTGCACATGTTCGAAGCCACTTCCTACATGAATATTACACATACAACGTTACTCGCTCGGTATGAGCACTAACACAGCTTACTCGGTGATTTTTACATGGAGCCACTTTCACTCTTCTGTCAGAAGAGTGGCCGAGCGGTTGTAGGTGCTACAGTCTGGAACCGCGCGACCGCTACGGTCGCAGGTTCGAATCCTGCCTCGGGCATGGATGTGTGTGATGTCCTTAGGTTAGTTAGGTTTAAGTAGTTCTAAGTTCTTGGGGACTGATGACCTCGGCAGTTAAGTCCCATAGTGCTCAGAGACATTTGAACCAATTTTTGTCAGAATCGAGCGTACCACTGTGTCTGCTGTAACAATGACTGCCTGTCCCTCTCCCCATCACTTCGTCATGTCAGCCACTGCCATTCACTGGATATCAAATATATTTTCAACTCTGATCTCCTTTGTTATGAAGATTCATAGAGCAGAAAGTGAAACCGAATTTCAGTAGAGGTGACCATTGTCCCATCGCCTGCCACAACAAACTTTTTAAGGGGCTATATTTCCCCCAAAATGCGACAGTTCATGAACTCGTCCGTCTGAAGTCAGGTGAAAGGTTGTTCCCTATTTAATCGAAATAGACACAGACCAGTGTAAATTTCTCTCGCCAGTACTCAAATAAGACCTTATTGCACAAACTATCAATCATAAGGAGAGAGTTTTTGCGTTGTTGTTTCATAAGCAATTTGACACATCGGTTTTTACTGTAATACATCGAAGCAGTGTATGAATACAGCTGTGTACACAATCATACATTTTGTTTTTCTTCCATGACTTCGATGTCTGTCTCACGTTCTAAACTGACGTTAACACATTGCGATCCATTGGCTCTCACATAAAGCAGGACATTACATGGTTTAAGGTATGTTGCTCCCACAACACACAGGATGGTTGAAATAAAAGACAGAGTCAAGCTTGGACAATCCATTCCATAGTTGTAAATTACAGCTAAACCCACGTTTTCTTTTAGGAAGGAAATTATACACGTACTGTAACTTAAATTTATTATTTTTTCAAAATTTTTCTTCCACTCCATCATTGCGTTTGATACAACAACCAGTGTAAGATCGGGGAAAAAGCACAGTCTTATTTGCAGCGCTTTTTATTTCCACATGTCAGTTACGCATTTCGCCTGTGATAGCCACCTTCAGATAATCTACAATGCAAAAGATTACAAAAAAGGTACAAGGAAACGTCTTGATCTCATCTTCTGCAAGAACTTACTCCACGGGAGAAGCTTTTATGCAAACTTACAGAAATTGGTCACGGCGCACGCCATCCATAAAAATGATTACATGATGCGAATAGATTGGCAAAATGCGATTATCACAACAAGCTGAAAATCCCCAATGCCTGTCAAGTGGGTTCCTGAGTTTTTTCTGCTCCATGATGGATCGCATCCTGGTCTACCTCTCGGTGAAGATGCCATCAGTAATGAACTGATTAATTTAGAATTTATAGCAAGTTGAAAATGCTATAGTATTTCTTTAGTCCAGAAGTTGTATAAAAAAAATTGAAATCTTCATCTACAATCGAACTCCCTGACAGAGAGGTAAAGTGGATCCCCTGTCCTTCCCAAGGCATGTGTTATGACCTAGCCAAGTTTTTTCGGCGTACAGACGCACTTACAGCTTTCGCTGTTGGTTCCAATATACAAAATCAACTTCTTCATAATGAACAGCCACAGAAAAACTATTAAGGCGCAAAGACACACGTTGCTGGTGTTGGTACAGGGGAAAAACATTGACGTTGATTTATATGGGCTGAACTTGTTGTTAATTGGTTCTCAATGTACAGCAGTCTGTCGCACAAGCCGTGCCATTGTATTTGCGTGAGCTGAAGCTTCCTACAAGTTACCACGTTCTCTGTCCCAGCTAACACCTCAAACTCAACGCCAGGTGAAATACTTACATTGACACGCTATGAATGGGAACCGGTCAAATATAATTTCCTCATGAACAGTAGCATGGCACTAACGACTACATGAGCTGGTGGGTTTATATCTATGCATGTAGCCCCTCCCTCCCCATTCACACCCAAGCTGCTGTTGTCTACCAATCACTTTCCAACACCTACCTAAAGGGTACTTCGCTGCATGAAACAAGCCTAGGATCATTCTCCATAACAAATGACCTTTTTGTATGTAAAATTAAATGAAAAATTAGTATTGTAATATGAGCTTAATTTGCAGTGAGTTGTAACTCCACATTATTAGTGTGTGTGAATGAAAGTGCTCCTTAACCCATGTGTATGCATTGTATCTACCCTCAATATTGGAATCATAGGTCCTCAGTTGTCTATAAATGGACTGTACAGCGGCTTTAGGGGTATTTGTTTTGATGTAGGACTTTCTTCTACAAGTTGGTTGTGATAATGTTGTGTATCAAGTGCGATAGACCTTACTGTGTGTTATGTATTACACATTAGGTGTCGCAGAGGCGTAGTCTTTGTGCAAGACATACGATGTTGAGGGCAGAGTTGTCACAAGGATTACTTGGACTTTCTTCAATGGAACACCAAAACATACGTAGATGTTGGTTGTCCTAATGTACTAGTTAATTGCGAATCTCTGATCGCTATGACTACGTTAGCACCATGTAATTTAAACGAGATAAAAGCCCATCGAATGCAAATGAATTGTATTATTGTAGGTGGTTGGGTTGCATCTGTGTCGTAAAAAGTAGTGTATTATTGCTGGAAGTATCACAGACGATTAAGAGACTACATACAGGACGAGCACAGTCGTTTGTTATCCGTGCGTGTGTAACCTTCCTACACTAAACTAAATGTAAGATCATTTATCGAGTGCGCAAACAATGCTTTCTGTTCACAGATCTCACATTAATGCCCATATCATATGTACTTTATGCAAATTGTAATTACAGGGCTTTCATTCTCACATGAGCTATTTCTTCTGTTGAACACATCATATCTTGTGAACAGTGCGAGAGCAATAGAGCCCTACACAGCACACTTAAGGATTGAGGTGCAGTGTTGTATAAGGTAGATTCAGTTGGAATGACAAGAATTTATTTTAATTAGTGAACGTAGGCAGATTATTGGTATGTTGTTCCTAGGCACTCTGGACTACTGACTGTGTGTTAATACATCTAGATTATATGAATATCGAACTAGACTAAGTGTGAGGCATTTTTCCACTTTAATTTTTTTTAATGGGGAATAGAGAAATGCTTCCCATTTGACAGATCTCACATTAATGTCCGGATACTTCTGATCCTACATCGTTTTATGTGATGTGCATGGAAGCAGGTTGTCAATAATTTTGCTCTGCATACAGTGTAAAGTAGAACAAGGACAGAGCAGTGGTCTTACCTCTCCACAGTCCGGCCCTGGTAGCTGAGTGGTCAGCGTGACAGACTGTCAATCCTAAGGTCCCGGGTTCGATTCCTGGCTGGGTCGGAGATTTTCTCCGCTCAGGGACTGGGTGTTGTGTTGTCTTAATCATCATCATTTCATCCCCATCGACACGCAGGTCGCCGAAATGGCGTCAACTCGAAAGACCTGCACCAGGCGAACGGTCTACCCGACGGGAGGCCCTAGCCACACGACATTTCATTTCATACCTCTCCACAAAATAATACACTGCACATATGGCCACAACAGTCATACTCTCTCTGTATGGTTTGTCTAACACATATTAGGTTTCTAAATGTGAGTGTACTCCTCATACATATCTTAACTGATTTGCAGGTAGCTGCCAACACACACAGTGTACGTGTTCGACTGCCATATACATCTGAGAAAATCTCATGTATTACACATCACATTTTTCGTTGTGTGAAAGCATTACATTTTCAGTCGTCGCCAGTACATTGTGGGTAATCCTACAAGCAAATGTTTACTCCTACAGGCATTTAAAATCACCTTAACAGGTGAGGTAAGCAATGGTAGAGGTCTGACGAGTCGTATAGAGGGAACTCAGTGTCTGGGATGTATATTACTGCGCTGTGGTACAGAATAGCTGGATAAATCTGTGGGCAAGAATATGTTAATACGAGTAAAAATGTCATTTTCATGCAGGTCAGATACTTCGATGTGTATTGGGCTACATTGTAATAGTCACACTAAGCCCTGATTGGAAGTGTGTGAGGTATTATTTGATAAATAATTTAGGTCCTTCTGAGGAAATTGCCTGAGAGCAGGGAGTCCCTGTCAATTGTTCGCCCTCTACTCCTCATTATTAATATTCTTGTACTTACTCTCCGTCTTTATCAGCTTTTTGGAGGCAATGCATGGCCTTTGCTGATAGTGTATTACAGTGCTCTGTTCACCAAACAGGCAGAACTCCCTGCTGGTCGACAGCAAAATAGCCACTGTGTACAGACCTCGAATGGCCGATCCCCCCCCTCCCCTCCCCCACCCATGCCATTCCCATCCCCCTACCAGAAGGAACCTTGACACATGTTGACAGAGACCTTGAATATGACATACACAATTGTGTCAGCTGTAATATGACACTGTTACACCTTCTTGAATACTGTTGGGGTGTATGAGTATCTCGTTCTCTCATGACACCCTACTGTATTGCTAAATGTCGACAGATTCTGATGATCGTTTATTTCCCACTAGGTGTTCTCTATATTTGATAACAGATCATCTGCATTCGTTGCACCAGACAGTAGGGATCTCGTACCCTTTGCCCACACATTTTCAGTGGGGCTGAGGTCTGGTTACTTTGGCATGAAAGGGAAAAGTTTTATTCTCTGTTGGCGTTGAAACTATTCTAGAAGGCTCTGCTGCTATGAATCGGGCTAAGGTCCTCTAAACAAATTATCATCTATTAATTTTGAAAGGATATGTTTCTGAGTAAGGCAGGTCGAGGTCGATAAAGTACGCCTATGTGGCGGCGCTGGATGCAGGGGTAAGATGGTTCGAATCCTGGTGGTGGCAAAAATTTTCACTGCCATTATTTGGCCGGCAAGGGAAGGAGAGGTGGCGGCATAAAGTTCCCAGTCACCAGACTTTGTAGCAACGTCCGAGTGTTTTAAATACCAAACCTCTCCACCGTGTCTAGTGAAACGACGGCGTGTAACACTGTTGATGGTGATCCATCTGTTGTATGGGGATGTTAAGCTTGACGGCCTTGTTGGTGCCATTCGCGAGTAGTAGGCCATTGCTGGCAGTGGGTTTCACCCTTCCCTTCTGCATCGCATCTTCACCATACAACACACACACACACTATATACATGTAGTAGTAAAAATTTTGTAATGGAGCATATTGTAAATAAATAAACAAAAAACTAATACAATACAGTTTTAATTTCTGTACTGTGAAATAAATTCGATCCCTCCAATAGCTGTATCATCTATGCTAGACGTTTAAGAGAAAAAGAGGTTTCAAATTGCATGGTATTTCTGTGGGTGCAGTAGACAAAAAACAGCACCCACAAGGGGAGGGTGTGGTTCGAGGGTGGGAATCAGAGTCTGGAATCAATGGTGATGTACTTTAAGATGTCAAGTGTCTCACGCCAGTAGGCTTTCGTTCATGGTACATCCTTCTCAGACAGCGGACGAGATTAATTTAAAATAGTGTGACGTTTCGTAATGGTGAAATTGTCAAGTATGTCTGCTGTTAGGCTGGTCTGTTTGGGTTCTTGGGTTCTACAAAAATCTGTACTATTTTACTTTTTTATTTTCGTTGGCGTCGGTATGCTTTAGTTTTTTTAATGAAAATAGAGGAGATGTTTACTGAATTTTTGTTAAGTCTGTCTTTCATGGCTGGAAACGCTCATACGCTTGCAAATTCAAAACGACAGCTAGCCTTTAGTTTACTATTATTTATCTCTCTTTCCTCTCGCAAAGATACAAAAAAGATATAGATCTATTTTGTTTTTTGTTTCTGTTTTAGGGCGCAAAAACAACTAGGGCCATACGCGCCCAGATATTCTCTGTGATCTTTACACACGCTCAGTTGCTCAGTGTGCTGCATTTACCGAAGGTAACCATGGCCGCCGCTGTCGCATCTTCACGTGTCGTTACACTCGCGACTTTTAGTTCTTTTGATGTGTATACATAAATAGAAGGGAAACAAACCGTATGCAAATTAAGTGAGACGATGCTGAGGGAACAAAATGAGAGGGTGAAAGCAGTAGACAAGTTTTGCTATGTGTGCAGTGAAATACCTATTAGCAGCAGAAGTAAATCACATACAAAATGCAGACTGGAAATAGAAAGAATAGATTTTCTGAAAAGATAAACATGCCAAAACTGAACATAAATTTGAGGGTCAGGAAAAGTTTTCTGAATGTATTTGTCAGCCTCCCTGTTGTTATTTAATGGTGTACGGTGTTATTAGTGCAAATAAACGTGAGTCCTAGCTAGGCTGTACCCACGATTTCAGTCTCAGAAACGGTAATAATAATCAGTGGAGTATTATTCAGTTTCTTACTCTTTTAGACACTCTGTTACAGCGCATATCTGACATATCTGATCACACAGAATAACAGCTACGAAAACGCATTCTTCTTGCCACTAGCGTAGTTAAGACTTCGAAACGTCGTAGGCATTATTTGCCAGCTCTATTGTCATGACAGTAATTTGCAGGTGTGTGACTGATTTGTCCTGCTAAATTCTCATGAAGTTTTCTCGTCATTTCGATGAAATCTTTTGACTAATTCCCACTTAAGGTGTTATACAGAGTTAGTAAAGTAAAAATCTTGTAGTCCAAGAAGGTCAATTCATGCATAAGTAACGCCTCGTTCTATCTTTCATGATGCTAGATATCTACCTCAGCTACGATAATGGCAATGCGAGAGTGTTTACTGCAGCGATGCTTTGTCCACATAGTGCTTAAGTGCTCACTGTCTATGCTTCCGACATCAGTTCTAATTTTGATGAAGAAATATCAGTTCCTTTCACGACTGCTTTAACTGGGCTGCTGACTGTCATAAAGAAGTGACGAATGTCAACCCTCCATATTATAAGTGTTCTGGCAACCTCGGAGGAGTTGCCATAGTTGTTTGCTTCGTGAAAACTAAGTTAAATCACCAACAAAGAAAGAGAAAAGTTTCGAAACAATTTCAAGTGACATGAGTTTGTATTTTGTCCAACCTCTCGGTATGAAACAAGACCGCAAAAATTACGGATTCATTGAACAAGGTTGTTAGTACGCATTATCTGCGGTAGGTCTGGAGGTGGAAACGAATGAAAATGCACAACTGCACATATGCCTACTTCTTGTGCTTTGATTCTGCATCAGTAGTCATATATGAAACTTTTTCTTATGAATCCACAATTTTACATCGATGTATTAGTGTATTATCCATAATGTATCCACATTTTGTTGGTGTTCCTGATATTCTAGTTATGTTTGACGCAAGACAAGACAATGATACAGTCCGTCGAGGCCAACACTGTTTCTTCCTTTGGGCAAGGAAGTATTGCTTTCATTTTAATTTTTACCTTTCACCGAAAGCCTGTCAAGACACGTGTGCAGTTCATTCTTATTTTCCAGTGTCGTAATCTGCTGTTGGTTTCAAGCCTTCTCTTAAATCGGCACCGGCCGGGGTGGCCGAGTGGTTCTAGGCGCTACAGTCTGGAACCGCACGACCGCTACGGTCGCAGGTCAGAATCCTGCCTCGGGCATGGATGTGTGTGATGTCCTTAGGTTAGTTAGGTTTAAGTAGTTCTAGGGGACTGATGACCTCAAATGTTAAGTCCCACAGTGCTCAGAGGCAATTTGTTCTTAAATCGGCGTCTTGTAGTGCAACCCCACTGAGGGCTGGCTGTGCATGGCGATGAGGAAGACGTGAACTGTCCAAGAAAGTCTTCATAGTGCGAGTGCAATTGAAACTTGGCAATATTACTGTCACTGTTTGGCACCTCTGCTATCGTTCACTCGCTTTCGGTATTAGTGCTGATTGATCCTGCTAAATTCTCGTAACATTCTCTTTTCATATTGGTGAAGTAACCTGAATAGTCATCACGTTTGTATGACATTGTGATAGTAAATTTAATTTTTCGACCCTCAGAAAGTCATCGCATGCTTAAAGTGAAATTGATTTTTCGTTTCCTGTCGTGAACTTCTGCATTCACTTCCAGGAGAGCAATGGCAGGGAGCTGAACGCAGCAGTATCATGTTTGCTCCTTGGCGCTATGTTCGTCTCGTGGAAAGGGTAACTGCTGGTTCAGATGTCGTTAGACTAGCGAGGTGTATCGCTTCAGTTTTCTCTTTTCTTCTGCAAATAGCCAGAATGCAATTCAGTAACGAAATACTAAGAAAACCTTTGCATTCCACCGACCCAACGATCAGCCTATTTTTATTTTTCATGTCAACTTTCTTCTGTAATGCAATAAACTTCATTTATTATTAGTTTCTTATTGTTACCATTATTATTGTTAGTCGTTCATTTGCAAGAGCTTTCCTATCCCTGCTTGGTATCGATGCACGTGATCAGTGGATCTGCAAGAATGGAATATCGGTTGTTTCGCCTCACAGAACACACTCCATTTAACTTCGCGTCTTGTGTCGGAGAAAGCCCAATAAGGAGAAATGACAACAGGAGGCAGAACTCTTTGATGACAGATAAATTGGAGTCGCAGTGCATTATTCAGTAATCGAACATGTAGTACGGACTCTGTCAGTATTACAAATAGCTACAAATTTGTGACTATGACCATGGTTTACTGTTGGCTCAGCTACTTGTTATAGTATTACAACAATAAATGGAGGACTATGTTTTATCATTCTGTGCTGCTGCTGTTCGAATGAGTTATACGAGTGGATAAATTATGGTTTCTTCTTGCTTCGAAAGACAGCTACGTAGACTAATATGGAAATTTCACTGGTGATATTCGATTTCAAATACAACTCGTAAGCATTCTGGCAACCTTGATCCAGTACCTCGTGGGAGCAGGCATACTGGTCGTTGTAAGACTACCAGGCGACAACACACAAGATAAGTCGCTGGAAAAATTCGAAGGGCCCATCAGTGACACGCAGCGACATAGATTTGGATTCTTTTCATCATTTAGGGATCAGAAAAGATAGGAACATTACGAAAGCATTGAATGAACTTGGTAGTATACATTACATGTGTAGATCTTAGGGTGAAAAACGTATGAAGGCGCAGAGTTGCACATTGCCTATTATGTGCAGTCTAGTTACTGTTTTAATAAACATAATTCACAATTTCTTCTCTTCTAAATGCTCGAATTACTTGATTACTGTGTGGCATCGAGTAATTAGTTAAGTGCGTTTCTTTTCGCTCCCATCCCCACTAATATACGCTATGTGATCAAAAGTATCCGGAAACTTGGCTGAAAATGACTTACAAGTTATTAGAGCCCTCCATCGGTAATGCTGGAATTCAAGACGGTGTTCGCCCACTATTAGCCTTGACAGCTTCCACTCCCGCAAGCATACGTTCAATCGGGTGCTGGAAGGTTTCTTGGGGAATGACAACCCATTCGTCACGGAGTGCTGCACTGAGGAGAGGTGTCGATATCGGTCTGTGAGGCCTGGCAAGAATTCAACATTCCAAAACATCCAAAAGGTGTTCTGTTGGATTCACGTCAGCACTCTGTTCAGGCCAGGCCATTACAGGGATGTTATTGTCGTGTAACCACTCCGCCACAGGCCGTACATTATGAACAGGTGCTCCATTTATTTGAAAGATCCAATCACCATCCCCGAATATCTCTCCAACAGTGGGAAGCAAGAAGGTGCTTAAAACATCAATGTAGGCCTGTGCTGTTATAGTGCCACGAAAACAAGGGGTGCAAGTCTCCTCCATGAAAAACACGACCACACCATAACACCACCGCCTCTAAATTTTCATGTTGGCACTACGCACGCTGGCAGATGACGTTCACCGGGCGTTCGCCATACCTACACCCTGCCATCAGATCGCCACATTGTGTATCGTGATCCATCACTACACACAACGTTTTTCCACTGTTCAATCATCCAATGTTTACGCTCCTTACACCAAGTGAGGCGTCGTTTGGCACTTACCAGCGTGATGTGTGGATTATGAGCAGCCGCTCGACCATAAAATCCGAGATTTCTCACCTCCTGCCTGACTGTAATTGTACTTGCAGTGGATCCTGATGCAATTTGGAATTCCTGTGTGATGGTCTTGATAGATGTCTGCCTATTACACATTACGACCCTCTCCAACTGTCGGCGTCTCTGTCAGTCAAAAGACAAGGTCGGCCGGTATGCTTTTGTGCTGTACGACTCCCTTCATGTTTCGACTTCACTATCACAACGGAAACAGCTGACCTAGGCATGTTTAGGAGTGTGGAAATCTCGCGTACAGACGTATGACACAAGTGACACCCAATCACCTGACCACTTTCGAAGACCATGAGTCCTGCGGAGCGCCCCATTCTGCTCTCTCACGATGTCTAATGATTACTGAGGTCGCTCATATGTAGTACCTGGCAGTAGGTGGTAGCACAATGCACCTAATGTGAAAAGTTTATGTTTTTGGGGGTGTCCGGATACTTTTGATCACATAGTGTATTTCTGCATTCTCGTGGTAGTCGTGAAACTCTATTTTTATATGGCACACGACTGCATATAAACTCATCCGATTTCGAGATGCAAAGAGTTTGATATCTGACTGTTTCATGATATGTGGGGCATGGTTAATTCACAATTGCTTTTTATTCCATTGAAATAAACTTCCCTTGAAAACTATCAATGTAATTGTTTTATTCGCTTCTATTTTGGGGAAACCGTAATCGTTATGGAAAATCATGTACCTGAATGTTTCATATGCTGTATGAGCGAAGCCAGTATCACTAGCCTTGATACTCTACGCTGAAATTATATAACATCGGCGTTAACAGCCTCCTCCTATTCTAGCTGAATGCCTTAATACAGAAAGCCGACACTAGAATTTATCAGGAGATAACGTTGCATAGAAACGAAAAGCATGCACACATCTTTCTCTGCCTCGTGATGGCTGGGTGTTGTGTGCTGTCCTTAGGTTAGTTAGGTTTAAGTAGTTCTAAGTTCTTGGGGACTTATGACCACAGCAGTTGAGTCCCATGGTGCTCAGAGCCATTTGAACCATTTGAACCATGCACACATCCAGTATGGAAGCCCATATAAGACGAGCACGCCAAGAATTTCCTTACAGTTTTGCCTCTCACACAGCTAAGAATTGGCAACATCGTTTCAAATATTTGCCAACCCTGTGGTGGTGCATTTACCCCCGTATGTGGTCCTGAATCGTCCCGCTAAATTCAATTGGCGTTCCCTTTTCACTTCGATGTCTCACGCTACATGATCCACATGTAAGATAAGACAATGAGATAGAAAATTTAATTTTTGGACTCCAGGTTAGCCGTTCTTCACATAAGTAACAACTGTTCATATTTTTAGCATTGCATTACGAGGCTCAGCGACGAATATTGCAATGGTAATAAGACAACTGCTCCTGCTAGCGTCTTGTTAACTCAGTGGATCCACACGTTTTGCGATTCAAGGGCAGTGTGATTTGTCAGTTCTAACGGCAGTGGAGACCAGTGTATTCAGGTTTCTAATTTGACGTTTTATTTAATGGAGCTGCAAAATGGAAGAAGAAAACCTTTACATATTAAATACTCCCGCAAGCTCGACTCAGTAGATTGTGTTAATTGTTATAAATGTCTGCACTGCGAATACCAAGGTGCTTCACGATGGAATCGTCTCGGAAAAGATTCGAATCGGCCGTCAACGATATGAATTTGGGTTGTTCTTTTTGTCACGCAGGCCCACATGTCAGGGGGATAGTTATGAAGCGAGCAATTCCGTACTGGCTTGCTTAAAAAATCCTCACTTTTGTTACTTTAAGTCTACCTGAATATCTTAAGTACGAGATTCGATCAGCATTCAGTTCTCCATAAATCCATACGTAGAACTCAAAATGTGCAGTCTGCCTGCTTTGCTATAGAGCATGGACTGCAAGATATTCACACAGTTTATCGCATGACCTTACGGTAAGCAATCAAACAGCGACAATAAAACACGTTACACAATATTTATTCACTATACCTTGACGAAATCATGCAAATTCTTGATAAAAAATTTGTGAAGAAAAGCCTGCAAAAGGAAAAGAAACGAGATACGAAGCATTAGCAATAGCGTTACTCAATGACTTAAGGTATTTTATTTCGATGACAAACTATAAAATTAAGTTCAAGCCATTCTCATGTCTTGCATGTTATTGTAATACACTACTCATATTAAAATGGGTGGTCCGCCACCGTTGTTGTCAAGCGTGAAATGCAAATCGTAGACTTTTTTGTGGAGCATTACTCAACAACAGTAAAGCATTTTGTGCTATCCAAAGCGATGCGGGTTCCAAAATCTGCAAGGGAGTGTAACACCGCCATGGCAGTCTCTAGTGGGGCCAGCAAATGGGTCCCAGAGAGCTTCGGTGCATGTGTCTTTCAGAGGCAGTCAGTCTGCCAAGAAATCTGGAAAAGGTTATTGGGCGAAACTGTTATTGCCTGTGTGTCAGAAAGTGAAATAATTTGTAGCTGCAGTACTACTATACTCATACTTCAGCAGTGAGATGAAAGATTTCGACGTCAAATGGTTGAGACCGCCAGACGTTGCATTCAGCGGGCACGCGGTTTACTGCTAGACCACAGGCGTAGACATCATAGAACAGATCGAAAAGAAAACAAGAATTCCTTCAGGAACTGCCACAATCTACAGTGTTTCCAGATTGTGCAAACAGCCGGACTTAGAGAATTATCAAGGTTGCCATACTATTTGTCCCACGCATGTCGCGACAGCCGTGAACTTAAGCCTCTGCAGCTACCGGCCTCTGGCCACGTTTTATGTCCAAGTATGAACATGCACACACAGACAAAATACACTTGCGACCAACCACTTTCAAATTCATCCCTTGAGGTACCTGTTACCATTATACAGGGTGGACAAAACAGAAGTGTCCCGAAAACATTCCATGCACCTTAAGATAGGGAACCTGACTTACAACATTCCCATCAGAAGTTGTTCAGCGTCATTTTCTGAATATTTTAGTGTGAAGAAACCGTGGCCTTCAGTCGCTCGTTACAGAATAATTGAATTTCTTACCTCCATCTGTCTATGTGTCTATATTGTAGCCGGCTGGAGTGGCCGAGCGGTTCTAGGCGCTACAGTCTGGAGCCGCGCGACTGCTACAGTCGCAGGTTCGAATCTTGCCTCGGGCATGGGTGTGTGCGATATCCTTAGGTTAGTTAGGTTTAAGTAGTTCTAAGTTCTAGGGGACTGATGACCATTGCAGTTAAGTCCCATAGTGCTCAGAGCCATTTGAACCATTTTGAACTATATTGTACTTAAATCGTGTGGAAAACAGCGGAAATGTCAATGTATGCTCTCTGTGTCTTATTTGGGAACAGAATTGTTCCATTTACTCACGTTACTTGCTGTTGACAACAATAATTCCCAGTTTAATTTTCATCCTCAGAATGCTTTCAGTCCTGTTCGTTTATGTCACTGGTGTGGCCGAGCGGTTCTAGGCGCTTCAGTCTGGAACCGCGCGACCGCTACGGTCGCAGGTTCGAATCCTGCCTCGGGCATGGATGTGTGTGATGTCCTTAGGTTAGTTAGGTTTAAGTAGTTCTAAGTTCTAGGGGACTGATGACTTCAGATGTTAAGTCCCATAGTGCTCAGAGCCAGTTGAACCATTTTGTTTATGTCACTGGTTTGTTTTTCCGGCAGTATTGGTTGTACGTTAACAGTGATACACGGCTGGCAAGCTGTGAGTATTAAAGTGCCCGCTTTCGGGACACAGTGAGACGCGCCGGTCCCGGTTCGAATACGCCCGGCAGATAAACGGTGAGGGCCGGTCCACAGGCCAGCCGGGATATGGTTTTTAGGCGGTTTCCCACATCCTACTAAGTGTGGTATACAGGTCCCGCCTGGCATACGTTGTATACAAACATTTCGGAATCTTTCTCACACTTCCACATAGAATTTACTCTAGACACAGACAGATGGGTATACTATTTCCGTCCTGGGTGGTGAATGGGAGACCGATAACCTTAGACGTCTAGCCTCCTTAAACACATAATCAACAGAGGCAGCTGTAAGTAAATTGGTCCAGAAAATATTTCATGCATCTTAAGACAGGGTATTCATCTTCCGGATCCACGACGGATTATGTGACATAGGTTGCCCATATTTTGGGTCAGTTTTATTCTGCTTACCCTGTATAACTATACCATCCTCTCATACTGAATAAAATGGTTCCAGATCTAATAATTGATTCAAAACTGTTGATGGACATGGGCAGGCTTCTGCTTCTACAAGGTCTACATGTACTCTACATCTACTACTTTGAGTACCTCTATCGGTTCTCCCTTCTATTCCAGTCTCGTATTGTTCGTGGAAAGAAAGATTGTCGGTATGCCACTGTGTGGGCTCTAATCTCTCTGATTTTATCCTTATGGTCTCTTCGCGAAATGTACGTAGTAGGGAGCAATATACTGCTTGACTCCTCGGTGAAGGTATGTTCTCGAAACTTCAACAAAAGCCCGTACCGAGCTACTGAGCGTCTCTCCTGCAGAGTCTTCCACTGGAGTTTATATATCATCTCCGTAACGCTTTCGCGATTACTAAATGATCCTGTAACGAAGCGCGCTGTTCTCCGTTGGATCTTCTCTATCTCTTCTATCAACCCTATCTGGTACGGATCCCACACCGGTGAGCAATATTCAAGCAGTGGGCGAACAAGTGTACTGTAACCTACTTCCTTTGTTTTCGGATTGCATTTCCTTAGGATTCTTCCAATGGATCTCAGTCTGGCATTTGCTTTACCGACGATCAACTTTATATGATCATTCCATTTTAAATCATTCCTAATGCCTACTCCCACATAATTTATGGAATTAACTGCTTCCAGTTGCTGACCTGCTATATTGTAGCTAAATGATAAAGGATCTTTCTTTGTATGTATTCGCAGCACATTACACTTGTCTACATTTGTCTTCAGTTGCCATTCCCTGCACCATGCGTCAATCCGTTGCAGATCCTCCCGCATTTCAGTGCAATTTTCCATTGTTACAACCTCTCGATGTATTACAGAGTCATCCGCAAAAAGCCTCAGTGAACTTCCGATCTTATCCACAAGGTCATTTATCTATATTGTGAATAGCAACGGTCCTACGACACTCCCCTGCGGCACACCTGAAACCACTCTTACTTCGGAAGACTTCTCTCCATTGAGAATGACACGCTGCGTTCCGTTATCTAGGAACTCTTCAATTCAATCACACAATTGGTCTGATAGTCCATATGCCCTTATTTTGTTCATTAAACGACTGTGGGGAACTGTGTCGAACGCCTTGCGGAAGTCAAGAAACACGGCATCTACCTGGGAGCCCGTGTCTATGGCCCTCTGAGTCTCGTGGACGAATAGCGCGAGTTGGGTTTCACACGGTCGTCTTTTTCGAAACCCATGCTGATTCCTACAGAGTAGATTTCTAGTCTCCAGAAGAGTCATTATACTCGAACGTAATACGCATTCCAAAATTCTACAAATGATCGACCTTAGAGATATAGGTCCATAGTTCTGCACATCTGTTCGACGTCTCTTCTTGAACTCCACTGACAAAATTTCAGAATATTTTGGTTCCAAGAACCTGTGGTCTTCAGTCGCTCGTTACACAATAATTGAATTTCTTACTTCCATTTGTCTTTGTATCTACCACGTGGTTATAATTAAACTTTCCCTATTTAAAACGTTACAACACGGAAACTAATTACCGGACAATTGCCAAACTTGGTAGCGTTAATGTCCAGAGTATGGGGTGCATGACTTCCATGCGTCACAGGGCCACCGTCCACTTCCAACTACGGCCACCACGTGCCGTGATCAGTCGTGTTTCATTGTCTCACACACCTGACCAGTCGCAGTGCATTTGTTAACGTCTCTACATAAGCTGGTACAAAAGGAGCATGGCATTATTGGTGACGCTCTATTATCAAAACAATAGTAATGCTGCTTCTGCACTTCGAGAATGTCGCCAGCTGAAAAGATTACGGAAGGATCCTCTTTCTCCACCTGTTGTGCGGAGCATGATGAAGAAGTTTGAATCAACTGGAGAACCGGGCATCGCTCCGGGAAAAGGCCAACAACCGGTTGCACTACAGGTAGTTGATGAAATCGCTGTTACTATGGCAGACAACGCTGTGCGCAGTTCCCTATCGTCAGGCAGTCCGCTTGCTGTGTCACGACAGTTGAACATCCCGTGGTCTACTGTACGGAAGGTACTTGGAGCCAGTCTCACATGGTATCCGCATAAGATCCATATCGCACAGCATCTTGCACCACAGGACGCACAACGACATGTTGACTTCGATCTCCACTTTCTCGCAAGGATTGAAGTTGACGAGGGCTGGCCCTGGACCATCCTGTAGACAGACGAAGCTCATTTTTCTTTGACGGGTGAGGTGAACACATAGAATTTCCGAGCGTGGAGATCTTCCCCTCCAGTCACTGTGCATGAAGTTCCTCTGCATGGCGAACGTTTCACTGTATGGTGTGGCTTCATGGCTACGTTCATAATTCGCCCATTCCTTTTCCAACAGGTTGGAGCTGCAGGACCAAAGACGTGCAGTGTGACTGGCCAGGGTTACTATGATATGCCTCGTCAGCATGTTATACCTACCCTGCAGGAGAGAGATGCATTGAACTTAACAGTTTTCATGTAATGTGGGGCCCCACCGCACATGGCTCGAGATGTACCTGCTTCTCCAAAACACATTTGGAACGATCAAATTATTAGCCGGTCGTTTTCAAATGCTTGGCTGGCACGATCACATGAGCTCACTCCGTGTCATTTCTGGTTGTGGGGCTACCTGAAGGACAGGGTTTACCTGGGGAACATTCACACATGTGCCGATCTGAAGCGCAGCATATCAAGAGAGGTAGCCAGCACACCTACCAATATGCTCCATTCTGCTGTGCAGAATGCAATCCTGCACTTTCAGACTCTTCTGGACACTGAATAGCCCGTTTTGTAGCAGTAATGAACCGGTGTTTAATGGCATGATGTACTGTAGCAGCACATTAAAAATGTTTCAACTGAATTGATTCTGCATGATTTATCTTCCTCATGTCCTTGAAATTAATGATACTACGATTGGTCCCCATTTGGTTATTAGTTTTCGTGTTATAACGTGTTAAATAAGGAAAGTTTAATTATAAACAGCCGATATACATGCACTAAATGCATGTGAAAAACAACGGAAATCTCGATGTATGTGCTCTGTGTCTTATTTGGAAACAAACTTGTTCCAATTATTCACGTTACTTACTATTGACAACAATAATTCCCAGTTTAATTTTCGTCCCCAGGATGCGGACAGTGCTGTTCGTTTACGTCACTGGCTTGTTTTCCCGGCAATATTGGCTGTGCGTTAACAGTGATACACGGTTGTATGGACAGGTTTCCTGATGAAGAGCTGGCCGGTATTTATCTCGTGTGTGTGTTCACTGAATACGATGAAAGTGCGGCAGAACGAAGGCAACCACGTCACAAGACTTATACCCCTGTCTCAGGGCTGTTCATATTGTTTTCTACGCTTCGCTCATTAGATTACGTTAGATTAGATTCCGTTTCCGTTCCATAGACCCAAAAATGCGATGATTTTAGTGGATCTGGAACAAGTTAAAAAATACAAAACATTCGAATATAATACTCACAACCCTGTCCATTTGTCAGGAGATCATTAAAATAGGTGAATACATTACTGCTAATACTTACAGAATTAATATGCTGTCAGAACGAACATAATTATGCACTTTTAAACATTTATCATACACAAAATACCTAATCTTGACTGTTGTGACCAAGTGCTGTTTGAAATCTAACAGATATTTTTACTTAAGCTGGTCTAACAGTCCAAAAGTCTTTCAATCTCTGTTTAAACTGCGCTTTATCTGAAACCACGTTTTTAACGGTTGCTAGCATTTTATTGAAAATGTGTGTCCCTGAATGTTGAACCCCTATTTGGATCAAGGTAAGTGATTTTAGGTCGTTATGTAGATTTTTCTTATTCCTAATATTGATGCTATGTATTGAGCTTTTGGTTGGAAATAGAGATACATTACTTGCAACAAATTTCATTAAGGAATAAATGTACTGAGAATACTGGTTAGAATAAATTTCTTGAAGAGGGTTCTACGTGATGTTCTCGAATTTACACCAAATATGAGTCTGCATACTAAAAACTGTTACTCAGTTTGACAAGTTACTGCAGAATATGATCCCCTATAACATAATGGAATGAAAGTAGCAAAGTATGCAAGTTTTTTTAAAATATTTATAGCTCTTACATTTGACATCATTCAAACTGCAAAAATAGCCTTGTTTAGGCGCTTCAGCAGCTCTGTGCATGCCTTTCCCAACTGAATTTACTATCGACTTTTAATCCCAGCAATTTAACAGTCAACCTTTCCGATCTGCATGTCTTCACATGTCATACACATGCTGGAAGGAAATCTCTTATAGGTTCTGAACTGCATATAGTGGGTCTTTTCAAAGTTTAATGGCAATGAATTAGCTGTAAATTATTTATTAATGTCAGTGGAAATTCGATTAGCAGCCATTTCTGAATCTGTACTTAACTTCCTACTTGTTGCAATGGTTGTATCATCTGCAAACAAAACAAACTTAGCACCTTGCAATGTAACAGACGAGAAGTCATTAATGTACAGAAGAAAAAGCAACAGACCCAAGATGGAACCTTGAGGAACACCACATGTAATTAATTCCCAGTCAGATGAAGACTGAATGCTTGCTGCACATTTATTTCGCAAAACACCTTTTGCTTCCTGGTAGGTAGGTAAGATTCGAACCATTTCACAGCACTGCCGGTGACAACATAATATTCCAATTTACTTAAGAGAATACTGTGATTCACACAGTCAAAGGCTTTTGACAGCTCACAGAAAATGCCAGTAGTCTAATTTGTTATCTATTGAATTAAGTACAATCTCACTGTACTTGTAAATAGCTTTCTCTATATTGTAAACCTTAAGGGACCCAGACTGTGACTTAGACAATATATTATTTGCAGTCAGTTGCTTGACCATAACCTTTCAAATATTTTTGTTAAAGCTGGCAAAAGTAAAATTGGTCGATAGTTTGATGGTATCTCTCTCTTTATCCTCCTCCTTGTAAAGAGCCATAACTTCATATTATAGCCAGTCCGAAAATGTTCCACTGACAAGAGACTGATTACACAAATAAATTAAGATAGAACTCAACTCGCACGAGTACTCTTTGATTAACGTCTTTGATATGTTATCATAAACACTAGAATACTTAGATTTTTAGGATTTTATGATTGATGCTTCTTCTTTGGGAGACATGAGTGGCATTTCCATTTTGCTGAAGCTATCTGTAAAGAGTGGTCTTAGGTATTTCATAGCACTGTTTACCGAACCTTATAACCACAAGTTGTTATTAACACAAATGAAGTACTTGTTTTAGAGGTTTCCAAGTCTACATGCAATTGTTACCAAAACATCATTTATTTTTAGAGCTATCTGTTTCTCTCCAATTTTGACCCTATCTGTATCTGTCTTCACTACATTCCATATAGATTTTATTTTGTTGCCTGATGGACTTATCTTTCTCTCGTAATAAAGCTGCTTAGATTTCTGGATTACTTGCTTCCATATTTTGCAGTATTATTTGTAATGCATTACAATGCTAATATCAGAGCTGTTCCTAGATTGTAGATACAGTCTCCTTTTTGTGCTACATGACATCTTTATTCCTTGTATATTGATTTTTTAGACTTCTGTTTGATTTGAGTTACCTTTAGGGGAAAATAATTTCCAAAAGAGGAAATAACTTCATTAATGAATGCTTTGTATTTTATATTTGAGTCTGAAGTATTGTAAACATCTCTCCAGTTCATGTGTTTGGACAATCTCCTACAATTTCCAGTTTTTGACTGATTTCTTACCCTCCTGTATTCAGATTTAATAGATTTTTTATGCTGACGAGTTTCGATAGTTAGTACAAGATTCTTCATGACTAGATCAGACAGCCTATTTACTATTGGTTCTGTAATTTCACTTTTTTTCCTAGATTTGTCTACAAAGATATTTCAGTAGCAGTCTCAGAGCATTTACATACCCTAGTTGCAAAGTTCACAGTAGGAATTAAATTGAATGACAGTGTTACTTATTGCAATAATTGTTCACTGACAGCTTTCCAATAAACCCACGTTAAAATCACCAGCAACAACTACTTCCTTTGCTTGTTACTGGGCTATTCACTGTTGTGAGCTATTCTCACAGACTAAGAAGGTAGATGACCAACATGAAATAAATCATTATTGCATTATTCCTCTGTAACGTGTCACATGAGTCTTATACCAAAATACTCAGAAAATTTCCTGTCTAACCAAAAGTGTTTGGACGCACGTTAGCCATGTGTCACCATCCGCCTTTATGACGGCTGGAACTCTGAAACACTTATAATTATGTGTCTGAATGTCTGTCGAGGAATGACAGCCCATTCTTCCTCAAGAGCGGAAACTAGAAAAGACAGTGATGTTGGGCACTGGGATCTGGAGCGAATTCGACATTTTAACTCATCCCAAATGTATTCCATTGGCAATTCAATAATGTCCACAAACCGTTGTCTACAGATGTTACTTTACCACAGGGTGCATTGTCAAACTGGACAATAAAACATCGTCTCCGAACTGTTCCTCTACTGTACGCAGTACACAACCTTCTCCTGGCATTTGCGAAACACAAATCCTTCCATCTGTATGCCAAAGGGTGTAGCATTATTCTTCACTGAATATCACTCGTTTCCTGCCATCCACTGTCCAATGGATTCTCTCGTTGCACCTAAAGTGTCGCTTTGCATTGACTACAGAAACGTGTGTTATGAGGACCTCTTCGATCATTGTGCCACATTGCTTTTAACTGACTATGCACAGTCACTGTCCTATATGGACTGTTTGGTAGCACTTTGGAGCTCATTAGTTATCTTTTCCGGTGATTTCGGGCTTTTTTTAACAATCAGCCTCCTCAGTGCTCGACGGTCTATGTCCGTCAGTACATGAGGTCTTACTGGTTTTGGTTTCCCTGTGGTTGTTCCTTCATTGGTAGAGCCCTTGCCCGCGAAAGGCAAAGGTTCCGAGTTCGAGTCTCGGTCCGGCACACAGTTTTAATCTGCCAGGAAGTTTCATTGTTCCTTCATGTTTCAAATTCACAATCACATAACCAACAATCCAAACGGACAGGTTTAAAAGGGTTGAAATGTTCCTGATGCAGTTGTTATTCAGGTGATACACAATGAGTAATCCAAGTTCGAAGTTACTGAGCTCTCCTGATCAACTAATTCCGCTGCAACCGATTCTCTGCTTACAATACAATAACTTCCACCTCATTTCATATTGTCAGGTTGCCTCAGGGTTTATTTATTTATTTACTTACTTACTTACACGTCAAGTTCCGTATGTCCAAACTGAGGAGCTAATCTCCAAGGTCAGGGAACATGTCAGTACAAGAAATTACAAAATAAAACTAACAGATAAAAATAAAATATTAAAGAACCGGTAAAAAGTCAAGCCGTAAGTTTAAGTAAACGCAATCAACAATTCAACAAGAATCAGCTTATTTTTTCAAGGAGCTCCTCGACAGAATAGAAAGAGTGACCCATGAAGAAACTCTTCAGTTTCGATTCTAAAGCGGGTGGATAACTGCTAAGGTTTTTGAATTCTAGTGGTGGCTTATTGAAAATGCATGCAGACGTATACGGCAGACCTTTCTGCGCAAGAAATTAAGGAAGTCAGATCCAAATACAGGTTTGATTTCTGCCGAGTATTAACTGAGTGAAAGTTGCTTATTCTTAGGAATAATCTAATATTGTTAGTAAAATGAACTGTGATTTATTTTTCAAAGAATATTCTTAAGAATTTATTTTGTTTACTAGCGATTCATCAAGAGCATTAACTCATTTAATCACAGTATGTAATCATGGAAGTAGTTGCCAGGGAGTAACTGATGAAATCATAACCAAATTCCTTTAACAAATTGGGAATTTTGTTCACTTTAATAGTGCCTAAAAGCATTTTTTAAAAAAGAAACAGACTTAAAATTATAATCAGAAAGCGCCTTCTAAATATCAAAGTTACAATTTATTGAGAGGCAGAAGAAAACAAGTTTTGACTGTATGAGCTTACAGGCAGAGAACCTTGCTGCTCCCTTTTGACACGGTCGCAGTTACGACCGCTCACAACAGCCTCTGAAAGACTACACTGGTGCAAATCTGCGCCGGCCGCTGTGGTCTCGCGGTTCTAGGCGCGCAGTCCGGAACCGCGCGACTGCTACGGCCGCAGGTTCGAATCCTGCCTCGGGCATGGATGTGTGTGATGTCCTTAGGTTAGTTAGGTTTAAGTAGTTCTAAGTTCTAGGGGAGTGCTGACCACAGCTGTTAAGTCCCATAGTGCTCAGAGCCATTTGAACCATTTTTTTGCAAATCTGCAACACACCAGATAACTTTAAACTAAGAGTTTTAACAATTTAAACAAGCACACAAACTATGCACCCCCTCCCCGTAAGAGGGATGGAAATGGTACAAAACACTAACAATTAAAATATTAACCTTTCCACCGAAGGTGCAACTTGATTTTAACTTCTAAGAAATGTCTTAAGTTGAAAGGGTGGCAATCTTATATAAAATTCTACAAGGTTGGCCAAGCATTTGTTAAGATGCTCTATAGTACACACATACCGCCTCTCAAGATCATAGGCAATAATATAAAAGTTTCCAAAGATTGAAACATATTTCAGGTATTAGGCCGTTACACTCCAAGCAATAAACTCGTTAACACACCAAATCCGACAAACATGACAGAGGCAGCTACTAACGTACGGTAGATTGATAGGGAGATTACCGAACAACCCGAACCACAGGTTGCTCTAACCCGCCCTTACTCCACAAGGGAAAAACGGACCACCCAATTTATAAACAACCACCTTCCCACAGGTGGGCAAACGGAACGGAGAAGAATGGTGGGACGACCCCAAAGCAAAACGGTTGGTGACCTCACGAAGAAAACAAGTAGAATTTAACAAGAGTAAATCAAACAACATATCACCAATCACTTAACTTCTAATAAACTGCGATTTCTCCAGAAGACCTGGCGCAGCACCCCCAAATCGCTCTTCCGAACCGTCCGCTGCCAGCCGCTTCAACGGACGCAGGAAGGTGCGCCGAACTCCCGTCTCAAGGCGTCGCAGCTCGCACCGGCCAGACTGATGTCGTGGGTTGACTCCTGTTGCTCTCGTGTCGACCGCGAAGCCACTACCCCTCGCTATACGCCGCTGCCCACTGGACTCACGTGGGGACCTCATATGCGCCGACACTCAAAACGAACAAGTCATCTTGTGTCTCAGTGCGCGACCGACCAACCGATCGATCCAACCGCCAATGACCATTGCCTGAACAACCTCGAGCAGACTGGCGGCCTAACACGCAGACTCAGATGCAGGAACTAAGCCCCGATCGGGAGACCACTCGCTGAGTTCTCTTTACTGCCTAACAAATGCGGACGAGAGACAGACTAGCAAGCTGGGGACGAGAGACTGACCCAGATTTACTGACTGGCGAGCTCATAGCGCCCCTTAAATGCACGTGACCAGGCAACCTTTCCCCTTTCCCACCAGAGGGAGACACCAAAGCTGCGCCAGAAACGGAGGGCGACTGCTTCACACTACTGGCTTCGGCGCGCTCTTCAAATCAGCAATTTTTACCACGGCTCCACCTCCTCCCCTCAAACTAGAACAGGCGCCCGAACTCAGAGACTTCACCTGGCTCAAATGGACTAGATATTCCCTACCGGTTTGATCATGTCTGACCAACAGGTTATCCGGCCACAACACACGGAGCACCGTGCATGGACCTATAAAGTGGGGGTGTGAACTTCCCTACTCGGCCCCCCATCTTTACTCTACCCTGAACATTCTTAATATAGACTTCATCCCCGGTTTTCCTTGATAAGGTCGCCTATTGCGGTTGTACCGCATGGCTTGACGACCATGGGCAGCCGCTATATTGCGACGAGCCCGATTCCAGTTCCTTCTAATTAACCCCGGGGACACCCGCTCAGGAAGTAAGTCTTGGATGCGCCGTAAGTTAGACAAATGCGAATTTATAGGATAGGCCAATAAGAGAGAGGCCGGAGTAGTCTTCAGTGCCTCATGAACCGCAGTGTTAAACGCAAAATTTATCCAGGGCAAGTTAGTATCCCACTTACTAGGTTTAACTTGATGGTAAATTATTAAAGCTGATTTTAAGTTGCGTTTCACACGTTCAACAAAGGACCCCTGAGGGTAATACGGTGTTGTGTTTATGTGGTTGATGCCATTCCCGAAACAAAAGACCTTAAACGTATCTGACACAAAAGCAGGGGCATTATCACTAACCAAGCTCTTAGGAGGCCCAAAGATGGAAAAGATGTTAGTAAGGTGAGAAATAGTTACGTTGGTAGTACTACTTCTACTGGTAATAAGCCAATTAAAGCGAGAAAAGGCATCAATTACCACCAAAATATACATATTTTCTCTACTGGAACGTGGCAACGGACCCACATCATCGATATAAAGACGATCCATCGTATAATTTTCACGTTCCGGAGACAACAGACCTTGCTGTAGGGCATTACTAGGTTTCGCGGCCCGTCACAGATGACAACCTGTTGCTAACTTCTTAATGTCGCGCTCCAGATGAGGCCAAGTCATATACTGCTTAATTTTGTGAATCGTTTATGTCCCTAAGTGACCTCCCACCGAAGAGTAATGAAAATACTGAAATATTGGCTGGGTTAATGTTCGTGGCAGGCAAATTCGAGGGTGGCGCTCTCGCCCCACTGCTTTACATAGGATACCTTTCCCCAACTTGTAATTTCCAATAACCTCACCTTTCCGAATCCCAATTCCTCATCCTGTTCCTGGTTTTCTTCAAGATTACTAAACAACTTAGGTACCTCCCTCAAAGCCAAAAGTTGACCCTGAAGTGGACCCTGATGCTGCTCCTCCGAACCATCAGATGGTGGGTCAAACATACGGCTGAGAGCATCAGCCACCACATTCTCAGAACCTCTGATATGCTTCACCCTAAATTTAAAGGATGAGATTCTCACAGCCGAACGGGCGATTCGACCGGTCTTGCGTGGTCTAGCCAAAACCCAACTTAAGGCTTGGTTATCCGTTTCCAGCAAAAAAGGTTTGTGCTCAAGGTAAAACCTGAATTTTTCAAATGCAAATAGGACCGCCAAGGCCTCACATTCGTAAACTGAGTATTCTACTTCAGCATCATTCAAACGGCGCGAGGCATAGGCCAAAGGTTGCCGCTGACCTTGCCATTCTTGTAATATGACGGCTGACACACCCGCACTCGACGCGTCCGTCTGAACTCTAAAAGGCTTATCAAAATCAGGCACCCCAAGCACCGGTGGATTAGCGATGGCGGTTTTGATCTGTTCGTAGGCCGCCTGCTAGTTGGGACCCCAAGTAAATTTAACTCCTTTTTTACGAAGCCGATTCAAAGGGCCAGCTAAGGCCGCAAAATTCGGAACGAACCTCCAGAAATAATTTGCCGTACCAATAAACTTAGCGACTCCCCGCTTATGAGTAGGAGGTGGGAGTGCGCGTAAGGCTTTAGTGCGCTCTTGATCAATCCGAACCTCATCGCCTGAAAGAATATGGCCTAGAAAGGAAATCTGTGGCCTCGCAAGTGTAACCTTCGAGAGTTTAACGGTTAAACCAGCCTGCTGAAGTTTAGTAAATACTTGATATAAATGACTCAAATGCTCTTCAAACGATTTACTATATATCACAAGGTCATCCAAATAGTTACAAACAAAACACAATTTAAATTCACCCAGTATACTATCTAATAAACGAGTCAACACAGCAGCTCCGGTAGTCAGCCCAAATGGAACCCGGTTAAATTCGAATATATTCCAATCGGTGCAAAACTTTGTAACATGTTTACACTCCTCGGTCAACGGAATCGGATAAGAAGCTTGATTTAAGTCAAGAACGGTGAACCAAGACACGCCTGAAAACCAAGTAAAGGAATTGTGTAGATTAGGCAACGGAACTGATTGCATCACCACCTTCTCATTCCAACGACGGTAATCAACCACCGCCCTGAAATCGCTACCCTGATCCTTCGGTACCAAGAATATCGGAGAGGCATACGGAGAAGTCGAGGCACGGATAACCCCTTGATTTAACATCTTCTGTACCTTCTCTCGCAATACTTTCATCTTAGGTGGTGAGAGACGATATTGGGACTGCTTAACCGGAATATTGTCAGTCAAACGAATATGATATTCTAATTTATTCGTCACTCCGCGGAATATTGTCAGTCAAACGAATATGATATTCTAATTTATTCGTCCCTCCGTTTATCGCAAAATAAGTCAGGAAAAGCCTCCAGTAACTGATGGACCTGTTGAAACCTGAGTCGAGTAAATATGATCAAGATTGACATTATCGATAGTAGTGACCGACAAGGAAGAAGGCATGGATGACACTGCCGCTCGACATTCACAAAATCAAAAGTTCTGACTTGGCGCAAATAAAAAAACAAAAAACTTACCCCTGAATAATTCAGAACATGTTGAGTTTTAGAAATGAAATCACAAAAATGGCTCTGAGCACTATGGGACTCAACTTCTGAGGTCATTAGTCCCCTAGAACTTAGAACTAGTTAAACCTAACTAACGTAAGGACGTCACACACATCCATGCCCGAGGCAGGCTTCGAACCTGCGACCGTAGCGGTCTCGCGGATCCAGACTGCAGTGCCTAGAACCGCACGGCCACTTCGGCCGGCAAATGAAATCACAACCCAGCACCATATTTACCGGCAGGTTAGCAACGATAGCAAAGGTCATTGGCCAGGAGAACCGTCCAACCGAGCACTACCCTTAACCCACCCCGCCAGAGGCAACACCTGACCATTGGCCACACGACATCTCCGAAGCGGGATCTTTTCAGGTTTGAGCCTGGTAAGATTGCCAAATTCCAGAAACCAAGCCTCATTAAGCAAGGAATAAGTGCTACCCGTATCCAATAAGGCGCAGAGGGGTTCTTGATTCAATCTCAGACAAACATAAGGTCGACGTAACCGGCAATCAGTAACTACGGCACGCCCCTCACTAAACAATAAGTTACTCCTGGAAACGTGCCGCCTGCCCTTACGTCGCTTAGTACTTCTTGCCCCCACGTAAAACCGGAAAACTAACCAAATGCGTACTAGCCCCACATCGAAAACATTTCCTGTGTACGCCTTGAAAATTACTACTTGGACGATCTCTCTCCACTTCAAAATTTTCCTTCGCTTGTCCCAACACGCTAACATTCCTAGAGTCCTCGCTAAACTTTAGCACAGAAGCAGAAGTAACAACAGAGAGTTCTTCCCATGTCTTCGGGAGTGACTTGAGAATGAAATTTATTTTATCAGCAGCCGCCATCCCTTGCAAACTGCAATTAATTGTTCTTTTGAAAAATCACTTAGCAAGGCCTGAGAAGCTACCCTTACCCTTTCCACACACATCGACAAATCTTCACTAGCGGCCTCCACCTTCCAAATGTACTGACATTCTAGATGTTTCCTAAAAACCAGTGATTATTAGTTGTCTAAGTTGTAACGAGAACCCCTCCGAAAGAGCTCTAAAAATTAAGTCGTTACACTTCCCCTTTGCTAACGGGTACAGCAGAGCTAACAGGGTGGAGTGCGATATTCGCAAAGCAAAAGAAAGCTGCTCAAAATAAACCAGCAACCACAGAATTTCCTGTATCTTCGCCAACGATTCTACACTTAATTCTCCTACATCCTTTAACAAAAGTACAATCGGGTTAGGTAGCTTTGCTAAAATCTCCGAGCTACGTTCAATTCCGCGGTTTACCGAGCGAGGTGGCGCAGTGGTTAGCACACTGGACTCGCATTCGGGAGGACGACGGTTCAATCCCGTCTCCGGCCATCCTGATTTAGGTTTTCCGTGATTTCCCTAAATCGCTTCAGGCAAATGCCAGGATGGTTCCTTTGGAAGGGCACGGCCGATTTCCTTCCCCATCCTTCCCTCACCCGAGCTTGCGCTCCGTCTCTAATGACCTCGTTGTCGACGGGACGTTAAACACTAATCTCCTCCTCCAATTCCGCGGTTTGGGTTATTTAGTTCGCTTCCTGTTCGTGCCGGATCTACTTGGACCTGCCCACTAGATTCTTCGGAGCTAGACTAACCCAGTTAATCTCGTCTGCAACGCAGCCACCTTTCGCTGCTTACGGTCAGCCTCGTTTACAACAACTTGTTCTAGATCAGAGACCCGGTTAAACACGCGCACCAAATGTGCGCGTAGTCTAGCTAACTGCTTGCGACCGGTTGATCAACACAAAACCAGTCTAAATGTTGTTGGAACTCACCGACCTCTCCTGCCGCCGCTGCCATGCCTATAAGAAAGGAACCAATAACTTCCGGTGAATTTGGACCGGATTCAGCAAGGCATCTTGTAAGTCCGCAAGCAACTCAGGAACAGTGCCTTGTTTGTTTATATTACGAATACGCAATTCATATAAGAGTTGACTTCTGCGCAACAGGCCTAATCCTGGTCATCCTCTGGCCGCCATGACAACCTGAAACGCCGGACGAAGTGGCCGAGCGGTTCCAGGCGCTTCAGTCTGGAACCGCGCGACTGCTACGGTCGCAGGTTCGAATCCTGCCTCGGGCATGGATGTGTGTGATGTCCGTAGGTTAGTTAGGTTTAAGTAGTTCTAAGTGACTGATGACGTCAGAAGTTAAATTCCATAGTGCTCAGAGCCATTAAAAAGCCACAACCTGAAACATACAACGAAACAGTCACTTGGCCAAAGCGAAATATTACACCATTATAAAATAAGTACAACTAAAATTGCATCAGTTACTCAAAGAGTAGTAGCAAGAACGCTAAACACGCGCTGCTACCAGTAATGAACCGTGATTTATTTTCAAAGAATATTCTTAAGAATTTATTTTATTTACTAGCGATTCATCAAGAACATTAACACATTTAATCACACTATATAAGCATGGAAGTAGTTGGCAGGGAGTAACTGATGAAATCATAACCAAATTCCTTTAACAAATTGGGAATTTTGTTCACTTTAATAGTGCCTAAAAGCATTTTTTAAAAAAGAAACAGACTTAAAATTATAATCAGAAAGCGCCTTCTAAATATCAAAGTTACAATTTATTGAGAGGCAGAAGAAAACAAGTTTTGACTGTATGAGCTTACAGGCAGAGAACCTTGCTGCTCCCTTTTGACACGGTCGCAGTTACAACCGCTCACAACAGCCTCTGAAAGACTACACTGGTGCAAATCTACAACACACTAGATAACTTTAAACTAAGAGTTTTAACAATTTACAAAAGCACACAAACTATGCACCCCTCACGTAAGAGGGATGCAAATGGTAAAAAACACTAACAATTAAAATATTGCCGGCCGAAGTGGCCGTGCGGTTAAAGGCGCTGCAGTCTGGAACCGCAAGACCGCTACGGTCGCAGGTTCGAATCCTGCCTCGGGCATGGATATTTGTGATGTCCTTAGGTTAGTTAGGTTTAACTAGTTCTAAGTTCTAGGGGACTAATGACCTCAGCAGTTGAGTCCCATAGTGCTCAGAGCCATTTGAATTAAAATATTAATCTTGCCACCGAAGGTGCAACTTGATTTTAACTTCTAAGAAAAGTCTTACGGTGAAAGGGTGGCAACCTTATATACATGATCATTTAAATAAAAGCCGATCTAATGCAATCTTATATAAAATCCTACAAGGTTGGCCAAACAATAACTAAGATGCTCTATAGTACACAGATACCGCCTCTCAAGATCATAGGTAATAATATAGAAGTTTCCAAAGATTGAAACATATTTCAGGTATTAGGCCGTTACACTCCAAGCAATAAACTCGTTAACACACCAAATCCGACAAACATGACAGAGGCAGCTACTAACGTACGGTAGATTGATAGGGAGATTACCGAACAACCCGACCCACAGGTTGCTCTAACCCGCCCTTACTCCACAAGGGAAAAAACGGACCACCCAGTTTATAAACAACCACTTCGCGCGGGTGGGCAAACGGAGAAGAATTGTGGGAGGACCCCAAAGCAAAGCGGTTGGTGACCTCACTAAGAAAACAAGTAGAATTAAACAAGAGTAAATCAACATATCACCAATCACTTAACTTCTAATAAACTGCGATTTTTCCAGAAGACCTGGCGCAGCACCCCCAATTCGCTCTTCCGAACCGTCCGCTGCCAGCCGCTTCAACGGACGCAGGAAGGCGCGCCGATCTCCCGTCTCACGGCGTCGCAGCTCGCACCGGCCAGACTGATGTCGTGGGTTGACTCCTGTTGCTCTCGTGTCGACCGCGAAGTCACTACCCCTCGCTATACGCCGCTGCCCACTGGACTCACATGGGGACCTCACATGCACCGACACTGAAAACGAACAAGTCATCTTGTGTCTCAGTGCGCGACCGACCAACCGATCGATCCAACCGCCAATGACCATTGCCTGAACAAACTCGAGCAGACTGGCGGCCTAACGCGCAGACTCAGATGCAGGAACTAAGCACCGACCGGGCGACCACTCGCTGAGTTCTCTTTACTGTCTAACAAATGCAGAAGAGAGACAGACTAGCAAGCTGGGGACGAGAGACTGACCCAGATTTACTGACTGGCGAGCTCATAGCGCCCCTTAAATGCACGTGAACAGGCAACCTTTCCCCTTTCCCACCAGAGGGAGACACAAAAGCTGCGATTGCCACAGCGGCGCCACCGCCAGAAACGGAGGGCGAATGCTTCACACTACTGGCTGCGGCGCGCTCTTCAAAACAGCAATTTTACCACGGCTCAACAAGAAATGACAGTAAGGAATGTATATATTGAGAGACGAACGTCACAATACCCAGACTCCTGAACGGTGGTTGACAAGAGGTTCGTGAACTTACACCACTTATTGTCCGAACCACCCGTTTCTGAGCCAAAAATATTCTTTTAGAATGAAAAGAGCTACCCCAAAATATAATACCATACGACATAAGCGAATGAAAATAAGCAAAGTAGACTAATTTTCATGTCGAACGATCACTCACCTCAGATACCGTTCGAATAGTAAAAATGGCAGTATCAAGTCTTTGTGCAGGATCCTGAACGTGGGCTTTCCACGACAGTTTACTGTCTATCTCAACACCTAGAAACTTGAACTGTTCAGTTTCACTAATCATATGCCCATTCTGTGAAATTAAAAGGTTTTGTTTTGGTGAATTGTGTGTTAGAGATTGTAAAAACTGAGTCTTACTGTCATTTAGTGTTAGTTTATTTTCTACAAGCCATGAACTTAGGTCATGTACTGCACTATTTGAAACCGAGCCAATGTTGCACACAACATTCTTTACTCCCAAGCTAGTGTCATGAGCAAACAGAAATATTTTAGAGTTACCCGTAATACTAGAGGGCATATCATTTATATGCATAAGGAACATGAGTGGCCCCTACTTGACTGTACTCCACTCAGACCCCACATCACTGCCATTCTCAACACTGTGAATAATGACCTTTTGCTGTGTGTTGCTAAAGTAAGAGGTAAACCAATAGTGAGCTACTCCCCGTATTCCGTAATGATCCAACTTCTGGAGCAATATTTTGTTATCAACACAACCAAACGCTTTAGTTAAATAAAAAAATATGCCTAGCGTTCGAAACCTTCTGTTTAACCCATCCAGTACCTCACAGAGAAAAGAGAATATAACATTTTCAGTTGTTAAACGACTTCTAAAGCCTTACTGTACGTTTGATAGCAAATCGTGTGATATAAAATGATCAATGAGCCTTACATGCACAGCCTTTTCAATAACTTTTAACAACCAGTAATGCCGTAGAAATAGGTCTAAAATTGTCTACATTATCCCTTTCTCTTTTTTATAAAGCGTCTTTAGTACTGAGAACTTTAATCGTTCAGGAAACTGACCATTCCTAATGGAAAAATTACAAATATGGCCAGATACAGGGCTAACATGTGCAGCACAGAACTTTAATATTCTGCTAGGCACTGCATCATATCCACTTGTGTCCTTAGTCTTCAGTGATTTAATTATTGACTCATTCTCCCCCTTTTCTGTATCACAGAGGAGTATTTCAGGCATCAATCTCGGAAAGGCGTTTACCAAGAGAGTTACATGATTTCCTGTAGAAACCAAATTTTCATTTAATTCACTAGCAATGGTCAGAAAATGATTGTTCAATACTGTACATATAATCTGATTTATCAGTAACAGAAATATTTTTACTGTGAACTGGCTTTATACCGTCGACCTTATGCTGCTGACCAGACACTTCCTTCGCAACTGACCATATGGTTTTAATTTTATCCTGTGAATTAGCTATTCTGTTTGCATACCACATACTCTTTGCCTTCCTAATAACATTTTTAAGCACCTTACAATACTGTTTGTAATGGGCTACTGTAACTTGATTGTGACTACTTCTAACGTTTTGATATAATTCCCACTTTGTTCTACATGATATCTTTATCCCACTAGCCAGCCGGTACTGCTAGTACCCCGTTTAGATCGTTCTAATGGAAATCAACTCTCAAAGAGCATTAGAAATGGATTAAGGAAAGCTTTATATTTGTCATTTATGTTATCGGCACTATAAAAATAGTTTGTAATTATATGTGACATTTGTTTGAGTACAGAAGCCTTTTAGAGTTAAAATTTGTGCATCATGGTCTGAAAGGCCATTCACCCTTTTACTAACAGAATGCCCATCTAGTGATGAAGAATGAATAAAAATATTGTCTATGGCTGTACTAATGTTCCCCTGCACCCTAGTTGGAAAAAACACGGTCTGCATCAGATCAAGACTATTCCCTGCTCCACCCGCTATCACTACCTGATCCACTTTCGTAAAATTCCTACATAACTCTCCTATGCTGTCAGTCACCTGAGCCAACCCTGCACTAGACTTCACAATGCTGGTGACTTGGTACTCACTCCCCAACACTTCCTGCAACTGTTGGCCCACACCTCTACCGTGAGAACTACGTAGCAGCAGAACCTTATTCTTTCCGTTAGACTTTACAACTGACCTGGCCTTCTAACTGCTGAGGACTGCTGCATGTTCCCTACAGTTACTCCACTCAACTCTGACAGTTGTTCAAATTTATTGCATATACGCAAAGTATAACTGTCTGAATACCTCCTCCTACCTGCCTTCTTGCCAACTGCCAGTTCAACGCCTAGTTGACTTCTAACGGTGATTGTAGAATGAAGGCTTTCACGAGCGGGTGACATGGCTGTTGATATACTTTCCGGGATGTGAGGTCGTGGTCCAAGAACTTTTCTGCTCCTTACGTTTCGTCCAGAACTGCGCTGCACTTCCTCAGAGGCGCTGCTCCCAGTCGGCAAGATTCAGCGGAGCAGCGCCTCTGAGGAAGTCCAGCGCAGTTCTGGACGAAACGTAAGGAGCAGAAAAGTTCTTGGACCACGACCTCACATCCCGGAAAGTATATCAACAGCCTTCTAACGGTGAATTTCGCATTACACTCAGGTGTCCGGATACTTCTGATCAGGTAGTGATCCAGAACAAGCTCTGAAATTTTGTCAGTGGTATTGGGGTTCACCCTGTACGATTATAAAGGCAGGAGAACTGGGCATTGGGGATCCACCGACCCCCTGCTGGTTCACAACTGCTGTTTTAATAATTTTTGTTTTCGTGTCCTGCACATCTACGCAAATGTGTTAGACCACCAAAAATGCAGGAGTAGTAATGTTGATAAAGTAATTTTTCGCGGCGAAATTCTTAAGTAAATGCTACATGGATTTCTTACTGCATTTAATTTGTGTGGAGTCACATGCTTTTGGACGAATTCCTCCGTCGTCATAGACAGAGGTTATCTGTAGGCCGTAAGTAAAGCACCCAGAAGATAGGGTCGGATGTCAACGTGAACTCGTACACGTACACACCATTGGCAGGTATCGAAGTGATTAGAGTAGCAATTCTCTGTGCCTGGTGGCTCGGTCACCAGGCTCCATTGTGTTGTTGGTGTTTAGTGTTGTTAGCACACCTCCTAAGATATATAAGAGGCGTCAACAGCGTCACATGTTGAGTGATCATGGTGAATGACCCGGAGGTGCTCGACGGATGAGGCAGCGTTATCAGTACCTGACAAGACTAGAACAGGGACCTCATTGTGGCAAGCTGGTCGAATCGAACAATATCCAGATTTGTGCGGCATTCGGTTATGATATTGGACTGGATGGGAACGTGAGGGCAGGCAAAGTCTTCATCGAGATTCCGGTCGACCTTTTCTGACCACCATAAGGGAGGTCGCCACATTTTACACCGACACAGCGTAACCTTTTCTCATCTGCGCCTGCCATCCCAGAACAAATAAAGGACTCCTTGGAACATTATGTTCCATCCTGCAGCATTGTTTGGAGGCTTCCAGCAGCCGTGTAGATTTTCGTCACAAACAACTGTGATTGTAGTGGTTCTGAGTCCAGGAATCATGGACTGCTGCTGAACAGCGTCGCATTGTGTTCAGCGATGAACTACGGTTCTGCACTGCCCCTGACCTCCATCGTCGGTTACTGTATCAGTGACCTGGAGAGAAGTACTATTCTTCTAATGTTTTGCAGAATCGAAGCCATTCTACTCTTGGCAGCTTGGTGTGGGAAGCCATCGAGCATGACCTCATGTCAGGACTGGCGGTGACTGAGGGAACACTTGACGGTTCGACGCTACGGGACGGTCTTCTTGTGTCCATATGTGTTCTTTGTAAATCTGACTCGTTATTATAATCACTGAAATAGCATTACAAACATTCTGAACTTGTAAAGTATGATTTTGTTTCCTCCATCCCTTCTGGGTGCTCCACTTCTTTTTGTCAAGCGATGTTGTTGGCCCAGTTATGTAATGGAGACGTCACGAAATCACGGAACTTCAATAACCTGAAAGCCGACAAAGAAATAATGAGCCACTCGACATTAACAAAAGCAAAATCGCTACCAATGCTTGTTCCATCATAGACACTGACGTAATGTGTGGTAACATACGGAAGCTGTGTGATTTTGTAACGCCTGCATGACATAATTAGGCCAAGTAAATAAAATGACACATGACCTACGATAACACATGACGATAATGCCTGAGGAAGTCGTCGGAAACTTGAGATTGCATACAAATCTGACGCGGCAAGAAATTCGTGAAGCATCTATCCAAGAATCACAGTTCTGTTCAACACAATAATATTCAAGTATGATCCAAATATCGCACAACGCGAATTAAAGGCTGCCTCCAGGACGGACTCTTGGTGCCAGTATCAAGAATGGTTTCTCGTTCTGAGGCTTCGTTCTTGGAGATCGGAGTCTGTTTCTCTGTAAGTCGTGCACGTTCGGCATTGTCGACGGCCCTGGAGAACCTCAGCGACTGGCGATCGTCGCAGACCCTAAAGTTGTCTTAGCTCACGCGATAAAGTCTCACTGTAGGAACTTTGGTAAGTTCACCGAAGGAACGATTTGTCGGGCCTTTCCAAAAGGTAATTTTGCTTATAGAGGTCGTGACACGAAATAGCTCAAATTCAATATATGAAAACGGAGTTACTCGTATATTATAAATGGGATGGTGCTCTCAGATAGAGTTTCTTAAAATTAGGAAGAGGAACATTCAGGTTAAGGGGAGTCGTACCGCCCTATCTCAACAATGTTAAATTGGCTATATAAATGCCCCGTTTTCTCAGGAACTGTTGAGTATATAAATGTGATGTTTTTATCACATGTTCTGCCATCACCACTGCCTTATGCGATCGCGAGTCTCCATCCCCAAGAAAACTTATGTAGCGAACAGCACGGTCATGCTGGAAACGTTGGAACATTTTCACTGCACAAGCAACCTCCATCCCTCCACAAGTTCCTTCATAGTTTCTCTGACAATTCATTTCGTGCTTAGTTTGCTTTTCAGTACTCTTGCCCGCTTGCCTACAACCCTGACAGTACATGGTCAACACATCAACATCCAACACTTTCCCATTGTCGATGCTGATAATAGATGCACATGAATTCTTTGACTTTAAATATATTGTTTGCCAGGATCCGTCGAATAATATTGATATATCAGAACTACCATTTTCTGTTACAGCCTGCTCTGCTGCTGTAGTCATTGAGTCCATAGCACACGCCTTGACACTACTTCTTTCTTTGTTGGGCGACTAGGGCGGTTCAGCAAGCCACAAAGAACCATACCAGCGTAATGGCCTTTTCCTATGCATCTAAGTCCATAGAAGTATCTTAGGTTAGTGTCAAAAAGTCCATTCTTTACACTTACTTCTGAAGTCTCGAAAGTCTTTTCGTTTTTACAGTTCAAACATATTATTTGTAAAGTGCACACCAGACCATTGCGTTGAGATAGCTTTCCAGAAATTTCGATTTCCCCTCCACATATATGACAACACACTGTTTCACACAAAGCTGAAATAAATGTATGGAGATTAGTAATGATATTGCAGTTTGTTTCACTGTCTGAAGCTGCGTTGTATTTTACATCATTACCCAGCAGTTTTTTTTTTCTTGGAAGCACTCGGAGGAGTAGAAGGACTGTCCCTATTAACAACCAAATTATCACGCCCTTCGCCGCTAACCACACTTTTTACTGCTGCTATATTTGTTCTGTAGCATCTGTTTCCTTTGTTTCGCATTTTTTAAACACTCCTTTTGGTTTAGTCATGACGAAAACTATCACAGGAAACACAGAAAATAAAACGTAGCTAGTGGATAACTGTTGTTGTCAAACACAAACAAATGTACAGTTCAAAGAGTTTACTGAGAAGTACCGTCAGTGTTGGCAACTTATGAAACGGACAGTTCTCTACAAAACAAAAGAAACCACAGCCTTCTAGACTAAATAGTTCCAGAGAAAAATGCCAATATGCAAAATGATGGAAAACGAAATTCTCGTAAATGTCATTGCATGATTATTTTCATATATTTACTTAAAATATTAAATAATGGAATATTTCAATAAAACCAACACCAAATTAAGCATAAACATCCATATTTTCATAATTCGCATAAAAGTAAAAAGGTTAAATTTTGTCATTTTGGGCGGTACGACTCCCCTTAAAGGGGTTTAGGAAGAGCAGGGGAATAGTTTGATTTCCATATATTCTTGACTTACTTACTCGAGTGATGATTACAGATTTTAAATTTTAATTTGTGAATCGTAATGTACGCCTGTCATAAAGGCGCCTGCGACTGAACGTAGCCGTCAGTTGTCGAGATTTTGCCTCTTCCCGGAAACGTCACGCGATGTCTGTGGCGCCTGTGCATTAGGCAACCCAGCTCGGCAATCGGTGCGGAGTGGCTGCTAAATAATCGATGCGCCAGACAGGCAGCCGGCCGGCACGCGCCCAGCCGTGGCCGTGACTTCGGTAGCGGCGACGCCGCGCCAGGCACGGGACTGACTTCCACTGCAGTAAGGACAGCCAAGCCACCTGCACCTGCCAAAAGGCGTTTCTGCGAAGCCTTCTAGACAAAGCGAGTAGGACTCGCCACTGAGCGTTCCGTACTTAATTATGCATATAGACAGTTCGTCCCTGCCGGGAATCGAAAATCTCCACATATTTTGCCTGTTATTGACATTGATACTGGCAAGATATCGGTCACGGGAATACCAAGACTTTTGAGAAAGTCTTAATTTAATTTTTGACTCGGATAACAAATTAAAAGAGGCATTTTTTGTGTGATGTAATTACAAATTATAATTTTTATAATTTTTTTATTTAGTTGTACTTTGAAACCTTGCTTCTTGCCACCAAATTTAGGTATTCTGGACTAGAGGGAAGTGCGCTACAGATTTTGATGAGGGAGTTTACGAGTATGAAAACATGAAACATGAATGGCCGATCTTTTGACTGCATTTATCACACCGTCAAAGGACCATAGAGCGTAGGGTTTGGCATAAATTTCAACTTGACACATCTACTAATTCCTGAGAAAATGGGTTTTTAACAATCAGACAGACGAACGGACAATAAAGAGATCTTATAAGCGTTTTGTTTGTACCGACTGAGGTACAGAAACCTAAAAAATTCAGTAAAGTGTTGGACACCAAAGAATAAAGATCGATATTGCGCTTATGGTGTGTAGCGGAGGGTACTTTCTTGACCCAGACGCGAATGTTGCATGGGGAGGAAGATTGTTGGCACATCTACATCTACATACATACTCCGCAATCCACCATACGGTGCGTGGCGGAGGGTACCTCGAACCACAACTAGCATCTTCTCTACGTGTTCCACTCCCAAACAGAACGAGGGAAAAATGACTGCCTATATGCCTCTGTACGAGCCCTAATCTCTCTTATCTTATCTTTGTGGTCTTTCCGCGAAATGTAAGTTGGCGGCAGTAAAATTGTACTGCAGTCAGCCTCAAATTCTGGTTCTCTAAATTTCCTCAGTAGCGATTCACGAAAAGAACGCCTCCTTTCCTCTAGAGACTCCCACCCGAGTTCCTGAAGCATTTCCGTAACACTCGCGTGATGATCAAACCTACGAGTAACAAATCTAGCAGCCCGCCTCTAAATTGCTTCTATGTCCTCCCTCAATCTGACCTGATAGGGATCCCAAACGCTCGAGCAGTGCTCAAGAATAGGTCGTATTAGTGTTTTATAAGCGGTCTCCTTTACAGATGAACCACATCTTCCCAAAATTCTACCAATGAACCGAAGACGACTATCCGCCTTCCCCACAACTGCCATTACATGCTTGTCCCACTTCATATCGTTCTGCAATGTTACGCCCAATCGACGTGACTGTGTCAAGCGCTACACTACTAATGGAGTATTCAAACATCACAGGATTCTTTTTCCTATTCATCTGCATTAATTTACATTTATCTATATTTAGAGTTAGCTGCCATTCTGTACACCAATCACAAATCCTGTCCAAGTCATCTTCTATCCTCCTACAGTCACTCAACGACGTCACTTTCCCGTACACCACAGCATCATCATCAAACAGCCGCACATTGCTATGCACACTATCCCAAAGATCATTTATGTAGATACAAAACAACAGCGGACCTACCACACTTCCCTGGGGCACTCCAGATGATACCCGCACCTCGGTGAGCTCGAATTTCTCTTATTCTAACTTGAGAATCATTTCGTGAGGTAAGCATTCTAGCAAAAACATTAGTCGTCACCCCCCCCCCCCCCCCCCCCTCTGTCCAAGAAACATCACGCTGATACCCCATAACACCGCCTCTGACTTCGTGAGGTCTTCAGGAGCGATGACACTGTTACACAGATGTCCTCTGCGTCCGCTATGCAAAATTTTGATATTATGGAGAGTTAGACCTTCTACATGAGGTGGAAAAAAATATGGAAACACGAAAAACACAACCATTACAAAGCCTAATATGACGTAGGAAAACCGAAGGCATTCAAAACAGCTTCCAGTCGTCTCTGAGTGGATAAATACAGGTTCTGTATGGTTTTCACGGGAATCTTTACCATTCTTACTGCAAAACAGTGGCGAGTTCAAATAACGAGGATGCAGGTGCATAGCGATCACGCACCCTTCTCTCCAAAGTGGGCCACAAAATATCAATAATACCGAGACTGGTTACTGCGTGACCAGTGGAGATCTCACAGTTCATCCTCGTGTTCACAATATCAGTCCAGGACGATACGAGCTATGTAAACAGCGGCCCTGTCTTCTTGGACCACAGGATGATTGGTTGATTTGGTGGAAGAGACCATCGGTCTCATCGGATTAGGGAAGGATGGGGGAAGGCAGTCGGCCGTGCCCTTTCAAAGGGACCATCCTGGCATTTGTCTGAACCGATTTAGGGAAATCACGGAAAACCTAAATCAGGATAGCCAGAAGCGGGATTGAACCGTCGTCCTCCCGAATGCGAGTCCAGTGTGCTAACCACTGCGCCACCTCACTCGGTAACACAGGATGATCATTCGGGAACAAACATTGTACCATGTTCGGTCGATGAAAATGGCCACATAATCTCTGTGAGTAACATGATTTTGCAGAGTAACTACGGAGCCCACTGAATAATAAGGCGTGGTTGACCAAATCACCGCCGAACCCTCACGATGTCTTAGTCTCGACACAGTCCGTCTGCGTCATAGGCCTGGGATGGTGTACGCCATGCGTAAATTCGGGTGGATTATGGAAACAGTATGAAACAAGACTTATACGACCAATTGAGTTTCTTCCATTGTTCCACAGTCGCTGTTTTATGGCTTCGGCATTTATATCAATGATGTGTGCGGTGTAGAATTCCAGCGCACCCAGCAGTTCACTGCCTCTGGAGCTCCCTTCGTATTGTTTTGGTGCTGACAGGGTTTGCGAGGTGCGATATTCATTGCAGCGACTTTTGCAGATGTCGTCATCTTATTTTTCGTCACAGTCCTCTTCACTGGCACCATAACTCAACACACGCTTTCGTCTGTGTTATGACTCAGCGGATGATGTTTCTCCGCCTGTACGCGGTATAAATCTTCGGTAGGATGCCCCTTGAAACTCTAAACACTGCGGATACCTTGGTTACTGTGGGCTTTCAAAAAGAATTAATGATGGCCCTCAACTATGTACCCTCAGTTTTGGCTATGTACCCTCAGTTTTGGCTGGTTTCATTGTATAGGGGCTGGGAAACGTAGTTGCTGCATTACAAGCCAAATACTGCTGAGTATACAGTACACAATATGAATATACAGATGAATAGAATGGTCGAAGGTTCCTATCACTCGGCAATTGCGAATTTTGAATGCAACATAGGAATTTATAAATGAAAGATTGCAATTAAATAAAATCTGCAAGTACTATTTTTAACGACTTTAAATCATGAGTACGATAGCAGGAGTACCCTTAAGAATGCCGTTTATTACTGCAAAACACTTATTTGTGTCGATGGTCCAGCAATTAAATAAAATATAAGTTGAATAACAGGGACACAATAGATTCCTACTTCATGTAATTAGTTATGAGCAACAACAAAGCTCGCGAGATATTCACTTCTAAACGCATACTACTTATTCACTGCAGAAACCACGGAAATCTCACAAGTGCACAAGTCGGCACTACGAAATATTTCTATCTCCCGCGACCATGCTCAAACTGCTCAACACTCTCCAAGTATTTTCTACGACCGTCCATCGCGCATTCCCGTCCAGCACTCCCCTGTCCTGTGCCACCCGATGCTCCTCCCCCCCACTTCCATCCAGTCTCTCCATTGACTTCGGTAGTCGCCTACGAGCGCTGTGATTGGCTAGAGCGCTCCCGCCATGTCTCCAAGCCAATGCACAGTCACAAACATATTGAAACACATGCGAAATACTGAATTTACATTTAAATAACTTGAAATTAAATGAATATTCCTATGGCTGGACCATAAACACGCTTAAACATCATTATTAAATACATAAAAAAATTAAATAAACATATATCAAAGGAATAGAAACAGAAGTAGGCCAGTAGCCTAATGTCTCTGCGCTTTCTGAAACACAGTAAATATTTGTCCAATTTATTCATACATAGTATATATCGTGTTGTAGCAGCGACCGGAACAGTCATGGGGTTGCCGTGAAGGAAAGCGCGGTGGGACCCACGGAGCGGCCCGCGAACAACACAAACGGGAGAGGACGGACACAAACAACGAAGGACAACCGAGCGAGACCTTACGAACCACAACAAGCGAGAAACAATGGAGTCGCAAGAAAATCTCACGAATCAACCACGTCCACTCGTACAGGGAACAAAGTAATGTAAATATGCTGTCTGAGGCGAGATGTCAATAGACGCACGCAAAGATTAGACAGACTGACTGAGCGAGAGGCAGGCACTTAAATACATTATCGGGGACGCCGCTATTGGCCGCTGGGACCACGTGTTCCACCGTGGCGCCCTCACATTAAATGTGGGCCAGGAGGCACATGCCGCCACAGCTTACGGTGCGATGGTGCAGAGACCTCTAGGGGTCTTCGACGTCCATGCTCTCTGATGCGGATTCAAAATCCGTGGGAAGCGGTACCAGATATCGGATATAAATAAAGACACAGACTAATAATTATATTTATAAGCATCCTGCTACTGTTTTTTCGTGTAATTGTGGAGTAGTTGTGGCCTGACGCAATCAACAGTAATCGGCCACTTTGACCTCCAATAACTCAAGCACTATTCAAGTTACATGCTTGTAATTCATACCAATTTAGGCTTACACTAATAGCTTTCTAAAGACGCGTCGATCGACAAAATCGGATGAACCGTTTAGATTTTGGAAATTCGTTTCTCGGTGTTACTTGTATAATTTACAGTCAGATACTAAACCAGAAACTAATAAAGATACTGAAAATCTGATTACACCACCAGAATCATCGTGCAAATAATGGTAATGGACATGTTTCTTTTAAGGTGTCATGATTCCTCTGGCTATTATTAATTTCTGCATGAACTCTGGAATGTCTGCCATTACGGTTTCACAACGTCCGCCACCTTTGGCATTCCCGGCATACAAATCTCCTTCATCGACACAAAGCACAGACCTCGACACAGTGTCAACATGGAATTCCGAGCCACACGGTCAGCCTGGCCCACGCGCTGTGCCTACCCCTCTTGCTCCGGCCAATGTTCGGCACCACGCCGTTGCTAATGAGAACCGGCTTGCCGAGCGGCCCGTGTGGCCACGCCAATTCCGAACTTAGAATATCAGTTGTACCGGTATGAAATGAGCGTTTTTTGGGAAAATGAAACACTAATTTTGACTTGAAAAGTAAAAACATTTTATTCAAAGTACTGACCATTGCTTTCTATACATTTTGACCACCTTTCTGGCAATTTGTGGACACCACGCCAATAGAAATGTTCGTCTTTTGAAGCAAACCAATCAGACGCCTAATTTTCGACTTCTTCGTAGGAATCGAAGTGTTCCTCAGCCAATGCGTGTCCCATTGATGAAAACAAATGGTAGTCGGAAGGGGCCAAGTCTGGTGAATACGGCGGGTGGGGTAGCAGCTCCCAGCCAAGTGTTTTGATTGCATCCTGCAATGCTTTGTGTGCAGGCACACTGTCGTGTAAAAAATTACTTTGCCATATCTTCTGGGCCATTCTGGTCTTTTTTCGATCAATGCACAGTTCAAATTGATCATTTGTTGTCTGTAGCGATTATTATTCACAGTTTCACCGGGTTTTAGAAGCTCATGATACACCTCACCTTTCTGATCCCATCAAACACAGAGCATTATCTTCGTGCCGAATCGATCTGGTTTTGCAGTCGATGTTGATGGTTGTCCCTGATTGACCCATGATTTTTCCCGTTTAGGATTCTTAAAATAAATCCATTTTTCATCGCCAGTAACAATTCGATGCAAAATTGATTTTCTTTTATGTCTTTGAAGCAAAATTTGACAAATGGTTTCTCGGTTTTCCATCTGTCTTTCATTCAATTCATGTGGCACCCATTTTCCACACTTTTGGATCTTTCCCATAGCTTTCAAACGGTCATAAATTGTTTGTTGTGCAACATTTAGCATTGCTGCCATTTTCTTCTGACTCAAAGTATCATCTTCATCCAATATTGCTTGCAATTCAGTGTCTCCTAACTTTTTTGGTGGTCTTCCATGTTCTTCATTTCTTACATCAAAATGGTTATTTCTGAACCGTTGAAACCATCTTTTGCATGTTGCTTATGATCACCATATGCCTCGACAATCATTCGATGCGACTCTGCAGCACTTTTTTTCAAATGAAAACAAAAAATTAATGCTTCCGCAAATCATCACTTTCTGGTACAAAATTCGACATTGTTAACACGATGAAAACATATGATGTTGTTTGTTCCATGACTTGATGTATACTAAATATCTTTGACGGATGTCATACCAACCAAACAAAAAAAAATTAAGGCTCATTCACAACAAATGTTCCCTATCGACACATTTGTGCCTTAACGCTCATTTCATACCGGTAGACCTGGTATTTTCAGGGCACCACAACTCGCCCGTTACCTCACAATTACATAAGCACCCACCATACGAGCACCAGAAACTTGCTTACGTTCAAAGTCACTCAGCTCCGACATAATGCACTCACAACTACACAGAACACTGTTCTGACCACGACTGACAGTTGCAATGTATTGAGTACGTGGTCAAATAAGCAGCACCACCTGCAGGCTTTCGCTTCCCACGCCAGGGTTCCCGGGTTCGATTCCCGGCGGGGTCAGGGATTTTCTCTGCCTCGTGATGGCTGGGTGTTGTGTGCTGTCCTTCGGTTAGTTAGGCTTAAGTAGTTCTAAGTTCTAGGAGACTTATGACCACAGCAGTTGAGTCCCATAGTGCTCAGAGCCATTTTTGAACCTGCAGGCTTAGCCAGCAACTGCATTTATGTTCCGGCAAGCATTTCTCGCGTCGCCGTTGACAGAGGACACCCTTGGCTCGTGGGTCTTTGTTCAAGAGTCTATTGAGTAAGATCTTGCAGCTAGCGTACGTGATAAATTTCCTTATGAAGTCCGCCGGCCGCTGGTGGCCGAGCGGTTCTGGCGCTACAGTCTGGAACCGCGCGACCGCTACGGTCGCAGGTTCGAATCCTGCCTCGGGCATGGATGTTTGTGTTGTCCTTAGGTTAGTTAGGTTTAAGTAGTTCTAAGTTCTAGGGGACTTATGACCTCAGCAGTTGAGTCCCATAGTGCTCAGAACCATTTGAACCATTTGAACCTTATGAAGTCCGTCAAATTATCTCTATAATCCATTTTCTGGAGCGTCTGTGGTAGGTATTAGTGGCTAAAGCGGTCAGAGCCTAGTTCAAAGTCAATAAATAGCCACCTTTGATTTCCACAGTTGTGCAGAAGTCGTCTCTGCAGCTATAACGCTGCGTCCAGGTATGGCGCTGTGCTGATACATCCCAAGGCTTTTATCAAAAACAGATTTCATCCTCACTTTGACCTTTCGCGATATTATTTTGAAGTCAGCATCGAGGACTACAATAGGCGTCATTTGCTCCATCCTCTTCGCGTTTTTTCTTTGTGGGCATTACAGCCTAATATTGCAGCCAGGAACTCGGGTATTCCTTCTAGCGTTGATGATGACTTCGCTGCGGCGAGGAACAGAGTCCACGAGTTCCTTCATCGCAAGGCGCTACCGGACTGCAACGTTGTCCACTGGTCTGTTTCATGCACTGTTCCGCATTCTTGCAGCCCTGTGAACACGGCTGGATTGTCCACAGCATACTCACCATGAAAAAGTAGAGGAAAGGGCAATACTTGGTCACCAAGAAAGCTGAAATAAAAATTCTTGTTCATGTCCACGGTAACCCGAAAGATCGCAACTGCCATATTGTTGCATAGTGCATCAATAGGCACAATAAATTTGACTACAGAGGTTAACAGTCAATGCTCATATTTATTATTTGTAGGCTAGACCGGTTTTGACACTCACGTCTTTCTCAATAGCCCTTAGCTGTTGGCTGCGTCAGTATGCAGTACGCACGTTCATCTCCTCGAGGTCTTCTACAAGAGGACTCTGCTACCACACAGTGATGCGGCCACCGGTTAAAGGCTTTTCAGAATGACATACACATCTAAGCGAATGCAGCAAACAAGCACTAAATGCAAGCACTGATAGTTCACCTCTGTATATCTGTATCAGAATAACAAAGCGATTGATAACTGAGCACGGAAAGGGAGGACGTTGTCAGTTTGCCGCTACGTGCATATGGCTCCAGTAGCAGATGCTGTGCGGCTCTGTGCTGAATATCTACACTCATGCTCATAAATTAAGGATAATGCTGATACATGGTGAAACAACGCTCTGGTGGGCGCTTTGCGGGTTTAAATCACCTCTGTGTATGACCATGCGGTTCATTTGACCTGCGGTCGTCGCACGGTGGCGCTGGCAGAGGTCCACATACGCAGAGGTGTGTTGGTGCATGTCAGAGTGCGGTGCAGCGAGTAAGTGTGCAGACATTTTCAGACGTGCTAATGGTGACTGTGTGTTGAAAATGGCTCAAAGAACACATATTGATGAATGAAGTTATGAGGGGTAGAATACTAGGGCGACTGGGGGCTGTTCAAACACAGCAGGTCGTAGCACGGGCCTTCCGTGTGCCACAAAGGGTGCTCTCAAGATTATAGCAACGATTCCAGCAGACAGGAAAGGTGTCCAGGCGCTACAGTACGGGACGTCCACAGTGTACAACACCACAAGAAGACCGATATCTCACCATCAGTGCCCGCAGACGGTCATGGAGTACTGTACGTAGCCTTGCTCGGGACGTTACCGCAGCCACTGGAACAGTTGTCTCCAGACACACGGTCTACAGACGACTGAAAAGACACGGTTTATTCGCCCGGAGACATGCAAGGTGCATTCTACTGACACCTGGTCACAGGAGAGCCCGTAAAAGCCTGGTGTCAAGAACACAGTACATGGTCAATGGAACAGTGGTCCCAGGTTATGTTCACGGACGAATCCGGGTGTAGTCTGAACAGTGATTCTCTCCGGGTTTTCATCTGGTGTGAACCAGGAACCAGATGCTAACCCATTAATGTTCTTGAAAGGGACCTGTATGGAGGTCGTGGTTTGATGCTGTGGGGTGAGACTATGATTGGTGCACGTACATCCCAGCATGTCTTTGACAGAGGAACTGTAACAGGTCATGTGTATCGGGTTGTCATTTTGCACCAGTATGTCCGCCTTTTCAGGTGTGCAGTGGATCCCACCTTCCTCCTGACGGATGATAACGCGCGCCCAACCGAGCTGCCATCGTGGATGACTAACTTGAAACAGAAGATATCAGGCGAATGGAGTGGATGGGACCGATGACATCACTGTTTGGTCCCCTCCCTCAGATCAACCAACCAGCCAACATGTAGAGTATATCTTGGTCCGTTTTCCGAACAAGTTAGACGCTCTTTTCATCTTATACACACCCAACAGGGAATTCTATATGTTTAGGATGCATTCGCAGAGAAACGATCTGGAGGCTGTGAGATAAAAGCAGCTGAAAGGATCGTAATGTCATTGCCTTCAGAAGAAGGTGCGGTTCCTGTACGAGTACTAATGTTCCAAACTCGCCGCTAGAAGGACACGAGCGCAAACCCAGATGACAACAGAGCGAACACATGCATGTGTCAACCATCCACTGCACTCAGTAGGGATGAAAACAGTGATATGGAAGCTTGAAAAGAAGAGCAGTGGGGTTGCGTTTCGAGAAAGCGGAAGGAGTACGGTGAGTGGGAATTCATTGAAGAATGAGACAATTGTACATAGAGCACTACATGTCTGATGCAAGAGTCAAGGCTTGGCACATATGATTCAGGGATGATTCAGGGAAGGACCGATAACATTGGCCTTTGGTGCACGTCCTCGAACGCCACAGTGTGTTACCGATGCCATTGTCGAGCAGGTGGATGCCCTCATTATACATGACTGTCGAGTTAAGGGCACCATACAAAGGCAGACAAATCGTCCGACTCGTCTGCCAAGAAGATCTGCCCCGAACCTTTCGCCTGTGTGTGTGCGATGGGTTCGTGGTTGGGTCTGTGGTCTGGGTGAGTCGGTTGGACCGCCGAACCGCTATCTGCTAGCCTTGACCGCTACCTGCTACCCCCACACTTTGTCAATGCAGGCAGGTGGGATCTGCCAAGCAGTCGCCAGTGTCCACACACAGTCGGATGGGTCGGCGAACATGTCGGCTCACTAGTCGGCATATGAATGGGCGCCTTTAGGGTAGCAATGATTCCCGCAGAGGTCAAATTGAGAGTCGGAAGTGTTCTCGCCACCGTTAAGGAGAGATTGAGATTTCGCAAAGTGTTCCCTCAGTCGTGCCTCACTGTCTTCAACCAACACAGGAAGCATGCGCTATGGGACTCATCTTTTAATATCTCTGGCGCTGTCCAAAGGAAGACGTTCCTTTCATGAGTGGTCCCTGGAGACAAGACATGGTTCATCACTTTGAACCCGAGTCGAAACGACATTGTCTTCAGCGGAAGCATGCAGTGTCGATGACACCCAAAAAATCCAAAACCGTTCACACACGTGCAGGAAAGGTTGCGTTCACGTTCTTCTGTGGTCAAGAGAGCTCCCTTCTTATCGACTTCCTCCAGTGTGGGAAAACAGTGACTGCACAGCGATACTCATAAATCTTGACTACTATGTGCAAAGCGATCCAATCGAAACGACAACAGCAGCTCACCTGCGGGGTCACTCTGCTCCACGGCAATGTAAGTCTCCATGCAGCAAACGCAGTCAAGCAATTCTTGCAGACCATCAGTTAACACTTCCGGGCTGAGATGCCGTGGTCCATACATAAAAATCTCCCCTGACGTTTCGCCTTCGACTGCAGAAGGCATCCTCCGAGGAAAATCGGTTAACTACAACGATAGCGCGAGTGAGCGCCGAATATATAAGGCATCCAGAGGGCGCCGCTGTCAATCACGTGACGTCGGCTGTGCTATGCTCTCTGATATTGCCAACTTTCTCAATTGAAATTAATCGATTGTCACGCTGTTGCTGCAATGTTGACATCCATATCTTATCCAGCTTAATGCCTTCATCTTTTCTATTATAATTATTGCAGTGTTTGGCAATCTCAATGGCTTCTTTGTACATTCGCGCATAATAATGCGACGTCTTTGCTATGACGGTCGTCTCACTAAACTTTATTTCATGATCACCTTCCTGAAACACATGTTCCGCTACAGCCGATTTATCAATATGTCCGAGGCGGCAGATCCTTTTACGTTCACCCGGACGGGTGTTGACCCTTCTTTTTGCTGTGCCTATGTAAACCTTTCCACAATTGCACGGAATTTTATAGACACCTGGTGTAGATAGAGGATGTCGGTTATCTTTTGCGGATCTTAAACATTCTTTTATTTTCGTGGTGGTTCTGAAAACATTTTCCACGTCGTACTTGCTTAAAATTTTTCCAATGCTATCAGTGACCTCACTGATAAATAGTAAGAACACTTTCCCCTTGGGTTGGTGTCGATTCTCGTCCGTCCTCGCTGTCAGTCTAGAGCGTAGTGCACGATCTATCTTGCTATTGGAATACCCATTATTCTTGAAGGTCGCTCTAAGGTGCTCAATCTCATCATCTAGGTGAGCTGGTTCACATATTTTGTGCGCCCTGTCTGTTAATGTTTTAATCACCCCTCTTTTATGTCTTGGGTGGTGATTAGATTCTTTCTGCAGATAACGATCAGTGTGTGTCTTTTCTGAAAACCTTATGACCCAATGATCCTTCCTCTCGTTTGATTACAGTCACATCTAAGAAGTTAAGGTGTCCATCGATTTCCTTTACCACAGTGAATTGAATTCTTGCATTAATACTATTCAGATGTAAAAAAAAAAAAATGGCTCTGAGCACTATGGGACTTAACATCTGAGGTCATCAGTCCCCTAGACTTAGAACTACTTAAACCTAACTAACCTAAGGACATCACACACATCCATTCCCGAGGCAGGATTCGAGCATGCGACCGTAGCGGTCGCGCGGTTCCAGACTGAAGCGCCTAGAACCGCTCGGCCACTGCGGCCGGCTTCAGATGTAACAGGATCCGCAAAAGATAAACGACATCCTCTATCTACACCAGGTATCTATAAAATTCCGTGCAGTTGTGGAAAGGTCTACATAGGCACAACAAAAAGAAGCGTCAACACCCGCCTGGGTGAACATAAAAGGATCTGCCGCCTCGGACATATTGATAAATCGGCTGTAGCGGAACATGTGTTTCAGGAAGATGATCATGAAATAAAGTTTAGTGAGACGACCATCATAGCAAAGACGTCGCATTATTATGCGCGAATGTCCAGAGAGGCCATTGAGATTGCCAAACACTGCAATAATTTTAGTAGGAAAGATGAAGACATTAAGCTGGATAAGATATGGATGTCAACATTGCAGCAACAGCGTGACAATCGATTAATTTCAATTGAGAAAGTTGGCAATATCAGAGATCATAGCACAGCCGACGTCACGTGATTGACAGCGGCGCCCTCTGGATAGCTTAAATATACGGCGCTCACTCGCTCTATCGTTGCAGTTCGCCGATTTTCCTCGGAGGATGCCATCCGCAGTCGAAGGCGAAACGTCAGGGGAGAGTTTTGTGTATGGACCACGGCATCTCAGCCCGGAAGTATTAAGTGATGACAACACCTGCCGTGAAAGCCTTCATTCTATGATCAGTTCTTGCAGAAATTCAAATGGAGGTCCTCAGTCACCCTCCTTACAGTCCGGACCTGTCTCCCTACGATTACGCCATTTTTGGTGAGCTAAACAAGGCTCTGAGAAGCAAACGATTCATCTCGGACAAGGACGTCAAGCAATACATTCGGAACTGGTTCACAACGTAGTCCCAGGATTATTACGAGACGGACATTCACAGCCATGTATCGCAGTGGAACAAGTGCTTTAACAATGCTGGTCAGTACTTCTGAAATACAGGTAGAAGTTTCCGTTTACAGGCCTTAGGATCGTTTTTACGCAAGCACTAGCAGACCGCCAAGTAACATTAACAACAGACTCCCTCCCCCCTCCCCCTTTCCCACCCGGTCGCCTCTTTATGTAACCCTCTGCTGAGCGCTTACGGCCGGCCGTCCGATGCAGCGTCGGCTGTTGTCTAACGAGATGATGTGGGCTTCCCTGTTCGCTGCTGAGCCGGTTTTGCACGGGCTCTGAACTGGGCGCGCTCTTGCTGCAAAAATATGGCCAGGCTGTTGTCCACGCGCAAGGGCGGCTTCCGCATTTATCTGAGTAGCCGTATCAGACGCCGCGCATTATTGTCTGTGGCGACAGTGCTATTGAAACATTTCTTCCTACATACTTAAGGGTGAAAACGAGTAACTTCTAGTTGTTCTGCTACTACTCGTGTTTGTATTTCTGGAAGTAATTTTAAAGCTTACTCGGCCAACACCAATATCAACTCAATTGAGAAAAATATATAAATGAACCTAATGTCAAACATTTCTTTATTTATATGTTGCTGTGATATCTCTGTTTGCCGCCAGAGCAAAATAAAACCGTACAACTGCTACTACAGTCACGTAAATGGTAAAAACAGAAGACAAATTACTTTAATTACATAAATGTAAACTGATTATCTTATGTAATTAATTTAATTATAAATAAATATCTGCGGTATTGCGTTACAACTTTACACAATATTTGTGCAAATCTCTACACATTATAAATTAAGAGTACCCCGCTGAACGTTCCTTTCTGCAAGTGAAGACTAATGTCGGGAACTGTTGTAGAGATTTTGATTAGATAACCATTATTAGATATACTGATTCATGAGGAAGGTATATAATTATCACTGCTACGCCACCTATATCGTCCGATCGTACATACTTACTGTTACCCGTGCGAAGTCGCGGTAGGTCACTAGTGTAACATAAAACACTAACACGTTGAATTTTGATGAACTCAGCACTGTCTAAACCACGTATTTTTTATTATTCTAGGACTGGTTTAAACCGAATAAGGCCGTCATTAGTTGTGAAATATGTAGAGGATTGTAGTTATCATAGCAGCATCTGTTGCTTCGCGTCATATCCTCCCCCGTTGTCGTTTTCCATTCTTGCCGTTTATTAGGTACTCTCTTTCTCACAGCACGGCTACTGCATTTTATAGTGCCGTATACGTGCTACGTATTTATATTTTGGCCTGGCTCTGCGATTCTTTCATTTCTCTGTCACCTCTGCGACAGTTTTCAGCGAAGACTCGTATCAAAATACACTGAGCAGCCAGAAAATTATGCCCACCTACCTAACACCCGGTGCGCTCAACTTTGATACGGATAACAGCAGCGACGGTCGTGGCATGGAAGCCGAGAGGGCATGGTATGTCGCTTGAAGGACTTAGTGCCACACCTGATCACACAAGTCACCTTGTTCCCGTTTAGTTGCTGGGAGGAGGGCGATGAGCTGTGATGCCACATTCAATCATAGCCCAGATGTGTTCCATAGGGTTCAGATCTAGCGAGTTGAGGGGGGGGGGGGGCAGCATATCAACTGGAACTCGCCACTGTGCTACTCGAACTACTCCATCACACACCTGGCCTTATGATATGGTGGTGCATTATTGCTGGAAAATGCCACTGCCGTCAGGAAACATGACCGTCATTAAGGTGTTTACGTGGTCAGCAACCAGTGTTCGATACTCCTCGGCCGTGATGGTGCCTTGCACGAGTTCCGCTGGACACATGGATGCCCACGTGAATGTTTTCCAGAACATAACGGAGCCTCCGCCAGTTTGTCTCCGTCCCACAGTACAGGTGTGAAGGAGCTGTTCCCTGGAAGACGCAAGATTCGCGCTCTCTCATCAGCATGAGGAGGAAGGTTTCGGGATTCATCAAGCACGCAACGCTCTGCCACTGTGCCAACGTCCAGTGCCGAGGACAGTCTTCAGTCGTAGTTGACGATGTTGTCGTTTGGAGTGTTCGGTGTACTGTCTCCAGACACACTTGTACTCCACCCATCATTAAAGTCTGATGTTAGTTCCGCCACTGCTCGCCGCCTGTCCTGTTTTACCAGTCTGCCCAGCTTACGACATTCGACATCTGTTATGAGAGGTGGCCGCCAAACCCGACGACGTCTGGACGTGGTTTCACCTTGGTTTGGCCACGTGTTAAAGACGCTCACCGCAGCACTCCTCGAACACCCAACAAGTCGTGCCGGTTCCGAAATGCTCGTGCCGAGCCTCTGGGCCATCACAACCTGCCATGGGTCAAATTCAGATAGATCGTGCTCCTTCAACATTCTACATACGGAAAGCTCGCTCACGGATACTGCATGCACCGTGCATGTGTGTCACTAGCAGTCTTTCCTCGCCAGGTGACGCTGCTATCGCCTGGACTGGTTTATATCGATAGTAAGTTGGTGGTCATAATATTCTGGCCAATCAGAGTATGTACCCAATCTACCCAGTCTTTTCTTTATTGATAATTTGTTTCTCGTCCTTTTGTTGCCGGATGTCTTAATTTCTTACTCGAGTAGTCCGTAAGATTTTCTGCAGTCTGCAGGAAAACCACATTTGAAAAGCTTATAGTTGTTTTATTTTTGTCTGTTCAATTGTCCACGTTACGCAGTTTTTCAGAGCTCCGCTGCGTAGATAGCCTTTAATGACTCTTCGCCCAGTCTCATAGCTATTTTTCTTTGTCGATAGCTCTTTCCTTTAATAGAAGCTCTTTTGCTTGTGCAGTCGTCCCTACTAAGTCTTTATTGCATCTTCCTTCTTCATCTGTTCTGCCTCCGAGAAATCAGAAATCATCCACCAGTTCTGAGTCATCCTGTCCATGTTTAACGTTTAGCCCCCCAGCACGTAAACCTGCTGGCAACACGATTACCTTAGTTTTCCTCCACATCGTTGTCCAGTGTGAGGTTGTGCTCCGCCTCTATTCACCTCGTCATCTACGGAATATTGGCTCTTCCTTCTCTCTCTCTCTGTCCCTCTCTCTCTCTTTTCTTTATTTACTTTTTGTCTTTTATGCTGCCTGATACGAATTCCTCTTCTGTGCCAAACTCTTCATGTCAGAGTAGCATTTGCACCCGATGTCCTCAGTTATTTGTTGCAAGTATTCCCATATCTATCTTCCCATGCAATTTTTACCCTTGTCTATACTGCGTAGTGAGGCTGGCCGTGATAGCTCGGGACGCCTGCAGTTCACCACCCTGCACGTAGCTGCAGGGGTGTGGTGTTGGGTGTCAGGTGGTTGCCCGACGAGATAGTCTTGCCCAATAATCTCTCTATTTCGTAATAAACTACACTGTGATGACTGTACTGGAAGGCGGTGAATGCCGTCCGTGTTGCAGACTGCCCTCAGCTAGCAGCAGCGTGCTGGTGCCACCATTTCAGTTGCAGTTGCAATTACACTCTACAACCCCCCCCCCCTCCCTCTTTAAAAAAAATATTTAATTATTGAAAACAGTCACTTCAGCCAAAGTTGGCGCGCAAGTTTCGAATTCATAGGATTCTACAGACTACGTTATAATGCGTTTTAATGATACACTGCCTCCTAGATAGGAAGGAGGAAACGAAATGAAACTTCATCAGATTACAAGATGTATGATGTCACTTCGATGATAACAAAATCGAGGCAAATTTACACAGAACTTGGCAGTATAACCTCGCTTATTAGGAATACATTGCACCCCTTCTGGCCAGGATACAGGAACTGATTGGGGTAGGAAAGGCGCCACAAAGCCATTGTATTCTCTTCTGAAGCTAACTGAACCACAACTGTTATAACTGGTCTATGGAATCCTGCGTACTGGCTCTGCGACGGAGCACAAGTTCTATAGGGGACAGATATGTGGATCATACTGGCCATAGTAGTACCTCAACACACGCAGACTGTATGGTGCCATATGTTGACTAGCTCTGTCCTGTTGAAAAATGGCACCACATTACTGACGCATGAGCGATAACACATGAATGTGCAGGAAGTCTGTAACATACCGTTGTACTGTCACATATCTCTCAATCACTTCCAGCCATGACTTGAAGTCATGCCCGATGGCTACCAGTGTCCTGACGTCAGGAGTAAGACCGCTATATCGCTCAAAACACTAGTTGAGTGGGACCTCTCCCCAAGTAACCTCCTTACTCACCAACAATTGTGACCGAGGCTTGTGCAGAAACTTGATTCATTGCTGAACACACGGAATGCCATTAAACGGCAGGTCACGCTGTCTGTGTTGTGTTAACGGGAGCCTCCGTATGGGAAGGTAATTCCCTAGCTTGGCAGCTACTAGTGTCTGACCAATGGTGCGGGATGACACAGTGACACAGAGTGTTGCAGGCAGTCTATTGTTTGTGTCCCGGATGGCAGGCTCGGATGTGAAGGGGCTACGATGTGCTCGGTGCACAGTGCGGCGATCCTCCCCTTTGGTGGTAAGACATGGTCGACCAGAAAATTGACAAAGAGTATGCATGCCCTCGCGTTCCCACGCTGTCCAACATCTGACCACTGCCACATCCGACTGCCTTCCCGATCAGGATATTGCACGATTCGGTTAGCCGGCCAAATGGAGACCCAAGTGACTATATCACGTACTAATATCACTGCCTTATACCAGTACACGACATCTCTGCGTCCTTCACTCAACATCTGACACTGTGCATGTCCGTGTTATACCCTACCATGCCTGTTAAAGTAAAGCGAAGTCGTGTAGCATCAACGGCTGGCAGATTCCAAAGGGCAGGTTAAAAAAAAAATGGCTCTGAGCACTATGGGACTCAACTGCTGAGGTCATTAGTCCCCTAGAACTTAGAACTAGTTAAACCTAACCAACCTAAGGACATCACAAACATCCATGCCCGAGGCAGGATTCGAACCTGCGACCGTAGCGGTCTTGCGGTTCCAGACTGCAGCGCCTTTAACCGCACGGCCACTTCGGCCAGCGGGCAGGTTCAGCCGCCTAATTGCAAAGGTTTTTCCTATCCTTCGCTCCCGTAGGTACCTTCCCGCTGCGGTGAATGAGCTGTGTATGTAAATGTAATTGGTACGTGCAGGTGACTGAAATGGGTGGGTGTGTGCCGTAGTGTCGTGGTTCAGATGGTTCAAGTGGCTCTGAGCACTATGCGACTTAACTTCTAAGGTCATCAGTCCCCTAGAACTTAGAAGTACTTAAACCTAACTAACCTAAGGACATCACACACATCCATGCCCGAGGTAGGATTCGAACCTGCGACCCTAGCGGTCGCGCGGTTCCAGACTATAGCGCCTAGAACCGCTCGGCCACCCCAGCCGGCCGGTAGTGTCGTGCTCGATTGGAGATGATGAGAAAATGGAGGGGGTTTCACCTCTTCTTATCTTGCGCCGGCACATAGCCTATTCTTCCCGAATACTACCAAGGGAGAGCCGCCGAGCTTTACGCCCCCAGATCACCATAGACAGTGTCACATGGCCTCACTTCATGAGACGCTGCGGAGAGGTTTGGCATTTAAGCCAGGAGACTGGCGCAAAGACTGATGACCGAGAACTTAACGCCACCACCTCTTCTCCCCTTGCTGGTCAATAACTTGCACTGAAAATTTCATCCACTACCAGGATTCGAACCGGTTTACCCCCTAGGCGAACGCTACCGAGCAAGCGTGCGTTGCTAACAACATTAAACCCGAAAAAAATTAATGCACTCTGGTGGTCGTTGTACTCTGATCGTTTACATACCCGCCGATGACATGTGTGTGTACGAACATACACCGACATCTGATCATGTCTTCCGGGTGATTCAGTTTCTCGTTAGGCAGTGAAATTCTAAAGTATTTCTATGATATGCACAGACGCACGTACTATTTTATAATATACATCTACATTTATACTCCGCAAGCCACCCAAGGGTGTGTGGCGGAGGGCACTTTACGTGCCATTGTCATTACCTCCCTTTTCTGTTCCAGTCGCGTATGGCTCGCGGGAAGAACGACTGCCGGAAAGCCTCCGTGCGCGCTCGAATCTCTCTAATTTTACGTTCGTAACCTCCTCGGGAGGTATATGTAGGGGGAAGCAATGAAAATTTTACGCCAGACTAATCATTTAAGACTTTTCTATAATGATTGTTCCCCAAGGATATTTACATTTCCACTATCAGGTTCCACTGTAGCGGTCCCAAAGCCACAGCCTGTCGATATTTAATATTTCCCGTCTAGTGTTCAAATGGTTCAAATGGCTCTCAGCACTATGGGACTTAACATCTGAGGTCATCAGTCCCCTAGAACTTAGAACTACTTAAACCTAACTAACCTAAGTACATCACACACATCCAAGCCCGAGACAGGATTCGAACCTGCGACCGTAGCGGTGGCGCTTGAGAAACTACAATCCTCAGGTGTTCATACATTCATGTACATGTTTATACTGCTGAAGATCACTGCATAAATACAAAAAAATTATTTGCTGATGACGAGACAGATACAAGTGGGACAATTGTAAGTGGCAAGGCATGATTTGACGAAAATATATCTGTACGTTTATAAAGATGAAGCACCATTAATTTAGTTACGCTGTGGTAATTTTCGTCAAATGATGCCTTGCCACTTGCATTTGTCCCACTTGCATCTGTCTAGTCATCAGCAAATAATTTTTTTGTATTTATACAGTGATCTCCAGCAGTATAAACATGTACATGAATGTATGAACACTTGAGGATGGGCGCAAGCCCGAAACCGGTCGTGTGACAAATAAATAACCTTTTATTGTGACTGGTAGCGCATATTTTTCTACGCCCTATAAAGGAACAGTCACGGAGTTAGATAGCGTCCAATATGGACAAAATTCATTTGAGATCGTAGTGTTTCATGTAATGTTAGACTTCTCTGTTTTCTGTAACCTTAAAGAGATACTCGATAAAAATTGAAGTAACATATTACCTGATTACTAACTGTTCCCAGCCTCATGTTGCTGTAGTTAAGTCTGGTTAAATGGAAAAGAAAGAAAACAGAAAGCATACGTTTCTAAGTTGTATGGGAATTGCATATATATGTCCTAATCTCCTTGTCCCCCACTGGTTATGCCCCTTTCCTCCTCTCCCTCTCTTTGTCCATCTCCCCACTCTCCCTGTCCATCACCTCCTATCCCCCCTCTCTCTCCATCTCCTACTGCCGCCTGCGTCTGTCCATCTCCTCCTTTCCGCTTTCTGTATCCTTTCCTCCCAGCCCTCCTTCCATCTGCTCTTCCCCCTCTCCCTGTCCATCACCTCCTACTCTCTCTCCATCTCCTACTGTCGCCTCCCTCTGCCCATCTCCTTTCCGCTTTCTGTATCCATTTCCACCCAGCCTCTTCCGTCTCCTCTTCCCGCTCTCCCTATCCATCACCTCCTATCCCCCCTCGCTCTCCATCTCCTACTGCCGCCTACCTCTGTCCATCTCCTCCTTTCCGCTTTCTGTATCCTTTCCTCCCAGCCCTCCTTCCATCTGCTCTTCCCCCTCTCCCTGCCCATCACCTACTCCTCTCTCTCCATCTCCTACTGTCGCCTCCCTCTGCCCATCTCCTTTCCGCTTTCTGTATCCATTTCCACCCAGCCTCTTCCATCTCCTCTTCCCGCTCTCCCTGTCCATCACCTCCTATCCCCCCTCTCTCTCCATCTCCTACTGCCACCTACTTCTGTCCATCTTCTCCTTTCCGCTTTCTGTACCCATTTCCACCCAGCCCTCTCTCCATTTACGCTTCCCCTGGAGCTTTCTTTATTATTACTGCATATTTGCATTCTGTAGTACTATTCTAACCATAATCCAAAAAGGCATACATACAACTTTCCTGTTTGCTAACAAAGTTTCGTTGTTTTTTTTATACATACATATATTAAGCCTGCCCGGTTAGCCATGCTGTCTAACGCACTGCTTTCTGAATAGGAAGGAGCGCCGGTCTCCTGCATGAATCTGCCCGGCAGTTTAGTGTCGAGGTCCGTGTTGCCGGCCAGTCTGTGGATGGTTTTTAAGTCGGTTTTTCATCTGCCTTGGCGAATGCGGCCTGGTTCCCCTTATTCTGCCTCAGTTACACTATGTCGGCGATTGCTGCTCAAACACTTTCTCCATGTATGCATACACTATATTTACTCTACCACGCACACATTGGGGTTACACTTGTCTGGTGTGAGACATTCCTGGGGGGGGGGGGGGGAGAGTCCACTGGGGCCGAACTGCACAATAACCCTGGGTTCGGTGTGGGGCGGCGGCGGGGTGAGTGGACTGCTGTAGCCTGTTGTGGGGTTGTGTACCACTGCGGGCTACGGCGAGGTGGAAGCCTCTCCGTCGTTTCTAGGTCTCCAGTTCCATATATATATATGCCCCGAGATGACTGGGTGTTGTGTCGTTTTGATCATCATTCATTCATTCCCATTAAGGTCAGAGGATATATATATTTGTTGTTAAATATATATAGTACACCTTAACAATAAGTAGTCTAACTCCGTCCGAACGTACCATGTAAAAATTTAAAGTAAATCGGCCAAGAACGTTTCGAAACTTTTCGGTAATAACGCTTCTCTTATATAGACTGCATATTTATATACGGGATTTGTTAAAAAAAATAAGTATATAAAAACATGTGAGTATTCTAACGTCACGTTGTGCCAAAATTTCAAAGCAATCGATGAAGAATTTTCAGGGATTTACGATATTGTACAAACGCGCATTTACATTTTTATTTATATAAATCACAAGATACTGATCTCGTGAAAGCTCTGGAAAATAGTTATAAGTGCAAGATACGAAAAATTATACTCGTCATAAAACATTAAAAATGTCATAGTCTTTAATGTTGCAAATGGTGTCTTCCGTTTTATTTAATTAGCTAGCACTAACAATGGATGCCTATATGAAATAGAAAGATCGATGGCGTATTGGAAGACTGTAGTTTGTCTGTTAAAGTGGTTGCTTACTGAACACATTTATGCGCTGTGCAGGAATATCGATTAACCTAGTAGGCCCATGTCAGATTAAACAAACAAAAGGGATAGAGTGCACGGAAAGAAAAAAAAAGGCAAATGCTTCTAATCCAGATAATGTCTCAAAGAAAGAAGACTAACGCCTTTTTGGGACGCCTCTCATAAATCTGATAGAAAACATTTCCTACAAAACAATTATCAATCCTTCTGGTCCCGTAAATAACGTGCCCTTCTTTCCATCCCCATTTGAAAACGAAGCACCCTCTTCCACACACTGTAATGTGATTTTCAGAATACATGTGTAAAAGGTGACCGAAAAGTAACAAAACATAAAAAAGTCTGTGGGGGCAAAAAATTTTGCGGTCGGCGCTCTGCTGTTCTAACAGAACTACATGAAATCTCGTAATTAGTGAAAGCTTATGTTTGGACAGAAAGGTAATGTTTCACTGGAGTGACTAGTTGATATATGGATGTTCTATAGTTTACTTCTGTATGCAGTTACACTTCTGTTAAGTGAAAGCACGCCTCATATGTCCCCAGGGCGAGCAAGTGCTACCTGATTTTATTTTTCTTTTACACTAGTCAGGGCCGGCCGTTGTACTTTATTGTATACTTTCTCAACCGTGATCACCCCAGCAGACTGGTGAGGAAGTCTGTAATTTAGACTCCTGTGAGCGGCTTGTCACTTGGAGCGAAATGGAGTGTCAGAGAGATCGAGGGTGCGTAAGGGAATTGGTGTGTTATTGAAAGACAGCCGCTTGAACTGATCTAACGAAACTATAGCAGCCGTAAATGTGGACTGCCAGTGCTGCAGCCACTGTGCCACATCGCTAGATAATGAAAGAAAATGAGCACTAAACCCATAGGAATAAGATAAATGTGCAGAAGCAGCTCCGTCGCGAGAATGAGGCAAGGAAACCCCCCTGGCTGGCGGCGCCTGACGCTAACAAAGCCAGACACCCGCGCCTGGGTGGAATCTCCTCGGCAGAATGCGTGGGAGCGCCGTCAGCGGCGACACAAACCGCGCCCTCTTCTTTTTCTCTCCTCGGCCTGCGCTTCGAAACTTTCTTTCTAGCGTCTCACTTTGTTCCTTTTCAGTCGGTGTATGTGATACGACGCCCGGCGTCGGAAAACCCACTGTGCCAGACCCGTCACGATTATTTAAGAGAGATACAGCGGCAACCGAGCGACCCGCCAGGGTAGCCGAGAGAGCGCCGGCACGGTAGCTCAGCGTGTTCGGTCAGAGGGTTAGCTGCCCTTTGTAAAAAAACTGAGTTAATCGATCAACAACGAACAAAAAAAAAAGGAGCGCAAACGCGATGCTTCCTGGACTCGTGTAGGCGTGCCGGCCCCGGGTGGAATCCGCCCAGCGGATTAACGACGAGGGCCGGTGTGCCGGCCATCCTGGATGTGCTTTTTAAGCGGTTTTCCACATCCCGTTAGGTGAATACTGGGCTGGTCCCCACGTTCTGCCTCAGTTACACGCGTCACAGACATTTGAAACACGTTCGCACTGTGGTGTCACCGCCAGACACCACACTTGCTAGGTGGTAGCCTTTAAATCGTCCGCGGTCCGTTAGTATACGTCGGACCCGCGTGTCGCCACTATCAGTGATTGCAGACCGAGCGCCGCCACACGGCAGGTCTAGAGAGACTTCCTAGCACTCACCCCAGTTGTACAGCCGACTTTGCTAGCGATGGTTCACTGACAAATTACGCTCTCATTTGCCGAGACGATAGTTAGCATAGCCTTCAGCTACGTCATTTGCTACGACCTAGCAAGGCGCCATTAGCAGTTACCATTGATGCTGTAAAACATGTACCGTCAAGAGCGATGTTCACCAATTATAGATTAAAGTTAAGTATTCCAAAAGATACGTACGTTTTTTGCTAGTCTCAATTCCTTGTCCTGTTCCAGACCTCACGCCAGCCTGCGTGAGTTTAACACGTGCCTTTCGGCTTCCTTCTAGTGGGTTGGCTGTCTTGCCAATCCACAACACGCACTCTTTCACGATTTACACAAGATGCAGACAGCTGGGATACACTGATTGCATCCCTGGGGGTATGGGGTGGCGGCAGGAAGGGCATCTGGCCACCCATAAAACTAACCTATGGCGTAAGCGAAATAAAGAAAGAAACAGCAGCAACCGAGCATCCACTTTTCTCCGCCGATTTCGGCGTTAAGGAATTACTTCCGAAGCATTGCCATCACGTATCACTGAATCAACTGTCGCTGAAAATGTTGCTTATTTGGCACTTGAGATGATAACGAAAGATAAATCTCACTAATAATGCAATATTGGTGACGTGCGCGCTATATAATGAAAAATAATATGTATCACCCCACTGGAGGTGCAGTAAGAACAGGGTGCAGGTAAACAATGCAGAACAAGTTTATTTTTAAATATATGCACTCGAGTCTCTTCGTTGGAGTAAGCTTTTACAGGGTGTTTCAAAAATGATCGGTATATTTGAAACGGCAATAAAAACTAAACGAGCAGCGATAGAAATACACCGTTTGTTGCAATATGCTTGGGACAACAGTACATTTTCAGGCGGACAAACTTTAGAAATTACAGTAGTTACAATTTTCAACAACAGATGGCGCTGCAAGTGATGTGAAAGATATAGACGACAACGCAGTCTGTGGGTGCGCCATTCTGTACGTCGTCTTTCTGCTGTAAGCGTGTGCTGTTCACAGCGTGCAAGTGTGCTGTGGACAACATGGTTTATTCCTTAGAACAGAGGATTTTTCTGGTGTTGGAATTCCACCGCCTAGAACACAGTGTTGTTGCAACAAGACAAAGTTTTCAACGGAGGTTTAATGTAACCAAAGGACCGAAAAGCGATACAATAAAGGATCTGTTTGAAAAATTTCAACGGACTGGGAACGTGACGGATGAACGTGCTGGAAAGGTAGGGCGACCACGTACGGCAACCACAGAGGGCAACGCGCAGCTAGTGCAGCAGGTGATCCAACAGCGGCCTCGGGTTTCCGTTCGCCGTGTTGCAGCTGCGGTCCAAATGACGCCAACGTCCACGTATCGTCTCATGCGCCAGAGTTTACACCTCTATCCATACAAAATTCAAACGCGGCAACCCCTCAGCGCCGCTACCATTGCTGCACGAGAGACATTCGCTAACGATATAGTGCACAGGATTGATGACGGCGATATGCATGTGGGCAGCATTTGGTTTACTGACGAAGCTTATTTTTACCTGGACGGCTTCGTCAATAAACAGAACTGGCGCATATGGGGAACCGAAAAGCCCCATGTTGCAGTCCCATCGTTCCTGCATCCTCAAAAAGTACTGGTCTGGGCCGCCATTTCTTCCAAAGGAATCATTGGCCCATTTTTCAGATCCGAAACGATTACTGCATCACGCTATCTGGACATTCTTCGTGAATTTGTGGCGGTACAAACTGCCTTAGACGACACTGCGAACACCTAGTGGTTTATGCAAGATGGTGCCCGGCCACATCGCACGGCCGACGTCTTTAATTTCCTGAATGAATATTTCGATGATCGTGTGATTGCTTTGGGCTATCCGAAACATACAGGAGGCGGCGTGGATTGGCCTCCCTATTCGCCAGACATGAACCCCTGTGACTTCTTTCTGTGGGGACACTTGAAAGACCAGGTGTACCGCCAGAATCCAGAAACAATTGAACAGCTGAAGCAGTACATCTCATCTGCATGTGAAGCCATTCCGCCAGACACGTTGTCAAAGGTTTCGGGTAATTTCATTCAGAGACTACGCCATATTATTGCTACGCATGGTGGATATGTGGAAAATATCGTACTATAGAGTTTCCCAGACCGCAGCGCCATCTGTTGTTGACGATTGTAACTACTGTAATTTCGAAAGTTTGTCTGCCTGAAAATGTACTGTTGTCCCAAGCATATTGCAACAAACGGTGTATTTCTATCGCTGCTCGTTTAGTTTGTATTGCCGTTTCAAATATACCGGTCATTTTTGAAACACCCTGTACTTTCACAAATACGTGGTTAAGCCAGAGTTGCATTTGAATGGCACATTAACTGTTTGTGGGCTAACAGCCCCAAGAAATAGCAAAGTTAATTTGTCAGTTCACTCTGGAATGAAAAATTTAATAACATGAAGCACTCGACGGCCAATAGCAAAGTTCACACGTGTCCCTGGTGCAGAGGCCACGTCTCGGCGGAGCCTGGTGATGATGACGATGATGCTTGGTTTGCAGGGCGCTCAACTGAGCAATCATCAGCGCCTGTACAAAATCCCAATTTTTACACAGTCCATTTTCTTTTCACAATTCAAACTCAAATGGCTCTGAGCACTATGGGACTTAACATCTGAGGTCATCAGTCCACTAGAACTTAGAACTACTTAAACCTAATTAACCTAAGGACATCATACACATCCATGCCCGAGGCAGGATTCGAACCTGCGACCGTAGCGGTCGCGCGGTTCCAGACTGAAGCGCCTAGAACCGCTCAGCCACTCCGGCCGGCTTTCACAATTCAATCTAGTCACTCTCACAAATGGTGATGATGATGAAATGATGAGGACAACACAAACACCCAGTGGAAGCTTGGTGACGGCACTGGCTGCTCCAAGCAGAGAAGGTTGATGAGTCGTCGACATGCTTGACACTCCTTGTTAGCAATCACATTCGTCTACATTTCTGAAACAGTGCATGCATCCCAATGGTTCTGTTCCATGGCCGTCTCGGGGACCAGATATGACACTATTCGACTTCTCCTTCTGGTGGAATCAAAAGAGCTTAGTTTGGATGAATACTACGTGGACATGGTTGCCTGGGTTGCCACAGCCTCGAAAGTAGTCTGAAAAACTCGGGTCTTATAAGCATATAATCAGCAGATTCAGTTTCAGATTTTATTCGTGAGGGGGGATTTTATCGTACCAACTAAGGGTAGGCGTCTGCCCTTCTCTCCGAGACCTCCACCCTCCCTCCTGTTTCACTCTCTGTCACCCTTTCTTTGAATTTTGTTTGCCTTCTTGTCCGTATGTTCCCTGTGTGTGTCCATCTCGCCTTGTCTTTTTGGGCTGGACATTTTAGTGTATTCCAGAGTGGCTGGCTCATTCTCTTTTATCCTTGTGATCAGCCAGCCCAGACCATCTGCTGTATGGTTTTAATACCTTCCTCTACTTTTCCTTGTCGTGTGCGTTTTCCCCCTTTTTGTTCGTTTCTTTCGTTTTCTCTTTCGTTTTGGTTCCCCATTCCTTTTGCCTCCTTTTACTTTCCCAAACTAAATGTGGGTGTTGCTTTACCTTGAGCCTTTTTTGCGTCAGCAAATACGGACTGATGACCCTGTAGTTAGATCCCGTTACACCCCAAACCAACCAACCAAACTATGCTGCGTCGCTGTACACTGTGCTGTGATTATGGTGGCCGAAATTTTGAACAACACCTCTAAGATAACAGTTCTGCATTTGTTACGTATTGTGCGCTGGTGTAAGAGAGTGAACACAGTGTGATGAAAGTGTACGTGTTTTGTGGGAGGGTCGTTGCATAACTCTGTTTTCGTGATCACACGTTTCAGGCCTCTTCATTGTTGTGAACCCATTAACAGACACGAAGGTAACTGGCGTAACAAACCGAGTAAATCTTAAATACGTTATTACTCTTCAACGACTCACCAGAAACCAAGAGTGGCTCATACCAAAATATTTAGAGAATAAACCTGGACAACTCCCGATATTTTGTCGTTGGATTTCGGGATCATCCAGTCTACTGCTTAGCCACGAAATTGTGAGCAGCCACCTAACATCACATTTAACTACCTTTTGCCACAGAAACCAGCTTGCAGTCTGGAAGTCCTTCGTAAGTGGGCTGTGGTAGATGTAAGTAAAGTTACGCACACAGGCCACGCTGGTCCTATACATGAGGAGGAAGCGACTTGTTAGATCTGAAACAAAGGAAGGGACGTTATGGTTTATCGTCCCGCCCACGACAGTACCATTAGAGACTCAGCAAAAACTCGAATTGGGGGAAGACTGGGAAGGAAATTGTCTGCTCTCTTTCAAAGGATCCATCCCAGTATTTTCCTCACGCTATTTAGGGAAATCATGGGAAACATTAACGTGAATGTTTTGACCGGGATTTGAACCACCGTCCTGCTGGTCACTAAACTAAGGTCTTACCACTGCGTAACATTGCTCGGTGTTAACTCTGAGCAAGCTCTCGATGGCACTGCTTTATGTCCGAAGGACGTCGAAAGGATGTGCAGAACTATAGACCTATATCTCTAACGTCGATCAGTTGTAGAATTTCGGAACACGTATTATGTTCGAGTCTAATGACTTTTCTGGAGACTAGAAATCCACTCTGTAGGAATCAGCATGAGTTCCGAAAAAGACGATCGTGTGAAACCCAGCTCGCGCGATTCGTCCACGAGACTCAGAGGGCCATAGACACGGGTTCCCAAGTAGATGCCGTGTTTTTTGACTTCCGCAAGGCGTTTGATACAGTTCCCCACAGTCGCTTAATGAACAAAGTAAGAGCATATGGACTATCAGACCAATTGTGTGATTGGATTGAAAAGTTCCTAGGTAACATTGTCAATGGCGAGAAGTCTTCCCAAGTAAGAGTGATTTAAGGTGTGCCGCTGGGGAGTGTCGTAGGGCCGTTGCTATTCACAGTATATATAAATATTGTGGATAATACCGGAAGTTCACTGAGGCTTTTTGTGGATGATGCTGTAGATTATCGAGAGGTTGTAAGAACGGAAAATTGTACTGAAATGCAGGAGGATTTGCAACGAACTGACGCATGGTGCAGGGAATGGCAACTGAATCTCAGTGTAGACAAGTGTAATGTGCTGCGAATACATAGAAAGAAAAATCCTATATCATTTAGCTACAATATAGCAGGTCAGCAACTGGACTCAGTTAATTCCATAAATTATCTGGGAGTAGGCATTAGGAATGATTTAAAATTGAATGACCATATAAAATTAATCGTCGGTAAAGCAGATGCCAGACTGAGATTCTTTGGAAGAATCCTAAGGAAATGCAGTACGAAAACAAAGGAAGTAGGTTACAGTACACTTGTTCGCCCACTGCTTGAATACTGCTCACCGGTGTGGGATCCGTACCAGATAGGGTTGATAGAAGAGATAGAGAAGATCCAACGGAGAGCAGCGCGCTTCGTTACAGGATCATTTAGTAATCGCGAAAGCGTTACGGAGACGATAAACTCCAGTGGATGATTCTGCAAGAGAGACTCTCAGTAGCTCGGTACGGGCTTTTGTTAAAGTTTCGAGAACATACCTTCACCGAGGAGTCAAGCAGTATGTTGCTCACTCCTACGTATATCTCGCGAAGAGACCATGAGGATAAAATGAGAGAGATTAGAGTCCACACAGAGGCATACCGACAATCTTTCTTTCCACTAACAATACGAGACTGGAATAGAAGGGAGAACCGATAGAGGTACTCAAGGTACCCTCCGCCACACACCGTCAGGTGGCTTGCGGAGTATGTATGTAGATGTAGATGTAGAAAGAGTGGATATCAGGTGTTTTTGGGGCTATGAACATCAACTGGAGTTCATCATAAGTACTCCAGTACATTGTAACGCAGTTGTGTCCTTGTAAACTGGAAGTTGCACTACTGGGAAAAAAAGCTATATCTGCTGATTCAAAAGGAAAGAACATATTTCACATTTTTATTATAGACAGATTATGAAAGATAGAAACACACTGCGCATGTGACTGGGTGGAGCAAGGTCCAAAAGTTTTGACAAGGTTTCGCTGTTGTTTGTTTGTAGTGACAGGGCGACAACACCGGAAGAGTGTGGTGAAATTTGCATGAAGTCGATACGCTATTCAAGTGCAATCAGCATCCCGCCGTCGATTCAGCAAGAAGCCGGTTCTGCACAAGCAGTATTATGAGTGGCGTACAAAATTCTTGGAAGCTGGTTGCACATGCAAAGAGAAGAGCACTGGTCGGCCACCCAAGCGTGATGAAAATGTCGATTGTATCTGAGATGCGTTCACACGGAAAAGACGTTTCATCTATTGGATAAAGTAAATCACCATATTGTAAGAATTTGGGGGTCACAACATTGTGGCGTCGTCGTCGAACATGAAACAGACGGCCCCAACTGAATGTGTTTTGTGCCGTTTCTGTCCATAAAGTTTATCGATCTTCTTTTTTTGCGGAGGTAACTGCAACAGGAATGTCATATTTGCGCATACTGCAAAATTGGTTGTTTCCTCAATTCCACGAAATTTTCAATGATTTAATTCTTATGCATGACGGCGCTCCGTCTAACTTTCACCTTGAGGGACGGCGTTATCTTTACAACACCATCCCACAACGTTGGGTTGGAGGAGGTGGACAACAAGATTTTGTTCATTACTTTTGGCCTCCCAGGTCACCAGATCTCACACCTTGCAATTTTTTTCTGTGGAGGTATATAAAAGGCAAGGTTTTGTCCCACATATGGCAGATACTCTTCAAGAGCTGAGATCGAACTGTTGAAGCTATCGATCCAGTAAACAGGAACATGTTGATTCATGTGTGAAATGAAATTGACTACCGTTCCGATGTTTCTCGAGCAACGCATGGTGCTCATGTTGCGTATATGGTATAATGTCTGTGCGAACATAATATTTTGAACCTTCCTCTATTTACTGACATGCGCAGCCTGTTCTATCTTTCATAGTTTGCCTATAATAAACAATCGCCGGCCGCGGTGGTCTAGCGGTTCTGGCGCTGCAGTCCGGAACCGCGGGACTGCTACGGTCGCAGGTTCGAATCCTGCCTCGGGCATGGGTGTGTGTGATGTCCTTAGGTTAGTTAGGTTTAAGTAGTTCTAAGTTCTAGGGGACTTATGACCTAAGATGTTGAGTCCCATAGTGCTCAGAGCCATTTGAACCATTTTTTTTTTGAATAAACAATCGAAACCACCCGCAGAGTGGCGTAAGTTAGTTTCCCATGTATCACACCCTGAAGCCATTCACCCTGGTGGGCCCTTGTCTGCGACCAATCGAGAAAACAAAATTTCAGAGTCCCTTCGAAAGAGTAGAGCCTTGAAATTACCAGTAATTTCAAAGCACCACCGAAGCATAGCGGGTAAGTTAATTCGTATGGATTCTGAAGACTGTCAGTCCGAATCGCGCGAGGTACAGTCTACTTCTTTCTTAGGTCGTTATCTAAATGACTGAGATCATTTTTTAAATCAGTTAATTGGTTTAACTGTAATTTGTTTCATTTCTAATCCTTGGTAATATCATCTTAATCAATACATCAATTTCGTTTATTTGCACTCTTTTTTACTTCCTTTCATTCGTTTTTCATTTGGAATCTTTATCCATGAGACTTTTAATATCGTTGTTCATCATGTTATATTTTCGTCGATATTATTGCAATCATTGTTTCTATTACGTAACCACCTACTTCGCTTGAATTTTCTTGTATCTATAAACATTGTGCCGGCCGCGGTGGTCTCGCGGTTCTAGGCGCGCAGTCCGGAACCGTGCGACTGCTACGGTCGCAGGTTCGAATCCTGCCTCGGGCATGGATGTGTGTGATGTCCTTAGGTTAGTTAGGTTTAAGTAGTTCTAAGTTCTAGGGGACTGATAACCACAGCAGTTGAGTCCCATAGTGCTCAGAGCCATTTGAACCATTTATAAACATTGTTTCATTTAAATCATTCTCTGCGTTAATTCGTCCATGATCCAAGAAATATTTATGTTTTAAATATTCGCAGATTACCATCCAAAAAATGTACATCATGTAACGAAAAATGAATTTTTGATGTTGATAGATTATTTTGTCTTTTTTTTCAGTAGATTGAGGTTTTCAAAAATTTAAATATTACTACACATAAACAAAAATATTTAGTATCACACGGAGAACGAAATAAAAATTAGAGTAAATAAAAATTAAGTGAAAAAATGAAGGGGTAGACGATTAGAAATGAAACGAATTAGACGTAAACCGATTAAGTGATTTAAAATAACGATCACAGTCGTTTGGATTAAGATTAAAAGAAGTGGATATGACACGACGGGATTGAAATTCACAACCTTTCACATACCAGCCACGTAATTTATCCGCTACGCTATGGCATCACTTTGAAGTTACTGATTAATTTCAGCACTCTGGCCAATCGCACGGAACTAGGAAATACGACTCTGCCGATTACTTGCAAACGGGAGCCCTCCAGAGCGAATGGCTGTTGGGTGTCACACTTTGAACCTAGCCCACACCACGGAGTAGGTGGTTTTAAAGTACGGTTCTGTCGATTACTTGCAAACGGGAGCCCTTCAGAGCGAATGGTTAGTGGGTGTGATACTTTGAACCATAGCCTACACCACGAAGTATGTGGTTTTAAAGTCATTCTCAACTCTGGCGACATCTCTCTGTAAGCGTACTTGTTATAGTCAGTGATGAACGAGTGTGTCATTAAAAGCATGCGGGCAGGGAATGTTTTGGAACAGACTAGACGACAGGATCACCCCCTTTCGGAAACCAACGACGGCGTTACTATCTTCTTTTTAATGTTTCGTTACCTACAAAAGATTAGCCTGACAAGTGCGTCCTTGCATCACTACTGCAGCTGCCACTGCAATACGTTTTGTAGACTCGAGGGGGGCGCAGTTGAGCCGTCAGTAGAGCAATGTGGAGGCTCGAAGAAACATGGCTTCCCATTTCACCGCGAGGCTTAATTTGCGCAGCGGCGCGAGAGTAAGAGTGGGCATTTATTTCTCCCCAAGGACGGAGGTCGGCGGTATTTACGCGTCCTCTGCAAAGTCCGGGGGCGCTCCTCACGCCGCTAGGCGTCACAGCTGCCGCCGTGCACGTGCCATGCACGTGGCGAGGTGGAGAACATCACGTGGGCTCACCCAGCCGTTAACGACTGACTTGCGCGACAGGGAGGAAAAAATGAATGTAATAGGTTTCAAACATTTGTTACGTGTAATAAACATACCCGTGGCAGAAACCACCTTTGGTCACAAATGCGTGTTTCAATTCGTTACAGCACGCCACACGTGGATAGGATAATATACACTACGAGCCATTAAAATTGCTACACCACGAAGATGACGTGCTACAGACGCGAAATTTAACCGACAGAAAGAAGATGCTGTGATATGCAAATGATTAGCTTTTCAGAGCATTCACACAACGTTGGCGCCGGTAGCGACACCTACAAGATGACAAGAGGATAGTTTCCAACCGATTTCTCATACACAAACAGCAGTTGACCGGCCTTGCCTGGTGAAACGTTGTTGTGATGCTTCGTGTAAAGAGGAGAAATGCGTACCATCACGTTTCCGACTTTGATAAAGGTCGTATTGTAGCCTATCGCGATTGCGGTTTATCGATCGCGACATTGCTGCTCGCGTTGGTCGAGATCCAATGACTGTTCGCAGAATATGGAATCTATGGGTTCAGGAGGGTAATACGGAACGCCGTGCTGGATCCCAACGGCCTCGTATCACTAGCAGTCGAGATGACAGGCATCTTATCCGCATAGCTGTAACGGATCGTGCAGCCACGTCTCGATCCCTGAGTCAACAGATGGGGACGTTTGCAAGACAACAACCACATGTACGAACAGTTCGATGACGTTTGCAACAGCATGAAGTATCAGCTCGGAGGCTGTGGCTGCGGTTACCCTTGACGCTGCATCATAGACAGGAGCGCCTGCGATAGTGTACTCAACGACGAAACTGGGTGCACGAAAGCCAAAACGTCATTTTTTTCGGATGAATCCAGGTTCTCTTTACAGCATCATGATGGTCGTATCCGTGTTTGGCCACATCGCGGTGAACGCACATTGGAAGCGTGTATTCGTCATCCCCATACTGGCGTATCACCCGGCGTGATGGTATGGGGTGCCACTGGTTACGCGTCTCGGTCACCTCTTGTTCGCATTGACAGCACTTTGAACAGTGGACGTTACATTTCAGATGTGTTACGACCGGTGGCTCTACCTTTCATTCGATCCCTGCGAGACCCTACATTTCAGCAGGATAATGCACGACCGCATGTTGCAGGCCTTTCTGGATACAGAAAATGTTCGACTGCTGCCCTGGCCATCACGTTCTCCAGATCTCTCACCAACTGAAAACGTCTGGTCAATGGTGGCCGAGCAACTGGCTCGTCACAATACGCCTGTCACTACTCTTGATGAACTGTGGTATCGTTTTGAAGCTGCATGGTCAGCTGTACACGCCATCCAAGCTCTGTTCGACTCAATGCCCAGGCGTATCAAGGCCGTTATTACGGCCAGAGGTGGTTGGTTCAAATGGCTCTCAGAACTATGGGACTTAACTTCGATGGTCATCAGTCTCCTAGATCTTATAACTACTTAAACCTAAGTAACCTAAGTACATCACACACATCCATGCCCGAGGCAGGATTCGAACCTGCGACCGTAGCGGTCGCGCGGTTCCAGACTGTATCGTCTAGAACCGCTGGGCAACCACGGCTGGCTGAGGTGGTTGTTCTGGGTACTGATTTGTCATGAGGTATGGACCCAAATCGCGTGAAAACGTAATCACATGTCAGTTCTTGCATAATATATTTTTCCAATGAATATCCGTTTATCATCTGCATTTCTTCTTGGTGTAGAAATTTTCATGGCTAGTAGGGAAGTTGTCTATTGCGTACAGGAGCATTGCAGAACAGTTGTTAGGGGTTGTTAAAGGATGTGTTAAAATCGCGGTCAGATACTTGAGAGGTGATTTCCTTATGACTTGTGGGAAGAGTAATAAGTTTCTGTTTCTTTTGATTCTCCATCAGAATTCTATCATTGTCAGAGATGCAACGTCACACATTTCCGTACGCCTTTCACCGGAACAAGTAATAATTAAAAGTAATTAGGAACACATTTCAATGTTAATAGCATAAAAAGATCTTCTTTACACGTGCTAACAAAATATCCTCACCTTTTAGTTCTCAAAGTAATACGCTTTCCACAAAATTATCAGCTGATAATATAAATCATTGTGATACAGACTAATTTGTCTATGTCGTCTGAAATGTTATTCTTGTGGCATTATACGTCCTAAAAGTCACACGATGAGTTACATGGAAAATGCCACCATTAGAATCTTGCTCTCTTCTGGTTAAATTTATGCAGCATCCCATACCTACGTTAAAGAAATTCTGTTATTATCACGGTTTTAAAGTAATGTGTGTTACTGACACGAATAGAGTATAATTTCGAACGCAGGGACCGTTTACTCTGTGTAGACCAGAGTATTGTCGCAGAATGTTCAGGCACGGCTATATGACGGGCCGCACGCCACTACTGGAGCGGCTGCCAGCTCACGTGTCGGCTCAGCGGCGAGAGCCCGCCGCCGCCGGTGGTAATCGATATCTCGCATCGCGCGACCACGCCGCCGGCCACCGGCCGCTGCCTTTCGCTGTTCTGATTCGACGCCGAGAGCGCCGACACATCGAACCATGTCATCGCTCCCGGTCGTACCGGCACTGAGATGTGAGGCGAGCAGCGCAGAGGAGGAATGCATTCTACAGACGGCAGACACGATAAACGACCATTCTACTGTTTCAGTTTTAGCCTTTCTGCATCTTTATAGAGTTCCACAATTTGTCTCGTTAACTTGGTCGGTTCCGCTCTTTGAATATGCCCGTTGAATCTTTTTCATATCCGAATAACTTTTGGAATACTTTTCAACTTCCTTACTTTCTCTTAGTCTGTTTGTTCCTTCTTCAGTATAAATTGGGTTTTTCCTCACGCTTTTGGATTTTTTCGGTGTCGCAGTTTAAAATGAGTGTTTCAGTTCATAAAGACACTCTGGCTTTACAGGTGTGTTGTAGTGTCAATGTTTTGTATATTTTGAGATGCATTTTTATAGACGTCTTTTGTGTATATCACACACAGGATGAGTCAGGAGGAAAGGTACATGCTTTCAGGAGTGACAGAATTGGTGATTCTGAACAAAAAGTTTCAAATGAGCATACGCGCTTTTCTTAACCGTATCCCATATAGAGCTGTTTGAAAATCTTTGGCGTCAGATAGCATGTTCTTTGTGGCGGAATCGGTTTATAGTATTTCGTGACTTTAATTACTTATAAATGATATTTCAGGTAGATCAACATATACTGGAACACGTGAGGCAATACTGACCTTACGACTTATCTTAGAAGAAAGATTAAGGAAAGGCAAACCTACGTTTCTAGCATTTGTAGACTTAGAGAAAGCTTTTGACAATGTTGACTGTAATACTCTCTTTCAAATTCTAAAGGTGGCAGGGGTAAAATACAGGGAGCGAAAGGCTATTTACAATTTGTACAGAAACCAGATGGCAGTTGTAAGAGTCGAGGGGCATGAAAGGGAAGCAGTTGTTGGGAAGGGAGTAAGACAGGGTTGCAGCCTCTCCCCGATGTTATTCAATCTGAATATTGAGCAAGCAGTAAAGGACACAAAAGAAAAATTCGGAGTAGGTATTAAAATCCATGGAGAAGAAATAAAAACTTTGAGGTTCGCCGATGACATTGTAATTCTGTCAGAGACAGCAAAGGACTTGGAAGTGCAGTTGAATGGAATGGATAGCGTCTTGAAAGGAGGATATAAGATGATCATCAACAAAAGCAAAACGAGGATAATGGAATGGAGTCGAATTACGTCGGGTGATGCCGAGGGAATTAGATTAGGGAATCAGACACTTAAAGTAGTAAAGGAGTTTTGCTATTTGGGGAGCAAAATAACTGATGATGGTCGAAGTAGAGAGGATATAAAATGTAGACTGGCAATGGCAAGGAAAGTGTTTCTGAAGAAGAGAAATTTGTTAACATCGAGTATAGATATATGTGTCAGGAAGTCATTTCTGAAAGTATTTGTATGGAGTGTAGCCATGTATGGAAGTGAAACATGGACGATAAATAGTTTGGACAAGAAGAGAATAGAAGCTTTCGAAATGTGGTGCTACAGAAGAATGCTGAAGATTAGATGGGTAGATCACATAACTAATGAGGAAGTATTGAATAGGATTGGGAAGAAGAGAAGTTTGTGGCACAGCTTGACCAGAAGAAGGGATCGGTTGGTAGGACATGTTCTGAGGCATCAAGGGATCACAAATTTAGTATTGGAGGTCAGCGTGGAGGGTAAAAATCGTAGAGGGAGACCAAGAGATGAATACACTAAGCAGATTCAGAAGGATGTAGGTTGCAGTAGGTACTGGGAGATGAAGAAGCTTGCACAGGATAGAGTAGCATGGAGAGCTGCATCAAACCAATCTCAGGACTGAAGACCACAACAAAAACAACAACAACAGGTAGATCAAAAAATAATTAAAACCAGTTACCTATTGTCAACGTAACAATTGCATATTTCATGGGGCCACGCAAATGGAAGTCGGAAAGTGCGAGATACTGGCCGTGCACCTTGAGTACCCCAACTAGATCAAAAAATATTTAAAATCAGTTACCTATTGTCAGCGTAACAATTCGTTTCATCTCAAAAATGATTATCCCGGCTAATATTTGTCATTCTGCGAAAGAAATCTCAACTTGACGTTGTGTCGAAATGTTGTCCGTAAAGTCGTGTGAGTGGCACTAAATTGCATATTATTTATGAGATTTTACACAACTGTTACTTAAGATGGAAGCACTTTCCTCTAGCAAAAGGAACATTTAGTCACAAAATACTACCCGCGCACAACACTTTCGTATGTCTCCTATTAAAATATTTCATGTAAATCGTCTGAAATAATTGGGCTTCATACATCAGCAAATAAGAAATTGATATTACGTAACGTGCTGTGTACACTATTTTGAGAGATTCAATCTGAGTTGAATTCTGTCTGTTAAAGTAGATCCGGGACCACCGGTGCACATTTATTTCCATTCATTTACATCTAACAACATCTATGTTTTTTTTTTTAAATTCTCGATTCAAAACTGCCGCGGAGATATTTTTGCTAAGATGGCGGCAGACAGACGATAGTCAATTTGTCTATTGTTATCCTCGATTTATTTTATATCAAGTTAATATATTTAGGTAAAAGTCTCTTGTTCTCTATTATTTAGCATTTAAAATTATGCTCAATGAAAATGTTTCATATTTTTGATACCAGCTACTAGTAAACTCCGCTGTAAGTTACTAGTGCTAATGGCTGCGCTCCTAATTGCGGAGTTGAAAATTAACACTTAAAACATTAATTAGATTGGATTACAATTGAAATAAATACAAATCCACGTCTAGACAATAGCGACTCTATTTTTCAAATAATAGTTAACAATATAGTTACAGGTTTTCTCTTTACAGACCTCACACGTCTCACGTCCGAACAGTTCATCCGTTAGCACAGGAAGAACAACTGAGCCACAATTATCACAGATAACAAAAAAAAGATTATAATTGTCGTCCATGAGTGTAGTTCTCTGACAATAGTTTTAATTCACACAGAAATTTAATTATTACAGAAGTAATGAAATAATTATCGTAATTTTTACACGATACTGTCTTTTTATACGTAGTATCGATAATATTTGTTGAAGTCTGTACATTTAGTTCATTTTAACATCTTGTGGCTAGAACATAGTGTCGTGGATATTACACCTTCTTCACTAGCACTAATCTTACTCCATTATACTATTGTTTGTGGAGTTGGCTTAAAAGTGAAGTCTACAAGCGCAGAGAGGGCACAAAGGAGGAACTCCTCGCTCATATTTTGCATGCGTATGCTCAAGCAAAGGACAGAACGAATGAGCACATATCAGCATCACAGTTTCTCTTTGCAAGAGCTGCAAAATGCACTACAGTTCACGGTGCACTTTTTGAGGAAATGTACACAAATAAACAAAACATTAGATCACAATGTTTCATAAATAATGCAACATACTTCTTTCCTAAAAGCAGGTTGGTTTTATTCGGGATTCCAATACACCGTATTAATCCCCACTATTTTGGCTATTGCACCCTATTTTTGAATTTCCGTTAAGTGCGACGGCTCTCGCAGTCTTACTGTAAGGGCCTGTATACCCGCATGGTCGACGTCTGAGCCAACGTCTTGATGCATAAATATCCTACCCACCATCCACGTACTGCCTCCAGCAGAGTGCATGTTTCATGGGGCCACGCAAATGGAAGTCGGAAGGTGCGAGATACTGGCCGTGCATCTTGAGTACCCCAACTAGTGAACTAGTGGACGAGTGTATCAGCAGTACCGACACAGACGGCCGTTTGCACAGCGAGGTGTTTGATTGCGATTCGTCGATCACCTCGAGTGAGTGTCAGCACGTTCCAACATTGTAGAACAAATTCCGCATTTTTTCAACCCAAAGTGGCCCAGAAAAAAATGTGTTGCTTTCAATAAGTAATTATCGAACGCCCCTAGTACCATCAACTGCAACTGCCCTGTGGCCCATTGTTTTCGTAAGTTTCCTCGGAAACTGTTAAGAACGGGACATATGTTCATAACTATGACCTTTTTTGTTCGGAATAACTAATACTCTCACCCCTGAAAGCATATACCTTTATTCCTGACTCACCCTGTATAACATACACAAAGATATTTCTCGGAAGAACAAAGGTAGGGTATCATATCTAAATCGTAAAAAAAAGAAAATAATAGAGAATAGAAACGAAACTCACGCCCGGGTTCCGGGGTTCGATTCCCGGCGGGGTCAGGGATTTTCTCTGCCTCGTGATGGCTGGGTGTTGTGTGCTGTCCTTAGGTTAGTTAGGTTTAAGTAGTTCTAAGTTCTAGGGGACTTATGACCACAGCAGTTGAGTCCCATAGTGCTCAGAGCCATTTGAACCATTTTTGAGAAACGAAACTGTTGTTTATCTCCAAAATTATTCAGGACATATCTACAAATCGTCTTGCAGAATTGGAAAAGTAAGTGGAGTAGAATGGGAATTCATTTAGAAGGCCACACTGTCCTTTTGTTCGCAGATGACCAGGTGTTGGTTGCGATCGATGAAAAAGACACCTCCTATAGAGTGAGAAAATTTATTGAAGTTTATAGCATTTGAGGATTGAAGTTGAACATCAAATGGTTCAAATGGCTCTGAGCACTATGGGACTTAACATCGGAGGTCATCAGTCCCCTAGAACTTAGAACTACTTAAACCTAACTAACCCAAGGACATCACACACATCCATGCCCGAGGCAGGATTCGAACCTGCGATCGTAGCGTTCGCGCGGTTCCAGACTGAAGCGCTTAGATCCGTTCGGTCACAGCGGCTGGCAGTTGAATATCAAGAGAACGGAATACTTAACCATTGGACCGCAATCGCTAGATCTTGAAATGTTAGACAATGTAACTATTGATAATTGTGAAAGTTTTAAGTATCTAGGGATTGTAATTAATGAAGGTGGAACATGTGAAGATGACTTGTGGAACAGATTGATCTCAGGAAGGGATCTCCTCTTTTATGGTCCAGAAAAAACGCATTAAAATGAAACTTACTATATGTAAAGCTACTATTGAGCCAGTTACCACCTATGGTTCAGAGTTCTGGACTATGACGGAGGGGATCGAACCTATAGAAATATACTTTCTAAGACGGTCGTCAAGGACATCCGGTTTGGAACATAGAACAAATTAGGACGTACATATATATTTTGTATTTTTCAAATGATATTTGGAGACGTGTTCTTTCTGCTTTTTAAGGACATCTGTTTTTGTGCTGTTCGAATGCCCTGAAATAGAATCGGCAGGTTGTCTTCAAATGCTTCACAGTCTACCCTAGTTTTGCTTCTTTCTAATTTTGTTGGTTTGTCAACTTTAAGCTCTGACTTCACTTTTCCTAACGCTTTAATTACTTTTTGTAAGATACAGTTGAAAATTAATGGAGAGAGTCCAATACCTTCTCTCACTCTTTTTTTAATCTCAAAATGTTCCCATATTTCTTCCCCCAATTCTACCTAATATTTTGTTGGATTTAGTGATTCACTAATAATTCCAGTGGCTTTAGATCCACACATTGTTCTTCAGAATTTGGGAGAGTCTTACGGTCCATTGAGTCATAAGTTTTTTTTGTAAAATCTACAGCGCTACAAAGCATTATTTATTTATATATTGTTGGCGAATTTTCCCTAAAAGGAAATCGTTAAGCTTATGACTTTGAAGGCTTGTTCTTCTTGTCCTTCCAGTACTCCTTCATTCTCCTGGAGAGGGCCTCTTTCCTCTCCTCAGACCATTCTTGTTTGGTCCGCTGTTTTAGCGCTTCTGACTTTACTTCCCAATTGTCTATGTGTTTTCGGAAGGTGCTTCTGTCTGTGGTGTTTGTGGTGCCAATTGCTTGTAGGTCTTTTCGGACTCCTTCCATCCAGGGTGTCGAGACTTTAAGTGTCTTGATGTGTTCTAGAATTTTCTTGGTGAGTCTTGTTTCAGGGAGTCTATCTAAATGTCCGTAGAATTTAAGGCGCCTTTTTCTCATATCGTTCTCGATGTTCGAATATGCTTCTACTGTTGAGTTCTTCTGTAGTCTGTAGCCATCTGGTGTGGGTCTTCCTCCTAAAATTTTCCTCATGATTTTGCGTTCTTCTTTTTTGATTTCTTCAATTTTGATGTTCCTGTTGAGTGCTAGTGTTTCGCTGGCATACAGTACGGCGGGTTTGATCACTGTGTTATAGTGTCTGATCTTGGTGTTTCTGGAAATGCATTGTTTGTTGTAGACGTTTCGTACCATGCCTAGTGATTTCCGTGTCTTCTGTTGTCTGTCTTCGTAAGCCAGTTTCTCTGTTCCGGTCGGTTCGATGATTTCGCCTAGGTATCTGAAGTGTGTGACCCCTTTAATTTTGCCGTACTTGGTTGTGATGTCGTCGCCTTCTCTTGTTAGGACTTGCGTTTTTTCAAAAGAGATTTATAGGCCGACTTTCTCGGCGCATTCTTTCAGGATTTCGATCTGTGTTTTTGCTGATGTTGGGTCATAGGTCAGTATCGCTAGGTCGTCTGCGAATGCTAGGTAAGGGATTTCCAGTCTTTTCCTTCCTAATGTGACTGGTCTCCAGGTGTTTTGTCTCCTGACTTCAGCTTCCCATTCGCTCATTACTTTGTCCAGGACGATGTTGAACAATAGCGGGGATAGTCCATCTCCTTGTCTTAGGCCAGTGTGGATTTCAAAGGGGTCCGAGATTTCGCCCAAGAATTTGACTTTGGATTTTGTATTGGTTAGTGTCTGTTCGATTAGTCTTCGGGTCTTTTGGTCTAGGCCTTTTTCTCTGAGGATTTGGATGAGGGACTTTCTGTCGATCGAGTCGTAAGCCTTTTTGAAGTCGACGAAAGTGCAGATGATTTTTTTGGGGCTTGTCATGTGGGATTTTATGATTGATTTCAGGTTGAAGATTTGTTCGGGGCAGGCTCTGTTGGGTCTGAAACCCGCTTGGTATTCCGAGATGGCGGGTTCCAGTTGTCCTTGCGTTCTGGTGAGAAGGCAGGTTGATAGAATTTTGTAGATGACCGGTAGCAGGGAAATTCCTCTATAATTGTTTGTGTCTGTCCTGTCACCTTTCTTGTGTAGCGGGTGAATGAGTGCGGTCTTCCAGTCGTCAGGTATGATTTCGGTTGTCCAGGTGTTCTGTATGATTTGTGTGATTTCGTTTAGCGAGTTTGGTCCTAGGTTCTTCAGCAGTTCTGCCGTTATTCCGTCTTCACCGGCTGCCTTGTTGTTTTTCACTTTCTTTATGCAGTGGAGGATTTCTTCTTTTGTTGGTGATGGTGAGTCTTCCGGTGCGTTGGCCGGTTCTCGGGGTTCGAAGGTTGAGTTAGGTTCCGGGCAATTTAGTAATTTTGAAAAGTACTTCGCGAGCTCTTCACAGTTTTATTTGTTGGTAAGTGCCAGTTTTCCGTCTTCTTTTCTGAAGCAGAGGTTCTGTGATGAGTATCCTTTGACTTGGTTGGCGAACGTCCTATAGAAATCCCGTGTGTTGAAATTTCTGAAGTCTTCTTCGATGGAGTTTAGCTGATCGTTTATGTATTTGCGTTTCTGTTGTCTTATTGTTTTCGATGTTTGTCTTCGAATTTCATAGAAGTTGTCCTGTGTTTCTTGTGTTTTGTTGCTGTTGTAGTTTGTGAAAGCTGTTCTTCGATTTTGTAGGGCGATTTCGCAGGTAGTGTTCCACCAAGGGTGCCTTGGTTTTCTAGTCAGCGGGATCAGTTCTTTGGCTGTGTTCACAATTTTTTGTTTAAAGCTGGTCCAATCTTTCGCCTCTTGTTTTTCCCAGTGTTCTGTGATGTTCGATTCTCTGATCTTTCTTGTATCAAATTTCGGTGAGGTCAATTTCTTTTTGTGTTGTCTTCTTGGTGTGAGTTTGATTTTGATTCTTGTTAGGTAGTGGTCCGAATCTATGTTGGCGCCTTTTCTCACTTGGACGTCGTGGATTTCTTTCTGGTATTCATAGGAGATTGCCACGTGATCTATCTGGAATTCGCCTAGTGAGTGGACTGGTGATCGCCACGTCTTTTGTTTCTTGGGCTTTTTCATCAGGGAGGTTGACATGATTTTGAGGTTGTTTTGCTGGCAGAGTTCGATCAGTCTGGTGCCGTTTTTGTTGGTGAATTTGTGTGCAGGGAAATTTCCTACTGTTTTTCTGTAGCGTTTTTCTCTGCCGATTTGTGCGTTGAAATCGCCTAGTAGAATTTTCGCGTTGTCTTGGGGTATTTTTGCCAGGGTGGTTTCGAGTTTGTCCCAGAATTTGTCTGTTTCTTCCGGTTTGTCCTTGTTGTCTGCGTTCGTGGGGGCATGTACGTTGATGAGGGTGTAGTTCTTGTTGGCGTGTTTGACTCGCATGGTCATGAGCCTGTTGTTGATCGCGTTGACTTCTTTTACTGAGTCTAGGATGTTTTTGTTTACTGCGAAGGCCATGCCGAGGAGTGCTCCTCCTTTGCCGATTTTCCTGTTGGTTCCACTCTTGAAGAATCTGTAGTTTCCGTAGTCTATTGTGTCTGAATCCGTGTATCTTGTTTCTTGTAGCGCTAGGATCGAGATCTTTTGACTGGTGAATTCCGTTGTTAGATTGTGTAATTTTCCCGTTTGTATTAGTGTCTGTATGTTGAAGGTGCCAAAGTATGTGTGTGTTTTCTTGGGTAGTTTGCCAGAGCGCTCCGACTCGCCCTTTAGTACATCTCCAGGTCCCCCAGAATCCGAGTGCCTGGTTGCCGTCTTGCGACGGGTGGATCGTCCACCTGGGGTAATGTTGTTTTTAGGTGTACTTGCCATTATGCTTGTAATTCGTCTGGCTTGCGCCAGTTTGGTAGAACCAGGGATTTTCAGTTCCTGGAGCTCGTATCAGCCGCACCATTGGTGACAGACGCTGGCCAGAGTACCGGTGGTTACCACACAGACGTGTCTGGGCTTTTGTGTTAGTTTTCTTCGTTTCGCCGGTTTTTACTCCGGGTACTTATCCTCGAGGATGTGATAGTTTTGGTCCGCCCCGAGTATTTGATTTCCTCGGTGCCACCCATATCTGGGAGGCTTTCCCCTATCCGCCACCTGGGGAGGCGCCCGATGGAGGATCTATCAACCTCACACAAAGCATTATTATTATTATTTTTATTATTACTTGTATTATTGTTAAACAGACACTCCCAGAACAATATAATATACGCTCATGCCTATGTTTTCGGGTGCCTAAGCAGCACAACCCGTGATCAAGCATCCATGGATACCATTAAATTTTGCCCCTTCTACCACAAAGGATTTGCACGATTAACGTCAGTTGTTTGGCACGTTACCTCTTTTTTGAAGTAATCAGACGTTTGAAGCTGTTTTATACATGGTAATTCGACTCATTAAAGAATCAGGTGTAGTGGTTTCTGGTCATTTACTGTTTGAAATAACACTGGGCATGACGCGCCTAAGGTTATTTAAAGAATTAAACTCCCGTATGCTTAACGGCTTCAAACTTATGATTACCTTGCGTATGAGTTAATGTGTGAAATAGCATGTAAAACGTTTATAGCTGAACATACAAAACGATAATTATGTTGATTGCACAAGTTTCGGATTATTCACCCATAGAATAATGAAGAAGTCAAAACAGATATTGAGAAATATTTACATTTTTCTGAAAGTTGGTTTTTCTCCTAAGCTATGAGTCGTGCAATAATATAATTTTGATGGCGTCTTCAGTAGTATATGTGGGTATTATCTGCAAAATGGGTAGCAAACAGAGTTTTTAGCAAAGACGTAATAAATTAAGACATTATTACTGACGCTGAAGTTCCATTGCATCAACAGGAAAAATTTAGTAATGGAGAAACCTTTTTCCTCTCATTACCTTGTGGGGGTGGGGAGGGGAAGATGGGTGCGTCAGTGACAAAAATTTTCGAAATAGTTTGAAATTATTTGTTGTAAGTCGCTAAGCTGTCTTATTCTCAGATACTGGATGGATATAGTCAGGGTAATTTGCACACCGTGAGCTGTGATGCATCAAAACATGTACACAGTTTCTAACTTGGATACTTGACACATTATGTTAAACCTTAAACTTAAGATTATACCTCTTAATCAGTAGATTATGATGGGAATTTAAAGTTGATAAATAGTTGTATGAAATAATGAAAATCAAAAATTTGTTGCCTCTGGAAGCCATTACACAGGAAACCTGTAACTGGGACCGGGTGCTCGGGTGAGCGTTTAATCGTTTAGCGTTACAGACAGTTGCAGACATTGTCTGCCGCGTATTCCGTAGTGATTGTAAGACCCGTTTCCATTATCGGGTCTAGGGAATGGAACTTGATATAAAAGTGTGGCACCGATACTTTGAGGGAAATTTTCGAGAAGCAGGCGTTCCGCGCATCCACGGCGTTGGCTGAGGTGATGGCTGCGCCCTATAAACAAACGACCCGCTACGTGGCTATTCTCAGACGTCACGCGAGCCCTCCGGCTCCACGCAAGCCGCAGTGTGGCCGCGGAGAGCCGGCCGCAACTTCTGCGGTATTGCAGCAGGTCACCTTTCCCCCACCACTTCCCTAACGTGCTACCAACTGTTACCACCACTATTCCTAACAGTATCCTCCCAAAAACGCTACGTTCAGATTCCCCTGTCTACAATCGTGTGCACGAGATATTACCACTTTTCTTTTTAAGTCATTCATCTTCTGCTGGTTCAATGCAAACGACGGATCTATTGCAATCTGTGTCTTCTAGTTTTTACCCTCTACAGTTTCCTCTAATACCATGTAGGTTATTCCCTGATGCCTTTAACACATATCCTGTCATCTCGTCCCCTTTCCTTGTCAGTGTTTTACTTATGTTTCTATCTTCACCTTGCGGAGAACCTCATTACTCACCTTACAAGTCCAGCTGATTTTCAACATCATTCGCTACCATACAGTTCTGTGCTGCAGACGTTTATTCTCAGTAACATCTTCCTCAAATTAAGGCCTACATTCGATACTAGCAGACTTGTCTTGGCCAGGAATGCCCTCTTTGTCTGTATGGTCTGCTTTTTAAGTCCTCTTTGCTTTTTTCTTCATGTATTATTTCATTCCAAGGTAACAGAATTCCTTGATCTCCAGTATTGATTTTAAGCTTATCGCTAATGTCATTTCTGCTACTCTTCATTATTTTCATCTTTCTTCGGTTTACTCTGTCCATATTTTGTGCCCAGTGTATTGTTAATTCCTTTCCACACTTCCTGTAATTCCTCTTCACTTTCAAAGAGGACAACAGTGTCATCAGCGAACTTTATTGATATCCACTCAACTTTAATTTCAAAACTAATCTTAAACTTTTCTTTTGTTTCCATCATTGCTGCTTTCACGTATACATTTAACACTAGGAACGAAAGACTACGACCCTGTCTTATACTTCTTTTTAATCCGAGCACTTTCTTCTTGATCTTTCGTACTTCTTGTACCTTCTTGGTTCTTGTGCATGCTTTATATTATGTGTCTTTCCCTATAACTTACTCCTGTTCTTCTCGTAATTTCGAACATCTTGCACAATTTTACAGCGGTCGAACGCTTTCTCCAGGTCGGCAAATCCTATGAACGTATCTCAGTTTTTCTTAAGTCTTGCCTTCATTATCAAATGCAGCTTCAGAACTGCCTGTCCGGTGCCCTCATCTTTAGGAAAGCCAAACTGGTCGTCATCTAACAGATCTTCAATAGTCGCTTGATTCATATTACCTCTAACGATTTAAGACTTTTTAAGGAACACTATCATCCCTTCTGCCTAATTTGATACCAAGCCCTCCAAAGCTCTGTTTCACTCTAGTCTAATATTGGATCACCTTTTTGTTCTATATCAACTCCCATTTCTTTCTTAATCACGTTATCAGTGAGGTCTTAGCCCTCGTAAACGCCTTCGATGTACTTTTTCACCTATTTGCTCTCTCCTCTGCGCTTAACAGTGGAATTCCCATTGCACTTGTAATGTTTACGCCACTGTCTTTTCACTAATTCTCTCTATTCATCTATTCATCGGTTTTCGAGAGACAGTGCACATCTTTCGTGGTTCAAATGGTTCAAATGGCTCTGAGCACTATGGGACTTAACATCTGAGGTCATTAGTCCCCTAGAGCTTAGAACTACTTAAACCTAACTAACCTAAGGACATCACACACATCCCTGCCCGAGGCAGGATTCGAGCCTGCAACCGCAGCAGTCCTGCGGTTCTGTACTGAAGTGCGTAGAACCGCACGGCCACCGCGGCCGGCTTTCGTGGAATATACGTAATTTTTCATGTCCGTCGCACTCCTCCATGAGGTGAACGACCTCCTCATATTTCGTTTCGCCCATCGTCGTATACGCTTCGTGTCTATTGTGGCCGAACGTATTTGTCCGGCGATTAATTGAAGTATTCAGTCAATCGATCCAAGACTGACCCTTGTTTTACCTACGTCTGAGACTAACTGATCGTTCTATTTAATATCCCCTCTCATTGTTAGTCCCAGGTATCTGTTAATCTTCGCTGACTCCATTTGTGACTCATTAATTCTGCAAACAAAAGTTACTGCGTTTTTCGTTCTGCGAGTCGTACAACTTTACATATGGCTTTCTCCGTTTACAGTAAGTCACAAGATTTTGCTCCAGGATAAAATCATTTTTGGGTATGACCCAATATCTGTACAATTATACTTTCATCTGGACGATTATATCGTGATATGTAACAGCGCCGCTTCCAAAAAATCTCAATTTATAGCTAATGTTACTCGCCAAATGATCAGCGCTCGAGTTGTGTCCGACTACCTTTGACAAGTCTGGAGGAGAAATTCTCAGACAAAAAGAACATCTAACGATTTCTATGAAAATCCTTTGTTGCAGATTTGTTAAAGAAACAATATTTACACAACTGGCAATTAAAATTAATACACCAAGAAGAAATGCAGATGATAAACGGGTATTCATTGGACAAATATATTATACTACAACTGACATGTGATTACATTTTCACGCAATTTAGGTGCATAGATCCTGTGACATCAGTACCCAGACCAACCACCTCTGGCCGTAATAACGGCCTTGATATGCCTGGGCTTGGATGGCGTGTACAGGTACAGCTGCCCATGCAGCTTCAACACGATACCACAGTTCATCAATAGTAGTGACTGGCGTATTGTGACGAGCCAGTTGCTCGGCCACCATTGACCGGACGTTTTCAATTGGTGAGAGATCTGGAGAATGTGCTGGCCAGGGCAGCAGTCGCACATTTTCTGTATCCAGAAAGGCCCGTACAGGACCTACAACATGCGGTCGTGCATTATCCTGCTGAAATGTAGGGTTTCGCAGGGATCGAATGAAGGGTAGAGCCACGTTTCGTAACACATCTGAAATGTAACGTCCACTGTTCAAAGTGCCGTCAGTGTGAACAAGAGGTGACCGAGACGTGTAACCAATGGCACCTCATACCATCACGCCGGGTGATACGCCAGTATGGCGATGACGAATACACGATTCCAATGTACGTTCAGCGCGATGTCGCCAAACACGGATGTGACCATCATGATGCCGTAAACAGAACCTAGATTCATCCGAAAAAAATAACGATTTGCCATTCGTGCACCCAGGTTCGTCCTTGAGTACACCATCGCAGGGGCTCCTGTCTGTGATGCAGCGTGAAGGGTAACCGCAGCCACGGTCTCCGAGCTGATAGTCCATGCTGCTGCAAACGTCGTCGAACTGTTCGTGCAGATGGTTGTTGTCTTGTAAACGTCCCCATCTGTTGACTCAAGGATCGAGACGTGGCTGCACGATCCGTTACAGCCATGCAGATAAGACGCCTGTCATCTCGACTGCTAGTGATACGAGGCCGTTGGGATCCAGCACGACGTTCCGTATTACCCTCCTGAACCCACCGATTCCATATTCTGCTAACAGTCATTGGATCTCGACCAACGCGAGTCGAAAACGTGATGTTACGCATTTCTCCTCCTTACACGAGGCATCACAACGTTTCACCAGGCAACGCCGGTCAACTGCTGTTTGTGTATGAGAAATCGGTTGGAAACTTTCGTCGTGTCAGCACGTTGTAGGTGTCACCACCGGCGCTAACCTTGTGTGAATGCTCTGTAAAGCTAATCATTTGCATATCACAACATCTTTTTCCTGTCGGTTAAATTTCGCGTTCGTAGCACGTCATTTTCGTGGTGCAGCAATTTTAATGGCCAGTAGTGTACAAAGCTCTCAAGTTAGAGACTCATTAAAAGAAAAAAAAAAGTTTCTCCGTTCGCTGCTGTACACACACAAGCCTCCGTCTGATCGTGAACTGTCACAACCTTTCAAACACCCCAGGCCAGTGATGAATCATTTCGCAAGCTTTCGGGACACATCGATAGGTCTCTACTTTACATGTTCAGTAATGATTGTACTCAAGACAACAGCCTTACAAAAACGGACAGACAAATTTCCCTGTCCTTTAAACATACGTAAATAAGCCCTCTCCTCTCCGCCATGTCCACCCTCCACCACAGTTCTACCTCGCTCTCGCCTCCCAGATCACATCACACCCCTCAAAATCTCCCCCACCCCCTCCCTCCCCCCTCCGCCCGCCACACACACAAATCACTTCATATTCACCCTCATCTTCCCACTGTAGACTAAGTCATTTCATTGTATTTGTTTTCATGAACTAAGCATAAGAGAATAACATATTGCATAAGATATTCAAATATATAAAATATAACCAGGCCAAATCATGCACAGTATACGCAAGAATATAAAAATCTGTAGCTGCCACTATTTAGTAATGTAGGAAACTGTGCGGATGTAAAGTGGCTGAAGGTTTTGTGAACATAGAGCTTTAACAATAAGCTAGAGCATGTGTGAGCATAAACCTTTAACGATAGTTTAATTTTTTATTAATCAAGTTCAGCAGTTCTGAGCACATACACAAGGTGACACAATGAAGGTATTCATCACTCATTTTACTAGAAGCTTAATATCAAACAACAGGATACAGGATACAATAATCTACCCCCTTGAATTTCTCTAACTTTACCATAAGAGGCGTAAAAAATATTACACCAAAAATAAATACGCAACGTAAAAGGAGAACAAGAAAACACACAGCAATAAATATTATCCCAAAATAACAAAGCATAAAATATATACAACTAAAGCCGACACCCTAACTAACAATAATCAAGCAATTAATAAGACAGCAGGAATTAGCAGTAGAATGAGCGATGTGAGTAAAATCGACATGCAGCTAAGTCTTTCCCGATTTTAAGGTGTATCTAAGTTGGCGCGAATAAGCGTTGTAGATTCAATGCCAAGATGTATCTTGGCCTTCCGAACGGGCTGGACTTAAGCTGTGAATAAGGCGTAGAATCTCATTCACTTTTCAAGCTGAGATACAGTCTGGTTCTTTGTAAGACGGTGGTACGGCATGCTAGTTCTTAACAACCGTCCTTCAGTCTGCGACATGGCGATGTCCGTGCCGGTCAGACATGAGAACCGTTATCAGATTCGGAGAGATTTCAGTAGATGTAAAGAGCTGTTACGATTCGAAACTCAAAATGTGGACTTTTTGACTGTGGAATTTATGCCAGTAAGTGATGAAACGCATATAGTAGCCTTGATTTCCCGAAAACAGGTGGAGATACTTCTTCGTTGTGTGGGCGATCCTAGATTCCAGACTAGTGTGGCCGAGGATTTTGGAGTTGACCGGACAACAGTATGTAAACCAGTGAACGATGTTATGAATGAGAGAGTTTTAAAAGCTGATGAATGGATTCGATTCCCCTCCAAAATGCAGGAGATTAATACAGCTAGTCTAGAATGGCAAAAAATATTTCGACTGCCAAATGTTGTAGGGGCTTTATATTGCACCCAAACAGAAAATAGAAAACCAGGATTAAATGATGATAAGTTTGTCAATCGCAGAGGTTTATACCGCTATTAATGTGCAAGCGGCCGTAGATGCTGGTGAGAAATTTAGTAGCATAAGTGCAGGATAGCCTAGTAGCGTGCATGATGTTAGAATATGGAGATGTTGTTAAATCAGAAACATAATTTCAGGGTACAACGGGGATTTTTGGACAACATGGTTGTGGAGATGAAGCAGCGATTAGTATGATTAATCAATTATTCAAAAACAGTCTTAATCGCATTTATTATTATTATACCGCCAACCGGTTTCAACCCGACGTAGGGGTCATATTCTGGGTGTTTACGCCATTGGTCGACTGCTGGTGGTGTCACTCCTGTTTACATAGTTTCCTGTCGTTATGTAAACAGGAGTGACACCACCAGCAGTCGACCAATGGCGTAAACACCCAGAATATGACCCCTACGTCGGGTTGAAACCGGTTGGAGGTACAATAATAATAAATGCGATGAAGACTGCTTTTGAATAATTGAACGGGGATTTTGCTTACTTTGTGATTCAGGGTACAGAATATATCCATGTTTAGTCACTTAACTGAAGCCAGCAAGAAATGCTGATCAGCAACGATTCAGTTTGGTCCGTGGCAGAGGAAGAGCGATAATGGAGAGAGCCTTTGGTTAACTGAAGCAACGATTTCCGGTCATCGGTGACTGTATAACCCTTCCTTTAGAGAAAGAGAGAGAGAGAGAGAGTCCGAACTAACAGTAACGTGTGCTGTACTGCGCAACATCTCTGTGCACCTGAAAGATCACTTTCCGTTTCATTTGGAGGACGGGAAAGTTACAGAAGACGGAACGATGAAAGTGAATGTCCTGATGAACACGAGCATACCGACTGACGGCTGGAAAGCAGTGGAAGCGAGGTTCGTGATAAGCAGGAGCGGCAGCAAATGCTCGGATTTATTTACATGTTTTTTCTTGCTTTAATTCTGTACTTTTCAAATGTAATATGGAGCATATAAGCAATGTAACAATAACTGAAAGTCGCGTAGCTACAAGAGAGTAAATAAATGTACGAATTGTATTTTTATTTCTTTCTTTGAGACAATAAAGAAAGGATGGAAAGGATTTGGTAATGCGAAAGTTTGACAATACAATATTTAAGTTTCATTTTGGTAATTTATTTGAGTGAATTTATCCTCTGCAGTTTTTTCTAGCTTTTTCTTTTAGTTTCCTGTTTGAAGGTATTGTAATTCCAATTGTTTGAACAATATAAGTCTCTGAAGTTGCGGTGAAGATAAGATTTTTTTCTTCAGTTTCGTATGCTGCAAGGGATTTTTCTTCAGGCCGAATGTATGTTGACGTCGTCGGTCATGTTGCCGAAGGAGCAACAACTGGGCACATAGCTGCGAATGACGGTATGACGTTTCCCTCTGATCTTCATTTTTATAGCAGTGCTTAGCAGCGTTTGATTCGTGCTAACACCAACCGAAATAGCTCCAGAAACCATTTTAAAAACAGAATTATCTTCTAGGGAAGCAATATGGATAAATCCTTTTCCCAATCTTTAAGTTTAATCGGATTATTTCCTGTTTCTTCAGATCGGTTCCCTTTTTTATTTGGCTCTTCATATTAGCGAGCAGTTTATTAAGCTGTGCAACGCTGTAATGTTTGCCATATCTGTGGGAGAATTTCCTTCTACAATAGTATTCCATGCATTCTTCTTTTCTGACACTACTTTCGGTATTCTACATTTTGGCAACACGATCAAGTGCTCAGATATCAAATTGACGAACAGTTGTTTCTTAATTGTGGTCTTGTCACCATCATCACTTTCAGTGGAACACATGTCGACAATTGGCTCGTAAACTAGCACGAACTGCACGTCACGATACAGTGTGCAACAATGAAAATGTAAATAGAATGAAAATAGCCAATTCCTATCAATTATAATGTGATGATCGCGAATATCACAAAGACAATTCAAAATTAGCTCTAGTTTTCATTTTGCACTGTTTTCTTACGGTGAGATAATTATAAACGGATTTTTTGTTAAGTTTAAAATCGAATATTATAATGGTTTACCAGAGTCATAATAACTAGTAACAATGGATTATATTATTGTCCCTCGTCTTACTTGTGTGTAATGTTTTGGATATAAATATTTTGATACCAATTTTAGTGATTTTTTTGTCTCCCTCCTCTTCAACTTCAGTGGCGTTATTAATGCATGTAACAATTTTTGCACATTTGTTTCCAGATTAACTACCAGTTGTTCAAATTGACTGCTATTGAAATGAACAAAAATGCCGCGAGTTTGTGTTAGAAGTGCTTATACATTTTGCTATGTGTGTGGAGAACTGACATTTGCTTCACAAAAACACCAAGTAACTCCATTAATTAAAACAGCTTACAGTTGTTATGTGTGATCAGAATAAACCCTGGGCTCTACATATGATCTGCAACACTTATGCCAGAAAACTCAGGAATGGATGAATGGGAAAGGATGTTCAATGCCCTTTGCAGTGCCCATGATCTGGCGTGAGCCTATTAACCATGTCAGTGACTGCTACTTTTGTATGGTTTCTCCTATCAAGAAGGGCATAATATAAGAAGAAGAAGCGGACAGTGATCTATCCTTACATTCCATCTGTCATACGTCCAGTTCTATGTGAGGAAGGACTGCCAATACCTGAACCACCGACAGTGTACGAGATTACTTCTGATGGGGATTCTGAATGTCCTGAACCATGTACATCACAAGATCCAGAGTTTCTTCCAAATATATCACCAACTGATGATCCACAAAACTTGTCTCAAAATGAGTTAAGTGACCTCATTAGAGATATGGAGCTCTCTAAAGTTAAGGGTGAGATTTTAGCATCAAATTGCAGCAGTGCAATTTTCAGGAAACACCAAAGTAAATGTTTCATTCTACCGCACGAGAGAGCAACAATTCACTCCTTTTTTTAACATGCAAGATAGTCTTGTGGCATGTGTAGACACTAATGAAGGCTCTCAGAATTAATTACAACCCTGATGAGGGGAGACTCTTTATTGATTCGTCAAAGTTGAGCTTCAAAGTAGTGCTTTTACATATTGGTAAAGAGCTTCCTTCTATTCCAGAAGAGTATAGTGTGCATATAAAAGAGTCTTACGAAAACATGAAAATTTTACTACAAACCATCAAGTATAATGACTCTCAATGGCTGATATGTGGTGACTTCAAAATGGTTGCACTGCTATTAGGTATGCAGTTAGGGTATACTAAATATTGCTGCTTTCTCTGTAAATGGGATAGCCGAGCTCGTGCATCTCAATACACTAAACATGAATGGCCCACTAGAAAATCTCATCAACCAGGTATAAACAACATTAAGAGTGAACCTCTAGTAGCTCCTAAAAAGATTCTGCTCCCGCCCTTGCCCATCAAGTTGGGTCTCATGAAAAACTTTGTTAAGGGAATGAACAAAGATGGTGACGCATTTAAGTACTTAAGGCAAAAATTCCCTTACTTAAGTGATGCCAAAGTAAAGGAGGGCATCTTTGTAGGCCCACAGATTCAAGAGCTTTTTGGAGATCATACTTTTGATGGAATCATAAAGTTGATGAGAAGCATGCATGTGAATGTTTTAAGACAGTCTGTTTACAGTTCTTAGGGAACAAAATAGCAATAAATTATAAGGAAATTGTAGATACCATATTGTCATCTTATGAAAAAGTTGATTGCAACATGTCACTGAAAATGCAGTTTTTACATAGTCATCTTGACTTCTTCCCCAAAGATTGCCGTACAGTAAGGGATGAACATATTGCCACATTTGAGAAGAGATATGCCGGAAAGTGGAGTCCTATTACTTTGGAAGATTACTGCAGGACTGTTATAAGGGGTGTTCCCGAGTATGTGTATAAAAGTCAAGCCAAGCGAAAACGGTCATCTTCTGAATTAATCTCTGAACGAAATATGTAATTGTATATACTGTACATGTGGACATTTAACATTTGTAATCCTTTATATACATTTGTGACCAGTTAATTTATATATTTTCTTTTGAGCTTTACATAGTTCTGGTACAAAGTAGACTTACAAAGTATTTTCTTTCAGGTAATATTATCTTAATTTTGTCTTAATATTTTACGTTTTTACTTCCAGAATGGCACTTAAATTTATCAATGCATAATTCAAGTAATTATTCACTTAAAATTTGTAATGCTGAATCTTGGAACATGAATGCATATTTAGTTAGTGAGTTATTTATACAAAAATGTAGATTACTTTTTTAAAAGAACTAGAGCTAAATATTTATGAAGATAATGATTTTGTATCATTTTGTACAGAAATAAACATAACTAACTTAAAATGATGCAATTTACACACTTTCACTTCAGATTTGTTGTTCAGTGTCATCTACATGCAACTAACGTCTGGTATGAGTACAATGGGTCGAGAGAGTTGGGGGTGGGGAAAGGGAGGGGGGAGTGGGGGCAGACGGAAAATAGCTGTGATTTGTCGTGAACAGGCGAACCCTGACTTACAGTGAAGAGCAAGTTGTATGTTATCCTTGGACTGCATATGCTCCTGAAGAATCTACTTGAATTTTCCACCTGAACACTACTATCTTCCTCAGCTTCTAATTATTCACTTGACAAATAGTCAGCGCTAAATCTAGGTCCTAGACACTCCCAAGTAGGCTCTATGTCTGATTCGCATCACTCAGTACAACAGCCCAAGTTAGTCTCTGATGGGCAAGAACAACAGAGCAGTGAATGCTAGTAACAAGGATAGAGTAAAATTTCACTGACCACAACAACAATAAAATAAAATTTTCCAATTTTAATACACTGGTCCTACAGTTGTCTCACCGTAGTTCAAAAATACGACTTCTTGACAAGTTAATTGGCCAACATAGACACACTCGACTGCACCAAAAACTGCACTGATCACAGCCAGCACAGTAATCATCATAGCTTAAAACACACCGCGGCTGACAACTAGATTCCTGGGCACATAGTGCTCTGGTCCAGGCCGGAACAATGCAATGTGTTGACGGCAAACTACCACCAGCCCCTGCTACAAGTCAACCAGATTGCCTCGCTGCTTTGCTTCTCAACTTCGTGCTTCCCAAGGCCAGCCAGCTGCTGTCTCTGGAAGTCGATAATTGTGCTGCTTCCTATCTGGCCATCTTGAAACTCGCTCCGCTCCACCGAGGTTCCACCAGATGGCGACGTCGGCCACCTTGTACTCTATCCACACGACGCCGCTATCGTGGCCATCTCTCTGGGCCGGCTATGCCAGGATGTAAACCAGCTCAGATAGCGTGCCATGCCTGGCCCAGCGGTGGACGCCAAGAGTTCACTGTCACTGTCCACAACCGCGGTGCTGGCACCAAGTTGATGTCACTTTCTTTGCTCAGCCGCAGCTCATATCTTCTTTACTTTCCGTTCCTCAACACAATAGCAGCTGCCTGTGCTGCGAGGCACGGCTGCTCGCCAAGCAATATCCTGAACAGCCACTCCAGGCATTTGCAAGACTAGATGGCATGCCCCACGCGGTTCGGTAGCACACGCTGCCCACGGTCCCTGGCGTTGGATCAAAGTTGATGTTGCCGATTCTGTGCCGTGCTCCAGACTGCTCCTCAAGGTCACAGCACACAGCTCCGCACCTGGCTGTGGCACTACGAGTGGCTGTTTTGCTTTCGCAGACTCTCCGCAGCTCGTATCTTCTTTAGCTTCCGTTCCTCAGTGCGACAGCATCTGCCTGTGCTGCGAGGCACGGCTGCTTGCCACGCAACATCCTGAACAGCCACTCCAGGCATTTGCAAGACTAGCTGACATGCCCCACGCAGTTCGGTAGCACACGCTGCCCTGGTCCCTGGCGTTAGATCAAAGTTGTTGTTGCCGATTCTGTGCCGTGCTCCAGACTGCTCCTCAAGGTCACAGCACACATCTCCGCACCTGGCCGTGGCACTATGAGCGGCTGTTTTGCTTCCACAGACTCTCCGCACCTCGTATCTTCTTTAGCTTCCGTTCCTCAGCGCGACAGCAGCTGCCTGTGCTGCAAGGCATGGTTGCTGGCCACGCAACATCCTGAACAGCCACTCCAGGCATTTGCAAGACTAGCTGGCATGCCCCACGCGGTTCAGTAGCACATGCTGCCCACGGTCCCTGGCGTTAGATCATAGTTGATGTTGCCGATTCTATGCCGTGCTCCAGACTGCTCCTCAAGGTCACAGCACACAGTTCCACACCTGGCCGTGACACTGCGAGCAGCTGTTTTGCTTTTGCAGACTGTACGGCAAGAGAGGAAGAATGAATTGATTGTTGGTGTTAATAATGATCGTCCTCCTTTACCTCCTCTGCCTTACTACAGATGTCATGTCACTGAGCACATTTGTTCTGTGCATGCAGTACACGTGAGGCGCCTAGTTGTTTCCACTGCAACGTGTGGAATACGAAGGTTCTGTTTAGTTCACTAACCTGCTGTCTTCAAGTTGATGTCCCCAGCGCAGAAAACAGCACGCACGTCGTAGGTTCTCTACATTGAGGCTGAAACTGACTTTTAGCGAGGTTCTGTTCTGAAATATTGTATCACTTCTTTGGGATGCCACTCACATATTTTAATGTAGCCACACGAGAAGACTACATGATCTTAATACAACACCTTCTGATACAGCAAAGTACATTATCAAACACATTGTTTACGAAAATGTATCTTTACACTATTTGTCGCACATGTCTGTGCCTCATGACTGCCGGAGTGAATACTGAATTCTGGAAAACACATTCTACGACAGACAACATGTCTGTTCTTCTCGACTGCCTAATCCAGAGTGACGAACAGCCCGAAACACTTCGCGCCCTACCAGTGAAGACGTGACCCGAACGTTTCCGAAGTACTTCGTCTGCAATTTCGTCAGTCTTTTGTTTTTGATTTAAATTGTTTTTAATATTTCTAAAATGACTGACTGATAGTCAGCTGTTGAGCGATATTTATATTAAAAAGTGAAGTCATACCCATGAGTAGTTTAACTAATATAAATAACTATAACGTTTTGGCGCCCTTGCTCCGAACACAGCAGACAATAACAGAGCAGTAGCATTATTACTGAGAATTCCTGTCGCGCCGCCGCCGCCTTGTTGAACTTCCATCGAGAGATTGTCACGTACCAGGAAGCAATTAATAACTCAGAGAATTATAATTATGTTTTCAAATCTGGCTGCCCGCTTCAAGATATAAGGCTGGCAATTAATTTTTAGTGTAGTTGAGTCTATCAAATCGTTGCCGTATTTCTTCAAACAGTAATGTATCACTGAAATAGCACTGCTCAAGTTACATTTTTTTTATTGTTTTGCTTAACGGGACGCGTTTCGATAATTTATCCTCATTGTGAAGTGATTTTTTTAGATAAGTATTTTGTGTGACGTTTGTATGTGTGCTTTTCTGCTTCTCTTGGACTGTCGTCGTCTTTTCGAGATTATAAGGCACTGTGTCTCTTGAATTTCGTAGAATAACACACACAAAGGCAAACCATCATTCACACTGATTGTTTTTCATTCTAAATATCTGTTTCAAAAACAGCGTGGACGATTGTTTCAGTGTGTTTGTATGTTATTCTGCGTAGTGCAGGAGAGACAGCACCTTATAACTTCCAAAAGGCGAGGGCGGTGCAAGAGTACCAGAAAAACCCACATACAAGGGTCACACAAAATGCTTATGCAAACATACGCATTTGAAAGTGACAATAAATTCTCGAAACGCGTCATGCTAAGCTAGAAAACACACGTAACTGGTGTGGTATTTCATTATTTCAATCATGAACGACACTGTTGCAAACATTCCAGAAACATCGATTGTGATGAATGACATGAAATTACTGTATTAACTGCACCGAACAATGATTGGAGAAAAATATGGAAACACCACGAGAAATGCGTGCCTGAGCATAAATGCAGGTGTTAGCGTAGCCTGCAGGTTGTACTTGACCAAGAAGTACCTGCAGAATGTGCTCAGTACATAGCGAGCTTCAGTTGTGGTGACAGCAGGGTTCTGCGTAGTTGTGAGTGCGCTACGTCCGAGCTAATGTTCAAATGTGTGTGAAATCTTATGGTACTTAACTGCTAAGGTCATCAGTCCCTAAGCAAACACACTACTTAACCTAAAGTATCCTAAGGACAAACACACACACACCCATGCCCGAGGGAGGACTCCAACCTCCGCCGGGAGCAGTCGCACAGTCCATGACTGCAGCGCCTTAGGCCGCTCGGCTAATCCAGCACGGCGATAACTCACAACTGGGACGAAAGTGTGTGCTGAGTGATCGTGACAGACGGTCATTCAAGGGCATTGTGACGAAAAATAAGGAGACTGCAGTTGCCAAAGTACTGTCCAATCTTCCCTGACTTCTTCGATCCAGTTCATCCCTTTGAAACACGTTGAGGTCCATATCATCTTGGTATCTTACATGTCATCGGTCCACATGTCTTCATTAAAACTTAGTCTCCCTTTCTGCACCATGCTTGACATTGATTCTACGCTCTCACATAGCTCTTTCACGGTCCAGTCACATTAATTTCACCATCGCCTTTGTTCGACATCAATGTGCAATAATCACTCGCAGTCGTCATGTGGCAGTACTAGCAGTGAAGATAAAAAAGCGAGAAGGGAGACGCGGAAAAGAGTGCAGTCGTCGTAATGCGAAAACGGAGCAATTTACCTTATGTCCAAAAGGGCATGATCATTAGGTTCCAGGCTAAGAGTGGAACCATTTCCGAAACGGTTAAGTTAGTAAACTGCTGGTGTGACGGAGTGGTTAAAGTATACCATGCATGGGAAAATGGATCTATCCAAAACTGGAGCCGAGGCAACTGTGATGTATCATGGGGCATAGATGACAGGGGGGAACGACGGCTGCAGACATGTGAATGGGCAAATAGATGTGCGACTGTTGAGCAGCTGATTGTACAGATGAACCAAGGGCGTACCACCAGTGTCAGTTCAACGACCGCTCAGCGAATGTTGTTCCGTATGGGTTCCTCAGCAGGCGTCTGGTTCATGCACCCATGCTGACTGCAGTTCGTGAGCGACGGAGGCTGGAATTAGCACGTCAGCACCGCAGCTGAACATCCAGTGAGTGGCGACAGGTGGTCTTTTCAGATGGATGAGGTTTTATGCTCCATCGGACAGATGGTCGTTGGCATTTACGGCGTAAACCGTCGGAAAGCAAAGGTGTCTAGGGCGGAGGAGGGAGCGTTGTGGACTGGGGAATATTACGTGATATTTCCTGGGTGCTGTCACCATTCTGGAAGACACAATGGATCATAACAAGTGTGCACCATCAACGGGGACCATGTCCACTCCTACATGTAGTTTGTTTTTCCCCGTCACGATGGCATCTACCAGCTGGACAGTGCAATGTGTCACCCAGCTCGCGCTGTACGTCCATGGTTCGAAGGGCATCAGGATCACTTTATTGTACTCCCCTGGTCACCAAATTCCCTGAATTAAAACCCAGTCGATGTCAGTGCCTTCCAGAACCTCACTGACTCTCTTCCAGCACATCTCACTCTGCAAAGGGTGGTTATTAACGCTTTTTACAGCTGGTTACATTAATGTGACTGGAAAGTATATCTGTAGTTAAACACGGTTGATCTTCTTATGACAGAAGATTATTCGCCCAAATCACATAAAAATTCACAACGATTACCAGTTTCAGCGAACTTAAATCGCCATTTTCAGATAATTAGTATAAAAAAAATTTTTACAGGCCAATCCATTTCGTCGACTGTTCATATTAATTAGACACAACCGTAATGTACGTCAGCGAACAATTATGGAAAATTCTAACGTGAAACCAACATAAAATGCATACAGATACCTTATAGAGACGATATTCCATATTATTGTCTCTCGTCATACAATAGCTGTGCGAACAGTGTACGATAGGCATAAATAAAATATGTAAGACATGTTTAAAATCCTTTTTGACAGGAAACTTAGGGGGCAATCAACGGAATACATTGTGTTTTGAGGTGCGACCAGATGGTAGCAGTCTTTTACAGCAAACGATTGTATCTTCGAAACAGAATGTAAAGAATTTTATATTTCTTATGTTCTTTATACATATAAAAATCTATAAAAGTAAAATTTTTCCAAATGTGTACGTCAAAAAATTATTACAAAAATATTTTACTGTATCTTATATCATCAGTGTTACGGTCATTGTTTCCGGTGCATAAAATAAATTATTAACGTTACAATTATACACTACTGGCCATTAAAATTGCTACACCAAGAAGAAATGCAGATGATAAACGGGTATTCATTGGACAAATATATTATACTAGAACTGACATATGATTACATTTTCACGCAATTTGGGTACATAGATCCTGAGAAATCAGTACCCAGAACAACCACCTCTGGCTGTAATAACGCCCTTGATACGCCTGAGCATTGTGTCAAACAGAGCTTGGATGGCGTGTCCAGGTACAGCTGCCCATGCATCTTCAACACGATACCACAGTTCATCAAGAGTAGTGACTGGCGTATTGTGACGAGCTAGTTGCTCGGCCACCATTGACCGGACGTTTTCAACTGGTGAGAGATCTGGAGAATGTGCTGGCCGGGGCAGCAGTCGAACATTTTCTGTATCCAGAAAGGCCCGTACAGGACCTGCAACATGCGGTCGTGCATTATTCTGCTGAAATGTAGGGTTTCGCAGGGATCAAATGAAGGGTGGAGCCACGGGTCGTAACACATCTGAAATGTAACGTCCACTGTTCAAAGTGCCGTAAATTCGAACAAGAGGTCACCGAAACGTGTAACCAATGGCACCCCATACCATCACGCCGGGTGATACGCCAGGATGGCGATGACGAATACATGCTTCCAATGTGCGTTCACAGCGATGTCGCCAAACACGGATGCGACCATCATGATGCTGTAAACAGAATCTGGATTCATACAAAAAATGACTTTTGCCATTCGTGCACCCAGGTTCGTCGTTGAGTACACCATCGCAGGCGCTCCTGTCTGTGATGCAGCGTCAAGGGTAACCGCAGTCATGGTCCCCGAGCTGATAGTCCGTGCTGCTGCAAACGTCGTCGAACTGTTCGTGCAGATGGTGGTTGTCTTGCAAACGTCCCCATTTGTTGACTCAGGGATCGAGACGTGGCTGCGCGATCCGCTACAACCACGTCTCGGTCACCTCTTGTTCGCATTTACGGCACTTTAAACAGTGGACGTTACATTTCAGATGTGTTACGACCCATGGCTCCACCCTTCATTCGATCCCTCCGAAACCCTACATTTCAGCAGAATAATGCACGACCGCATGCCTGTCATCTGGACTGCTAGTGATACGAGGCCGTTGGAATCCAGCACGGAGTTCCGTATTAACCCCCTGAACCCACAGATTCCATATTCTGATAACAGTCATTGGATCTCGACCAACGCGAGCAGCAATGTCGCGATACGATAAACCGCAATCGCTATAGGCTACAATCCGACCTTTATCAAAGTCGGAAACATGATGGTATGCATTTCTTCTCCTTACACGAGGCATCACAACAACGTTTCACCAGGCAACGCCGGCCAACTGCTGTTTGTGTATGAGAAATCGGTTGTGAACTTTCCTCATGTCGCCCGCATCTCGTGGTCGTGCGGTAGCGTTCTCGCTTCCCACGCCCGGGTTCCCGGGTTCGATTCCCGGCGGGGTCGGAGGTTTTCTCTGCCTCGTGATGGCTGGGTGTTGTGTGCTGTCCTTAGGTTAGTTAGGTTTAAGTAGTTCTAAGTTCTAGGGGACTTATGACCACAGCAGTTGAGTCCCATAGTGCTCAGAGCCATTTGAACCTTTTTTTTTCCCTCATGTCAGCACGTTGTAGGTGTCGCCTCCGGCACCAACCTTGTGTGAATGCTCTGAAAAGCTAATCATGTGCATGTCACAGCATCTTCTTCCTGTCGGTTAAATGTCGCGTGTGTTTCACGTCATCTTCCTGGTGTAGCAATTGTGTAAATTCTTGGTATTTAGAGATTAAAAATATGAAAACAGTGTTGCGTGACTTTACTACACGCGAGTGCAGAGTCTCGTATAATAACAATTGATTCGTTGAACGGTTGTCGAGGAGACACTGTAGGTAGCCCCTTGGTTCATCTGGGCGGTGTGTTGCTCAACGGTCGCACGCCTGTTCGCCTGTACACATCTCCGCAGCCATCGTCCACCCCTCTTATCTATGGCCCGTGGTGCCGCATGGTTGTCTCGACGGCAGTTTTGGATAGCGCCATTTTGACATGCACGGTGGAGTTGAACCACTGCGGCACGCCAACAATTTACAAACTTAACCGTTTACGAAAGTGTTCCACCGTTGACTTGTAAGTCAATGGTCATGCCCTTTTGGATGTCAGATAGGGCTTCCAGCCTTGACTTGTCAGTCAATTATCATGCACTTTTGGACGTCAGATAATAAATCCCTCCGTTTCCGCATTACGACAAGGACTGCACTGTTTTCCGTATCCCCCTGACACACTTTAAATACCCTCCACTGCTAGTGCTAACAGTTATTGCCGTTGACGTCAAACATAGGCGGTGGCCACATTAACGTGACTAGACCGAGTATTACTTTGGTAGCTTTGCTTTATTAAGTTCAGCAGAGTATATTATCTCTGCCTGCTTTTGCTCATATTTTCCATAACAGGGAGAAAGATTACACTGGAAATCTGAATTTGTGTGTTTTTATTCTCACGTTAATTAAAATTTACAATCAGCACGACGTTTATCTTCAGGGGCGGTTCTAGATGGTCAAGGGGTGGTGGGCTAATAGCGGTGGGGGAGGGGGGGGGGCAAGGGTGGAGATTTGGGTTCCTCCACTGACAAATTGGTGAAATTTGGTCTTGCTTAAAGTAGTTTTTGGTAATCGTTTTGGAGTTCAGGGTAAAAACGTATCTACAGATTGTGTGTGCCCGGGAAAATAATACGATTTGACCCAGATGTCCGCAGCTCGTGGTCGTGTGGTAGTGTTCTCGCTTCTCACGCCAGGGTTCTCGGGTTCGATTCCCGGCGGGGTCAGGGATTTTCTCTGCCTCGTGATGACTGGGTGTTGTGTGATGTCCTTAGGTTAGTTAGGTTTAAGTAGTTCTAAGTTCTAGGGGACTGATGACCTTAGAAGTCATGTCCCATAGTGCTCAGAGCTTTTTTTTTTTTTTTTTTATTTTTTATTTTTTTTATCCAAATGTCCGCCGATTTCGAAGTTTTTGTCTGGGGTCAGCAATTTAAGTGTTGGTACCCGGCATATTTAGCTTTCTTGATTATTTTATGTGGTACTTGTACATTAATATAGATCCAGTGTATATTAGTAAATAATAAGACGTCCATTTTAAGTTAAATGATATTTATTGGTTCAGATAGTAAGCAATTTTCCGCTCTTTTTCTTTTTTAAAAATGTGTTTGAAATTCTTTGCAACCTATATTGCTACATAATTATAAAAAAAAGATTGAATCTGTTGAAGTATCGTATTTGCTGATTTATGAAGTCATTTATCCAGTGTAATATGATACTCCATTGGGGGGGGGGGGGGGGGGGGCGGGGCTATAGCCCCCATAGTCGCCCCCTTGCCACCGCCTCTGTGTATCTTTAACCACATGTCCCAAATATGGATGGCCGCTCAATTTGAATGAATATATGTGTAATAATAAATGGTTGAAACTTCGCAAATTCAGACGGAATCTCTTGCCTTAGCTTTGTTGTTGCAGCCATGGAAGGCGAATATTATTTTCGAAGGCTGCTCCAAGGGCCATATGTTGTCGCGACACTTTCTCGCCGAACGCGGCCGCGTATCTCAAGGACTGGGCTGCGCCGTTACCCATTTCCAATTCGAGCATCGGGACGCCATCTTCAAAATTTCAGTGGTTGAAAGACGTGAAAAATTTTAGGCCGAAATGGACAGGGGAAAAAAATTAGCTTGATGACTGGTCAGTACACGCCCGCCGAGTTCTGTCGCTCTCTGTATGCAGAGGCGAAGTACATAGTTTAAGGTTTAGAGAGAACTTATTGCGACGCGGAGGAGGCGAGGCGCAGAAAGCAGGTGCTACTAAGTTATCAAATAAGTAGTGATTGTTGGATGGGAGTTAGGTCAGTTTTGAGTTAAGTTGCTCTATAACAATGAAATTCCATCGTCAGGAGGAGAGCGGAATTCTTATGAAAGATGATTTCAGTATCGTTTGAAGTAAACTCAAATGGAACCAAATTTGGTGTTTTTAAGCAGTCGCAGTGCACTTCATGTATCGTGTGTCCAGTTGATTACTGCTTTCACTGTCACATACGAAGCAGCTTTAATGATTCATTTAGTAATACACAGTGATGAAGTTTGCTGTCAAATATCTCTGTGTAAGTAGTTTGCACGTCCATGTTGCGTCCCTTTAGTCCACAAATCCTTCCTGACTAATACTCATCGACATCGGTTGCTCTTGTAGTACCATATAATTACTATTTTGGATGTGAGGTCTGCCAATTATGCAAAACAGCGTTTTTCTCAGTACCCAAACATGTTTCGGCACCACTGTGCCATCGTCAGTGGATTTTCGTTTTTATTTATTCTGCAATGTGAACATTTTTGTTAAATAATTATAAAATTATGTGTATTTTTAGTTCAAACAACAGATCGTTTCTTTTTCTAAATACCTCTACATTTGCTGTGCATGAATTATCTGCATCACTTTTGTGTTAATTACTACAGGCAGCTTGTCATCTGCAACCAAACGATGTTGATGAGAAAATTTTTTGCTGGGAGTTAACCTATCTCCTAGAATGTAATTTAGTTTTTCGCGATGTTTTCGCGCCTATTTTCGTATTTACTTACGTTTTCGTGTGGCAATCACTTCCATTCTCCGCGTCATGCTAAGATGTCGTGATGTATACGTAACTATAAACAAATATTTTCCACTCAAAGGAGTTAATAGACAGAATGAAGAACATACACATACCAGACGCAGCAACCGTCATATCATTCGGCGTCACATTAATGTACACTTGCATTCCAATAAATGAAACAATCAACAACATGACACAAAGATTAAAACAACAAGGAAACATACCAGACACACAAACCAATGAAATAACAAACATCATCAAGACCATAACATCACAAAATTATTTTGTATTCAAGAAAGAATTTTATTCTCAACACGAAGGACTGCCAATGGGATCACCAATCAGTGGCCTCCCAGCTAACATTCATGAACAACCTGGAGAACATGATCTTCAGACATATAATAAAACCAAAGAACTACAAAGTTATATACTGGTACCGTTATATCGATGACATAGTATGCCTGATTGATGAACCACATACACACATAGAACAGCTACGCAATGAAATAAAGAACTTACATCCAAAAATTAACTTCACATTATAAAAAGAAACTAACAACACACTACACTTTCTAGATCTCACCATACAAAAAACAAACAACACACACAAATTCACAACATTCAGGAAACCGACAACCACAAACACCACCATTCACAACCTGTCAAACCACCCATTGACACATAAGCGTGCAAACTTAAGATTCATGCTCCACAGATTAAACAGAACATCCATGAAGAAACAGAACTACACACAATATCTAAACACAATAAAACAAATATCAGTAGAAAATGATTATACCTCCCATATGGTAGACAAGTTAAATAAAAAAAATACGCAAACAGCACAAAAATGAACAAACCACACACACACAAATCCTCACCCAGCACTGAACAACACAAAACACAAACAATGACCACACACAAGACACAACAGAGCAACAACACACACACAAAACGGAATGGCACATACTCACCTACAATAACAAGATTGTTCACAGAACAGGCAACATATTAAAGAAACAGGGACTACAAATAGGATACAGGACAGAGAACACAACACAGTAAAAGATCAGAACACAAGAAACACACATGGATAAATTTAACAGACCAGTAATATATGAACTCACATGCAACACTTGCCAGTCAGTATACATGGGACAATCATGCAGAAACATCAAAACAAGATATTCAGAACATGTCAGAGCTTTAAAAAGCAACAGCTCCCATAGCTTATTTGCTGACCACCTTGTAGCCAACAATCATCACCCAACCACAATAGAAACAGACTTCAGAATACTAAAATCCAGCCACAGCCTATACAGCAAACTGACCATCGAGGAAAAGTTCCATATACAGAAGGCAATAGCAGAAGGAAAACAGGTCTTCAACGAATACACTACACTCTGCAAGGGCACACTATTTAACACATTAAAGGAACTTTACAAATAAAAACAGCAGAGACAGATAAAGTCTACACACACGCACACGCACGCACGCACGCACGCACACACGCACACACGCACACACACACACACACACACACACACACACACGAAAATAGATGCACTAAAATCTGCAAAGATGCACCATTTACACACAAAAGGAATACCGTATAAAAGACAACACACAAAGCTAAGAAGCACACAGAAACACACACACAGACGCGCACATACACACACACATAGTTAATAACGCAGTTACTGAGTTCATTAAACTTGTCCCCACCGTACACAACAGCACACTTTTACCCCTTCTTGTAATCTCTAATCACAAGCATCCTGTGAGAGAAAACTACTTAATTTGTTCCTTGTCCAAACCCTGATCGCTCATCCTCGAGTTCACTGACTGAAATTCTGCTGTGTAGTTTTCTTTTCACGATAGAGACTAGGGGCTAATAGTCATGTAATACTCTTCGAGCTTCAGACGACTTGACATTCAGGGCAGAGAATGTAATGTTAATCACAGTATTTGCGCAACAGATAGCGCTCGGCTACAAGAAATACTTGTTGTAAAGCGAGCTGTTAACCCAACGGTCCTCCATACCGCATCCCAGTGACATCATTAGCAGACGATGACACGGCAGCCGGTCGGTACTAATGGAGTTGCCAAGACCTGTGGACGGAGTTAGTTACAGGTATATATCTGGTGTTCCATAAGCTATGTTCTAGGTATGCTGTTTTCCTTCTTTCAAAAGTTGTTAAACTTTTTTGTTATTTGCGTATTCATCACAATACTTTGGTGTAAGTTATGCTTACCGTACACTCTGTTTTAAACATTGTGCAGTAAACACACATTTCGAAAGCTTCGATCATCTTTGCATATTTAGTGTCAGTCCTTCAGAATCACGTAGAAGTAGCGCCATACAAAGTACTCTAAGGTTTAGGTCTAGGTCTACACTAACGAGAATTGTCTTGAATTTTATGAAAGCATAACATGCGGCCACTACGCGAAATTTTTCATTCCATGTCTGATCTCCAGTCTTTTTACAGAATCATGTCCAAAGGTACTTAAATACGTCCATTCTCTATTTTGGAACCACTGAATCGTATATTTGCATTTTCAAAGGAGTCGGAGTGTCATTTGACAATTATGGTATGTTTCTTTTTGATGTTGATATTCAGACCTAGATTACTGCTGTAAACTCGTACCATGACATGTTGCTGAAGATCGTCTACATTATCAGCAATCAGTACTGTCTCCAGAATGAGATTTTCACTCTGCAGCGGAGTGTGCGCTGATATGAAACTTCCTGGTAGATTAAACCTGTGTGCCGGACCGAGACTCGAACTCAGGACCTTGGCTTTTCGCGGGCAAGTGCTCTACCAACTGAGCTACCCAAGCACGACTCACACCCCTACCTCACAGCTTCACTTCTGCCAGTACTTCGTCTCCTACCTTCCAAACTTTACAGAACTGCGAACCTTGCAGAACTAGCCCTCCTGAAAGAAAGGACACTGCGGAGACATGGCTTAGCCAAAGCCTGGGGGATGTTTCCAGAATGAGATTTTCACTCTGCAGCAGAACGTGCGCTGATATGAAACTTCCTGGCAGATTAAAACTGTCTGGGTCGGCAGCTCGTGGTCGTGCGGTAGCGTTCTCGCTTCCCACGCCCGGGTTCGATTCCCGACGGGGTCAGGGATTTTCTCTGCCTCGTGATGACTGGGTGTTGTGTGATGTCTTTAGGTTAGTTAGGTTTAAGTAGTTCAAGTTCTAGGGGACTGATGACCACAGATGTTAAGTCCCATAGTGCTCAGAGCCATTTGAACCATTTTTTTGAAAACTGTCTGGCAGAATTGAAGCTGCGAGGCTGGGACTTCAGTCGTACTTGGGTAGCTCAGTTGGTTGAGCACTTGCCCGCGAAAGGCAAAGGTCCCGAGTTCGAGTCTCTGTCCGACAAACAGTTTTAATCTGCCAGGAAGTTGCGTACCAGCGCACAATCCTCTGCAGAGTGAAAATCTCACTCTGGAAACATCCCACAGTCTGTGGCTAAGCCATGTCTCCGCACTATCCTTTCTTTCAGAAGTGCTAGTTCTGCAAGGTTCGCAGGAGAGCTTCTGTAAAGTTTGGAAGGTGGGAGACGAGATACTGGCAGAAGTGAAGCTGTGAGGCCGGGGCGTGAGTCGTTCTTGGGTAACTCAGGTGGTAGAGCACTTCCCCGCGAAAGGCAAAGGTCCCGAGTTCGAGTCTCGGTCCAGCACACAGTTTTAATCTGCCATGAAGTTTCAATCAGTACTGTGCTATTAGCATAGTAAATGTTGTTGATTATGGCTCTATTAACCTTTATATCATTTCCTATCTCAACAATTGCTTCTTGAAAGACACTCTCCGAATACAATTTCAATAATAGAGCACTCGTCTACAGATATAAAGGAATTCCTTGACATTATTATTAAACGTACCTATTTTGTCTGATTCCAATGTAAATTTTCTAAACAGCAGATTTCTTTCTGATCTGTATCCAGTCCTTTGCGTATTGCCACAAGTTTATGACGACCTCTATCCCAGAAAAATTTAAACGTTCGTAAAACTCTAGGTCTCACTTCTTAGCGTAACACTTGTCATGCTTGCTTTATACCACGCATAATGAACAACATAATAAACTAACATGAAAATCAACGCTAAATTTTCTACGGGCAAGGCGAAGCGCAGGCTAAAGACTGAGGCGGCGGAATGACGCTGTTGGCTGCAGTGTCATGTGGTACGCTGCTCCTTGCCACTGCACACCACTCCATCACCCGCTTCCTCACTTGCACACCACTACAGCGCGGTACCAGGACGATAATGGCGCGTGTCCTACCTGCCACAAAAGACTGAAACAGAGGACGGCTCTCAGCTTTAAAGCTCCCTGTAATCTGCCAGTAATTCCGCCTTTGGTTCTTGCTTTCTCGACACTTTTAGCTGCGCTGTTATCGGGGCTTATCTCTGATCTGCCCCTCGTCAGGTAGCAGGTGCACTCAGCAATCTGCAGTGTGTCTGGCGGGGCCCTGTATATCTGCGGGCGCTAATGTGACGCGTCGTTACTGGAACGGCGTCTCCGGCTAATGGCTGCGTCGCTTCCAGCTTCTGCTAGAGCTCCGCACGCTGCACCACCGGTTGTCTTGCCGGGACGGGCATGCTACATTTAAGCGAGCAACCTGAAAACTCTCGCTATATTAGACATGCGGCCTTTCAAAACCACTACGCACCCTCAGACTCAGAGTTACAATATGAAAAGTTTTGACTGGTTCCGTTGTCTAGGGGCTGGGATACGTAGTTGCCCCATGACAAGCCAAATACTGCTGAGTCTACAGTATGCAGTATGAATACACACGTGAATCGAATGGTCGAAGGTAGAAATTTATAAACGAAAGATTGCAATTAAATAAAATCTGCAGGTACTATTTTAACGACTTTAAATGATGGGTACGATAGCAGGAGTACTTTTGAGAATGCCATATATTTCTGCAAAACACTTATTGGTGTCGATGGTCCAGCAATTAAATAAAATATAAGTTAATCAAAATATCCACGGGTGTACTGCCGGTCTACAGTATCCAACGGGTACAGTATTTCGGCGATCATACATGTCGCCATCATCAGGTGAACTGACGGACTGAGCAGCTGTGAACGTGCCGGCACGGAGATCCGTACGCTATGGCTGCTCAGAGGGAACTGGGTTCGGTCGCGGCGGCGGCCGATTTAAATATCCTCCGCCCGCGGCGAGCTCCCTCCGCGGTCCGCGCCGCGCGCCACGATCGCGCAGTGGAACAGATTGCGACGGCGTCTGAGACAACGTCGGAGTGATGGCTCTGTCCGCCGTGGTCGTCACAACTATACGTTTGCTCGATTTGCTCTTGATCAACCCAATCGCTGGTTCCCAAGCCTTGCTAAGATTATATCCACAGTCACGGTTTATGAGGTCGTCATTGGTGCGAATTTCGATGGTCTCTCTAACAACGCTGTCTCAGTACCTCGACGTCTGTTCCAGAATCCTCGTGCGTTCATACTCCATAGCGTGATTTTCCGACAAACAATGTTCAACGACCGCCGACTTGCTCGGATACATCAGTCGAGTGTGCCTCTGGTGTTCACGGCATCGATCCTCGACGGTACGCATCGTCTGACCAATATACGACTTGCCACATTGACACGGAATCTGGTACACGCCGGCCTTCCTCAAACCGAGATCATCTTCGGCGCTCCCCACCAGTGCAAGAGTTTTTTTCGGAGGACAAAACACAGTTCCGACCCGGTGTTTCTTCAAAATGCGGGCGATTTTCCCCGAGAGTGCGCCTGTATATGGAATAAAAGCAGTGCCTACCTCCTCCCTCGTGATTTCATCGATCTCCACAGGTTGTGCTGTAGTGGTTGGGCGGAGCGCACGTTGAATCTGCCACTCTGAGTACGCATTTTTTCGAAATACAATTCTCACATGTTCCAATTCCTGGGGTAGACTCTCTGCGTCAGAGATAGTGCGCGCCCTATGTACTAGAGTTGTAAGTACCCAATTCCTCTGTGAAGGGTGGTGGCAGCTGTCTGCGTGCAAATACAGATCAGTGTGCGTTGTCTTCCGATACACCCCATGACCTAGGGTGCCGTCAGGCCTTCTCTTGACCAAGACGTCAAGGAAAGGTAATTTACCCTCCGTTTCAGTCTCTATAGTGAATTTGATGTTGGGGTGTATGGAGTTTAGATGTGTAAGGAAGTCAAGGAGTTTATCCATACCATGTGGCCGGATGACGAACGTGTCGTCCGCGACCGAACCCAGTTCCCTCTGAGCAGCCATAGCGTACGGATCTCCGTGCCGGCACGTTCACAGGAGCTCAGTCCGTCAGTTCACCTGATGATGGCAACATGTATGATCGCCAAAATATTGTGCCCGTTGGACACTGTAGACCGGCAGTACACCCGTGGATATTTTGATTATCAAATACGCCGGGAGAAACTCAAGAATCACATTAAACTGTAAAGTAATGAAGATATTGGAAATCTGATTACACAATCAGAATCGTCGTCCCAACTCCAGGGCGCCACAACTCGCCCGTTACCTCACAGACAGATAGTGTTTTTAGTTCAAAAATGCCTATGTCACTGGACATAGTCATCTTTTAGAACTCCAGGTCTCTTTCTCTCTCTGTTTAATTTTTCGTTGTCCTTTTTAGTGAGCAGGAGTACGAAAAACTGCAAAATGATCAACGTCATCCTGGATCACTGGTGTACAAAACTGAAGGACGAAAGCAATTTTCGAATGATGTATCACTTCCAAGTAAAACAGTTCGATGAAACTTGAACCGTGCATAGAAAGAACTGCTACAGTGTGGTACAGAAGGTACATGAAAGAATTGCACAGTAAGACGATCAGAGGTAACACTTTTATCCAAAGAAAATAATTATGCTGAAGACACTACGATTCATGATGGTCCCGTGTGCGTTAGAAAAGACGGGACTTGGTTCTCAATAGGGTGTGTGATCACCGTGGGCTGCAGTGCGTGCTCTGCTACGTGGTTTCACGCTGGCCACAAAGTTGGTAAGGAGTTCTTGTGGTAGGGCGTTCCGTTCCTCCACCAATGCGGTTGACGACACTGATGGATGGTCGTTGGTGCTTGTGGGCATGCTGCAATACGTCTCCCCAACACATCCCTCAATGGGATTCAAGTCGGAGGAACAGCAATCCTGTCCAATCGCCAAATATCCTCTTGTTCCAAGAGCTTCTCCACCTGCTTTGTTAGCTGTGGTCGCGCGTTGTCATCCATAAAAATGAAGTCAAGGCCAATTGCACCCTCGAAAAGACGCATATGTGGAAGGAGCACAGAGCGTTTGACTCGGTGCCCTACTGCAGACTCTTAACTAAGGTACGAGAATATGGGATTGGTTCCCAAATATGTGAGTGGCTTGAAGACTTCTTAAGTAATAGAACCCAGTACGTTGTCCTCGATGGTGAGTGTTCATCGGAGGCGAGGGTATCATCTGGAGTGCCCCAGGGAAGTGTGGTAGGTCCGCTGTTGTTTTCTATCTACATAAATGATATTTTGGATAGGGTGGATAGCAATGTGCGGCTGTTTGCTGATGATGCTGTGGTGTACGGGAAGGTGTCCTTGAGTGACTGTAGGAGGATACAAGATGACTTGGACAGGATTTGTGATTGGTGTAAAGAATGGCAGCTAACTCTAAATATAGATAAATGTAAATTAATGCAGATGAATAGGAAAAAGAATCCCGTAATGTTTGAATACTCCATTAGTAGTGTAGCGCGTGACACAGTCACGGCGATTAAATATTTGGGCGTAACATTGCAGAGCGATATGAAGTGGGTCAAGCATGTAATGGCAGTTGTGGGGAAGGTGGATAGTCGTCTTCGTTTCATTGGTAGAATTTTGGGAAGATGTGGTTCATCTGTAAAGGAGACCGCTTATAAAACACCATTACCACCTATTCTTGAGTACTGCTCGAGCGTTTGGGATCCCTATCAGGTCGGATTGAGGGAGGACATAGAAGCAATTCAGAGGCGGGCTGCTAGATTTGTTACTGGTATGTTTGATCATCACGCGAGTGTTACTGAAATGCTTCAGGAACTCGGGTGGGAGTCTCTGGAGGAAAGGAGGCGTTCTTTTCGTGAATCGCTACTGAAGAAATCGAGAGAACCATCATTTGAGGCTGACTGCAGTACAATGTCCTGCCGCTAACTTATATTTCGCGGAAAACCACAAAGATAAGATAAGAGAGATTAGGGCTCGTACAGAGGCATATACGCAGTCATTTTTCCCTCGTTCTGTTTGGGAGTGGAACAGGGAGAGAAGATGCTAGTTGTGGTACGAGGTACCCTCCGCCACGCACCGTATGGTGGATTGCGGAGTATGTATGTAGATGTAGATGTAATAACGTTGATTGGTGTTCAAAGACTTTCACGTCAGTACATGAACACTGTACTTCTCCATACCATAACATCTGGACCACCAAAACGATCATCTTCGAAAACGCTGCGCTAATCTTCATGTGGTGAAATTTGAGAACACGTAATGCACCCAGAAAAATTTACGAATTCTCTAATCCTGTCGACACGCCATTGGTTTGTGAGGGCTAGAGTGAGTGCCATGCCTGTTGACTCATGAGAATGCTGAAATTTCTGAAAATCATTCAGAAACACGCCCCATATACAATGTTGTCGACAACAATTAAGCCAGCACATTTTGCCGAGTTCTTTTATTAGTATTTCTACCAGGCTTTCAGCTAGATGATGTTTTGGAATGTAGACCATCTTGTTGCCCTTCTGCCATGTGAGTGCTTGTCATCTCTCTACGTAAAAGTTGGATAATTCTGCAGTGATATTGGAATAAAATACACATAGCTTAGCAAATGAAATCTGCTACCACTTAAACTACCCAGGTGAGACAGAAACGTCCCAGAGTAAAAATAAAAGACTTTCCCCTAAAAGATTCCAAAATGGTGATTCTATTCGAGAAACACACTGACGGAAAAAATTGTAGCACCAAAAGTAATTAATGTGGGGTAATGAAATTCCAAGAATACATTTGTCTAGGTAACATATTTAAGTGATTAACATGGCATGATCACAGGTTAATGTAAGCGCGAGATAAGCCACTGCAAATATGAAATGCTGGTACACTAATAACCGGTGTAACCAACAGAATGTTGAATGCAAGCATGCCAACGTGCATGAATGTGTTGTACAGGTGTCGGATGTCTGTTTGTGGGGTGGAGTTCCTTGTCTGTTGCGCTTGGTCGGTCAATACAGGGACAGTTGATTGTTGATGACGCTAGAGTTATCGTCGGGATGATGTCCCGTATGCGGTCGATTGAAGACATATCTGGTGATCTGGCAGGCCATGGCAACAACTCGCCCGAGCGAGGTGGCGTTGTGGTTAGCACACTGTACTCGCATTCGGAGGACGACGGTTCAAACCCGGGTCCGGCCATCCTGATTTATGTTTTCCGTGATTTCCCTAAATCGCTTCAGGCGACAGTTCCTTTGAAAGGGCATGGCCGACTTTCTTCCCCATCATTCCCTCATCTGATGGGACCGATGTCCTCGCTATTTGGCCCCTCCTCCAAATCAGGCATAAGTCGACACTCTCTAGAGCATGTTGGGTTGCAACAGCTGTATGTGGGCGAGCGTTATCATGTTGGAAAACACCGCCTGTAATGCTGTTCCTGACTGGCAGCACGTCACGTCGAATTACCAGATTCACGTACAGTTTTGCAGTCAGGGTGCGTGTGATAATCACTACAGTGCTCTTGCTGTCATACGAAATCGCATCCCAGACCATAATTGACCCCTTCCTAGCCAACACATGGCCAGCACTGGCACTGAGGCAGAACGAGCTTTCATCAGAAAACGCCACAGACCCCAACCCTACCTTCCAATGAGCTCTCGCTTCACACCACTGAAGTGTGTTTGGGGTAAGTGGAATACACGATACAGGGTGTTTAGCTCGGATTTGTCCTTCAAGTAACCGATGTGTAACAGTTCATTGTGTCACTGTGGTGCCAGCTGGTGCTCAGATTACTGCTGCAGATGCAGTGCAATGCGCCAGAACCACACGGCGAACACGATGGTCTTCCGTCTCGATAACACCAAGTGGTTATCCAGATGCCGATCATCTTGCGACTGTATTTCCTTGTGACCATCGCTGCCTGCAATCATGCACAGTGGCTACAGTCCCGCTGTCTCTTTTGCAATATCGCAGAAGTAACACCCAGCTTCTCGTGACTCATTACACGACCTTGTTCAAAGTCAGTGAAGTGTTGGTAATGGCGTTTTTGTCGCCTTAAAGGCATTTTTGACTAACATTAGCTCACTACGTCCAGTCTCAGAGGTAACTAACGCTTATAACCGTTGCACCGTGTACTTAAAACAAACTTTTCTGCAGCCTCATAATGACGCTTCTAGCGCCACTCGTATGCGACTGGTGCGAAATAAGAATATACATCATCTTTCAGATGTCGAAAAACGGCTACCAACTTCCGTTTATGTCGCAAAACTCCTTCTTGGTGTAGCGATTTTTTTTCGTCAGAGTGTTATGCAAATTGGGGATCCATCTACGTAGAATTAAGTAATTGCTATTGCATTATATCGTTTACATGTGGCAGTGAAGCCGCACGAAGATTCAAACCTTAGAAATGGAAAAAGTGTCATATTCTAGATTCCACGATGCGATTCATGTATTTACACAGCAAGAGTACAAGTGATTACTTAAGGCAATAGCTCGAATAAACAAGTGCAATCGAAATATCACTCCTCAGATGTGGTTTGTCACTCGGGAACCTAACTGATTAGGGTACAGGAACGATTTACCTAACTACCGTTATTCTTGCAAACGGTTAAAACCTCAATGAAACGAAACAAAAAGACACTCCTGAACATTCCATGAAATAAGTTAAATGATTTCTTCATAAGTGACAAAAACCTATCCGCACTAATTGGAACAAAAATTATACCAAGATGTCGTTCCAAGGAACATTAAGTCTCACAAGGGTGGCGGCAGGACCCGGAGCGTCGCTTAAAAAAAGCTAGCCGAGCCGGTTGCTTCGGAAGTCGATTTGTTTTAAGCTAGTGGGTGACGGACACCTGTTGATGGTTGGCGAGAAAAATTGGGAAGCGCCCTGATTCGTAAAGAAGTAGTTTTGTCAGATATTTGGGGGGAAAGGTGTCGATCTTGGTACTGCACAGTCCAGAGAACATTAGAAAGGCTATCTGAAAAATGAAGGAAACCGCAGGACAGTTGCTTAATCCATAGTCTTTTATTGGGCACACGACCGGTTTTGGAACAGTTACAGTGCCGTCATCCGGTGTAAAAAATAAAATCACTTAATCCTCTGAAGTCTTCCTCACCCCAGTGTTGTCAAGGATCCAAAGCAGTCTCTGCTTCCCTCACTGGCAGGTTTACACACAAATCCAGGTTCATAATTTGCAGACATTATCCGGGGAAACAGAGAGAATATGGAGAGGACGTTGGCTGACACATAAAATAAACATAGTCGCACCGTGCATATTCTCTTATCACGGGAGTACACCAGAGAGAAAACCCATCTACGGAATCTACTCGTATGTGTGGTGACTGAGCGGTATAAAACAGTAAAAATGAAGATTGGCTTATACAGCATCGTTTCAACATATTCTTCTATAAAACTGCAATACTTCAGCGGCTCTTTAGATTATGGCGAACCTTGTGGATCGATGACTACGGTTCGCAACGTGGGTCACCGAGGAAGAGGCTGCGATTCACAAGTGGTATTTTAGTGAATCCCAGTTCCAGGGGAACTTTATTATAACAAACAGAACGTCCACCTCTGAGGGAAAGAACGCCCGGCAGTAGAGCACACACAAGTAAATTAGAGGGAACAAATGAATGTGTGGTGTGTGACGGCAAGTCATGAAAACATTGGTCCTTTTTCGTTCGATGACACCATGAGGGGTACGAAGGCTTGCTGGGAAACCGTTTTTCCCCCAAACCATAACAGTAGGTGCGCCTCTGTGAATCATGCAGGATGGAGAAGAAGCATACGTTGAACACCTTGTGCTTGATTTTCCTCACGATAGTCTTCGCATTCGTGAAATGTGGAACATTTTCGAGACGTCATACGGCTGAACATCAAACAACGTGACTGCTACTTTCGGGGTTGCTCAAACGGAAGTGTATCACGGGAAACCCGAAAGAAAAGTGCAATCCAGTGTCATCACACGAATTTGTACCTCGTGTTTTCTGAGGATTCCAGTAAACCCTACATACCCAATTCTTTAGAGAATCGAACTCCTATTTGTAAAACAACTTCAAAGATCTGATTATTAGAAAGGAAGTGATGGGTTAAATATTTGACGTTAAGCAAGTTAAACCTTTATGGTTGAAGACACAAATGTAAGCAAAAAATGTTTTCTCCTTCGTTAATCTGTGGGGAGTGACATGAAAACCAAGGTTCGAAAAGTTTTGAAATTATTTATAAAGTTTGCTAGAAGTCTCTAACTGCTCTCATTAAGAAATACTGGATGAATATTAGCTTGGGAGATCTGTGCGGCGTGAGTTACACTGCCTCAATACATATACACAGATTCCAAATTTAATACTTGACTTGATGTGAACGCAAGAGTATACTTCCTAATGACCAGAGTATCACAGCATTTCAAATTTTTATCCTCAGAAAATCAAATTCATGTTGCATCTGAAAGCAACTGGAACTAGGCGAGCGTGTGAGCCTTTTAGCCGTTTACTATTACAGATGCATCAGAAAATCCTCGCCAATGTACGTAGCTTATGAGTGGAAAATGGGAATCTTCTTTTTTTATATTATGGAGTAAATTAAGTGTGTAATTTATAAAATAAATTCGCTGCCACCTTTCATCTCCACAGCACAATTTCTATAGAACTTTCACCAGAAATAGTGTTACTCATTTGGGCACGAAGTGGAAAACCGCAGGGGATAACCTTTTATGTAATTCCGTAATCCTCTGCATGCGGAGGGCTGATTGAGAAGCAGACCAATTGAAAATTTGGTACTTTTCAGCCAGATCACAGTGCGGTGGAAATAGGAGGTAAGAGCTCCCAACTGGGAGAATTTGAAAAATCTTTTCCAGATCGCAGTATAGGGGTCGATCAAAAAGTTTCCGTGCGAAGGCGGTACAGTTCAGAACCGGTATGCCAATCAGGCAAAATCGCCGTGAGCACTGATGCAATCATCCCACCAGCGCACCACGTTGAAGATACTCGTTTGGTAGCACACCGCGTCCTGCTGCGTGAACAAATCCGTCTCTGCCTGCTGCACAGCCTCGCCCGGCAGGAATCGTCGACTCCACAAGGCCTGTTTTAAGGGGCCGAAGACGCGATAGCCGCGTGCGGACAGATCAGGACTATAGAGCGTGTGCTCGAGTGCCGCCCACTTGATCTGGCGTTACTTCTACGTTACGGCAGTTGCGGTGTACGGTACGGGGACGCGCGGTATCATGAACCAGCACCACCTATTAGCGCTGTTTTCATTCCATAACCGCGGTTTCCGGCAGACGTTCTGCCCCACTAACATATTTCATTATCCGAGGGATGTCAACCAGTGTTTGGATGCCCTGGTAATACAAAATAACGTTTCCATAGTTCACGTTTCCGCATTTACCGCACGTACCTCGGAAAGGCACGAACTCCGCATTAATACCTTGCCTACATGTCTGTGCTTACATACCCGCATTGGAGTGACGCTACGTTGCATATACACTGCGAAAGCGCCCTCAGACTGAAGCTTGTTGATCGCCCCTTACATACCACTGGCCATTAAAATTGCTACTCCAAGAAGAAATGCAGATGATAAACGGGTATTCATTGGAAAAATATATTATACTACAACTGACATGTGATTACATTTTCATGCAATTTGGGTGCATAGATCCTGAGAAATCAGTACCCAGGACAACCACCTCTGGCCGTAATAACGGCCTTGAAACGCCTGATCATTGAGTCAAACAGAGCTTGGATGGCGTGTACAGGTAAAGCTGCCCATGCAGCTTCAACACGCTACCACAGTTCATCAAGAGTAGTGACTGGCGTATTTTGACGAGCCAGTTGCTCGACCACCATTTACCAGACGTTTTCAATTGGTGAGAGATCTGGAGAATGTGCTGGCCAGAGCAGCAGTCGAATATTTTCTGTATCCAGAAAGGCCCGTACAGGACCTGCAACATGCGGTCGTGCATTATCCTGCTGAAATGTAGGGTTTCGCAGGGATCGAATGAAGGGTAGAGCTACGGGTCGTAACACATCTGAAATGAAACGCCCACTGTTCAAAGTGCCGTCCATGCGAACAAGAGGTGACCGAGACGTGTAACCAATGGCACCCCATACCATCACGCCGGGTGATACGCCAGTATGGCGATGACGAATACACGCTTCCGATGTGCGTTCACCGTGATGTCGCCAAACACGGATGCGGCCATCATGATGCTGTAAACAGAACCTGGATTCATCCGAAAAGATGACTTTTGCCATTCGAGCACCCAGGTTCGTCGTTGAGTACACCATCACAGGCGCTCCTGTCTGTGATGCAGCGTCAAGGGTAACCGCAGCCATGGTCTCCCAGCTGATTATGCTCCTGCAAACGTCGTCGAATTTTTCGTGCAATGGTTGTTGTCTTGCAAACGTCCCCACCTGTTGACTCAGGGATCGAGACGCGGCTGCACGATCCGTTACAGCCATGCGGATAAGATGCCTGTAATCTCGACTGCTAGTGATACGAGGCTGTTGGGATCCAGCACGGCGTTTCATATTACCTTCCTGAACCCACCGATTCCACATTCTGCTAACAGTCATTGGATCTCGACCAACGCGAGCAGCAATGTCGCGATACGATAAACCGAAATCGTAATAGGCTACAATCCGACCTTTATCAAAGTCGGAAACGTGATGGTACGCATTTCTCCTCCTTACACGAGGCATCACAACAACTTTACACCAGGCAACGCCGGTCAACTGCTGTTTGTGTATGAGAAATCGGTTGGGAACTTTCCTCACGTCAGCACGTTGTAGGTGTCGCCACCGGCGCCAACCTTGTGTGAATGCTCTGAAAAGCTAATCATTTGCATATCACAGCATCTTCTTCCTGTCGGTTAAATTTCCCGTCTGTAGCACGTCATCTTCGTGGTGTAGCAATTTTAATGGCCAATAGTGTATAAACGAAAAAGACGAATAGAGGACAACGAAGTAGGACATAATCCTAATAAATGTGCGTCCGGAAACCAGTGGTATGTACTAGCGCAGTCATGCCGATGTTCAAACGCTGTTAATGTCTATGCTCCAGGTAAAAGTTCACGCAGTGAACAGCAAAACGCAGCGTCCACATGTATCATTTAATGCCGTTTCCATGGCCCCAACCACATTTTCAAATGAAGAAATGGCTGAAATCACTTTCAGGTGTGGGTGTACTAATGGTGGCGTACGGAAGGCAGCACGACTGTATCACGAAGCGTGTCCTCAGACAAGGCAGCCAAACAGCAGAACGGTCCTAGGTCTCATCAACGCCTCCGCGAGACCGGTTTATTTAAAATCAACATGCAGAACGCAGATAAGCGAAGAACAGTCTGGACACCACTGATGGAGGAGCGTGCATTACAACAAATAGAAGCAGTGCTGGGAACAAGTATCAGGATTGCTGCATTAGAACGCATTTCGTCCTCCTCCACATGGCGGCTTTACATGAGGGACGGTTGTGCTGATATAATGTTCAAGGTATGGTAGCCCTGGCTGCAACTTACTTTCCAGCCCGATTGTCTACTGACACTGGATCCGTACACAATGTGGGAATGTCCACTATTCGTCGTGCACGCGTTATTCACCGACATAGCATGCTTTATCCGAGACAAGATTATTAACATCCACAAAACACAAGTTCGTATTTATGATTACGCACATAATATCATTGAGGCGGCGCATCAGCGGAAATCTTCCGTTAATGATCGGAAAAGCGTCGCTGGTGACAGGTTGACAGGGCCACATTTTCTACCTGACAGGCTTACTGGTCTTGTGTAGCTTCATTTTCTGCAACACAAGCTAATCGAATATTGGGATATTGTTCCTTATGAGGAGAGGATGCCTATATAGTGTGGCCGAGCGGTTCTAGGCGCTACAGTCTGGAACCGCGCGACCGCTACGGTCATAGGTTCGAATCCTGCCTCGGGCATGGATGTGTGTGATGTCCTTAGGTTAGTTAGGTTTAAGGCCTCAGAGCCATTTGAACCATTTGAGCCTATATAGTGTATGCATGACGATGCACCGGCACGCTTTCATGTAGCTCCTCAGGAATATGTGTCACGAATTTGCGGCAACAAGTGTATCGTCGTGACTCTTCAGAGCTACGGTCTCCCAGATTCCTTGACTTGAGCGCGTTGGAATTCTTTTGCGTGAGGGCAGTTAACAGTTTTGGTGTAGTCTACCCATGTTGATTGTGCTGAAGAACTCCGGAAACGCTTTTCACGTGGTTTTCAGTGTGTCTAGAACATGCCTGGGATTTTTAAACATGTGTGAACATCGATGAAGAGATGTGCAGCAGGCTGCCTTCACATGAACGGTTGCCATGTGGGACAGCTACTGTAATACGTCTTCAAGTGCATATCTGCAGTTTGGATTGCCGGCGACTCGTGTTGTTAGTCGTAATACATCATATCGCAAAAACAGGGGCCACCGAGATATGGTACTAGTCATGTTGTCATTCACACTTCGCGAACGCTCGGCTCCATGCAGGACCCACGGGAAATCAATGCTTAATTGGAAAGTTACCTTCTAAAGGTCTTAATTTTTGTCGTGTGCTGTCGAGAACCTATATGCATTTAAACACGCAGTCAAGAATTATTACACTCGGCTGAATAGTTATTCGCTCTCCAGCGGAGAAGGATGCTGGCACTCGTAAGACCTGTAGTATCACGTGCTATGACGTACGCGCCGCGGCCTGTCTTCCTCGTGGGCCTTGGTTTTCGGACCTATTTCTATTAGAATTATCTGCTTATTTCATTCTCGTCTATACGCATCTTTGCTTTGTAGCTATAGTAGTAAAATACACTGTACCGGTGTATATTTGTCGACAGATTGTCGAGATGTTACTACTATTTTCTTTTTATTTGCAAGAGAACGGGTCCCCTTTTGTTGTGTAGCTGGTATGTCGTCCGGGGCTCGCCGGGTGACATCCCGTGATACGGTGCAGTTTCACCGGTTGCGTGCATAGCAGGTGTGACTGCGTGACAAGCGTCACGGCGACGGCCGCCTTAAGAAGGCACCACAGCCGACAGAACTACGTTGCCACGCCTTCCATAGACATCAGTCAGCTGCCAGAGGACATCATGTTAGCGCAGAGTCAATGAGCAAGCAGCCTGTCATCACGGCCAATGGCAGCCAAACATGCAGACTGTGTGTATTCTCCCACGTGATAACCGGCCGGAGTGGTGAGCGGATCTAGGCGCTACAGTCTGGAACCGCGCGACCGCTGCTGTCGCAGGTTCGAATCCTGCCTCGGGCATGGATGTGTGTGATGTCCTTAGGTTAGTTAGGTTTGAGTAGTTCTAAGTTCTAGGGGACTGATGACCTCAGAAGTTAAGTCCCATAGTGCTCAGAGCCATTCCACGTGATAATATAACCAAAGCCACTGGGCCTCTACGGTGAGTCCACACTCAGCCGACAGCGATTTCACGGAAGTCCACGGTTGGGGTCCCCACCAAGAAGCCAGCGAGCTGCCTCCTGTGGCAGTCATCAGTGAGCCGCGCCATCGCCTGTTCAGTGGACCTCCAGGAAGCCAGCTCAGAATACAACGTGGTACTTATGGACTTGTAAGAGGAACTGCCAGAGAAGGATTGCATTATCCAGCTGTGAATTTAATTATTGGAAGTTATTTGCCTTCAGTTATACTAGAGTTTTCAGTTGAATGTTCTACTAGATACGATTATGGTACTTGGATTCTTTATTTGTGTAGTTGTCTCTGACTCTACACTGGCGCAGTCGTACTGAGGTGACATGCTACTGGACAGATAGACACATCACAAAGTAATTTCGTTATTTTGAGCGAAATATTGGAAACTGAGGTAAGGAACGAAAAGTGCGTGGTGCAATGGAACTCGATTACGGAAAGTTGCCTTTTGTGGGCAATGTCCTTACCGACTGAGCTATCCAAGCACGACTGACGACGTGTCCTCACAGTTTCTGCCAGTACCTCTGCCCTACCTCCCAAACTTCGCAGAAGTTCTGCTGCACACCCTTTCTTCCGGAAGTGTTAGTACAGCAAGGTTTGCAGGAGAGCCAGTGTGAAATGTCGACAGTAGAAGAGCCCGACAGAAGAGCAGCCGTGAGGACAGGTCGTGACTACTGCCTGGCTAGCTCATTAGGTGACAGAGTTATCTGCGAAAGACATGATTCTGATGTGCACGTGGCCAAAGCTTGAACGAAGTTGCCGAATTTGTTGGTGCATCAACGCCTACGGTCCAATGTGTCTACAACTAATGGAATACCTCTAACAACCTCATAAAACGACATAAGTAAAGTGGTCGTGAACAGATCCTAACCGACAGGGACCGGAGAAGAGTGTCAACGCCTCGTCAGTGGCAATCGGTTTCATACGCAACAGGAATTGGTGAAACCAATGAATACTTGTCCATCTCAACCACTTTCCCAGCGATCATGGCGAAGGAAACAAAACGTCATTTGAAAAGAGACGACTTGTTATTTTCAGCAACGCTAAAGGACGTTCCGAAAGACAGATTGCCTCATTGTTACAAATGAGTAAAAGTACTGTAGGGGACATTATATGAGGATTCAACAAAGAAGATAGAATTGAAGATAATCCAAAAACAGGGGGTCCAAAGAAACTGAGTAGAAGAGAGGAAACCGGAATAATAAGAAAAATTAAAACAAATCCAAAGTTGTCGGCAAGGAAAATTGCTGCCACAGTGCAGCAGGAATATGGGAAGAACGTGCACCCTGAGACAGTCCGACGAATTATGAGACGAGAGGGGTATAATGGTCGAGTAAAAATGAAGAAACCTGTGATAAGAGAGAGGAATAGAAAGAAACGACTGGACTTCACGAAGCAGCACGTAAATAAAAGTATCTGTTAGTGGGACGAAGTAATTTTTGTCGATGAATGTCAAGTGCAGATGTTATCCTCAAACGGACGACCTATGGCGTGAAGAAAACTACGCGAAGAATTTCAGTCGAAGCATCTGAAACCCACAGTTAAACACGGAGTGGAGGTGTCATGATTTGGGGTTCCATGTCGTCATCTGGGGTAGGCGAAATAGTATTCATTGAAGGTACAATGGACAAGCATAAGTATCTGAGCATCCTAAACGAGAACTTACCGCAAAGTGTTACAAGTTTCTGGCTTTCGAGGACGTTTAAATTGTATCAAGGCAATGATCCGAAGCATAAAGCGGATAGTGAGAGACTATGGACGCTGTATAATTGCCCTAGGATTTTGGATACCCCTCTTCAGACTCCAGACTTGCACCCAACAGAAAATTTTTGGAGTGAATTGAAGCGAAACGTACGCCAAACGCCAGTGACATCAAAACAAGCTTTAAACGAAACAAATATTGGAAGAATGGCGACAAGTAAGTCCTGATTACACGCGAAAGCTCGTTCACAGCTTTTCTAAGAGCTTGGAACAAGTGATTAAGCAAAAATGGCTGCGTACAGGATATTAAAATGTAAAGGGTTGTGATTGTTATACTCGCCACTCGAAAACTTTTGTGGCTGTGATACTGGGCTCGTTTCTTTATGTGTTATTGTTCATGTTTAAGTTTGCAAATAAGAAACATGCTGTTCTGTTATTTATTACATAGTTTTTTATCATTTTGTGCCGAGGCTACTCCTGTAATATCTGATGCCTGTATATAATGAAGTAAAAATAAAACGTAACACTGGTGGCCGAAAACTTTAGTGAGTCACTGTAATTGAAAAATGCTCCTCCTGTCGGGTAACATGATCGTCACGGAGAGGAGTACGAGGTCTGCAACCAGCGTACGGCCTCCTTGGTGATTATGGTGCCTTACACGAACTCCACTGGACTCATGGATGCCCACATGAAGGTTCTCCAGAGCATAATTGAGCCGTCACCAACTTGTCTCCATCCCGCAGTATATGTGTTAAGGAGCTATTCCCCGGGAAGACCACAGATTCGCGCCCTCCCATCGGCATGATGTAGAGGGTATCGGAATTTATCAGATCATGCAACGCTATGCCACTGCACCAGTGCCTATGGTCACGTGCCCATTTAAGTTGTTTCCGACGTCGTGGTGTCAACATTGGCACACGCATGGGTCGTCGGCTGCGGAGGCCCACCGTTACAGGTGTTCACACAACTGTACTCTGTCCATCATTAAAGCCTGATGTTAGTTCCGCCACACTTCGCCGCCTTTCTTGTTTTACCAGTCTGTCCAGCCCTCGACGCCCGACATCTGTAATGAGGGGTGGCCGCCCTACCCCACGAAGTCTGGACGTGGTTTCATCCTGGTTTCGCTACGTGTTGAAGACATTCATCACAGCACTTCTCGAGCACCCAACAAGTCGTGAAGTTTCCGAAATGCTGGTGCCGAGCCTCCGGGCTTTCACAATCTGCCCTCGGTCAAACTCAGAAAAATTTCTCGCCTTCCCCATTCTACGCGCAGACAGCATGCTCACTGATACTACACTACTGGCCATTAAAATTGCTACACCACGAGGATGACGTGCTACAGACGGGAAATTTAACCGACTGGAAGAAGATGCTGTGATATACAAATCATTAGCTTTTCAGAGCATTCACACAAGGTTAGCGCCGGTGGCTACACCTAGAACGTGCTGGCATGAGGAAAGTTTCCAACCGATTTCTCATACACAAACAGCAGTTGACCGGCGTTGCCTGGTGAAACGTTTTTGTGATGCCTCGTGTAAGGAGGAGAAATGCGTACCATCACGTTTCCGACTTTGATAAAGGTCGGATTGTAGCCTATCGCAATTGCGCTTTATCGTATCGCGACATTGCTGCTCGCGTTGTCGAGATCCAATGACTGTTAGCAGAATATGGAATCGGTGGGTTCAGGAGGGTAATATGGAACGCAGTGCTGGATTCCAACGGCCTCGTATCACTAGCAGTCGAGATGACAGGCATCTTATCCGCATGGCTGTAACGGATCGTGCAGACACGTCTCGATCCCTGAGTCAACAGGTGGGGACGTTTGAAAAACAACAACCATCGGCACGAACAGTTTGACGACGTTTGCAGCAACATGGACTATCAGCTCGGAGACCATGGCTGCCGTTACCCTTGACGCTGCGCCACAGTCAGGAGCGCCTGTGATGGTGTACTCAACGACGAACCTGGGTGCACGAATGGCAAAACGTCATTTTTTCGGATGAATCCAGGTTCTGTTTACAGCATCATGACGGTCGCATCCGTGTTTGGCGACATCGCGGTGAACGCACATTGGAAGCATGTATTCGTCATCGCCATACTGGCGTATCACCCGGCGTGATGGTGTGGGGTGCCATTGGTTACACGTCTCGGTCACCTCTTGTTCGCATGGACGGCACTTTGAACAGTGGGCGTTTCATTTCAGATGTGTTACGACCCGTAGCTCTACCCTTCATTCGATCCCTGCAAAACCCTACATTTCAGCAGGATAATGCACGACCGCATGTTGTATGTCCTGTACGTGCCTTTATGGATACAGATAATGCTCGGCTGCTGCCCTGGCCAGCACATTCTCCAGATCTCTCGCCAATTGAAAACTTCTGGTCAATGGTGGCCGCACAACTGGCTCGTCACAATACGGCAGACACTAGTCTTGATGAGCAGTGGTATTGGGTTGAAGCTGCATGGGCAGCTGTACCTGTACACGCCATCCAAGCTCTGTTTGACTCAATGACTAGGCGTATCAAGGTCGTTATTACGGCCAGAGGTGGTTGTTCTGGCTACTGATTTCTCAGGATCTGTGCACCCAAATTGCGTGAAAATGTAATCACATGTCAGTTCTAGTATAATATATTTGTCCAATGAATACCCGTTTGTCATCTGCATTTCTTTTTGGTGTAGCAATTTTAATGACCAGTAGTGTACATGCACCGTTCGTGTCTGACTAAGCAATCATTCCTCGCCAGGTGCCGCTGCTGTCGCCTGGGAGGGTTTATATCGATAGTAGGTTGGTGGTCATAATATTCTGGCTGATCAGTGTACTTAGTATAGCTGTGGATCGTCTACAGTCTCTTTTCTTTCAGACGAGCATATAAGACACGTACTCGTTTGGGAGTCGCGGAAGCGTGTTCAGCTTGCTTGTCGGGCAGAGCGACCGCCTCAGACGCAGGGAGCTAACCTGACAGAGCGGAGCGCGAGGTTTGTGTATGTGTGTGTGTGTGTGTGAGAGAGAGAGAGAGAGAGAGAGAGAGAGAGAGAGCAGACGCAATAAACCGAGCCGGCAGCGCCAGACACGGCGCAGCGCCTGGTCGATGTCTCCGCCTGCCTGCGCCCCCCCCCCCCCCCCCCCTCTCCCGTGCCTCACCACCCCAACACACCTGCTGCTACTGTCTGACAGCTCGCAATGCCTTTTTCTTCCGAATGTACATATTTTTGTCTTTGCACGCTTAGTTTGTCCTGTCCCATCCGCAACGAGTCTATCAAGTTGTTGTAAGAGAAAAGGTCGATATTCCGGGATGTCGCAAGAAGATTCGTTTCAGGTACAGAAGTTCACATAATCAAATGCTCTGATCCAAAATGCTTGTCATAACTTGCTGTCAACAAGTGTCTCTTTCACTTTGTTATTTATTTTTATGTCCTTCAAAAAGCGCGCCAGTTTTGAATTATAGTTTGTCGGTTGACCACATCGTTGTGTATCGTTTCGATTTCCATTAAAATTCTGACTGTCGCTTCGGTCACAATTTCTCCCATTTCTGCATTGTGTGTCCATCCATTCTGGCGTTAGGAACTTGCTTATTCTGTATAAGAAATAGTAGTAAATATTAATACTGATGCTCTAACTGTTGGTTGGTAATATTTACTGACAAAATGCAACCTAACGCTACATTACGGCTATCCTGTGTGGCCGTGTTTTAGTACGACTTAAAAAGAGAGGGAGATTATTAATTGATCACCGATGCGTCGGTTCCCGATTGTGTTCAGGAGACGTGCGGATTGATGACGCGAAAGGGTTTACTTAATTGATCTTTTGACCCGCATTGCATTCACGCAATCAGAATCTTCGATGAAAATACCTAAGGGACCTATCTGAATATAAAGATGGAAATGAGAGCAAATTAGTGGAATTTCGTAAGAGAAAGATTAACAGATCGGAAGTTGAACACATTAGTGGTCTCCCAAATACAATCGAGACACCGCGATAAAGAGCGAACCTGTAACAAAACCCATGTACAATTTGAACATCATTTTCGGTTAGTGAAAGAAAAGAATTAGAAGAAAATTACTGCATTGTAAAATATTAATATATTTTGAACAAATTGGCTTTAAACTTCTAGACATTGACAAATACACAATAAATGCATGACTTACATCTGATATTTCTTTTGTACATGGCGCAGTCCAATAAACGCTGCTTTGTCAGTCCATTCCTTCTTAAAAATTAAAGGTCCTCGCGTGCGCGTAAGTACATTGTATCCGCACACGAGTTACCGAAATGTTTGTTCGTCGTATCACATAGTTTTTACACAAAATAAAAATACAACTTGCAGCAATGCTATGTAGTACGTCTTAACATGTCGGCGACCAAAAGTACAAGGGATAATGAAGTCTCTAGAATATTTCTTAACAAAAGATAGATTGTTCTTTCTTCTGTTTCGCAACTTCTTGCTATTAAGCGCTGCGGCAATGATTTTAAATATCTGCGACCAGCGGGTCATAGTGTTTATTTAGAGTATTTAAACGCTGGACGCAAGTCTCGGTATAGGCGCAAATTAAAAAAAAATTTCGTCTCTTTACTCTCGCGCTGTGATGCTTAGCATCTTTACGAACTACAGCTCGTTGGCTGTCCTTTTCTTTTATGGCAAATATCTCATATGCAACGTATCTGAAGTCCAATAATATTACACCATGGAGCTGATTACCATTCTGCAGCGTGTGCTAATGGTGAAAACATTTTATCAGAACAGAGAAAATTATGCAGCAACTGTGAAATGTCTTCGCATGATTCTATTGTACAATGAATTACCGAATGAATCGACAGTTTGCGAACTTACTGGTAAGTTAAGTGAAACGGGTTCAATAGTGAACATTAGAGATCTAGGGGCGCTCTCGTCCTAGGCGATCTGTACGAAACATTGCGCTGTAGTGTTGCCGTTAGTCCAGCAAAGTCGGTTCTTCGCCTTTCCCGAGAACAGGGCATAAGGTATGCTTCAATATAGCGAATTATCCGGTATGATCTCCGTTATCATACTTACCGAGGTCATTTAACGCAGCAGCTGGAAGAAGCCGATAATGATGGAAGGTGACGTTTTGTTGGCGCGATTCTGAGAAGAATATAGAAAGACAACAATTTTGCGAACAAGATCATTTTTAGTGACGTGGTGCACATCCACTTAGTAACAATTTGTCAGTAAACAGAACTGCTGTTTCTGGAGGTCAAAAATGCTTGAATGGTGCAAGAGAGAGAGAGAGAGAGATCCATCTACAGTGGTTGAAGATTTCTTGTAGATTTTTGGCGGGGACCATCAGAAGTCGTTATATTTGAAGATAAGGCAGGATCGGATGTGACAACTGATGGAAACAGAGCCGGCCGGGGTGGCCGAGCGGTTCTAGGCGCTACAGTCTGGAACCGCGCGACCGCTACGGTCTCAGGTTCGAATCCTGCCTTGGGCATGGATGTGTGTGATGTCCTTAGGTTAGTTAGGTTTAAGTAGTTCTAAGTTCTAGGGGACTGATGACCTCAGAAGTTAAATCCCATAGTGCTCAGAGCCATTTGAACCATTTTCTGATGGAAACAGACAGCATGCGATGATAAAGAGATTTTCTAAGGCCTCATTTCAGTGGAATGGACGTTCAACATTTGTTGTTTCAGCAGGATGGTACCACCTGTAACATTTCCCAGGAAGCAATTGAGTTGGTCTACGACTGTTTCCGGATCGCCTCACGTCGTATAATGATGACCAACAATTGCCCTAACTCTTGGTGATTTTATTTCTTTGGCTTTACCTCAAATTAATGGTGCATGTCAGTAAACGTCGAAACATCTGCGCATTAGAAGAGGAAGTTCGACGTGGTGTGCGGGAAATTCAAGTCTTGTAAGGCAGTCTTAGCGGGTTTCACGGACAGAATTATTGCATTTCAGTGCAGTAGACGAGATCGTATGCCTGACATCAATTTTCATGCGTAAAATGATGAGGTGTAATGAACACGCTTATCTATTCTGTTATGTATTTCGAAAACATAATATTGGCGACCATTTTCAAGGATCCTACATTTATTTGTCAGGTTGCAAATTTACTATAGTTCATAACAGATTTCCAATAGTTCACAACAAATTTACTACAGAACGCAGTCGTCATAGCTCTGAATCAGTTTTGAGAAAGTATAACTACAACGAAGTGTACTTTCGTAATCTCAAGGTAACATTTTGTTCTGCTTGTCTTCTCTACTGAAGTGGTACAGAGACGGTTTCCATGATGACTAAGAGCAAAGGTCTCAATTTTATACATGTAACTATCATCTAGAAAGAAATGAAGAGTGGAAACGGAACTGTCCTAACAAGGGAACCTCCCCATCGCACCCCCTTCAGATTTAGTTATAAGTTGGCACAGTGGATAGGCCTTGAAAAACTGAACACAGATCAATCGAGGAAACAGGAAGAAGTTGTGTGTAACTATGAAAAAAATAAGCAAAATATACAAACTGAGTAGTCCATGAGCAAGATAGGCAACATCAAGGATAATATGAGCTCAGGAGCGCTGTGGTCCCGTGGCTAGCGTGAGCAGCTGCGGAACGAGAGGTCCTAGCCGGCACGGTAACTCAGCGTGTTCGGTCAGAGTGTTAGCTGCCCTCTGCAATAAAAAAAAAAAAAAAAAAAGCTGAGTTAATGGATCAACGACGAACTGAAACGGGTGTCTTGCGACGTCCGCCCCGAGCAGATACAACGATCAAAAACGAACAAAAATGAGTTTAAAAAAAAGGTGCTTGGTTCATGTCTTCCCTCGAGTGAAAATGTTATTTTCTTTATTTTCGCAAAGTTATTGTCTGTCCGTTCGTTCATTGACGACTCTGTTCACTGTAGTAAGTCGCGAGCTATATTTGCTGGATTCATATTGCCCACGGAATACATCTCACGTATTTAATGCACTCTCGTCCAAAGTAGCGAACAGTCAACTGCCAGACAGGGAGCCTCGTTAGCAGGAACACTCCCTCTTCCGTGCGCGGTAGTCGACTGACATCGTGTGTTTCGATGTTTGTTTAGGTGTAGCGTCCCCATACTACGGCACAGTTACCTCGCATCCGACGGACGGACGGACAGATTATAATAGTCTGAAATTAAAAAAATTAAACTTTTCACTCGAGGGAAGACTGGAACCAAGGACCTCTCATTCCGCAGCTGCTCACGCTAACCACGGGACCACGGTGCTGCTGAGCTTACGTCCTCCTTGTTGTTGCCTATCTTCCACATAGACTACTCAGTTTGTATATTTTGCTTATTTTTGCATAGTTCCACACTACTTCTTCCTGTTTTCTCGATTTATCTGTGTTCAGTTTTTCAAGGCCTATCCACTGTGCCAACGTATAATTAAATCTGAAGGGGGTGCGATGGAGAGGTTCCCTTGTAAGTGCCGTTTTTCACAAGTCGCTTTTTCAGTGCAGTTGTACTCTGTTCCGCGTCTCCACCTTTGTTCCAGGTGCAAAACCATGGAGAAGTGTTTCAGACATATACCAGTAAATGGTGCGTAGTCTTTGTGCCGAGCGATGCTACCCTCTCGAGTTTCATTATTCTTTATTCAAAGGACTTTTTTGTGCTACTTTTCTAGTACGTAGTACTTTTGTAGTTGCACACGCATTGTCACAAATAAAACGTAGTGCCACAGTATTAATGGCACTTGAAATAAAAACTTTCTGTCTGCCATATTATATAAAACTTACATTGTGAGGACATGGCTGCATACGAAATACAAGCTGATTCTTGCAAAGTAAAAAACAGCAACCAGTCACTATTAATCATGCTTTATTTACACAAGTAGCGCCGTTATCGTTTTCGAAACCACATGTTCATCTTTAGATGGCTGTTCACATTTCTATTACATTTGTTGCTGTTTACATTAGTTGCTGCATTATTTCCAGTAACTTATGTAAACTACACTATATGTAATATAAATGTAAATAGTTTTAATTGACTAACTATTGTAGCAACAATGCTCAATGCTACGGCAACCTGCACACGGATGTCACATTCTTTACGTCTCGCCTTATACACCCGATGCTTCGTCTTTTATAGATGATATGCATATTCCTCGACTACCACAACATATGCTGGAAAAGATCAGAGGATTACGGATGTAACTTGGAATTCGCATCTCTTTGGATAGGATTAACAACACTGTCCGTCCGGTAACACAATAAACCATCCCATGCCAGAAAGGCTATGGTAAATGTCCGACGGGAGGAAATTTACAAGTGTTTTTAGCGCTAAAGGAACTGCTTACTCAATTTTTTGTCTATTACTCAATAGACTAATATCGGATTGGATTCTTAGTCCCGTCACTGAATATAAATGCATCGCTACTGCAGAGTATGTGGAAGATGCTGTCAGTTTAACAACAGACTCTCAATCCACACGACTCTCTTGCACTGCTGCCACTTCCCGAATAGTAGAAACCTACCGAGACCGGGACCGGGCAATCGACTATGTAGGAGGAAGAATCAGAGCTAGTCTTACAAGACGGAAACTTAAAATTAGAACGGAATATGAAGAACAGTTTCATCGAACTTGTTCCAACCGATTTGCCTTTCTTTCACAAAAACGGCAGCTTCTAGTTAGAATCTCATTCTCCTTCTGTAAGCCCATACTTCTTATTTTGATCTACGCTGAGTACATAACAGGAATGATTTCAGTGAAAACACCTCGAGAATATTTCCTCTTTTATCCAATATTTTGACCTGTGAAAGAAGAGTTGTGCGATCTGACTGCTATTTGTTCTATGTATTTAGAAGTAGGAAAGATCTTATTAGCGAAACGATTAATTTAGGGAAGGTTGAGCATGCATTCAAGTAAATGCAACATTACAATCAATACTTTATAATCTCATGATACGATTTGAAAGTATATTTCTACCATGTCTTATACAGAGAATACAAGTAATGAGTACATAAAGACTCACATTGCATGGTGTAACACCTATTCAAGGTCAGCAGGAGTTCTCGAAGTTCACAGGAACGCAAACCTACGTTATACTTGCTGTAAACGACATGCAAAGAATTTGAAAATTCTTTTACTGATGGCAGCTGCTCTGAAAAACGGTTGTGCTGAAAACAAAGCTTGTCCAGTGAATTGTGCTCGCGTCAGTTACCGATTTAACTAAGAACACCTGAACACGCGGGAACATCCCAGGAAAACATGCTAATTTTCAGATATGACTGTGAGATCGAAGTAACGGAAGAGAAATATGGAGTAACTTCTTATTATTATTCAACAAACAAGTGAGAACTTTCCACAGCAAGGTCACATTTCTTCTCTATCGAAGCATTTCGAAAACAGTTCCACGAGGCATTTGAATTAGTACAAAAACGAGTCCCATACAGTTTTAAATTTCCATCGTAATAACGAATAAGTAAGATAGCAATGTATGCCATTGGCTAAATTCACGGACGAATAGATTAAATGCCGGTATTGATCCTTAAGCGAGGAACAAAGCCTCTCGCTTTAAACAACTGATTTAACCTTGATCACAGAGTTAATACATCTGTAAAGCTGAAAACCCTGTGAATGAGATATTACGTCAGTGCATGTATTCACGCTACGAGCTCACCGCAAACTATTGTGGCAATGGAAACGTCGTAGAAATGAGACAATAGACAGTTATGGATCTAGTGCAGGCTATTTCTCGTAATGCACGTAGCCTCAACGCCCCCGGTAACACAAGTGTGCCGTGTCGGACCGTCTAATCGGACACACTGCTCAAACTGTGTTGTGCTGGGCAGACTTGTGCGTCGCTTTGAAAAGTGTAGCGTATACAGCGTGTCCCCGAAATGTTGCAACAAACTTCGAGGTGTTGTAGAAGGTGTCTTGAGGAACGAACCGAGGATAGGAAGCCGCGTCCAGAAACATCGTCTAACGACGCTACCATTAGGCCGTGCATTTGGCAGCAAGTCGTTGTGCGCTAACAAACCGTAGGTAAAACGTTTCGGATTGTTTTTTGTTACTCAGTGATTGCGAGTGATTATTACGACCGCCAGTGGAGAAGGTGGAGCTATCTGGTGCGTAGGCAGGCATTGTGTCCTATGTATGCAATTCTCTGCTGTCTTGGTGGATGACAGTTTGAGACACGGGTTTCCATCTGCAGTTTATTTATCTCCTGTGTACCGGAAAACACTGAAGATTTTATAGGGTTCCAGGAGAAAAATAAACTGCGGATAGAGACCCGTGTCTGAAACTGTCATCCACCGAGACAACAGAGTATCGCATTCATAGGAGACAAGGCGTTTTTACACTACTCCATCCGGCGATCGTGGCAATCAGGCGCGATCACCGAATAACAAAGAACATTGCGAAACGGCACCTACAACTTTGGCACTCTGTAGCTCTCGTTGGATGAGTTTCTCGACAGTGGTTCCTATCCTCAGTTTGTTCCTCAAGACACCTTCTACAGCCTCTCGACGTTTGTTTCAACTTTCCTGGGACAGCCTACAGATGTGCCTTCGCGTGCACCGAAAGACTGTCATTCCTGGCAGAAGAAATCCGTGCATAGTGTGTAATTGTACCTAGCAAGCGACTAATATCTCGCTTAAAGACTTTTCTCGCATCTCTAAAGCTATAGTGATAGCCCCCGTTAAAGAAATTACTGCAACACTTTGTGATGTCAACGGCCTCCATGACGAAAAAATATTCAAATAAGGAGGCTGTTGAAATCGTATTCTGCAGCAATAACCATGAGAAGCATAGTGGTTATTATAAAGTAGCCGATGCACTGAAAAGGGTACCTGATCGCAATAGGTTTCTACACTACTGGCCATTAAAATTGCTACACCAAGAAGAAATGCAGATGATAAACGGGTATTCATTGGACAAATATATTATACTAGAACTTTTCACGCAATTTGAGTGCATAGATCCTGAGAAATCAGTACCCAGAACAACCACCTCTGGCCGTAATAACGGCCTTGATACGCCTGGGCGTTGAGTCAAACAGAGCTTGGATGGCGTGTACAGGTACAGCTGCCCATGCAGCTTCAACACGATAGCCGGCCGGGGTGGGCGAGCGGTTCTAGGCGCTACAGTCCGGAACCGCGCGACTGCTACGGTCGCAGGTTCGAATCCTAACTCGGGCAAGGATGTGTGTGATGTCCTTAGGTTAGTTAGGTTTAAGTAGTTCTAAGTTCTAGGGGACTGATGACCTCAGAAGCTAAGTCCCAAAGTGCTCAGAGCCATTTGAACCATTTTGAACCTGCTGCGTGAAGAACTCCTGCCTGCTGCACGTCCTAGTCCGACAGGAATCGTCGACACTTCAAGGCCCGTTTTAAGGGACTGGAGGCGTGATAGTAGCATGTGGAGAGGTCAACATTATAGAGCGGGTGCTCGATTGTCTCCCATGTGAGTTTCCATAACTTCTGCATTACGACACTTGCGACATGGGGACGTGTGTTGTCATGAAGCAGTAGGCGACTTGGCGGACCACTCCACAACGGTGGTTTTCGACAGACGTGCTGCCCCAAGCACGTTCTTCATTCTCCGGATGGCTACCGATATTTGTCCTTCGTCAGCCAAGAAAATAGTAACAGCACGTTAGTCCTGTTTGGACGCATTTGGTTATAACGTCATAATAGTTCGCGTTTCAGAATTTACCGCATGCACATCGGAAAGACACGAATGCCTATTAATGCCTTGCCTACAAGTCGCTGCTTACATTATCGCATCGGAGTCGCGCTGCAACGCGGAAGCTTTTTGATCGCCAGCTCTATATGACAATCATGTCGAACGTAATCTGATAACCAGCAGACAGTCCCGGAATCGCTGGAGCAACACTATCTTCTGAGCATGCAAAGAATTGAAAAGGTTTCCGCTGATTGTGGTTTCTAAAAGCCTTTAGTAATTGCAGTTATTCTTCGCTTTGATTAATATCCTTGATGAATGCAGAATTCAAAGTTCGCGGTCGAATTAAGTATATGTATTAAAATGAATATAAAAATAATTCTAAAATCACATTTCAGCGTGTATTTCATTGAGTGATCCGCGAATGAAAATAAATCGTAGAAATATTCTGCAAAGTTCTTTTTCTTGGATGTTCCTATTCTGAAGGTCCACGGGTCCTTCTTCCTTCTTACCCTACAGAACCTAAATTTCACATAGCTTGTTTTTACGTGGAAAGCAGCCAACCTGAGGGATAGCCCAAGAAAAATTATGAAAGGGTTTAAAATGTGCCGATGTATGTGTAGTAACTTATGATTATTAAGACTCAACTCAAAAGCAATACAAAACAACAGATTATACCTGTCCGGTGATAGGCCATGTGATATATAAATACACGATATATGAAAAATTGAACAAAGGAAAACTCTAGATACATTAACAAATCCTGAACACACGTAAATTAACGAGAAAGTGATGCAACCATACTCCTGTAGGATGAATGAACGAGTGGTAGATTCTGTACCAAGAGTATGGATCACAACGAATCTCACTGAACAATTGCAGTTGAGTCTGAACTTCAGTGAAGGAACATTTAAACACCTGAAACATTGCAGACCGAACTTTACGCTAAGCTGCAAAATTCATCCCGCATTCTCTTCATACTCGTAGTTCGTAGCGTAAGTACGGCCGTCAGAAAGCACCTCAGTTCACATACCAACGTGCTCGAACAAGCTGTGAACCAGTCGTCCAGAACAGAACGGCATGCAGAAAACAGAAAAAGCATAATGCAGAAACAGCATGTTTTTTGTCCACCGTTCAAGGGGACTAGGAAACACGCGACGCGAACTGCTCTAGCCTGTGATTGGCTAGTTCCTGCTGTCTTAGGCGTCCTCTCCCCGCGCCCTTTATGTGCACGAAGTACACCCCGCCACACAATACAAGGTATTGTACACAATACATAGACGTAGCATGCAGAGCATATTTTCTACGAAGTTTTCGTCCCAAAGCCCTTAACAGATGTCTACAATTTTTTGTTCATGTTGATATGTTGTTGTTGTTGTGGTCTTCAGTCCAGAGACTGGTTTGATGCAGTTCTCCATGCTGCTCTATGCTGTGCAAGCTTTTTCATCTCCCAGTACCTACTGCAACCTACATCCTTCTGAATCTGTTTAGTGTATTCATCTCTCGGCCTCCCTCTACGATTTTTACCCTCCACGCTGCCCTCCAATACTAAATTGGTGATCCCTTTATGCCTCAGAACATGTCCTACCAACCGATCCCTTCTTCTAGTCAAGCTGTGTCACAAATTTCTCTTCTCCCCATTTCTATTCAATGCCTCCTCATTAGTTATGTGATCCACACATCTAACCTTCAGCATTCTTCTGTAGCACCACATTTCGAAAGCTTCTATTCTCTTTTTGGTTAAACTATTTATCTTCCACGGTTCACTTCCATACATGGCTACACTCCATACAACTACTTTCAGAAACGACTTCCTGACACTTAAATCTATACTCGATGTTAACAAATTTCTCTTCTTCAGAAACGCTTTCCTTGCCACTGCCAGTCTACATTTTATATCCTCTCTACTTCGACCATCATCAGTTATATTACTTCCCAGATCCCAAAACTCATTTACTACTTTGTCTCATTTCCTGATCTAATTCCCTCAGCACCACATGATTTAATTCGACTACATTCCATTATCCTCCTTTTAAGACACTGTCCATTCCGTGCAGTTGCTCATCCAGGTCCTTTGCTGTCCCTGAGAGAATTACATTGTCATCGGCGAAGTTTTAATTTCTTCTCCATGGATTTTAATTCCTACTCCGAATTTTTCGTTTGTTTCCTTTACTGCTTGCTCAATATACAGATTGAATAACATCGAGGAGAGGCTACAACCCTGTCTCACTCCCTTCCCAACTACTGCTTCCCTTTCATGCCCCTCAACTCTTATAACTGCCATCTGGTTTCTGTACAAATTGTAAATAGCCTTTCGCTCCCTGTATTTTATCCCTGCCACCTTCAGAATTTGAAACAGAGTATTCCAGTCAACATTGCCTAAGCTTTCTCTAAGTCTACAAATGATAGAGACGTAGGTTTGCCTTTCCTTAATCTATTTTCTAAGATAAGTCGTAGGGTCAGTATTGCCTCACGTGTTCCAACATTTCTACGGAATCCAAACTGATCTTCCCCAAGGTCGGCTTCTACCAGTTTTTCCATTCGTTTGTAAAGAATTCGTGTTAGTATTTGCAGCCGTGGTTTATTAAACTGATAGTTCGGTACTTTTCACATCTGTCAACCCCCGCTTTCTTTGGGATTGGAATTATTATATTCTTCTTGAAGTCTGAGGGCATTTCGCCTGTCTCATACATCTTGCTCACCAGATGGTAGAGCTTTCTCAGAAACTGAAATTCTAACTGGAATGAATTCTGTAATATAAAAAAGTATGTAGAAATTAGTTTATTTTTCTAAAAACGGTCTGAGCCGTCGTCGTGTAGTTTAAGCTAGTGTGAACAAAAGTGTCGCCATTACCGATTATTTGTAATGGCCTGGAAACAAGAGCGTTTGTTGACGAGACCGCCTTGCCGCTGCCGGCTGAATTTGTAGCGCACAGTTGTGAATAAATAGCTCGCAGAACTTGAGCCGCGACCCGTGGTAATTGTCTGTCTCGCAGCGTTAATTTGCGCCGCCTGTGTGATGTATTCCCACTCCGCCAGATGCGACCACGTTCCACTTCGCTGCTGGAATAAGAAGAGACGCCGGCAATAGGATGCCCCAGTAATGTCTCTCGGCTCGAATTGTGTTCAGTACCTTCTTTTCACCGTTATTTTTTTCTGCAACAGGCGGGGAAAATAGGGCACGATCAGATAGTAAACAAATTCTTTACTTGATGTAGAATTCTTGTAATCTCTTACGAGACACGTACTGCATTGATGGTGTGTGACGATTTTGATACGTGGTCACCATCAGCGGGCATGTAAATGATGAGAGTTGTAATTCCTTGTGATGGATAGACGGCCACCAGGGTGCGTTAGTGTTAACACCAGGCCTGTTACGGTATATACGAGGCGTTCTGAAATTAAAAAAAGGCTTGCTAAGATATCTCAATTATTTTATTTTTGCATGAAAGCCTTTACCTTAATCTACTTTTCTACATAATTTCCGTCAATATTGAGGCACTTGTCATAACGTTTTACCAGTTTTTGAATGCCCTCCTCATAGAAGTCTGGCGCCTGACTTGTTAACCACTGCATCACCACTGTTTTGACTTCGTCATCTTCTTGAAGACGCTGAACGCCCAGGCGTTTCTTCAAGTGCAGGAACAGATGGCAGTCACTGGGCGCAAGATCAGAACTGTACGGAGGATGATCTGGAGTTCCCCATCGAAAAGATGTGATAAGATTCGCCACATGCGGACAGGCATTGTCTTGCAGCAAAACGATGCGCTTGCTCAACTTGACATGTCTTTTGTTCTGAATTGAACGGCGCAGATTGTGCAATGTCTTACAGTAAGCTGCTGCATTGATTGTCTCGTTACAAGGCAGAAATTCCAGAAGCAATACTCCTTTTCTGTCCCAAAAAACTGTGCAAATGATTTTCCAGGCAGAAATTTTTTGCTTAAACTTCACTTTTCTGGGTGAATCTGAATGCCGCCATTGCTTCGATTGTGGTGTAACGTAGGCCAACCATATTTCTTCGCCCGAAACAATTTGGCTCAAGAAATCATCACCGTCGTTGTGGTACCGCTCAAGGAAAAGCAAAGCACTCTCTAAACGTTTGGTTTTGTGCACACCCATCAACATTTTCGGTACCCAACGTGTGCACAATTTTCAGTAATTCAAGTGTTCGGTCACAGTGCCATACAAAACACTACGAGAAACATTAGGAAAGTAATCCCGCAAGGAGGAAATCGTAAAGCGCCTGTTTTCTCTCACCTTATTGTCCACTTCATGCACCAAACTTTCATTAACGACCGAAGGACGCCCACTTCGCTGTTCATCATGCACATTTGTGCGGCCATCTTTAAATGCTCTTACCCACTTTCTTACCATTCCATCACTCATAATGTTTTCTCCGTAAACTGCACAGATCTCACGATGAATATCGATCGCTTTTAGGCCTTTAGCACTAAGAAATCTTATAACAGCCCGTACTTCACAGTCGGCGGGACTCACGATTATCGGAGGCATCTTAAACACTGAGTACATAACGTAAACAAGGACGAATCAGACTGTAATGGCGTCAGTGCGTAGACAACAGATGTAGGTACCCAGTGCGCATGCGCAGAACGCCGACCGCAGCGCTGCGGCCACGGTGTGGCAAAACGGTACTTACTTAAAAAACACACCTCGTAAGAGGCATCAGATGTTGCCAGATGCAAATTACAAAATGTTTCAAGGAAATGTTCTTTAGCTGTCAGGTGGACATCAATCAGCATGATTGCCTTCGTTGTAGCTTTGTTTTTTACAAAGATATGAACAGCGGTATGACTTTTTTAAATGGCGCCCTGTATATTTTATTTCGTAATTCATTTCTTCTCCTAAAGAACTGTCCAAAAATGTATCACAGTGTACCATTCACTGAAACACAACGTTATTAATTACATAACACAACATTGACTTTGAGCCAAGGATCACAAACTCGTCCATTTGCTGGAATTGTCATAAAACAAATGAAAACCAAGTAAAAACATAATAAAAAATTCACTCTCCTGTACCATTGCCCAGGAGCGGAACATTCAAAGGCGCTCATAGCGGTGACCCTGGACACCGATACACAGGTGCACTCGTTGAATGAAAGAATTATTTACTGCTTCCAGTGTTGCCTGCTGAAGAGAATTACAAGCAAGCACGATACGTTCCTGCATATCCTCTGGAATTGTTGGAATATCGCGATAGACAACGTCTCTAATGCATCCTCAAAGAAAAAATTCCAGAGGATTTAAATCAGAAGACCTAGCAGGCCAAGTAACTTGCTCCTGGACCAATCCATATGGCAGGATGCCTTCGGTTCAGAACACGACGTGCACGCAAGGCTTTATGTGTTGGACATCCATAGTTTTGATACTACATAAGCATTCTGGTTCTTAGCGGCACTTCATCCAGTAGAGGAAGAATTCGTCTGAGGAAGTTGGCATACGCTGTGCCGTTTGGACTACCATTGATGAAGTAAGGGCCAATAATTGTGGTGCCAAGCATCGCACACCAGAAGTTAACTTTTCATTGACGCTGATGTTGCACCTATCTAAGCCATCGTCGCTAGACCAATAATGCATTTTCCTTGTATTTACCTCTCCTTTGTCTGAGAAGAAACATTCACCGGTAAATATAACAATGGAGAAGAAGTTCGGGTTGGCGAGGACTTGCTGCTGTGCCCACTGACAGAACTGTACACGATTCTGGAAATCATTCCCATCTAATTTTTGATGTAGGTGTGCTTGGTAAGGATGGAACCGGTGACGTGTAAGAATACGATGTACTCTGGTTTTAGGAATGCCAATCTCGTGTTCAACCTGTCGTGTGCTCACATGTGGATTCATATCAACGGAAGCTTCGTCTGTGCGAGTGCTACGACGATTGCGTTGTCGTGGGCTGAAACTTCCCGTTCCCTGAAGCGTCGCAAAAAGACCAGAAAGCATCCGTCGGGAACGTGGGTTCTAGTCAAGATATGGCTCTCTGTACAGTTCCGCTGCCTGCGTAGTATTTCGCCTGCCTTCAACAACAACAATAAGACACATTATGTCGATGCAGTTTGTCGGAAGGGCAGCCTTTACTGTATGCCAACTCTACACAACAGTATTTAAAAGGACTGAACTACTGCACCAAGTATACCCGTACATAAGAAAACAGTATTGCAATTACTGTTCTGCTAACATACATTCCCCATAGATGAGTAGCATTTCTACATTCTCTTCTTTGGTGTACATTCTACTCACACAACTCTTCAACTGACGATGGTTGACGGAATGGCGCGTGTGCGTTCTAGTTATGTTTACATTTGTCCTCTGTCAACGTCAGCACGTAGATGTGTTCCATTACCCCGAGCACCTGCACCACGCTCTTGGAACGTCAACGTCAATGTTGTGTAATATATATATATATATATATATATATATATATATATATATATATATATATATATATATATAGTGATCACTTTTAAGGCGATGAAGATGCCGTGCATTCGTATGAGAGAGCCTTATCAGCACTTGCTGGATTTTGAAAGAACCCTAATTGTAGGTCTCCTTTTGGTCAGCTGATCGAATCTGCATATGTCCAAATTTGTGGGGGTATTCGGACGTGACAGTGGCCCCATGTTGGAGTGCATGGGAACAAAAGGGCAGGCATACTCGTTTTCAAGGTTCCAGCCTGCCACGTCCCACCATATAAGGGAGAATCGCTGTGGTATGCACCTTCGCATCTGTGCCTGCAATTGGAGAATAAGTATGGGAATCAATCCAACATTCTGTGTCATCGCCTGCCACTATTCGCTGACTAGCAGCATCTGATCTAGCAGATTGCAGTTCCACACGAAACAAACGGCTGCGTTTGGTGTGGTGCCGTGACCGGGAAGCAAGGGCTGCTCCTGAATGGCAGTGCATTCTGATCAATGGCGGCTCGGCGCTATACCGGATCGCCATCGACGGCGTTTATGACGCTGACCTGGGGTGAGTTGAGATTCAATCAGTGTTTTGGAGGGCACAGCGTCGTGGTGTGGGCTACCAGCAGGTACCACTTCAGGGGACAGCTGGTAGTCATTGAGGGTACAATGATGGCTGAACGCTACGTCACGGACATGGTGCCTCCTAAACTTGTTACTTCTCGTGCGAGACTACTGTGGTAAAAATTTTTTAACAGCACATTGGTCGTCCGCATAAGGTACTTGGCTCAATCAAATGTCTGCGTGATGTTGCGGAACTCCCACGGCCAGCAAGATCCTCAAATGTGTCCCCAGTAGAACACGTGTGCGACCTCCTAAGACGTCAGTATCCGGGACATCAAGGAGTGTTTACAACAGCTGAAGGCCACCTTGCGTCATGAAAGCACAAAACGGCTTTATAATACGCTTCCCAGCCGAGTCAGTGCGTTCATCCTGGCCAGGCGGGATGCAGGGGCATACTGGTAACGGGGCTCATAATGCCAAGTTCTTTTTAAGTTTGATTCTTTTCTGTAGTCACTGAAAAAACATCTTTCAGCTCGTGAAGCTTCATTTGGTTTCCTGCTCCGCTTGTGAGTGTTTCACTTTTTTTTGTTAGGCAGTGTATTTGCACTGAAGTTGAATTTGTCCATCGAGGTAGCCTGTTTCGTTTCATGCGGTAACATCAGTGAAATGTCCTAGAGAGTTAATCTAATATCCATTCAGTTGTATCTGCCACAACGTCTTCTTTCGATGTGTACCCTACTGGGAAATAAAATTGCTACACCACGAAGATGACGTGCTACAGACGCGAAATTTAACCGACAGGAAGAAGATGCTGTGATATGCAAATGATTAGCTTTTCAGAGCATTCACACAAGGTTGGCACCGGTGACGACGCCTACAATGTGCTGACATGAGGAAAGTTTCTGATTTCTCATACATAAACAGTAGTTGACAGGCGTTGCCTGGTGAAACGTTGTTGTGATGCCTCGTGTAAGGAGGAGAAATGCGTACCATCACGTTTCAGACTTTGATAAAGGTCGGATTGTGGCCTATCGCGATTGCGGTTTATCGTATCGCGACATTGTTGCTAGCGTTGGTCGAGATCCAATGACTGTTAGCAGAATATGGAATCGGTGGGTTCAGAAGGGCAATACGGAGCGCCGTGCTGGATCCCAACGGCCTCGTATCACTAGCAGCCGAGATAACAGGCATCTTATCCACATGGCTGTAACGGATCGTGCAGCCACGTCTCGATCCCTGAGTCAACAGATGGGGACGTTCGCAAGACAACAACCATCTGCACGAACAGTTCGACGACGTTTGCAGCAGCATGGACTATCAGCTCGGAGACCGTGGCTGCGGTTACCCTCGACGCAGCATCACAGACAGGAGCGCCTGCGATGGTGCACTCAACGACGAACCTGGGTGTACGAATGGCGAAACGTCATTTTTTCGGATGAAACCAGGTTCTGTTTACAGCATCATGATGGCCGCATCCGTGTTTGGCGACATCGCGGTGAACGCACATTGGAAGCGTGTATTCGTCATCGCCATGCTTCGTATCACCAGGCGTGGTGGTGTGGAGTGCCATTGGTTACACGTCTCGGTCACCTCTTGTTCGCATTGACGACACTTTGAACAGTGGACGTTACATTTCAGATGTTTTACGACCCATGGCTCTACCCTTCATTCGATCCCTGCGAAACCCTACATTTCAGCAGGATAATACACGACCGCATGTTGCAGATCCTGTACGGGCCTTTCTGGATGCAGAAAATGTTCGACTGCTGCCCTGGCCAGCACATTCTCCAGATCTCTCACCAATTGAAAACGTGTGGTCAATGGTGGCCGAGCAACTGGCTCGTAGCCGGCCGTGGTGGCCGTGCGGTTCTAGGCGCTGCAGTCCGGAACCGCGTGACCGCTACGGTCGCAGGTTCGAATCCTGCCTCGGGCATGGATGTGTGTGATGTCCTTAGGTTAGTTAGGTTTAACTAGTTCTAAGTTCTGGGGGACTGATGACTTAAGATGTTAAGTCCCATAGTGCTCAGAGCCATTTGAACTGGCTCTTCACAATACGCCAGTCTCTACTCTTGATCAACTGTGGTATCGTGTTGGAGCTGCATGGGCAGCTGTACCTGTACACGCCATCCAAGCTCTGTTTGACTCAATGCCCAAGCGTATCAAGGTCGTTACTACGGCCAGAGGTGGTTGTTCTGGGTACTGATTTCTCAGGCTCTATGCACCCAAATTTCGTGAAAATGTAATCACATGCCAGTCCTAGTACAATATATTTGCCCAATGAATACCCGTTCATCATCCGCATTTCTTCTTGGTGTAGCAATTTTAATGGCTAGTAGTGTAAATACGAGGAGCTTTCAATAGGTAATACAGCATTTTTTTTTCTGAAAGCAGGTGGGCTATATTCAGGATTCAAATACACCATATTATTCCTCATTCTTTTGGTTGCAAAACCCTGGTTTTCAACCCAATCTCCGATTAATGTGACGGCGTTACACCACCTTACTGGAAGGGGCCTGTATGCCCGCATGGTACCACTCTACTGGTCGAAGTCAGAGCTGATGTCTTGCTGCAACAAAAACTTCCCCATCATCCACATAGTGCTTCCCGTGAAGTGCATCCTCCGCTGGGCCAGACATATGGAAATCGGAAGGTGCGAGATCCGGGCTTAAGGAGGATGAGGAAGAACAGTCCAGTTAAGTTTTGTGAGCTCATCACGGGAGCGCAGAATTGTGTGACGTCTTCCGTTGTAATGGAGAAGGAAGTATTCGTTTCCATTTTAGTGGTGACAAACACACTGGAATCGTTTCTTCACTTTCCTGATGGTAGCATAGTACATTTCTGCGTTGATCGTTGCACCTTGAGGGAGGACATCAAACCCCCTTCAGAGTCCTAGAAGACGGTCGCCATGACTTTACGGTTGAGTGTGTGGCTTTGACTTTGTCTTTGGAGGAGAGGTGGTGTGGCGCCACTCCATACATTGCCATTTTGTTTTCGGTACGAAGTGATGAACCCTTATTCTATCGCCTGTGGCGATGTTCTGTAGAAAATTGTCACGATCAGCCTCGTAAGGCGCAAGCAATTGCACACAGGTGGTTCTTCGTTGCTCGTTATGGCTTCTGATTGGCGGCGAGGAACACAGCGGGAACAAACCTTCGAGAACCCCAACTCGTGGACGAGTTTGTAAGCACTACAAACAGAGACGCCCAGCGAAGTGAAACAAAGGAAGTAGGTTACAGTACGCTTGTTCGCCCACTGCTTGAATACTGCTCAGCGGTGTGGGATCCGTACCAGATAGGGTTGATAGAAGACATTAGAAAAGACCCAACGGAGAGCAGCGCGCTTCGTTACAGGATCATTTAGTAATCGCGATGGCGTTACGGAGATGATAGATAAACTCCAGTGGAAGACTCTGCAGGAGAGACGCTCAGTAGCTCGGTGCGGGCTTTTATTGAAGTTTCGAGAACATACCTTCACCGAGGAGTCAAGCAGCATATTGCTCCCTCCTACGTATATCTCGCGAAGAGACCATGAGGATAAAATCAGAGAGATTAGAGTCCACAAAGAGGCGTACCGACAATCCTTCTTTCCACGAACAGTACGAGACTGGAATAGAAGGGAGAACCGATAGAGGTACTCAAGGTGCCCACCGCCACACACCGTCAGGAGGCTTGCTGAGTATGGATGTAGATGTAGATGTAGATTGTGACCCGTCCATCACCTCGATTTAGTATGTCTGCACGTTGCTACACTGCAGGAATCACATGTGTGCGGCCGGCCGGCACACGGGACATCGGACAGGTTTGAACGAGCTTTTTGCGATGACGACAGAACCCTCACCCAATAACTCAGCGGGATTTTGTTCACTGCCAGATCTCCGTAGACATTCTGCAAGTGCCTATAAATATCTACGATGATCTGGTTTTCGCCAAAAGAAACTCTCTGCCTGGAGGGCACCTCCTTACAGACGCCATTTTGAATACTACGTATAACGCCGCCACATATTGGAACTTCATGAAACTATGGGGCTGAACCGATAATATCCCCCGATGTCCCACAGCAAATTTCACATTATTTGAACAGAAACTGGCCGAGAAAAAAATGTATTGCGTCACTTATAGAACGCTCCTCATAGTAAAACCAGTGTTTTAATGGGAATGCAGGCTTTCTCGGAGAATTTCATTGCTGAAACCTGCTTGGATTATCTGCAGTCTGAAAATGACGAGTAGGGAACTCGTCGCAACTTTTTGCACACACGCCGTCGCCATTGGGCTGATAATCCGAGATTTCATCAACCAGTGCTTTGTCACTGTTTGGTTTTATCTGCCTTTTTTTTTATCCTAGGAGAGGAGTACGCGGAGGTAGTGATCGGTCTGTCAGTGGGTGTCATTCTTTTAATGTCCCCATAAAATTTAAGTCTTCGTTTCCTCATGTCACCATGTATGTCTGTGTATTCTTCTATTTCCTTACTACTTCTCAGCCTATAAGTTTCTCCATCAGTAATTTTGGGGCCTAATATTTTCTTAATATTTTTTTTCTTTCTTTTCAATTTCTTCAATATCTCTCTTTCTATTAAAGTGAAACTTCCTGCTCCATAAAGACATTCAAGTTTGATTACAGTGCTGTAATGCCAAAGAATTTAAAAAGTCATTTCCTATTATACAAATTTTGTGCTAATCTTAATGCAGTTGTCATTTTTTGACAGCGAACTGGGGTTTTACCTTTTTCCAAACCGTTTTTTATATGATTTTCCCCCAGTATCTAAACTGAGCAACCCTTTTAATTTTTCCGTATTTAATGTTCAAAAACTTTTGTGTTTGTTTGTTGCTTGTCATATATTCCGTTTTTTCGAATGATATTCATAGTCCTACTTTTTCCGCATCTTCTTTCAGAATTTCAGTTTATTTTTGGACTGTGGTAATACCCCTAGCTAAAATTGCCACATCACCTGTAAAGACGAGGCAATCTACTCTAATATTACTTCTACCTAACTTGATTGATCGATCTGTATGTTGACTCGACTTTTGCTATCGCCATTCTGTAATTATCTTCTCCAGCACATCGTTAAAAAGTAGTGAGAAGAGTCCATCTCCCTAACTAACACCAGTCTTTATATCAAATGGTTCAAAAATTACTCCTATGAATTTAACTTTAGAGCAGGTGTCGGTTAACGTTTCCTTAATAAGTGTTAGAAATCCACTTTGCGTCTGTCTTGTAGCAAGCGGCAAAGTGGTAAACGTCTGTTCACCACTGGTGAAGCTGAAATGTCTATTCTGGAATTAACCCTTCCACTCTTAACACTCTGACTTCGCTTAAAGATTCTGCTCAACCCCACCTGATTCCAGGTACAGTCATCATGCAGCATTTTGATAATCACAATATTACTCCAGGTGGTCAATCCACCGCCTTTCGGATTATGGTGCGGCCAGGTTAAAATGCAGTGTGATTCAGCAAAGGATGTCTGAGCCCTCTGCCCAACTTATTGTTCATGTGGAAGAAAGAACAACGAAATCCCACATACGAAACATACAAGAAAATTTGGATCATTTTTGTAAACATTGTAGAAATAAATACCAAATCTTATTGTACACTACTATTTTCTTCAATTTTTATAGCGAATCTTTACTTTCGTGCAACGATTTACGACGATTGAGCTATACTTATGCCCCACTTCTAACAGCCGTGTACCGCAAGTCTCTAGAGGAACGGAAGGTTCCAAATGATTGGAAAAGAGCACAGGTAGTCCCAGTCTTCAAGTAGGGTCGTCGAGCAGATGCGCAAAACTATAGACCTATATCTCTGACGTCGATCTGTTGTAGAATTTTAGAACATGTCGTTTCTGGAAACCCAGAATCTACTCTGTAGGAATCAACATGGATTGCGGAAACAGCGATCGTGTGAGACCCAACTCGCTTTATTTGTTCATGAGACCAAGAAAATATTAGATACAGGCTCCCAGGTAGATTCCATTTTCCTTGACTTCCGCAAGGCGTTCGATACAGGTCCGCACTGTCGCCTTATAAACAAAGTAAGAGCCTACGGAATATCAGACCAGCTGTGTGGCTGGATTGAAGAGTTTTTAGCAAACAGAACACAGCATGTTGTTCTCAATGGAGAGACGTCTACAGACGTTAAAGTAACCTCTGGCGTGCCACAGGGGAGTGTTATGGGACCATTGCTTTTCACAATATATATAAATGACCTAATAGATAGTGTCGGAAGTACCACACGGCTTTTCGCGGATGATGCTGTAGTATACAGAGAAGATGCAGCATTAGAAAATTGCAGCGAAATGCAGGAAGATCTGCAGCGGATAGGCACTCGGTGCCGGGAGTGGCAACTGGCCCTTAACATCGACAAATGTAATGTATTGCGAATACATAGAAAGAAGGATCCTTTATTGTATGATTATATGATAGCGGAACAAACACTGGTAGAAGTTACTTCTGTAAAATGTCTGGGAGTATGCGTACGGAACGATTTGAAGTGGAATGAACGTATAAAATTAATTGTTGGTAAGGCGGGTGCCAGGTTGAGATTCATTGGGAGAGTCCTTAGAAAATGTAGTCCATCAACAAAGGAAGTGGCTTACAAAACACTCGTTGGACCTATACTTGAGTATTGCTCATCCATGTGGCATCCGTACCAGGTCGGGTTGACGGAGGAGATAGAGAAGATCCAAAGAAGAGCGGCGCGTTTCGTCACAGGGTTATTTGGTAAGTGTGATAGTGGTACGTAGATGTTTAGCAAACTCAAGTGGCAGACTCTGCAAGAGAGGCGCAGTGCATCGCGGTGTAGCTTTCTGTCCAGGTTTCGAGAGGGTGCATTTCTGGATGAGGTATCGAATATATTGCTTCCCCCTACTTATACCTCCCGAGGAGATCACGAATGTAAAATTAAAGAGATCCGAGCGCGCACGGAGGCTTTCCAGCAGTCGTTCTTCCCGCGAACCATACGCGACTGGAAGAAGAAAGGGAGGTAATGACAGTGGCACGTAAAGTGGCCTCCGCCACACACCGTTGGGTGGCTTGCAGAGTATAAATGTAGATGTAGATACGAAATATAGATCTATGTGTACCCTTTTAATAGATACCCATCAGGTTGGCAAAATCTCTCTAAGATAGTAGGAGAAAGTTGAAAGACTACAGAACAGTTAAATTGGAAGAAACTGCATCATAGGAAGCTAAGGAGGAAAAAAATTAAGCAATTAACTCGGAACCTGGTGGTCGTCACCCTGCCTAAAATGCAAAGAGGGCAGATTATCCTGAGGAATTAAACATTTTTATTGTATCAGTGTTATAAAGTTTTTCATCTAGTGGGCTACCTAAATACATAGAACTAAGTAGATGCCACTCAATATACTTCTTATATGTACCCCATGAACTACTATAATACTAGTGTCAGTTTTTCTTGCAAACGTGTGGGTCAATATTTTCTCTTAAATTTTTCTTGAAAATCTTCCCACGATTTAAATTCCTCTGTATGAGCTGTTCCCCATTCCACTGCATCAGCTAAAAAATATCCTAGTGCAAGATTTATTTATTTTTTTGTTATCATCCCCTTTCTGAGCACATATCCAGAAAATACTCTTACGAAATACGTTGAACGTACTTTTCCTTCCGGATTTAACTTTGGAAACCGCTTAGCACAACCAACTCCACTTCCTATTTGTAATTCTTCTAATAATTCTGGCGATAATCCAATGTTAGATGTAGCTACTTTACTTCTATGCCGGTCGCGGTGGTCTCGCGGTTCTAGGCGCTCAGTCCGGAACCGCGCGACTGCTACGGTCGCAGGTTCGAATCCCGCCTCGGGCATGGATGTGTGTGATGTCCTTAGGTTAGTTAGGTTTAAGTAGTTCTAAGTTCTAGGGGACTGATGACCACAGATGTTAAGTCCCATAGTGCTCAGAGCCATTTGAACCATTTGAACTTCTATGTTCCTGTGTCTTCTAATTCCTTCCATAATTTCTGTAACTCCCTCTTCTTATTAATACTATCGTCCACAGAATTCGAATAGCGTTGTTGCTATCCACTTTTTCGTGTACTATTTTCTCTGCTAATTATTCTAGACGCTTCTCCAAATTAGTTAAGGTATTTGGATCACCGGAAATTTAAATAAGTTTTTTTATTTAGTTCTAATATTTCTACCCTGTCTTGAGCCTCTGAGATTTGATTGGATATAGTTTCGTACTGCTCGAAGATGATTTCTCTAACTGTGTCATCATTTACATCTTTAAACTATGTTTTCACTTCTTGTGTAACTATATCACAATGCTCGAGTATTTTCTTTTCTAACTCCTTTGGTAATTTGGCTAAGGTTATATACTTTTTCTCCTTGACTTTTGCTGTTTTGAAATAGTTCATCTACTTTTCATAATGCTTTAAGCTTATCTAGAATTTCCGCTAAAACCGTACTATCCGCACTTCGGATTGTTACCGTCGTTTAATCTAAATTACCGTACGACTTAAAGCGTTTATCACTCTAATAGCCTTGGTTGTATTTACATCATCACCCAATGTTAGTCAACGTCGTTCACAGTCAGTTACTACAGATTAAATAACTACACACAAATTCTGGAGGTGGTACACCGTAAATCTCACCTAATTTGCCTCGCCAGCCCCTGTAGCGCCTTGTAGAAGGCGTCCTGTGCTTAGCGCAGTCTCGGACAGTCACCGTGTAGCCGCTACCGTAGTCAACTGAAGTGCCTCCGTCACAGCACCCGTCAAACCGGTCACCTAAAATCTTCTCTGTAGTCAGCTTTTCGTCTCGTGATTTAGGCGCCGAGAACATATTCTAACACGTTAATAATACGAGTATCCGTTGTTGATCTAGTTGCTATGGTCAATTGGTATTCGTTTTGAGCCGGCCGTTGAGGCTGAGCGGTTCTAGGCGCTTTAGTCCAGAACCGCGCTGCTGTTACGGTCGCAGGTTCGAATTATCCAAGCCCGAGGCAGGGCTTGGATGTGTGTGATGTCCTTAGGTTAGTTAGGGGACTGATGACCTCAGATGTTAAGTCCCATAGTGCTCAGAGCCATTTGAAACATTTGGTATTCGTTTTGTTGAAGATCGTGACAGTCTATATTGTTTGGGTTTATTTAGAGTAACAATCCCTTTAGTTTGAATAATGTTGCTGTCGTTTGTACTGTTACAGCGTATACGCTTACGATACAGTTCTTGATTATTTGTTTACTTCTGTCGCCCTACGCAACGACATAGATCTTCCCGTTTTCCGCAGAATTTTTGTTTTATAGGTCTCTTTTCGCATCCTTCACTTAGGAGGCCACATGATGTGTTTTTCTCGTTGTGGGCTGACTTCAAGTGATCGATATATTGCCAAGTCTTTACTCGTTCCCAAGTAATAACAGTTACCATCTTTTCCGAATTTTCCGGTCGGCGTCCTGTTTTCTCTTGATGTTGTGGTCCTGCTATGCAGTGCCACGTGTTTAACCGCTGGCTTCGTTTCCATTTGCAGAGGGGCGAAGGTTATAAGGGAGCTTCTACATTTAAGATAACTCACTGTGAAATCACAAAACACTGTTTAAGTAATTCTTCTATATTCAAATAAGTTCTCAACACATAACAACTGATAATTAACAAAGCTTTTCAGACAACATGTTCTTAGACGATGCTTCAATGCTTCACTGGAACTATAAGTTCGTACTTAACTCGAGATAGCACGGCACAGAGTCTATGTTACAACATTCGTTTTTCATTTCTGCTTGACCATTGTCGTCAGGCCTTTTCTCCATTGGAGTCCACAGCACCCCTAGAGCACGACAGCAAAGTGCAAGTGACCCGTCACTGGCCGGTCCAAATTACGAGGGTAATCCCAAAAGTAAGGTCTCCTACTTTTTATAAGTATATAGACCTGTTTATTTCTACAGTGGTTTACATCAGTTTACAGCTTGAGCATTTAGCTATTTTTCGACATAACCACCATTTCTGTCGATGCATTTTTGTAGACGCTATGGCAGTTTTTGTATGCCCGTGTCATACCAGTTCGTCGCCATGCTGTTCAGAAAGTTATGAACTTGTTCCTTCACCTCGTCATCGGAGCTGAATCGTTGGGACCACAATTAATGCTGAAAGGTACTGTGAGACTCTCAAAAAACTTAAACGGGCAATTCAGAACCGGAGAAGAGGAATATTGAGCAAGGGCGTACACATTCTCCATGACAACGCTCGCCCACACATCGCTCGGCAAACCGTTGCTCTCCTGCAACAGTTTCAGTGGAACATAATCATCCACCCACCCTATAGTCCTGACTTGGCGCCCAGTGACTGTCACCTGTTTCCTAGGTCAGAAGAACATTTGGCCGGAAATCGATTCAGCTCCGACGACGATGTGAAAGAACGACTACTTCCTGAACAGCATGGCGGCGAGCTGGTATGACATGGGCATACAAAAACTGCCACAGCGTCTACAAAAATTCATCGACAGAAATGGTGATTATGTCGAAAAATAACTAAATGTTCAAGCTGAAAGCTGATGCAAACCACTGCAGAAATAAACAGGTCTATGTACTTATAAAAAAATAGGAGACCTTACATTTGGGGTTACCTTCGTACATAACCGTCGTCGTTTTGTGCGCTGTGGCCGCATTTTTCTTTCTCGCGTCTGCACATAAATTCCAACAAACCTGGACACAGTAGATGCTTTTTATCCTACTAATAATGAATGTCATGTTTTTCACACACACATCGTCCATCAGTCTAGTAAAATGGAAGTGAGACGTATTGCTATGTGCCACTACACCCTTCCTCGGCCTTAAATTGTTTTTACCGTCTATAGTTTGCTGAACCCGCATTCATAAGATGTTGTTGACCTGATGTTCTCATAAACATCCTCAAGCTGTCTGAAAATACCTGTAAAATATCCAGATGGGAAGCCGTGTTAGTTTCCTTAATTACCTCTTTCGCCTGGAACTTGAAAGCAGATATTTCATTAACTAACATTAACTTGTATTTAGCACCAATGTAGCTGCACGCCTCTCAAGATATACAGACTTTTCAATTAAAGCGATTATTAAGATATTATTCTAGAAAATCCTTTTAAGTACTCTGACACAATTTGACAGCGCAAATCAAGCGCGCCTCTCATTCAGCCGTCCCTCCAGCCATCCTCTCCACCTTTCCCAAACTCTTAGCAAAACGGCTTCGGATATTTATACTCCAAATATCTATGGCCTTGGCTGTGTATTTCTGCACACCTTCGTCCCGTAGATGTTTAATATTTTTCGCCGAAAGAGGTAACAAACTCGATTCTACATCAAGGATACTACTCTTTCCATGCAGTGATTTCTTAGTTAAGTCCAACTTTATTAATACGTTTGAGCACACCTCTAAAGGGCACACAGGTCGGTGATTAAGTTCCCCAAGAAGGATGGCAGCAACTGTTGCTGTTTCAGTGGTCCGTTTTTTTCTGTTGTTCACATCTGGTAACACCTCGTATACAGATGCACAGTTCTTCTGAAAAGTAAAAGGGAGGGAGGAAGAAAGTCTTTAAGTACCGTCGATAACAAAGTCATTAGAGATGTAGTGCAAGCTCGGATTAGGGAAGGATGGGGAAGGAAATCGGTCGCACTCTTTCAAAGTACTATCCCAGCATTTGCCAGAAGTGATTTTGGGAAGTCACAGGAAATCTAAATGTAGGTGGTCAGACGGGGATTTGAACTGTCGCCTTCCCTCGCTCTGTTTCTGAAGAGCTGTCACAGCCTAACGGCTAGAAGACCGTCTTGTATCTCAGTGTCTTTTCAGAATTGTTTAAACAATCGAATAAGGTTTCCCACCACAAAGTAGAGCTGCTGAAATAGTTGAAAAACTGCAACAATTTTCCAAAGAAAGTGATCATTGGAACTAACGTTTCCGCGGCCCGCAAGTCAACCAAATTTAGACCGTATGCTGCAAGAGGCACAAATTATCAGCATCATCTTTTTGGCAAGTTGTTGTTGTTGTCTTCAGTCCTGAGACTGGTTTGATGCAGCTCTCCATGCTACTCTATCCTGTGCAAGCTCCTTCATCTCCCAGTACTTCCTGCAACCTACATCCTTTGAATCTGCTTAGTGTATTCATCTCTTGGTCTCTCCCTACGATTTTTACCCCCCACGCTGCCCTCCAATGCTTAATTTGTGATCCCTTCATGCCTCAGAACATGTCCTACCAACCGGTCCCTTCTTCTTATCAATTTGTGCCACAAACTCCTCTTCTCCCCAAGTCTATTCAAAACCTCCTCATCAGTTATGTGATCTACCCATCTAATCTTCAGCATTCTTCTGTAGCACCACATTTCAAAAGCTTCAATTCTCTTATTGTCCCAACTATTTATCGTCCATGTTTCACTTCCATACATGGCTACACTCCATACAAATACTTTCAGAAACGACTTCCTGACACTTAAATCTATACTCGATGTTAACAAATTTCTCTTCTTCAGAAACGCTTTCCTTGCCATTGCCAGTCTACATTTTATATCCTCTCTACTTCGACCATCATCAGTTATTTTGCTCCCCAAATAGCAAAACTCCTTTACCACTTTAAGTGTCTCATTTCCTAATCTAATTCCCTCAGCATCACCCGACGTAATTCGACTACATTCCATTATCCTCGTTTTGCTTTTGTTGATGTTCATCTTATATCCTCCTTTCAAGACACTGTCCATTCCGTTCAACTGCTCTTCCAAGTCTTTTGCTGTCTCTGACAGAATTACAATGTCATCGGTTAACCTCAAAGTTTTTATTTCTTCTCCATGGAGGCATGTAGTGCTTGAACGTCTTCATATTTGCCTGCCATGTTCGAATCATAACGAAGCCTTCGTCGCGACCGTTTACAGTATACAAGCATTCGCTGTTCAGCTCCTGCAGTATTTCTTCCGATAATGCCGTTCTGGTTTTATGATGACTTATGACTGATCATGAGTGAAGCTGTTCTAAATTTTTGTGAACAAGGGTCTCCAACATTATATAGCAAGAATAACAGGAAGTATGTACGAGAAAAGGAATGTTAGAATTTTAGATGACATCACACAAGCTGAGACAACTCACGGCTTTGGACAAGTGTGTCCACTGTCATCCATACTATCCAGTTTTAATATTTCTGTCATTAATGAATGACAGAAGACAATATTGACATATTTATACGTAACGACGTCGCTCTAAACACAATGCTCTTTAAGGATGGCCATATGATTCTAGCGGACTCAAAAGACGGTCTCCAACGAAGGTTACATATAGTGATCAAAGTAGAACACGGATATAGTTTGAACATCTCTGCAACAAAGACCACTGTGATGGCCTTCAGAGGAATTGAATCAATCCAGGCCAATATAGTTGGTTCAAAAAGGTTCAAATGGCTCTGAGCAGTATGGGACTTAACATCTGAGGTCACCAGTCCCCTACAACTTAGAACTACTTAAACCTAACTAACCTAAGGAAATTACACACATCCATGCCCGAGGCAGGATTCGAACCTGCGACCGTAGTGGTCGCGCAGTTCCATACTGAAGCGCCTAGAACCGCTCGGCCACATCGGAGGGCAGCCAATATAGTTAACGAGAAGAAAACAGCAGAGTGGGTCAGCAAGTTCATACGTCTGAGTTGCAACGTTACCTGTACATTACTTTATGACATCACTTCAAAGCTGCAAAAGTTTCAGATTTTGTGGGGAACAATCAAATGGAACTTTCGGAACAGCCGACAAGAGACACTTCTAAAATTTCACGAAGTAATGACATTGCCAACATTGCCTTGTAGAAGTGAATGCTGGGCACTAACGCAACAAGAGACCAGAGGAACAAAAAGTGTGACTAAAAACGTTGTGGTCTGTACCTTAATGGGTAGGAAGATAAGAGAAGACATTACACGAGATGTGAAGATATTTAACATCCATGATGAAATAATAAAATACAGAAGAAAATGGAAGGAACAGGTGTCAAGAATGGATAGGGCCAGAATAGCAAAGATGTTGCTCGACTACAATGTGAAACACGTAAGAACCAACGTTAGTTAGCTATATGTTCCATTCATCATCCGCTTTTGATATCTAAATGATAGGGAACGAGTCGTTTTAAAGGATCACTGAGAATAGCAATGTCATCAGCCAAATCTTATCATTGATATCCTTTCAACCGGAATTTTATCCCACTCTTGAACCTTCCTTTTATCTTCGTTATTGCTTCTTCGACATACAGATTGAACAGTAAGGGCGAAAGAGTGCATCAGTGTCTTACACGCTTTTTAATCCGAGCGCGTCGTTCTTTGTCTTCCAGTCTTATTGTTCACTCTTTGTTCTTTTAGACAGTGCATATTATCCATCTTTTGCTATAGCTTACTCCTACTTTTCTCAGAATTTCGAACATTTTGCACCACTTTACATTGTCGAAAGCTTTTCCTTGGTCGACGAATATGTCTTGATTCTTTTTCAGACTTGCTTCCAGTATCAAGCGCAACGTCAGAACAGCCTTTCTGGTGCCTTTCTTAAAGTCAAACTGATGGTCATCTAACTCAATCCCAGTTTTCTTTTCCAATTTCTTCTTCTAAAACGTCGTAAGTCAAGTCAAACTCCTCTGCTCTCTCATTTGCGTTTAACTGTAGAATTCCTGTTGCACTGTTAATGTTATCAGCCTTGCCTTTTATTTCACCGAAGGTTGTTTTGACTTTTCTGTATGCTGTATCAGTCCTCCCAACAATCATTCCTTTTTCGATTTCTTCACATCTTTTTCGCAATCATTTAGTCTTGGCTGCCCTACATTTGCTACACTCCTGGAAATTGAAATAAGAACACCGTGAATTCATTGTCCCAGGAAGGGGAAACTTTATTGACACATTCCTGGGGTCAGATACATCACATGATCACACTGACAGAACCGCAGGCACATAGACACAGGCAACAGAGCATGCACAATGTCGGCACTAGTACAGTGTATATCCACCTTTCGCAGCAATGCAGGCTGCTATTCTCCCATGGAGACGATCGTAGAGATGCTGGATGTAGTCCTGTGGAACGGCTTGCCATGCCATTTCCACCTGGCGCCTCAGTTGGACCAGCGTTCGTGCTGGACGTGCAGACCGCGTGAGACGACGCTTCATCCAGTCCCAAACATGCTCAATGGGGGACAGATCCGGAGATCTTGCTGGCCAGGGTAGTTGACTTACACCTTCTAGAGCACGTTGGGTGGCACGGGATACATGCGGACATGCATTGTCCTGTTGGAACAGCAAGTTCCCTTGCCGGCCTAGGAATGGTAGAACGATGGGTTCGATGACGGTTTGGATGTACCGTGCACTATTCAGTGTCCCCTCGACGATCACCAGTGGTGTACGGCCAGTGTAGGAGATCGCTCCCCACACCACGATGCCGGGTGTTGGCCCTGTGTGCCTCGGTCGTATGCAGTCCTGATTGTGGCGCTCACCTGCACGGCGCCAAACACGCATACGACCATCATTGGCACCAAGGCAGAAGCGACTCTCATCGCTGAAGACGACACGTCTCCATTCGTCCCTCCATTCACGCCTGTCGCGACACCACTGGAGGCGGGCTGCACGATGTTGGGGCGTGAGCGGAAGACGGCCTAACGGTGTGCGGGACCGTAGCCCAGCTTCATGGAGACGGTTGCGAATGGTCCTCGCCGATACCCCAGGAGCAACAGTGTCCCTAATTTGCTGGGAAGTGGCGGTGCGGTCCCCTACGGCACTGCGTAGGATCCTACGGTCTTGGCGTGCGTCCGTGCGTCGCTGCGGTCCGGTCCCAGGTCGACGGGCACGTGCACCTTCCGCCGACCACTGGCGACAACATCGATGTACTGTGGAGACCTCACGCCCCACGTGTTGAGCAATTCGGCGGTACGTCCACCCGGCCTCCCGCATGCCCACTATACGCCCTCGCTCAAAGTCCGTCAACTGCACATACGGTTCACGTCCACGCTGTCGCGGCATGCTACCAGTGTTAAAGACTGCGATGGAGCTCCGTATGCCACGGCAAACTGGCTGACACTGACGGCGGTGGTGCACAAATGCTGCGCAGCTAGCGCCATTCGACGGCCAACACCGCGGTTCCTGGTGTGTCCGCTGTGCCGTGCGTGTGATCATTGCTTGTACAGCCCTCTCGCAGTGTCCGGAGCAAATATGGTGGGTCTGACACACCGGTGTCAATGTGTTCTTTTTTCCATTTCCAGGAGTGTATATATTTCATTCCTAAGTGATTTATATTGCTGTATTCCTGTCTTTCTCTAAACATTTTTGTAATTTCTCCTTTCATGGGCCAATTGAAGTATATCATCTGTTACCCAAGGTTTCTTCATAGGTATCTTCTTTGTTCCTATATTTGTCTGTCCAAACTTTTTAGAGATGACCACTCCCCTTTAGATGAGCTGCCTGCGAAGGTGTTTCTTATCGCAGTGTCTACATCCTTACCGAAATTCAAACGCGTCTCATGATTCCTCAGTACATCAGTTTCCCACTCCCTTCCATACTGATTCTTTCCAACAACTCACTTGAGTTAGTCTGCTCTTCATCGTTGCTGAATTGTGGTTTGATTCCATATCTGACCTGCGTATGCTCTACAATCCAATAGCTGATTTGGAAATCTCTATCTGACCATGATGTAATCCAGCTGGTTCAAATGGTTCAAATGGCTCTGAGCACTATGGGACTTAGCATCTGAAGTCATCAGTCCCCTAGAACTTAGAACTACTTAAAGCTAACTAACCCAAGGACATCACACACATCCACGCCCGAGGCAGGATTCGAACCTGCGACCGTGGTGGTCGCGCGGCTCAAGTCTGAAGCGCCTAGAACCGCTCGGCCACACAGGCCGGCAATCCAGCTGGAACCTAGCCTTTATCCGTCTCTTATATACAAAGCGGGCAAATGACTACAATCGAGGAGAGGGGATGGAGGAGAGGTGCGGTATTTAATAGCAGTACAGCCTTGCAAACGTGCTGAGTACCCGCAAGCTGGGCAAAGTGGCTACGTATCACTACGCTCTGTTCATTGTAAGCTTAACAGGGATGCCAACTGTTGTATTGGCTAATGTGGGAGTCAGCACCGACACTAACAAGGAAGAAATTGCGATGGACGGTGGCAGGAATCCAAAATGATCCGTACATAACACTTTCAAATTAATAGAACACTTTATGTCTGAAAAGGAAAGAAACATAACTTTTGGTTATGAAGTGGCTTCCCGTGCCTCCTAAATGCAATCTCACTGTAGACAAGTGTAATTATCTGCGAATACATAGAAAGAAAGATCCTTTATCATTTAGCTACAATATATCAGGTCAGCAACTGGAAGCAGTTAATTTCATAAATTATCTGGGAGTAAGCATTAGGAGTGATTTAAAATGGAATGATCATATAAAGTTGATACTCTACCTGTGCTGCTAGAACATGTGCCTTTACAAGTACGACACAACGTGTGGTTCATGCACGATGGAGCTCCTGCACATTTCAGTCGAAGTGTTCGTACGCTTCTCAACAACAGATTCGGTGACCGATGGATTGGTAGAGGCGGACCAATTCCATGGCCTCCACGCTCTCCTGACCTCAACCCTCTTGACTTTCATTTATGGGGGCATCTGAAAATGGTTCAAATGGCTCTGAGCACTATGGGACTCAACTGCTGCGGTCATAAGTCCCCTAGAACTTAGAACTACTTAAACCTAACTAACCTAAGGACATCACACACATCCATGCCCGAGGCAGGATTCGAACCTGCGACCGTAGCGGTCGTGCGGTTCCAGAGTGTAGCGCCTTTAACCGCTCGGCCACTCCGGCCGGCGGGCATTTGAAAGCTCTTGTCTACGCAACCCCGGTACCAAATGTAGAGACTCTTCGTGCTCGTATTGTGGACGGCTGTGATACAATACGCCATTCTCCAGGTCTGCATCAGCGCATCTGGGATTCCATGCGACGGAGAGTGGATGCATGTATCCACGCTAACGGAGGACATTTTGAACATTTCCTGTAACAAAGTGTTTGAAGTCACGCTGGTACGTTCTGTTGCTGTGTGTTTCCATTCCATGATTAATGTGATTTGAAGAGAAGTAATAAAATGAGCTCTAACATGGAAAGTAAGCGTTTCCGGACACGTGTCCACATAACATATTTTCTTTCTTTGTGTGTCAGGAATGTTTCCTGAAAGTTTGGCCGTACCTTTTTGTAACACCCTGTATGTACAGGGTGTTCCAGCTATATTGTCCACCCAAAATATCTCTGGAACAATAAAAGCTATTGGAAAACGACTTTCACCGGTATCAATGCAGGGCTGGGGCCCATGAATGTACATATTTGGAAACATTCTAAAACGAAAGCATATGTGTTTTTTAACACAAACTTATGTTTTTTTTAAAATGGACCTCCTATATTGTTTCTTCAGCAATCCATAGCATGACAAAGCACATACACAATGGCGTTGATTGCATCGCAGTATTCCCATTACATCCCGAGATATTGAGACGCGAAGTTGACGCTTGAAACACCCGACATGCGTTGCTAGCGCACGTCCTGAGGCTCAAGCGTGAACCCCATGCTGCCCGTAATCGCGATGTGATTGACATGCGTAATCACACTTCGATACTTATCAAGAGGTCCGAAACGAATAATACGGTCTGGTGCCATCCTGCATTAACGTCGTACATTCCAGCAGGTATTTATCCCATAGGCTAGGGGTGATGCGGTTCTGTAACATATCTGTGTACCGCAACGTTTGTCACAAAGTTAACTTCGCTTATCGTTAATCCGTTACTAAAAAGGTAATGCCGTTCAACGTTAAAACTTTAGTTTACTGTAGATCTAGCGCAAGTGACAGTTAATCATTCACTCGTAATAGTAAAATTCATGTTGATGGTTTTAGTGAAACGAGCAAGTGGACTAAAAGTTTTACCGTTGTTTAGGTAAAAATGTTTTGATTTGGGAAGTTCAGGTAGGACATAGAAGATGAATGTAAACATGTTTAACCAGTTAGTTTTATTATCACATAATTGTCAATGTTATGTTTATCTAATGCGTTAAATGACAAATTGTTGCAAACAAATGTTTCTTAACATCACTGGATAAAATGGCCGTTTGTAGAAACTTCCACTGTGATACCAGCACTACATACTAAACATAGCGTTCACATCTCATGCTCAAAGTGATGCCCATTGGCTTGCATACATAGGGTCACTCTGCGGATGAAGGATGCCCTACTTCGTGCTACTGTTTCCTCTTTGATGTCTGTACAAGCATCAATAATGCGTTGCTTCATGTCCTCTGGTGTTGTTGGTTCATGTTGGTAAACAGCATCCTTCACTGCTCCCCAAAGAAAATAATCCAGCGGTGTAAGGTCCGGAGATCGGGCAGGCCACCTAACTGGGCCACCTCGTCCAATACACCTATCATGGAACTTACGGTTCAGAAGTCGTCGTGCTCGTAAGGCGTTATGTGCAGGGCATCCGTCATGCTGATACCACATGACCATTCTCCGGTTCAGAGGTACGGTGTCCAAGAGAACAGGAAGATTGTGTCGTATAAATCTGGTGTATTGTCTGCCATTTTGGATGCCATTTATAAAGAAAGGTCCGATAATGGTATCTCCAATAATCCCACACCAAACATTAACTTTCCACGGACGTTGATGCTCTACCTGACGGAGCCATTTTGGATTGTCTGCGGACCAATAATGCATATTCCTCATATTGACAATTCCTTTGTTGGAGAATGATGCCTCGTCGGTAAAGAGATCATCTGCAAAAAAATTTGGATTAGTCAGAAGTTTTTGCTGAGCCCACCGACCCTATTGCGGAAGTCATTTCTATGAAGATCCTGGTGTAAATGAATATGGTAAGGATGAAATTTATGACGTTTAAGAATACGCTGTGCACTTGATTTCGGCACACCAACTTCACGTTCAATTTGACGTGTGCTGAATTGAGGATTCACAGTTATGGTTGCGAGCACAGCAACTTCAGCACGTTCATCTGTGCGTGTTCTAGGACGATGTCGAGGTCTTGGATTTAAGCTTACCGTTTCACGTAGACGAGATGTGAGACGACCAAACATCCGGCGCGAAGGCGATGGCTTGTCAGGGAATCGTCTTCTGTACAGTCGTTCTGCCTGAACAGCATTTCGCCCACCTACAACAGGGTACAGTACAGGTATGTAGAGTAGGGTAGAAAACAGACATATTAACTTAATAATCATAATGTTAGCCAACAGTACTATCAACAAACAAGCAATCTCATAACGTATTTCCCGTCAACGTACATTCTCCATATATCAGCAGCATTTCTATCATATCTTCATGTGTATACATTATACTGTACAGTATAAGTTCCACAACACAACGTTTGTTGAAAATGTGTACTACCTCCGTGCCGTCACTAGATTACTCTGATGCACGACTACACTGGCAAGCGGTGTACTGCACGCCAAAGCAACAACAAATGGGATGCTCGGAGGGTGGTGGAGTACAGGAGTTTGCATGGGTCGCAAATCATAAACAAGGCGAAGTGGTAACTGTGGCAGTAGTGGGAACTACGTTGGACACTTGACTAGGTAGAGCCAGACCCTGCGCGACAGGCACAATGGGGCATATAACGCATTAGATAAACCTTATTTTGGGTGTGCAGGATAAATAAGACAACGTGACGGGTGTACACCGATCGGTACTGTTTCGTATTGTGTACGTAGATACGTAAAACGTGCAAGAGGGAAACCATTATGTGCTTATGAGAGTTGATGGCAGCAGACCGTATTATTCGTTTCGGACCTCTTGTTAAGTATGGAGGTGTGATTACACATGTCAATCACATCGCGATTACGGGCAGCATAGGGTTCACGCCTGAGCCTCAGGACGTGCGCTAGCAGCGCATGTCGGGTGTTTCAAGCGTCAACTTCGCGTCTCAATAACTCGGGATGTAATGGGAATATTGCGATGCCATCAACGCCATTGTGTATGTGCTTTGTCATGCTATGGATTGCTGAAGAAAAAATATAGGAGGTCCATTTAAAAAAACATAAGTTTGTGTTAAAAAACACATATGCTTTCGTTTTAGAATGTTTCCAAATATGTACATTCATGGGCCCCAGCCCTACATTGATACCGGTGAAAGTCGTTTTCCAATAGCTGTTATTGCTCCAGAGATATTTTGGGTGGACAAGATAGCTGGGACTTGAGTTTTAATTTAAAGAAGAAAACAGTTTTAATGTTTATTATATGCACGCCAGCAAAATTTCATATTATTTCTTGTTTTTAAAACTATGTGTAATGTTTCTGCTTAATAATATTTCTTCTCATTTATGTTGTATTTTTAAAAAAGCGCTTGGTTACAGAGCGGAATATTGTACCGCTAACAGCCCACCCACCGCCCAAGAGGGGTTAGGGATATGAAATAACAATAAAGGGAAAAAATTCCACGCTCGACCCCAAATAGAAAGCAACGCAATTAGCTGGTGACGGCCTATGTGTTCCGTTAATTACGGAATTATCGCCGAGCTCTTTTTGCGTCGCGGTCAGTGCTTGCGTACGGATACGAGCGATATTTCGTGCTCACTGCCGGCTGCCGGGGAACAACAGTCTCTATACAAAATCATATATTTTACTCATTTACTGAAAATATTAAGTTACCTGATAGTGTAATCCTGGCCCGCCATTACGCCTCCTACCAACATTACGTCGGTTCAGAGACCCATGCGCACGTCCATTGTAACCCACGAATCCAACATTTCGGAGACTGTTCTCTGGGGACTAGTATAGGTTACCGTAATGCAGCTTAGAAACCTTATCCAATAGGAAATAAAATCATAAAGGTCTGACAATGAACACTCAAATGAACTGTGCTTTAGCTTCACGTGAATATTCTAGCAAGCTCCAGAAAAACGTGTACTTAGCGGTATAATTAAAGACGACAGAGGTCTCTGTTGGTGTACAAACATTATCGGTAGTCTCTTGAGAACCAGTGCTTACTGAAAAATAGGTACGATAAGAAGCATTACTCCAAAAGATGGGCTGCCATCAATTGAAACATGCTACTATGCCAGAAGATCAATACACGCAAACGTTGACAACTACCGTAGCAAACTACTATCGAAAGACCTCTTCCAAAACCCTAAGAAAATTGTATCTTCAGATGTTCCTTGGGACAAGAAAACGTAGATATGTTGTAATTATTCGACATATCCATCACCACGGAGATGGCTGATACGGAAGTGAAAAAGTGTTGAAAAGCAGCTAAAACTGCTTGAACTGTAGGCCCTAGGACCTTCCATTTAGAGTTTACATGTGAACTGACAGAAGTCTCAACCGTTATTTTGGTTTTGAACGTAAAGACTTACCTTGAAATTAGGTGATCCGCTCGATGGCATCAGCATGCATTCTACATGCGTCGAACATAAGAAAGCCAAACAACTCGCGTTTTTCACACACAGTGTTCTGAGCCCTGAGAGGTAACCAGGTGGATCTGTTGTTACTGTATTCTCGAAAACTCTTGTGTTCAGCATCAGGCTGTTGCCTATTAAAAAGATACGTTCATATGGATGGTTTAGTAATGGTTAGCTTTGGACAAAAAATTTCGCGTCAGTGACCTTGAGTGGAGAATCATCCACAGTGACGGAAATGATGTCTATCATCCACAGTGACGGAAATGATGTCTGATGTACGCACAGAGATATCAAGGACCCATTCGTGTTATTGTTACAACTGTTAACGATAAAGCGAGTAGTATTAATCACCTGTTACGACTTCTGCACCACTTGTTAGCAGCAGACACAGTGGCTGCGCCAAAGACTGAGACGGTGTGGAGTTTTACAATTATTTATTGAACTTTCTTTACAATTTCTCCCTCCTTGTCGCTGCCCAGCCCTGCGGATCCCTCCGCCTGGCTGCTGCTGTGTAGATTCTCTGACAACGAGCGCAACGCGCGCCGCCGATCGCACTCGGGAGCCTCAGGCTACCAGTGCTCCTCTGAAGCCAGGATGCCTTGTGGCTGAGATGAAGTCGTCGCCGCTCGGCGCCCCAGTACGGGCACGCCCACGGAGCCGCGTCGCCGTGAGGTCAGCAGCCGACGCCTGCTGCACCGGCGGCTGGGAAGCCGTCAGTCGCGATGTCCACAAAGTGCCGTCATGGGCGGACCACGTGCCGTGGGACCGGGTTGCCGTGAAGTCCGGGCGTCATTCCCTAGTGGCGTTTGTGACCAAGACCGCGCTGTGGCCCGTCCTGCTGGAAGTTCTCGCTGTAGTTAGTCAGCCATGGTGCCGACCGAACTCGGGCCGACCTCCAGAGCTGAAGTTGACATCTGGCGGCGAAAGGATGACTCCTGCGAGCTGGAACAGACTTCCTGAATCGACACCTATGAAGATTGAACATTCGGACACGGACCACGTCCGTCCTCAGGTCCGAACTGCTTCCTAATGGCTTCTGTCTGTTGCTGCCTGCGCTCCACTATTTATATCCGGCAGGAGGACGTTTTTTACCCTTGGTGGTAGCTTTTTGTTATTACTCCCGCATTATATTGCAGTGTAAGCGTGCTGGCCTCACTTCCCCTTACTCAGCATTCTCCAGGCTTCGCTCGGCGCTCGGTCTGTGTGCGTCCTTGCATCAGTCTGTTGCTAGACTGCTGCTGTCAGCAAGGCTATCTGTGGCTGCCTACTTCGCAACGCCTCAGTCGCCGGCGTGCCTCTGTTTTGCCATTCTCCACTGCGTGATGCAATGCTTACTACGTGTGGCTTCAACACACCATTTCAGGGAGTTTGCATACGATAATAAATTTTATCTGATACAGTTTGTGATTTTACGGCGTTAGATCTTGTAACACTATCACAGCAGACAGGGGAATGAATGTCCGAAATATTGTCTGCCACAATATGTACTTGGGGACGCACGTGGGATTTACGTATGAAAATACAGTGCGTGCACCACCCCCCCACCCCCACTTCTCGTAAGAATTGTAGCCAACTTGCTTACCTCACGTCTCGTAGATGTTGCTCCAATCGGTTTCTTGTCCGTCGGTCGCGAGCTTTAGGCCTTGTACACACTATGCACAAAGTCGAGCAATTTTTGTATCTAGACAACGTCTACAGACAATCGAGCGACTTTTTGTCTAGACAACTGAGATACATTTCTTGCCCATAGAGACGCTTTTTCAACAAAATCGCAGAACTTTTGACTCGTGTTCCAAACGGGAGACATGAAACAATTCTTGAATAAAGTTGCCCAACAAGTCGTAGTGTGGACGCGTTGGTAGACAGAGCCTCTAGTTCTTCTCTTCGCGTCGTGATAACACTTCGTAGGTTTTTCTATTACTTTTGTTTTTCTTATTGTTAAACATCATGTATCAGGATCTGGCCACCTGAGAAAGTGTTGCACCCAACTGAAGATTTCCACGCGGTGTCGTGTTTGTGGCTAGTTAGTAATTCCGAATATAAAAATCACAACAACAAGAAGTTGGTTATCAAAGAACTGCCGTAACGGATGTTTTAGGTATGAGTGAGTGATATCGGGAAAAAACAACTGTCCTCTACTTCCAAAGTCGAAAGTAAATTACAGACGAGACGAGGCCCCTCCACAAACATTTGACGTTTCCATCAACGTCTGCTCTTTCGATTTCTTCCACCATCCATTATTGGCACTGCACAAGGAGCGTTCCCACCAACGTGAGCCATATTTAGCAAATGTCGAGGAACAAGGCATTCAGGCGTGTAAACCAGGCCAAGTATCTAGACTGGCTATATACATTGCCGAGCTAGATGTGTATAGACAGTTCATCTACAATGTCTATAGACAAACGCTCGGTTTTGTATAGAAGTGCACTAAAAAGCGCAAAATAATGTGGCAAGTGCATAGGTTGAAATGCTACGTTTAATTATGATCGTAAAATGTTACAATTAATTTTGTTTTATTTGTCCAATCACAAAATTGGTAAAAGGATTTCTAGAGCTAGTCTATCGTTTATATTTATAACGAGATTCCCGGTCATTAATCATTAGTTCCCGAGCACCGTAAAAGTCTCAAAATGCTTCACACGATTTTAGAATCCAATTGAGATCGCACAAATATGTTTTCCGAGGCAGCTTTAATAATTAATTCCATCTTTACGCTGAGTTGCACTTCACACCCTAGTGCGCATGTTTCCACCTCGAACATAGATCGTAGACTGCGTGGATTAACACAGAATCGCACAATTACGTCATCCGAGGCAGTTTTTCGACGAACTGCTCCGTCTTTACATGAGATGAGATTTTAAACACGGCCATATGTATTGCCTCGTCGGAAACCGATCGTAGACAAATGGTGAGCTATCTTAGTTCTTGGTGTCTTTCCCCTTAGGGCGCACTTGTGATTGGTGCATCCTTTCCATCAATAAACACTGACAGTAACTACGATTAGTAATTGTCATTCCGTGATGAATTGAGTGATACTGAAGTTATTATTAAGAAGTTCTCAGTGCAAGTAACATGATCAGCACGGTTGTAGCTGCATTTTAACATTTAAACAGTGCACATAAATAATAGAAGATTCGCTACTTGACGCCCAGAGTTGTAGGGGCATCCCCACTGTGTCTCCCTGTTCCAGTACGATAGGGCTCTTGCTCTCCCGTCCGTTCTCACGATATGTGAACATCTGGCACGTCGTTAGATGAGCCTGCCTTGTGATCTTACCTGCTACTAGGGCTGGGCAAACACTATCGAACGGGCTCGAGATTTGGCGATATGCCGCAGCGTTCGATACGGTATCGAGTAGAGATGGGTCGTTCGCGAACTAACGGGTCCAAAATAACGGTTCACCAGGATGTACGGAACGAGAGATGAACGAATTCTAAGGAAGGTCTTTCATAGCTCACTTCGGTCGCGGCTTTCTGCTTATACTTCCCCGGAACGGGAAACGGTCGGTCTTGTTCCCGCAACGGCACGTCGGCCGGTCTCGTTCCAGCCTCGGTCTCGTTCCCGTCTGTCTCGGTCTCGCTCGCGGTTTTCTACTTATAATTCCCGGGAACAGGAGACGGTCGGTCTCGTTCCCGAACGGCACGTCGGCCGGTCTCTTTCCAGCCTCGGTCCCTTTCCCGTCTGTCTCGGTCTCGGTCTTGCACAGCCGGACTCGTCCTTCCTCGCGTGGCCATTCGTCGCAGTTCTACTGCCGACTGCTCATAGTTCAGTATCGAGTTGTTGTTCACTTCGTTCACTTCGCACGTCCATTCTGGATTTGTTTCAAACCTTTTTTCAACTCTGAACTTTCTGATTCTTTTCGTATTCTATTCAGCGTCCACGACCGGTAAGTAAAATGTATTTTATAATTATGTAAACTACATAAAAATTACGTGGTATGTAATACATACATCTTTTCAGGTAACAAAACGGTGTATCAGCTTACTTCACTGTTTCAATAAACAACAGAAGAAATACTTGTAAAAAGGCAAGATTTTTTGTTATTACACACGCAGAGGACGTCGGCCTGGCACACACGAGTTTTTCCGTCTTTTTTTGATCCAAGATAAAAGAGCATGTTTATTGTTATGGAAGGCAGACCTACTTACAACCAAATGAAGCCCACGCTTCGTAATCGAGTGTATGGTGTCCATTTTGTAAAGAGAATATGATAACTCCTACAATATTATTTCAGTGGTACAGGGTGGAGCACGAAAAATCGGCCCCGAGTACTAGCCTGCTCATTGTCGCTTACCAATAGTCGTCTATTGTTTCGAAGTTGTTTGCATTAGCTTATTTGTTATTTCTTCACTGCCTAATTATTACATGTTTATCTATTCTGCTCGTAGCGGTCAACAAATCGTGCGTAATTTGCGAGCAGTCTGTAATCGGGGCCGGTTTTTCGTGCGCCACCTTATATTAGTTCACTGCGATCAGCCACATAACGCTACAGTTGGCTAAACGAGATGTTTTGCAGAATCACGAAAATTACATGTGTGTGACAATTCTGTTACGAATAAAAACTCTGTACTGCAGGGGGGAGGCAAGTGCCCCCTCTTGGTGCCTTCCATCCTAGTCACCTATGTTACAAATTTTCAGTTTTTCATTAAACCATATACTATGCACAATGAACGATGAACGAGCAAAAATGAACGGTTGCCAAAAAGGAGCGATCACCAGTGAACTAGTTCCCAAGGATGAACTGTTGTGGCGTAGCAAGACAACCACGCCACTCGGAAGTAGCCGAAAGGCACGCGCTAAGCTCACGCAGGCAAGAGATAGGTCTGTAACAGGATACGTAATGAATGCTATAAAGAAAAGTACGTAGCTGCTGGAACACTTAACTTTAATCCATCCTTGTGGTACATCGCTATTGACGATATAAGTGAGACTCCATAGATACATGCAATGTTACTAATGGCGCCTTGCTAGGTCGTAGCCATTGACTTAGCTGAAGGCTATTCTAACTATCGGCTCTGCAAATGAGCGAGGCTTCGTCAGTGTGCATCGCTAGCTACGTCGTCCGTACAACTGGGGCGAGTGCTAGTCCGTCTCTCGAGACCTGCCGTGTGGTGGCGCTCGGTCTGCGATCACTGACAGTGGCGACACGCGGGTGCGACATGTACTAATGGACCGCGGCCGATTTAAAGCTACCACCTAGCAAGTGTGGTGTCTGGCGGTGACACCACATGAACGACTTTGCCCGACTTTAGTATTGAGCTTGTTTGAACAATCACGTGACATTTGACTCGCGTGGCGTGCGTGCGAAGGTTGCGAAATCAAATACGAACCATCCGCAACAGTAAGCTATTGCTCAGCACAGATTTCTCAATTTCGTGAAGCAGTGGAGGGAACAGTTTTAAATCCTACCACTGCACAAACTCTTATTGTGTTTGAAAAATTTTAAAAATGCCGATATCTCATACAGTATGCATGGAGGTATGAACATCGGAGTTTGCACCCGTGGTCACAACAGCTTGGCGGGGACACTGCTACAAATCATCGCGCAGCGAGATCTTCGTCCACCGGTCGCCGTGGGCCACATATCTCCGTCTCTTGTCCACATCCGCGATTTCCTGATCGAACTGAACTACATGACCGAGGATCTACCGACGACGAGGGCACCGAGCACGAGAGATTACTACCGCATCTATCAGGCACGACAACCATGTACAACGTCGAACAGCAACACACAACCATCCGCTGGACCAGGGTGTGACGAGCCGTCCAAACCCCGTACCTGCCCACGTACGCTCGTTCCTTGTGGTATGTGGCGGTGAACGGCAAATTAGCCACACGCCAGCGCCTCCATTCCATACATCTCACAGACGACCCTTTGTGTCCGCACGGTGCAGTATTCGATTCGGAAGCGCACCGCCTGACATGTGCTGTGACAGGCAGATGCTGGGATCTTGTCCAACGGCTGCTGGCGCTCCTGTTGTGACGACAGCCAGAGTCTATCACGCCTGTCGAACTCCAACACCCAGATACCGTTTACTTTCCCACTACTAGAACGAACGCCGTCAACGCGCTGGTGGCAGTTTTAGGATCCGTATGAAATCATGATAACGTGCTCCATTGAGCGTAGGTGGAAGAAACTAAAATGAGCTCTAACATGGAAATTAAGCGTTTCCGGACACATGTGCACATAACATCTTTTCTTTATTTGTGTGTGAGGAATGTTTCCTGAAAGTTTGGCCGTACCTTTTTGAACAAATGATTAGCTTTTCAGAGCATTCACACAAGGTTGACGCAGGTGGCGACACCTACAACGTGCTGCCATGAGGAAAGTTTCCAACCGATTTCTTATACACAAACAGCAGTTGACCGGCGTTGCCTGGTGAAATGTTGTTGTGATGCCTCGGGTACGCAGGAGAAAGGCGTACCATCACGTTTCCGACTTTGATAAAGGTCGGATTGTAGCCTATCGCGATTGCGGTTTATCGTATCGCGACATTGCTGGTCGCGTTAGTCGATATCCAATGACTGTTAGCAAGATATGGAATCGGTGCGTTCAGGAGTTTAATGCGGAACGCCGTGCTGGATCCCAACGGCCTCGTACCACTAGCAGTCGAGATGACAGACATCTTATCCGCATGGCTGTAACGGATCGTGCAGCCACGTCTCGATCCCTGACTCAACAGATGGGGACGTTTCCAAGACAACAACCATCTGCACGAACAGTTCGACGACGTTTGCAGGAGCATGGACTATCAGCTCGGAGACCATAACGGCGGTTACCCTTGACGCTGTATCACAGACAGGAGCGCCTGCGATGGTGTACTCAACGACGAACCTTGGTGCACGAATGGCAAAACTTCATTTCTTCGGATGAGTCTAGGTTATGTTTACAGCATCATGATAGTCGCATCCGTGTTTGGCGACATCGCGGTGGACGCACATTGGAAGCGTGTATTCGTCATCCCCATACTGGCGTATCAACCGGCGTGATAGTATGGGGTTACACGTCTCGGTCACCTCTTGTTCGCATTGACGGCACTTTTAACAGTGGACGTTACATTTCAGATGTGTTATGACCCTTCATTCGATCCATGCGAAACCCTACATTTCAGCAAGATAATGCACGGCCGCATGTTGCAGGTCCTGTACAGGCCTTCCTGGATACATAAAATGTTCGACTGCTGCCCCGGCCAGCAGATTCTCCAGATCTCTCACCAATTGAAAACGTCTGGTCAATGGTGGCCGCGCAACCGGCTCGTCACAATACGCCAGTCACTACTCTTGATGAACTGTGGTATCGTGTTGAAGCTGCATGGGCAGCTGTACCTGTGCACACCATCCAAGCTTTGTTTGACTCAACGCCCAGGCGTATCAAGGCCGTTGTTACGGCCAGAGGTGGTTGTTCTGGGTACTGATTTCTCAGGATCTATGCACCCACATTGCGTGAAAATGTAATCACGTGTCAGTTCTAGTATAATATATTTGTCCAATGAATACCCTTTTATCATCTGCATTTCTTTTTGGTTTATATATATATATATATATATATATATATATATATATATATATATATATATATATGTATGTGTGTGTGTGTGTGTGTGTGTGTGTGTACTCTTAATTAAATGAATTGATCCAATAAAGTCATCTTGATCTTTTTTTTAAAAAAAAAGAAAGAAAGGGGTAGCGTCTTTGATTCATAATCAAAACGTCTTCGGTCCCTGGTTCGATTCCCTCCGCTGCTTAAATTTTGATTAATAATCAGCATTGGCGGCCGAAGACTTTCGGCATGAGAAGTCACCCCTCATTCTGCCAACGGCCTTGTCAAAGAGGGCGGAGGAGCAGACAGAGGTTCAGGGCACCCTCTTGTCCTAGGGGTGGGAAATTGCCCCCAAAGACGGAAGAATCAGCAGTGATCAACGGCATGAGGATGCAGAAGGCAATGGAAACCACTGCATTAAAGACACGTAGCGTGCGTGAATCCACAGGAGTTTTAGCCTGTAGTTGAAGAAGTGTGATCGTGATTTCTCTATTGCCAAAAGATTCCGGAATAGTCCCCAATTCGGATCTGCGGTAGGGTACTGCCAATACGGAAGTTACTATGAGAAAAAGATTGAATAATCAACGGAAGGATAATGTTGTACGAGTCGGTGCGTGGAATGTCAGAAGCTTGAACGTGGTAGGGAAAGTAGAAAATCTGGAAGGGGAAATGAAAGGCTCAGTCTAGATATAGTAGGGGTCAGTGAAGTGGAAAGAAGACAAGGATTTCTGGGCAGATGAGTATAGAGTAATATCAACTGCAGCAGAAAATGGTATAACGGGAGTAGGATTCGTTATGAATAGGAAGTTAGGGCAGAGAGTGTGTTACTGTGAACAGTTCAGTGATAGGGTTGCTCTTATCAGAATCGACTGCAAACCAATACCAATAACGGTAGTTCAGGTATACATATCGACGTCGCAAGCTGAAGACGAAGAGATAGACAAAGTGTATGAGGATACTGAAAGGGTAATACAGTACGTAAAGGAATATGAAAATCTAATAGTCATGGGAGACTGGAATGCAGTTGTATGGGAAGGAGCAGAAGAAAAGGTTACAGGAGAATATGGGCTTGGGACAACGAATGAAAGAGGAGAATGACCAATTGAGTTCTGTAACAAGTTTCAGCTAATAATAGCGAATACTCTGTTCAAGAATCACAAGAGGCGGAAGTATAATTGGAAAAGGCCGGGCGATACGGGAAGATTTCAGTTAGATTACATCATGGTCAGGCAGAGATCCCGAAATTAGATATTGGATTGTAAGGCGTTACCAAGAGCAGATATGGACTCAGATCACAATATAGTAGTGATGAAGAGTAGGCTGAAGTTTAAGACATTAGACAGGAAGAATCAATACGCAAAGAAGTGGGATACGGAAGTACTAAGAAATGACGCGATACGGTTGAAGTTCACTAAGGCTAGAGATACAGCAATCAGGAATAGCTCAGTAGGCAGTACAGTTGATGTGGAATGGACATCTCTAGAAAGGGCCATCACAGAAGTTGGGAAGGAAAACGTAGGTACAAAGAAGGTAACTGCGAAGAAATAGAAGAAATACTTCAATTGGTCGATGAAAGGAGGAAGTACAACAATGTTCCGGAAAGAATGAAATAAATAGAAAGTCCAGGAAAGCTAAGACGAAATGGCTGCAGGAAAGATGTGAAGACATCGAAAGACAAATGATTGTCGGAAGGACAGACTCCGCATACAGGAAAGTCAAAACAACCTTCGGTGAGATTAAAAGCAAGGGTGATAACATTAAGAGTGCAACGGGAATTCCACAGTTACATGCAGAGGAGAGAGCGGATAGGTGGAAAGTATACGTTGAAAGCCATTATGAGGAGGAAGATTTGTCTGATAGAAGAAGAAACAGGAGTCGATTTCGAAGAGCTAGGGGACAGAGTATTAGACTCAGAATTTCTAAAATCATTGGGGGAAGTGGGTAAAAACGTCTGTTCACGTTGGTGTGTCTAATGTATGAGTCTGGCGATATACCATCTGACTTTCGAAAAAGCATCATCCACACAATTCCGTAGACGAAAAGAGCTGACAAGTGCGAGAATTACCGCACAATCAGCTTAATAGCTCATGCACCTAAGTTGCTTACAATAATAATGTACAGAAGAATGGAAAAAATTGAGGATGCGCTAGATGACGATCAGTTTGGCTTTATTAAAGGTAAAGACTCAAGAGAGGTAATTCTGACGTTGCGGTTAATAACGGAAGCAAGACTAAAGAAAAATCAAGACAGGTTCATAGGATTTGTCGACCTGGAAAAAGCGTTCGATAATGTAAAATGGTGCAAGATGTTCGGAATTATGAGAAAAGTAGGGGTGAGCTATAGGAAGAGACGGGTCGTATACAATATGTAAAACAGCCAAAACGGAATAATTAGAGGGGACGACCAAGAACGAAGTGCTGGTATTAAAAATGGTATAAGACAAGGATGTAGCCTTTCGCCCCTACTGTTCAATCTGTACATCGAGGAAGCAAAGATGGAAATAAAAGAAAACTTCAGGAGTGTAATTAAAATTCAAGGTGAAAGGATATCAGTGATACGATTCGCTGATGACATTGCTATCGTGAGTGAAAGTAGAAGAATTACATGATCTGTTGAACGGAATGAACAGTCTAATGAGTACGCAGTATGGATTGAGAGTAAATCGAAGAAAGACGAAGGTAATGAGAAGTAGTAGAGAAGAGAAGAGCGAGAAACTTAACATCAGGATTGATGGTGACGAAGCAGATGAAGTTAAGGAATTCTGCTACCTAGGCAGTAAAATAACCAATGACGGACGGAGTAAGCAGGACGTCAAAAGCAGACTAGCAATGGCGAAAAGGGCATTCCCAACGAAGAGAAGTTTATTAATATCAAATATCGGCCTTAATTTGAGGAAGAAATTTTCTGAGAATGTTCATCTGTTAAGTCATGAGGGAATGACTTCCATGGTGCTAGAGGGAGCTGCAGAGGGCAAAAACCGTAGAGGAAGACAGAGATTGGAATACATCCAGCAAATAATTGAGGACGTAGGTTGCAAGTGCTACTCTGAGATGAAGAGGTTGGCACAGGAGAGGAATTCGTGGCGGGCCGCATCAAACTAGTCAGAAGACTGATGACCAATAAAGATAATAAACATTAAACATGTATGCTGATTTTTAAGGGGCTCCGGAAAGGCTCAAAATCATGAAAAGTTCAATTTTTACTTTTTTGCGTTTTCTGAATCTGCAGACTATTACCTTTTAATAGATATATAATTTATTCAATACCGAAGACTACAACTATTTTTAAATATTTTTTGAAATGTGTTCTATATGGGCGTGACCCACTGTGGCGCTGTTAAACTGCTGTCATATGGTGTTATTATTAACTGGTGAAGTGTACACTCATAAGCATAGTCTGCCTCATGCAATAATGGAGGTGATAAAATCTATTTTCAGAGACTTAGCAGCACCTGAACTGTTGAAAAAGTGTATTCACGGAAAAACTCAAAACCCCAATGAAAGTGTAAATAGTGTTATATGGTCGAGAATCCCCAAGACTGTATTTGTTGGAATAGAAACACTTCACTTTGGTGTGTATGATGCTGTTGCGACTTTCAATGATGGCAACATTGTAAGGTGCAAGGTATTTAGAAATATGGGAATGAAGATAGGTTCTAACATGGTACGAGCGATGCTTGCTTTAGACAAGGAACGCCATCGGGCTGCAGACAGGGCTGTAAAGAGTCTAGAAATACAAGCAAGAGTAAACAGGAGGAGGAACAAGAGGAAGCTGGAGGAGGAGTTTGCAGAGGATGAAGATAATCCATCCTATGGACCTGGAATGCACTAAAAAGTTAATCAATCTTTGTCGCTCGATTCCCAAAACTTTTATTTTCTCATACTAATTACATGTTTTCTAAGGATCTTCCAAACATATTTGTTTCAAACTTTCAGTAAATGTTACACAGTACCTTCTGCATAATTTAACACAGCCTTTTTCCAAAAAACTGTATATTTTTGAATATATAAATAAAAAATTGCAAAAAAATGTTGTGAATTTTCATTACAATTGAAAAAAATTCATCTTTAATAACTGAGCTAAAATTTTGTAAAATCCCTGTGTTAAGTTGTAGCCCATATTCCAATAAATAATCTGTAAAAAGTTCAACTTCCTACCTCAAATACTTTGTGAGGAAAGATGTAATTTATAAGCGTTATTTTAACATTGCAAGTATAGGGCATTCCGGAGTCCCTTAAGTAAAGATAACAAAGACGAAAAATTTTGTCCTCCATAAAAGTTTGCTTGACTGAACCCAGAGTAATATATTATTTGATTATCAGAGGAGCAATTCAGTCCCTGTTCGCACATTTGAATAACAGGTAAAAATATTAGCAGATTTTAATCAGTTTGAAAACAACAAGGCAACATTCAGATGAAAAAATCAAGATAAATAATCAAGAATTAAATGCTGAACAAACGAAATGTAACATAATAAAGTGACTGTAATTTTTACCGCGAGAATAAATTACACCGAAATGACCCGTCTTGCAGATGGTACATCAGACCTCACAAGATCGCGGAACGACCGAAAACTCGAGAATTACACAGAATCATGATTGCAGTCTTTTATTCATTTATTAGCAGCTGTTGTTGCGTGCGACCAATACCCTTGAAGATACTTCAGTCCATGTTTCACAGCTGTTTTTGTTGTTAAAATCCGTAGTGCATTAAGAACGTCAAGACTGATCGTTTCGATACTACCACCAATAGTCACTAGATTGCAGGCCGATCAGGAGATCGAACTGATCCCGCGATTTTCCGAACTGTGACGTAAACTGTTCGAACAGTTCGAGTAGTGTACAAACACTACCTACTCACTAGCCTCACGTAACAAAATCTTTCTAGACTGTGAAATAAAACATATCAACAAAAATGTAATAAACATGGGCAGAGATGAAGCATAAACGCCACAGTCTTCGCGGAATAACAGGTTAGTGTAAAGACTGGAAGCTACGTACGAGTATTAACGTACAGAAATGTGGAAGTACAACTTGGCTACATAATTACTTAATCAAAATCTGCAGTTGTTCGTGTCATATGCAAGTTTGGGAGTAATTCTGCTTGGTGATATGATATGGAGCTACCCATGAATTCAGTTAATATCTACATTTATATTACAAAAGCCGTCTTACGGTGTTTGCTGGAGGATACATTGTGTACCTGCGTGACTTCCCCCGTTTCCTGTTACAGTCGCGAATTGTCTGCCGGAAGAAGAATTGTTGGTAAGCCTTCGTGTTGTCTGAATCTCTCCATTATTTTCCGTTCATGTTGTTTTCAAGACATATACGTAAGCGGAGGAAATATATTGGTTGTCTCTTGTGGGAACGTTTGCTCTCGGAATTTTAACAGTAAACGTCACCGTGAAGCAGAATGCCTCACTTGCAACCTCAGCCACCCAGGTGGACTGAGCGATATTCAAGTAATGATCGAACGAGTGTTGTCGCTGAAAGAGATGACGGGCTTCAGGTTATTGGTAATGTGCGGGGACTCCTAGACTATGTCAGAAATTAATTGCTTACAACGTAATTAGACGATCAGTGTTGGATGGGTACCGTATCATATGGGAATAAAAAGCAAAATCGATCGTATATAAAGGAGGGCAACATAAATAGTTGCTGGTCTTTTCGTTATGTGAGAGAGTGTAACCGAGAGAGAGTAAAAGAACTACTGAACAATCTGAAGAGGCGCTTAAAGAAATAAGTTGAATATTTCTTGAAACAATTTATATAAAGTTCTAATGAAGTTTGCAGGAATATTCAAAAACTGGAAATGAGGAACACAACTTATATGCCGCGGTCGCAGAATAGAAACTTTTATTGTTCCAAGAAGACCGTTTTCAACACTCTTATTCTGCCACCATATGATCTAAGGGGAGGCTATGAAGTTAATGAGGTGGAAGGGGAAGAGATTACAATTAATTTCACCTGTTATATAGAATACAAAATTCCACGTACCGTATGGAACTTGCTATAAAAGCTCCATGTTACGTTACATGAAACCAAAGCACAAAAGGCGCTCCAGACATATACAAATATTGATAACAAAAGTAGTTGATAAGGTGCACACAGTTGATAATATCACTTACCATCCATGCATATCGTCGTCGGAAATGACCCTCCCAACCTTGCCGTACTGCACTGTGCTACAGGCGGAGTGTTAACACAGAGGTGGTAATCTGCTACAGAGTTACCTATCTAGCCAATGGATGGGTAAGCATTAGACGCTAAATGACCACATACTGTGGTTACAAGCAATGAAGAACGGTGCCCCAGAAGTGAAGGTAAATTTTTCAGAGTATCCGATATAACGATTAGGAATGCCAGCTGACTATGCGTTTAAAATTACCATGGACTTACGCACCATATAAAATCTATGGTCATGCATGCTGTTTGCCTATTATATAGTGAGGAAACTACGCGTCGCTAACGCTTTGCCTCCAGGCATGGCCGGCTTAGCATTCGCTCTCGGACCAGCGCTGTTTTCTCCCTACGTCGCGTTGCCTTTTTAATTAAAGATGTAGGTTTTTTTTTAATTCTTGGGTTATTACTGTAACTTCCTCACTGTATAACAGGCAAGCAGTATGTATGACTATAAATTATAAATGGAGCTAAGCCCATGGCTATTTTAAATGCATGGTCAGTTGGCGTTCACAATCGTTATATCCGCCATTTTGAAAAATTCGCCTTTATTTCTGGAGCGCCGATATTCATTACTTGTTACCACAGTATGTGATCATTTAGCGTGTACTACGTGCTCATCCAACAGCTAGATAGGCACCACTATAGCAGAATGCCACGTCTGTGATAAAACTCCGCCTGTAGCACAGTCCAGCAGGGCGAAGTTGGGAGATTCATGTCCGACGGCGACACACATGGACGGTCCGAGTATGTTATCAGCTGTGTGCACTTTATCAACTACGTGTCTTTTATCAAGATATGTATATGTGTGTGTGGAGTGCCTTTGTTCTTTGATTTCATCTAATGTAAAATGGCACTGCTACACTGAAGAGCCAAAGAAATCAGTACACTTGCCTAATATCTTGCAGGGCCCCTGCGAGCATGCAGAGGCGCCGCAACACGACGTGGCATGGACTCGACTAATGTTTGAAGTAGTGTTGGAGGGAACTGACACCATGAATCCTGCAGGGCTGTCCGTAAATACGTAAAAGTACGAGGGGGTGGAGATCTCATCTGAACAGCGCGATGCAAGCCATCCCAGATATGCTGAATAATGTTCATGTTTGGGGAGTTTGGTGGCCAGTGAAATCTGTAAACTCAGAATGATATTCCTGGAGCCACTCTGTAGCAATTCTGGACGTGTGGGGTGTCGCATGGAACTGCCCAAGTGCGTCAGAACACACAATGGACGTGAATGGATGCAGGTGATCAGACAGGATGCTTACGTACGTGTCACCTGTCAGTGTCATATCTAGATGTGTCAGGTGTCCCATATCACTCCAACTGCACACGCCTCAGACCATTACAGGGTCTCCACCAGTTTGAAGAGTCCCCTGCTGACATGCAGGGTCCATGGATTCGTGAGGTTGTCTCCATACCCGTACACGTCCATCCGCTCGATACAATTTGAAACGAGACTCGTCCGACGAGGCAACATGTTCCATATCATCAACAGTCGAATGTCGGTGTTGTCGGGCCCAGGCGAGGCGTGATGGTTCGTTGAATGGTTCGCACGCTTGCACTTGATGGCCCAGCATTGAAATCTGCAACAATTTGCGGAAGGGCTGCACTTCTGTCACGTTGAACTATTGTTTCAGTCGTCGTTGGTCCCGATCTTGCAGGATCCTTTTCCGGCCGCAGCTATGTCAGAAATTTGATGTTTCACCGGATTCCTGAAATACATGGTCCACTCGGAAATGGTCGTATAGGAAGATCTCCACTTCATCGCTATTTCGGAGATGCTGTGTCCCATCGCTCGTGCGCTGACTATAACACCAAGTTCAAACTCACCTAAATCTTGATAACCTGCCATTGTAGCAGCAGTAACCGATCTAACAATTGCGCAGACACTTGTTGTCTTATATAGGCATTGCCAACCGCAGAGCCGTATTCTGCCTGTTTACATATCTCTTAGAGGAGATGACGGCAGCATTAGAGTGTTGAAACCGGTCATCTTGGAACAATAAAAACTTCTATACCGCTATCGCTGAATACGAAGTGTCTTCTTCGTTTTCAACAATACACATTGCCCAACAGCACGACGACGTGTGCACCTTCTTACAGTGGTGTGCAAAAATGAAGGAAGAATGTAACGGTCGCATGATGTATCACAGCCAAGAAACATAGCTCGACGACACTTGGACCATACACAGAAACAAGTGCTGCAGTATATTACAGAAAGTAACTGAAACAAATACGCAGTGAGACGAAAGGATATGGCTCTCTTAGTCAAAAACAATAATTACACCACTGAAGTCACCATGATTTATGATGGTCCGCTGGACATCACGAAACGAGAAACATCGTTCTTACTGATATGTGTGATCACTACGGACGGCAGCGAATGCTTTGCAACGTGCTCCCATGCTGGCGCAGTGTCGATAAGGAGTTCTTGTGGTAAGCTGGATGGTCGCTGGTCCAGGTCAGCGTGTGGTAATGCATCTCCCAAGCGCGTCAGACACGTGATCGATGGTATCAAAGTCGGGAGAACGGTCAGGCCAGTTCGTACGCCGAATATCCTCTCGTTCCAAGAGCTCTTGCACCTGCACTGTTCAATGCGGTCGCACACTGTCATGCATAGAAATGAAGTCACGGCCGAACGCGCCCCTGAACAGACGTACATGGGGAAGGAGTACAGTGTCACAATGACGTTGATCGGTGAGTTTTCGACGTTCACAGATCTGAGATCAGGACGCCCTTGCAGCATCTACGCCAATCCACACATTAACACCTGGACCATCAAAACGATCATTTTCGACAATGTTCTTGGGTGCATTGCGTGTTCGCACCTCCCGCCATGTGAGATTACGTCCAGAATCACTACTCAGACTGGTCCAGTCTGTACGCTCTTGGCACCATGGCGAACGGTGCCGCCGACGTCCGGGCACCAACAGAAGACAACGTACTGGACATGGGGCGTAGAGACCACCCATGTGCAGTCGCCGTGTCTCTGTGGAGCCTGCGATGCAAGCCTTGCAGTCCTGTTAAATGCCCTGCAATTGCACCCACACTTTTACATGGATCCCTTCCTGCCTGTTGCACAATGAAGCTGCGGTCATCTGGTGCTGTGATGACCACGGTTGATCACCTCCTGTCCTTCGGGAAGCATTGCCTGTGGTTCGGAATGCTCCCTATGCACGCCAAACAATGTTGTGAGCGCAACACCAAACTCGTGGTTTACTCGTCACACACTTCATCCTTCTTCCAGTTTCTCGATGATTCTTCCCCTGCGAAGTAATCCAAATGTTGTCTCCGGGCTATGTTGTAAAGAAAAACACCTCCAGAGTGAACCGTAACTGCTTGCTAACTGACGATTGAGACACACTGTCTTTTCCCTCACCTTCAACTGCCTCGTGTTGCGGTTCCAGCCCCATTTAGAGCTATAGTCACGTTTACCACTCGCCGACGTCCACGAGAAAGACAGGCCGCAGCGCGTACGTCACGAAGGTAGGCCTGAACTCGCTCGCTCGCTCAGCTCAGCAGACAAAATTCGTTTCTAAACCTGTTAATCGCAGCAATTCTACTAGCGGGAATTGCATCTTCTACTGGAATCTGCTGTTATGAAGTCTTACTGATTAACAGTATTACAACAATAATTTAAGATCAGTGCTCGATATAAATGGTATAACAGCTTGTTTATAGCATTTAGTCTCTTCTGCTTAACAGTCCTCATTTCATACAAGAAGTGGTGCCTTAAGCAACTGATGATCATTTTGGCATGGTTTTAATTTTATTGTACCCCAATACAGTCTTAACAAATTATAAGTAGGCCTATGGACTAATACTAGTACGACTCCACAATAGCGATTTTCCAGAAGAAAATGAAATTCTCGTTTGTACGTACGCATCTCGTTACGAGTTAACAGGTGTGGAAAAGTAGTTTGTCCGCTGAGTTGAGGGAGCCAGCGAGCGCCTGCGTTCGTGACGTACGCGCCGCTGCCTGTCTTTCCTGCGTCACCCCATGTGACGTATAGCCTTTTGTGCACGATTAGGAGACCTCTGGTAATATAATCCCGCACTTTCAATCATTTCCACGAATTATTCAGTTTGGTAAGATGGTTCATCTATCTCGAGTTTTGCAGCGCATTGCACGTATGGCTGTGATAGGCGCTGCAGATTCAAGAGTGGGCAAATGACAGCTCAATCGGTGAATCAAATATGGGAAAAATCACAATCCTTTATATACAATAAAAAGTGCTCTTTGCCACGCACTTTGATCTGTGGACACGTAGAAGGGTTTGAAATAGAATGCGGCAAATGAAGAGGCCCTTATTTCCTATACAATGTTTATAGTAGTTTGAGAAAATCAATAGTCACGCCAAACATTTTCGTAATACGATAGTACAACTAGTCAAGCTCCGATTATAGTTGTGAAGCCCTGCGTACAAACCAAGCCAGACTTGTCCTGTGTGATAGCGCCCATTTCCCCCATACATACGAGTACTTAAACCAAAGCCAGCCAGGTACCACGTCCTAATTTGATAGGGAACATGAACTATTTAAAAAAAATTGGGGTAATCTGCATATCTGGGAGTAAGGAATGAAAACATTAGTCTTACAAATTTAAAAAAATAAATAACTGCTGCGAAGGAAACAGTCAACAATAACAAAAATATAGTTAGTCTGTACGACAGTGCTCCTCCGTACGTATCGGTAAAATAAAAAGTTACTGCTGATTACCACCAAATACGTGAGGCGTCGCTGCGTGAATTGCAACGTGCTTGGACCCTCCTTGCTGTCCGCAGAATGGTTGAAATTCTTCTGCTGCTCACGTCTCTCTTGTTCTTCGACGGTGGCACTCCTGAGGTAGACCAGTGTGCGAGGAGGGGTCCCGTGACGACACACAGTAAGTTTCGGCCCGTCCCAAGCGTGGTGAATTGGGTTTCTTTTCAGGAGACGCCGAAGGTCATTCCACTCGCGTGCTTCGTGCCTTCAGGAGTGGTGGGTGCGATGTGCCCGTGCGTTATCGTCGTGGAGGACAACTCATCGCCGAAATGTTGACTGTGGAGCTGGACAGTAGGTTGGGGGTCCTGTACCGATACTGCACACAACTCGAATTACCCTCAGTAATGTGTATGACACTTGCCCAGACTATGACAGAACCAGAGCCCTGCTGAGCTGATGGGACTGCGTGCCAGAGACGTGCATTAGTATCTATCTGCCTCCACACTCTTCTAGAACGGTCATCAGGTGTCAAATGAATCCTGCACTTATTTGAAAACTAACCGTGGACTACAAATTGTATCTTAAATATTGAAACGAAAATTATCCAACATGTAACTGATGCCATTTTTTCAAGAAAGCCGACGGATGACCAAGCAGTTTATTCCCTGCCCCCCCCCCCCCTCACACCCTTTCAAACCAAGAAAGCCCTTGTGACAAAACCACCTGGCTCAAAATCAATTAGTGACAACGATTAATTTTCTCAGGCCCAACGTAAAATTTTCATGTGGAAAAAAATTAGGTAATATTATTAGATGAGACTTGCAAAGCTAATATGTTGCTCTTATAGAGAGGTTTGTCTTATAGACAAACACTCGTGGTGTGCATATGTCTATGCAGTCTGTGGGATTTAGAAAAAAACGTTAAAATCGGACTCACGCGAGGAACACTTTAATCTGTGAATACTCGTGACTTTTAGAGCAACTTTAGTAAGAACTGATCTGAAAATAGAGCTACTGGTGGAACTGCACCCATCACCAAACTGCGACAGAAGTATTTACCGAAAAGCTGAAAGACTACATAACATATGAGGAAAACATCTGACACTACGAACTGGAGGCATTACTGGATAAGCGGCGGCATTACGTAAGACAAGGAATTATGGTATGGTCAGTGCAGGTTGTGACCGTTCATAACTACGTGGATCTAAGAGGAATCAAAGGAAGTTCCAACATAATAAGCAGACGAAATCGCGTTCTGGTTCAAAATGGTTCAAATGGCTCTGAGCGCTATGGGACTTAACTTCTGAGGTCATCAGTCCCCTAGAACTTAGAACTACTTAAATCTGATTGTAACGATCTCAGATACAGAAGAGGCATAATTGTATAGATACGCGGAAATGGCATCAGGTATTACACGAGCACCATGATATGCAATAGGCCTATAATTATTTACTGCAGTCACATAATAATATTAACAAAGGTATGTGATCACGTGTTACTGGATGAAAGGGAGGTGGACTGAATACGTTAGTGCTGACAGACGTCAGATGTATAAAGTTCGCGTGGATATTACGAGGGTTGGCCAGAGAGTAATGCACCGCGTTTTTTTTCTTCAATAATTCTTTATTGAACATAAAGAGAATTCCACACACGAAAGAATGGTGTTTTATCTACACACCCTGTTTTTCCACGGTATGTCCGTCCCGTTCTATGGCCTTCTCTAGCGCGAACCAAGGGCGTGTAAGCCCTGTCGGGAACAATCCTTGTCCTGGTGGAGGAGCCAGTGAATCACCTCCTCATCGTCAACATTTCTTCCACGAATGGCATCCTTTAACGGCCTAAACAAGCGGAAGTCCGAGATGGCTAGGTCAGGGCTGTCAGGTGTGACAGCCGTGGATGGTCTTCCCGACCGCTGCAAATCGTGGAGCTCCGCCGAACCGCCTTCTCATGACCTCACCCTCCTTGCCCAGCGACTAAGCGTAGGCCTACTTTTGCCGACAGCAGATGCTCCATATACTTTGCACAAGCGTTTGTGAATATTCCCTACAGTTTCTTTCTCTGCAGTGAGAAATTCAATGACGGCACATTGCTTGTAACGTACATCACCTACAGACGCCATTTTGAAACTACCCTATAGTTACCCTATCTGTCGGAAGTGACAGATACTTCGCTCGCTCACTCAGAAGACTTCAAATAATACATAAGTAGCGTTTTGCATTCGTAGCATTGTTTTCGGTCGAGGAAAAAAAAGCGGTGCATTACTTTTACGTGCACACACGTTCCGTAACAAATAACAAAGAAAACAAGAGTTCCGTTTCAAGTGGTTCAAATGGTTCAAATGGCTCTGAGCACTATGGGACTTAACATCTGTGGTCATCAGTACCCTATAACTTAGAACTACTTAAACCTAACTAACCTAAGGACATCACACACATCCACGCCCGAGGCAGGAATCGAACCTGCGGCCGTAGCGGTCACGCGGTTCCAGACTGAAGCGCCTAGAACCGTACGGCCACACCGGCCGGCGTTTCAAGTGGAACAGCTAACCATGACTTCGAGAAACGAACACGTCTTACAGAAACAAAGCAAACTACGCTTGCATAATGTCGCTTAAGCCAAGAGCACATAATGATCTCACTCAAAAAATTTGAGACCAAATGGTGTGAAACTGCGACCAGTGACCACATCTCTGAACGGAACTATATTCAGTACACAAGTATCCTTCCGTTCCACATCAAGTTCTGAAAAAACTGAAAATTCGCGGCAGCCCGACTGATTGGCTGGCACTAGTCCAAGAGGCAAACCCATGCACGATACGTTCCACACGCATCATACAGAGATGCAGACTGGCTGCCAGAGATAGTATCGTATTTGAACTACTTTCTTCCGTAGAGAAGATAGAGTAGTGACAAGTTATGTATTAATGAAACAAGTCGATGTGAATAGCACACACGTTTGAAGCTTTCAAAGATTATTACTATCAAGGATTTTGCCACTAAATGAATGCAGTCGCTGACTTCGGTTAATATCGCATAAAATTTGCCACCACAAAAAAAAAAAAAAAAAAAAAAAAAAAAAAAAAAAATATCTGTCCGAGTTAGAGGTACCGGTAACGATGCCAGAAGTTGTTCCTGTGTTTCGAATCACACATCCAGTCATGAATTACTTCCAGAGCAACGTTCGCCTGTGCAGTGTGTAATGTTTCAAAGGCAGCTTGTGATGGTCGTTAGCGATCAAGAGGGAAACGGGAGAGGCGCGGTGCTGAGTGGCAGTGATGGGTCGCTGGCTGGCGAACCCGAGCGCCGCGGGACGGACCGGGGACGGCTTGGTAACGACGTGTCGGCCCTTTGGAGGCCACCGCCCTCAGCCTTTCATGCAGCAACGTTTTCTCCTAAATTTTGTGTGCATGTTGCTATATGCTATATTCTCTGAAGTCCCGTTGCTATTGGTTTTTAAAGGCGCCAACTATATCACTAACTGCGTGTACGGTCCGAATTCCCTGCTGTCACAGCGATCGACCTCCAAGGACTTACCACGAAGTCCTGATACACTCGAGGCAAAATTCTGTACCGCTTGACGTGAATCGTGGTAAACAGACGAGCTGTGGCCTTCTCCACCAGACATCACGGCGCCTAGAGTATCGGCAACCAAACTGACAGCCAGCAGCCGCGGGTTGCCCGCTCGCAGGCACACCGAAGCACTACACAACGGGCAGGCAATATTGATGAACGGCCAAAACAGCAACAACAACAACAACAACACTGCAAAGACACCAGCGGCCACCAGGGGCCACTACCGGCCCACACAAACATAAGGAAGAGGTCGCTGCAGATCCCGGAACTATTTTCACACGTCAAACCACGTGATGGGAAATAGTTCCGAGGTACTCATCCGCCGAAGCTATAAAGGCCGGCGCTCGGCCGCACATCGACAGTTCATCAACCGCCAGCAGACGTTGATAGCTGCCGCCCCGGCAGCCCGGCTTGGCTTTTCTCGCTGATCTCTGGGTTAGGCTTGGTATATCGGAGAAGTCTCTGGCGGAGACTAGTAGAAACTTCTTTCCGTTGTTTTCTATATTATTCTTGTATGTAGTTGTAATTCGAAGACGGATCACTATTTTGTGTTGGTGTTATACTTGGAGAATTTGTTTTGATTAATTGAACAGTCCAATAAATTGTTTTCGGTCTTTGATCGTTAGTTTCTTCTGCTTGCGCAGACACATCAAGATGTTTCCTGGTGACCTGGAGAATTAAAGTTGAACTAAATACTCTTTTTTACCAGGTTTCAACACTTCTACGAGTGCCTTCATCAGAAGTTAAATATTTAAAGTGGCCTATAACATAAGTACAAATTTTCGGGAAAAGAGATTTTTTTTGTATAAAAGTGTAAGTACCGACTAACAGTACAAAAAAGAGACAGTACTTACATCTCACGTATAAAATAAATATCAAGCCTGAAAGGCTTTAGTCACAAAAATTTTAAAAATAATACATGAAAAGCGAGCTGCTGTGGGCTGCTCATACCTATAAAGCCACAGGCAGCAACCGACTGAGCCGCCCGCGTTAGCAAGTGCGGGCAGGTGAACATTTCACCAAGAGTGCCGTGTGGTAGCCGTAAATATAAGTAGGCTACTTAACATTTAAAATATAAACGGCTGAATGTTAAAATGAACGGTATTTAGTACATGAACTCACAGGCAAAGTTTTATTTGACAACAGCAGACATGGTAACTTTTTTATTTCTGTAAATGCTTAGAAATACAGTTTAAATTGGTTAAAAGTACAAAATAAGCAGTACTTTCACGTCACGTATAAAATAAATACTAAGCGAAAAAGCTTTAGTCACAATTTTAAAGTAGAATACGTGCTGCTCGCATGTGTCGAGCTACTGGTAGCATCTGGCTGATGATTTCAAAGCTGGACATCAACAAATGTCAGCATGCGAACTATTCAACGAAACATCATCAGTGCGCACTTTCGGAGCCGAACGCCCACACGTGTACCCTCGATAACTACACGACACAAAGCTTTTAGCCTCTCCTGGGCCCGTCAACACCGACAATGGACTGTAGATGACGGAAAACATGTTGCCTGGCTGGACGAGTCGTTTCAAATTGTATCGATCGGATGTACGTATACGGTTATGGGGACATCATGACTCCATGGACCTGCATGACAGTGGGGACTGTTCGGGCTGGTGGATGCTCCGTAACGGTGTGAGATGTGTGCATTTGGAGTGATGTGGGACCACAGATACATCTAGATACGACTCTGACAGGTGACACGTATGCATTCCGTCTGATCACCTACACCCATCCATGTCCACTGTACATTCCGACGGACTTGGGAATTTTCATCAGGACAATGCGACACACTACGCTTCCATAATTGCTACAGAGTGGCTCGAGGAACACTCTTCTGAGTTTAAATACCTCCGCTGGCCACCAAACTCTCCAGACATGAACATTACTGAACATATCTGGGATGCCTTGCAACGTGTTGTTCAGAAGAGATCGCCACCCCGTCGTACTCTTATGGATTTATGGTCAGCCCTGCATGGTGACAGTTCCCTCCAGCACTACTTCAGACATTAGTCGAGTCTATGCCACGTCCTGTTGCGGCACTTCTGCATGCTCGCGTGGGCCCTAGAACGTGTGTGTGAATTCCTAAGGGACCAAACTGCTGAGGTCATCTGTCCCTAGACTTACACACTACTTAAACTAACTTATGCTAGGAACAACACACACACACCCATGCCCGAGGGACTCGAACCTCCGGCGGAAGGGACCGCGCAATCCGTGACATGGCGCGTTTAACCGCGCTGCCACTCTGCGCGGCGCGCGGGTTGGCTCTTCAGTGTAGATTCGAGCATTTCCTATGGAAGGTTGCCAAGACTCGCACTATTTCACCCAGGAATATTAAAGGCCGAAAGTGACTGCTGTATCCACTTGTGGGGCGGCGGGTAATAATCCAGTGGTCAGTGTGTTTAGTTATAATAGGCACTCAAATTGTCTGTACATGCTTTACACTTACCTTCGCCGTTTCCAAGAACCGGAAAATTATTTTTGCTGTCAGCTAGGAAGCAATGGAGAATACACTCCTGGAAATTGAAATACGAACACCGTGAATTCATTGTCCCAGGAAGGGGAAACTTTATTGACACATTCCTGGGGTCAGATACATCACATAATCACACTGACAGAACCACAGGCACATAGACACAGGCAACACAGCATGCACAATGTCGGCACTAGTACAGTGTATATCCACCTTTCGCAGCAATGCAGGCTGCTATTCTCCCATGGAGACGATCGTAGAGATGCTGGATGTAGTCCTGTGGAACGGCTTGCCATGCCATTTCCACCTGGCGCCTCAGTTGGACAAGCGTTCGTGCTGGACGTGCAGACCGCGTGAGACGACGCTTCATCCAGTCCCAAACATGCTCAATGGGGGACAGATCCGGAGATCTTGCTGGCCAGGGTAGTTGACTTACACCTTCTAGAGCACGTTGGGTGGCACGGGATACATGCGGACGTGCATTGTCCTGTTGGAACAGCAAGTTCCCTTGCCAGTCTAGGAATGGTAGAACGATGGGTTCGATGACGGTTTGGATGTACCGTGCACTATTCAGTGTCCCCTCGACGATCACCAGTGGTGTACGGCCAGTGTAGGAGATTGCTCCCCACACCATGATGCCGGGTGTTGACCCTGTGTGCCTCGGTCGTACGCAGTCCTGATTGTGGCGCTCACCTGCACGGCGCCAAACACGCATACGACCATCATTGGCACCAAGGCAGAAGCGACTCTCATCGCTGAAGACGACACGTCTCCATTCGTCCCTCCATTCACGCCTGTCGCGACACCACTGGAGGCGGGCTGCACGATGTTGGGGCGTGAGCGGAAGACGGCCTAACGGTGTGCGGGACCGTAGCCCAGCTTCATGGAGACGGTTGCGAATGGTCCTCGCCGATACCCCAGGAGCAACAGTGTCCCTAATTTGCTGGGAAGTGGCGGTGCGGTCCCCTACGGCACTGCGTAGGATCCTACGGTCTTGGCGTGCGTCCGTGCGTCGCTGCGGTCCGGTCCCAGGTCGACGGGCACGTGCACCTTCCGCCGACCACTGGCGACAACATCGATGTACTGTGGAGACCTCACGCCCCACGTGTTGAGCAATTCGGCGGTACGTCCACCCGGCCTCCCGCATGCCCACTATACGCCCTCGCTCAAAGTCCGTCAACTGCACATACGGTTCACGTCCACGCTGTCGCGGCATGCTACCAGTGTTAAAGACTGCGATGGAGCTCCGTATGCCACGGCAAACTGGCTGACACCGACGGCGGCGGTGCACAAATGCTGCGCAGCTAGCGCCATTCGACGGCCAACACCGCGGTTCCTGGTGTGTCCGGTGTGCCGTGCGTGTGATCATTGCTTGTTCAGCCCTCTCGCAGTGTCCGGAGCAAGTATGGTGGGTCTGACACACCGGTGTCAATGTGTCCATTTTTCCATTTTCAGGAGTGTATATTGACAATAATTTCCAGCCTGCAAGTCCACATCACTCTTTGTGCTCACTGGAAGCTAACGACCCTACTTGCTACTTAAGCGGTTGGATCAGGAACTATGGTTATAAATAATAGTTTTGAGATTTTTACTGATTGATGTATTCAGTAAAAGTGCACATCCACAAAATATAGCTCTTAATTCTAACTAATAGCCTTCTCGGAAACAGCACTATTAACAGTTCAGAGGCTACATCTGCGGGAAGTTCCAAGTAAAGTGGCCTATCGCCCTTACTTCTAATCACCAAAAGTTTACTGCTCGCCTTAAAAGTGTAAAATAATCTCGCCACTTGCCGCACGGTTTTGTCAACGTTACGGACGGCACAGTTACTTCCGTGAAATCTAAGCAATCCAGAACGGTGCACACTCCTCGCGAGATCACTTCCTACTTTTACCGAAAACACTTTTTGTAGCTACGCGGCTCCGACTTCATCCGAGACACAGCGCATGCGGGCGTTTGACTGACGCCGACATCTCGGTGCGAAGTGTCTTCTGCAGTTGCCTCTCTGACTGTATTTATATATGGACGCAGCGGACTACCAAACGAGACATCTGCTATCAGCCGCCGTAGGCATAGGTAGCAGTATTTAAATAGCCCCTTTTCTCGGGCATGTATTAATTAACATCTCTGTCGTTTAACAATTTACAATCTTCTTAATTTTTATGTAAACTAGGTTAAGTTTGATTTAGTGACTGAAAAAATTTTAGCTCGACTGCCGGATAGAATTTTTAGAACGGAAGCGACAGTTGAACATGACATCTGAACAGCGTCTTTAAGATTCTGTATAGTTATTATTATCTGCAATACAGTCTTGAAACTTGGTACAGATGTATTATTCCCTGAATGGAACCGAGTGTTGTAATTAGAAAGTTTTATTACAAATACAATTTATACTTAATCTACCGTGAATGAAAAGGTTTCGGTTCCAAAATTGGTTTTTAGTAAATAACTTCAAAACTAATAGAGGTAGCTTATTGGTGACACAGATACAGGGTTTTTACATGTAACTGAGATTACATACGAATTTTCATCTCTCTGGGTCTAATATTTATCGCCTTCAAATTTTCGTAAGAACGCCGATTTTGATCAAAATATTGCGCTGATCAAGTTGAGACTTCTAAGTTTTAATTGTGACGTACATTTGCATATTCTGACAAATTTTTGTCTTTCTAGGCTTATTATTTAGCGCCACTTATTTTTTGTTAAGTTCGATATTTTGTGTAAAATATTCATTTGATCTTTCTGAGACCATAACAATGTTGACATTAATATACTGAAGCAGACGCTGATGATGTTTGGAAAAGTTGTTTTAAATTCACTCTTACCTTAAGGAGCAATCCTTTGTCTGTTAAGCAAAGGCGCGTTATGATGAAGTGGCGCTGGTAGTTGGTTGGTTGATTTACTGGGGAAGGGAACAAAGTGAGGTCATCGGTCCCAGCGAATTAGTGAAGGATTCTGAAGGAAGTCGGCCGCGCCATTTCAAAGGAACTATCCCTGCATTTGCCTGAAGCGATTTAGGGAAACCACGGAAAACCAGGATGGTCGTACACGGGTTTGAACCATCACCCTCCCAAGTGCGAGTCCAGAGTGCCAACCAATGCGCCATCTCGCTCGGTGCGCTGGTAGAAGAGGGCTGGATTAAGCCAGGCATCCTCGCTCGCCTCTGTGCCTCTCACAATGACACAGCGATTGCTTCGAGTCTTTTTCTTGGCAGCACTGTTTTCAAAACGTTTTCTGTATGAAAAGGCGCGGTCAAAGGGTGCCACCAAGGTACTTAGGGTATTTGTTATGACAAAGAGTGTTTCCGTTAAGTTTCTCGCTGAGCTCCGCGCTAGCTTGTTTGTTGTTCAGATGGAATGTACATACTTCAGTTTTACTTGTACTGGGTTTGAGTCGCCACTTTCTAAAATAGGAGCTCATAACGGCTAGATCTTCAGTGAGAAGTGTCTCCGCATGTCCGAAATCCTTATTTCTACAAGGAAGAGCGATATCGTTGGTGTAGCAGAATTTTGTTGACCTGGTATTGGGAAGGTCGGAGATATTTACACACATCAAAAAAAGTTTTGCATCACCTCCGTTCCGAGCGTTCCGGAACCTGTACAGAAAATTGGAATAGAGATCAACAAATCATTTTCGCCCTTTTTATTGCTCATGAAAACCACACATTGCATGTTGTACCACCGTACAGCGAGACCTTCAGAGCTGGTGGTCCAGATTGCTGTAGACACCAGTACCTCTAATGCCCAGTAGCACGGCCTCTTGGTTTGATGCATACCTGTATTCGTCGTCCATACTATCGACATGTCCGTCAAGGCATTGTTGGTCTAGATTGTCCCGCTCCTCAACGGCGATTCGGCATAGATCCCTCAGATTGATGGTGGGTCACGTCATCCATAAACAGCACTTTTCAATCAATCCCAGGCATATTCGATAGGATTCATGTCTGGAGAACGTGCTGACCACTCTAGTCGAGCAATGTCTTTATCCTGAAGGAAGTCATCCACAAGATGTGCACGATGGAGGCGCGAATTGTCGTCCATGAAGACGAATGCCTCGCCAATATGCTGCCTATATGGTTGCACTATCGGTCGGAGGATGGCATTCACGTATCGTACAACCGCTACGGCGCCTTCCATGACCACCAGCGCCGTTCGTCAGCCCCACATAATGCCACCCCAAAACAGCATTGAATCTCCACCTTGCTTCACTCGCTGGACTGTGTGCCTAAAGCGTTCAGCCTGACCGGATTGCCTCCAGACATGTCCCCGGCGATTGTCTGGTTGAAGGCATAAGCGACACTCATCGATAAAGAGAACGTGATGGCAATCCTGAGCAGTCCATTCGACATGTTGTTTGGCCCATCTGTACCGCGCTGAATGGTGACGTGGTTGCAAAGATGGACCTCGCCATGGACGTTGGGAGTGAAGTTGCACATCATGCAGCCTATTGCGCACAGTTTGAGTCGTAACACGACGTCCTATGGATGCACGAAAAGCATTATTCAACATGGTGACATTGCTGCCAGGGTTCCTCCGAGCCATAATCCGTAGGTAGCGGTCATCCGCTGCAGTAGTAGCCCTTGGGCAGTCTGTGCGAGGCATGTCATCGACAGTTCCTGTCTCTCTCTATTTCCTCCATGTCCGACCATCATCGCTTTGGTTCATCCGAGACGCCTGGATACTTCCCTTATTGAGAGCCCTTCCTGGCACAAAGTAACAATGCGGAAACGATTTAACCGCGGTATTGACCGTCTAGGCATGGTTGAACTACAGACAACACGAGCCGTGTACCTCCTACTGGTGGAATGACTGGAAATGATCGGCTGTCGAACCCCCTCCGTCTAATAGGTGCTGCTCATGGCGTGGTTGTTTATATCTTTGGGCGGGTTAATGACATCCATAAACAGTCAAAGGGACTGTGTCTGTGATACAATATCCACAGAATATCCACAGTCAACGTCTATCTTCAGGTGTTCTGGGAACTGGGGTGATGCAAAACTTTTTTTAATGTGTGTAGATTGAATAATAGGGGGGCTAAGACGGATCCCTGTGGTAGGCCAACACTTAATTTCCTCTCCTTGCTCACATTTTCTCACAATCAAACACGAATATATCTATGTTTTTATCATGGTGTTGACGAGAGTTACACTTTTTCGGCATCGGGTTGTTTATAGTAAATTGTATATCATCCATTCTCTCCAGAGGCAAGCAGATCAGGTAGATGCCAGTTATACCGGGGTGAGAGACTTGTGGGATAGAACTGTCAACCTTCTGATAATCTTGAAGAGCATGAGTGATTCCGAAAACGTAACTGTGATACTGCTGACACAGAACTCGACAGGAAACTATGGATCAAACTGAACGGAGCTCGCACTGGGCATGGACAATGTGCAGCCTCTCTTTACTAATGGAGTGCTAAGAGTCTCTGTGACTGTGAGGCTCCGAACCAGACAATCAAGCAGATTAGAGATGATCCCCCTTGCGTTCCTATCAGGGAGTTGGAGCGACCTAATAAAAGCTGATGTAACAGCTCTTATATGGATTAGGAACATAGATATTGAGATTTAGTTAGTTTTATATGTATTTTTGTATTTTCGTATTCTTGTTATATACACATACTAGTGTTATATAACTGTATTTTTAAACTGCGTTTGAGCCATGCGAATAAATAAAATAAGTGCTTGTTTCGGCTCACACTGCTACAGACCACAAGATGGCTAGCGTAATATATGTGTAGATGTACATATATACTTTTTCCTGACTTGATAAACAAATAAAGAAGGTGAAATACTTTATTTTATTTTCCAGCCTCAGATCTCAAGCATTTACACAGTGATTTCATGAATGTGTTAAGACTTTCAGGGATGATTGAAGAAGATAACTGTATCACATTGAGGTAAGGGACCCTGATCCGAAAAGCACTGAGCCGCAATTTATAAGCGAAAATCCTTGTGATTCCTGTGACAGTGGGATCTTTGTACGGGTACTGTTGTTGCTAAGGTTGTAGGCTAGACGCTTCCGTAGGTGTTAGTATGAACCAAAAGAAGAAAAAAGTTCCAGTAAATAAGGGCTCTAAAGTGCGTACCTTAAGAGCTATGAGCACTTGTTCATCTTATCTTCTACTAAACAAGTGGCCAAAGGAGCACTAAACATATTTTCTTGTTATGGTCCATACTACCACCTCTATAAGTTGCCTACCATACAACCGGCAGCAACAGTACCGGTACACATATTCCACAGTCACCGGTATCACAAGGATTTTCGCTTATAACTTTTGACTCGGTCCTTTCCAGAGCAGGGTCCTTTACGTCAAACTGATACTTTTACTCTTCTCCATCATCCCTGAAAATTTGTAACATCATCACGGAATCACCCTGTGTAACAGTAAACAGTTAAAACGGTCACCAGTTACCAGCTGCAAGACGCGTATAGCACGGCGGAAAAATATTGACTTTGTGTTTGATACTATTACTGACCGAATTTAAAACTTCACACTGTTCTGGTAATCTACTCATTAAGAGGTATAATGCCACTTTAAACGGTTGACAAAATAAGCCGAAAATTAAAGATAAAAACTGCGTGTACTTCACGAAGTAGCGTAACTCATAGCACATCCAGTATTTGAGGATGAGAGCACTACAAACTTCACATATAATTCAAACCTTTCCGAAATTCTTAGCAAATATCCTCCACAAACTAATGAAAGGAAAAAAGTTTATCGTTTACTACATTTTCGCTCTTCCGGTACTAAGACGTCAGCATCAGGCACGACGTTTTAATTTATTACTTCTTTGCTGCTTATTCTATTCTCCATATACTCGTATTTTGGACACAATATCCACATATACCACTGAGTGTACCTGCAAAACTATATCGCTGCGCAGTACGTTGTTCAGGGTGTACGACGTCTTAAACTTTGATATGCGTGAAAAACAGGCGCGCGGAGCGCGAATAGCCTAGACTGCACTCGTCCAGTGGTAACAATGGGAGCACTTAGCAAATTCACAGGAAATTTAAACATAATTTCAAAACTTTTCTAAGCTTTTTCTCGGTTATCACCCGACAAAAACCATGGGAAGACATGTTATCGCTTACTAAACCATCGTTGTTCACAAGGTAAAACTTCAGTTCTGGTTTTCATTTTTCCGTTACTCTATCGGTGAATAATCGGAAACTTGTTGTTGTTGTGTTTGTTCTTCAGTCCTGAGACTGGTTTGATGCAGCTCTCCATGCTACTCTATCCTGTGCAAGCTGCTTCATCTCCCAGTACCTACTGCAACATACATCCTTCTGAATCTGCTTGGCCTCCCTCTACGTTTTTTACCCTCTACGCTGCCCTCCAATACTAAATTGGTGAACCCTTGATACCTCAGAACATGTCCTACTAACCGATCCCTTCTTCTAGTCACGTTGTGCCACAAACTCCTCTTCTCCCCAATTTTATTCAATTCCTCCTCATTAGTTATGTGATCTACTCATCTAATCTATCTAATCTTCAGCATTCTTCTGTAGCACCACATTTCGAAAGCTTCTATTCTCTTCTTGTCCAAACCATTTATCGTCCATGTTTCACTTCCATACATGGCTACACTCCACAAATACTTTCAGAAACGACTTCCTAACACTTAAATCTATACTCAATTATAACAAATTTCTCTTCTTCAGAAACTCTTTTCTTGCCATTGCCAGTCTACATTTTATATCCTCTCTACTTCGACCATCATCAGTTATTTTGCTCCCCAAATAGCAAAACTCCTTTACTACTTTAAGTGTATCATTTCCTAATCTAATACCCTCAACATCACCCGACTTAATTCGACTACATTCCATTATCCTAGTTTTGCTTTTGTTGATGTTCATCTTATATCCTCCTTTCAAGATACAGTGAATTCCATTCAACTGCTCTTCCAAGTGCTTTGCTCTCTCTGATATAATTACAATGTCTTCAGCGAACCTCAAAGTTTTTGTTTCTTCTCCATGGATTTTGATACGTACTCCGAACTTTTCTTTTGTTTTCTTTACTGCTTGCTCAATATACAGATTGAATAACATCAGGGAGAGGCTACAGACCTGTCTCACTCCCTTCCCAACCACTGCTTCCCTTTCATGTCCCTCGACTCTTATAACTGCCATCTGGTTTCTGTACAAATTGTAAATAGCCATTCTCTCCCTGTATTTTACCCCTGCCACCCTCAGAATTTGAGGAGTTTTCCAGTCAACATTGTCAAAAGCTTTCTCTAAAGTCTACAAATGCTTATAAAACCAATATAACTTGGAATTTGCGTCATCAACCATTAGGATTTTACGTACTTAACGTCAAATATTTAACACATTAACTCACTTAGGAAGTAACCAGGCGTATGAAACTTTTGTATACATGCATGATCGATTGTTTAATATATTTAAGGTGGCCTGTACCATGAGTGCTTCACACGCGACTCTACCCAGTACAATAAAGTGTGATGTATTACGTAACAGATGGGCACAACGAACAGTTCCGAATACAATTTCTCTGAGCCTTTAGCGAGGGAGATTTCTGAACGAATAAGTTATAACATAATTTCTGATTTATTTAATTTCCAATTGTTTTCTGTGATGTTTCGTTGTTTAAAAATAAAAGGTCAATATATTAAAGTACGCCACTGGCCATGCAAATTACTACACCAATAAGAAATGCAAATTATAGACGGATATTCATTGGACAGATATATTATACTAGAACTGATATGTGATTACATTTTCACGCAATTTGGGAGCATAGATCCTGAGAAAATAGTACCCAGAACCACCACCTCTGGCCGTAATAGCGGGCTGGATACGCCTGGGCATTGAGTCAAACAGAGCTTGGATGTCGTGTACAGGTACAACTGCCAATACAGCTCCAACACGATACCACAGTTCATCAAGAGAAGTGACTGGCGTATTGTGACGAGCCAGTTGCTCGGCCACCATTGACCAGACGTTTTCAATTGGTGAGAGATCTGGAGAATGTGCTGTCCAGGGCAACAGTCTAACATTTTCTGAATCCAGGAGGGATCGTACAGGACCTGCAACATGCGGTCGTGCATTATCCTGCTGAAATGTAGGGTTTCGCAGGGATCGAATGAAGGATAGAGCCACGGGTCGTAACGCATCTGAAATGTAACGTCCACTGTTCAAAGTGCCGTCAATGCGAACAAGAGATGACCGAGACGTGTAACCAATGGCACCCCATACCATCACGCCGGGTGATACGCCAGTATGTCGATGACGAATACACGCTTCCAATGTGCGTTCACCGCGATGTCGCCAAACACGGATGCGACCATCGTGATGCTGTAAACAGAACCTGGATTCATCCGAAAACATTCGTGCACCCAGGTTCGTCGTTGAGTACGCCATCGCATGCGCTCCTGTCTGTGATGCAGCGTCAAATGTAACCGCAGCCATGGTCTCGGAGCTGATAGTCCATGCTGCTGCATACGCCGTCGAACTGTTCGTGCACATGGTTGTTGTCTTGCAAACGTCCCCATCTGTTGACTCAGGGATCGAGACGTGGTTGCACGATCCGTTACAGCCATGCGGATAAGATGCCTGCCATCTCGACTGCTAGTGATACGAGGCCGTTGGGATCCAGCACGGCGTTCCATATTACCCTCCTGAACCCACCGATTCCATATTCTGCTAACAGTCATTGGATTTCGACCAACGCGAGCAGCAATGTCGCGATACGATAAACCGAAATCGCGATATGCTACAATCCGACCTTTATCAAAGTCGGAAACGTGATGGTATGCATTTCTCCTCCTTACACGAGGCATCACAACAACGTTTCACCAGGCAACGCCGGCCAACTGCTGTTTGTGTACGAGAAATCGGTTGGAAACGTTTCTCATGTCAGCACGTAGTAGGTGTGGCCACCGGCCACCGGCGCCGACCTTGTGTGAATGCTCTGAAAAACTAATCATTTGCATATCACAGCATCTTCTTCCTGTCGGTTAAATTTAGCGTCTGTAGCACGTCATCTTCGTGGTGTAGCAATTTTAGTGGCCAGGAGTGTAATAGCGTACGGAGTTTGAATACGGCCTCTGCCCCACAGCGAGAAGCACAATTTGTAGGTCCCGCGTGAAATTCTTAATGAATTAGCGACGGGGCCTGGGGGGGGGGGGAGGGGGGGGGAGATTACTGGTTTGTAAGAACTTGAGAATATTTCGAACTGAAGGTGTAAGCGCACATTCGCAATCCTGTCATCATCGGCTAGTTTCCGACCCCCGTACCTACTGGAACGCCTTTGCTTCTATTACCGTGTACTTCCAGCCGTGTCACTATTCTACTTCAGTTATACAGAAAGAATCTGGCGCTGACAGCGTGTGTCTTTGTGATTGGCAGGCAGTGCAGGAGGTGTCCGCCGCCCGCAGCCCAGCGAGTCGCGAGCACGCGACAGCCGCCGCCTCCGCCAGAGCGAGGGCCTTGACCCTGTGGTATGGCCACCTGTTGAGGGCGCCAGACCAGACAGCCGCGGCCCTCGCCACCTCACAGCCGGCGCCTGCGCCTGCGCGGGACTCCGCCGCCCGCACCTTTCGCTACGTTCCGCAGGTAACCAGCCACTCCCACTGACGGCCGCCCGACTCTGGCAAACTGCCAGCAGGCAACTAGATCCTTGTACTTTTACAATACGCATGCCATTTTAGCTTCGACTTCCCTCTGTGTCCTCTAGATTAGTAATGTATCCCCACAGAATGTGGAACGTAAACTCGAGCAGTCGTTAGTTCTCCACGATTGCAGTATAGCCCAACAAGCCACGAGCAGTGAACACTATAGACCAGTGTTTCTCAATGTGGGGTGCACCGACCCCTGGAAGTCAGCGGCACCTAGGCAGGAAGCCAGCGACGAATTTGAAACGTGTTGTAATGCGAAGGTCACTCCAAAAGATATGCACTCTATTTTTTTTAAATCTATCTTCTATTCTCCATGTTTGAAAGTTTTACAGTGTGTAGATACATCCTTTAGGAACAATAATTTCATTACTCCACATAATTTCCATCCCTCTCAACTGCCTTACGCGATCTTGGAACCAGCGCCTGTGTACCCGCAGGGTAAAATTCTGGACCAACCTGTTGGAGCCACTGTTAGGCAGCCTGCTCAAGGGAGTCATCATCTTCAGACCTTGTTCCACGAAGAGAGTCTTCCAGTTTCCCAAAGAGATGATAGTCACATGGAGACAGGTCAGGACTGTAAGGCGGGTGTTTCAGTGTTGTCCATCCGAGTTTTGTGATCGCTTCCATGGTTTTTTGACTGACATGTGACCGTGCATTGTCGTGCAATAGCAAAACATCCTGCTTTTGCCGATGTGGTCGAACACGACTCAGTCGAGCTTGAAGTTTCTTCAGTGTTGTCACATATGCATCAGAATTTATGGTGGTTCCACTTGGCATGATGTCCACAAGCAAGAGTCCTTCGGAATCGAAAAACTACATAGCCATAACTTTTCCAGCAGAAGGTGTGGTTTTAAATTTTTTTTTCTCGGGTGAATTTGTATGATGCCACTCCATTGATTGCCTCTTCGTCTCTGGTGAAAAATGATGGAGCCATGTTTCATCACCTGTCACAATTCTTCCAAGAAATTCATCTCCACCATTCTCGTACTGTTCCAAAAGTTCGCTGCATACCGTGTTTCTTGTTTCTTTGTGAGCCACTGTCAACATCCTGGAAAGCCACCTGGTCCAAACCTTTTTTAACTCCAACATTTTCAGTATTCTGCAAAAACACTTTCTTCCCCTATCCCAAAGTAGCGTGACAATTCGTTCATTGTGACGCGTCTGTCAGCAGTCACCAATTCGTTAACTCTCTGCGCATTGTCTGTAGTGTGTGCAGCACGAGGCCTGCCGCTGCGAGGACAATCATCAATATTGCCGTGCCCGCTTTCATCACGTAACCTGCTTACCCACCGACTAACTGTACTGCGATCGACAGCATCATCTCCATGCACCTTCTTCAACCTCTTGTGGATGTTTCCCACTGTCTCGTTTTCACAGCACAGGAAGTCCATGACAGCACGTTGCTTGTGACGAACGTCAAGTGTAGCAGCCATCTTGAAGACGTACTGTGACGGCGCCACTCACGGGAACAGGTTGAACTAAGTTTGAAAACAAGCACGAAGGATGTATCTACAAACTGTAAAACTTTCACACATGCAGAATGAAAACTGTATTTTTACAAAAATAGGGTGCATTTCTTTTGGAGTGACCCTCGTAAAATGGAACTCACAGATTTTAAGCGATAAGTGTTTTTTCAGTTACTGAAAAGAAAGCAATTAGATATTATTCCTACGTTTATAAATTTAAATGTTTTCCTGTTTTACTAAACTTCTGCCCTGAAGCCTGTCAACTGTTATATAGGACTACTTCAAGTGGGAGAAACTCCTTCTTCGTTAGGGCACTTATCCAAAAGCGGTCGTACATTAACGGCACAACGCCTCGGAATTTCGTGGATTTCATCTTCAAGTGGAGGAAAGCTGGCACCACTTCCACCAATTTCAGTTAAAAAAGTAAACCTTAGTCATTCTTATGCTCATAAGCATCATGCCCCCCCCCCCCCCCCAATTCTGGGATTTCTAAAAAAAGAACGATGAGCAGCTCCTCCCAAGAAATGTTCCTAGATTCGCCATTGCGAGTAGCTCTTGACTCAAATTCGGCGCGGTTAATGTAAAATTGTCTTGGAAGATAGATCGCAACAACCTGATAAAAGTACAGACATAAACAGGAAAGCAGATCTATTCGTTTTCAGCCGTACTGAGTGTAAAGAGACAACTTATGAGGAGCTTTTGTTCCGAACGGATACTCTTCGAAGAAGAAGTGTTTCGTGCGCTTAATCGGTTCATGATACAAGAATATTACGTGGAATAAAAAATGTGCGGCTGTCAGTACGGACTAAGCACGTGCTTTTGGATTTTTGAAGACGGCCATCAGAAGTAAAGTGTACTCGTTGCTTCATACACAGAGAAGCTTTAGCAGCGAGAAAAACGCCCGAGGGTTGGAAATGCATTCTGGATGAAGTAAATCATGTTATCTAAATGTCCGTCTTTTCACAGTTTTAAGTGAAGAAATTGACAGTGAACACACTTAGCTTTTCTTGTCAAGAAGTAAAGTTTTATATCGTTTTGTAACGCCGGAAATGCATATCCTCCTATTTACACCTATTGTAGTATAAATTTTTTTCCTTATTTTGTTACCTGAATATATGACATTTCTGTGCCTTTATATATTGCAATTGTTTTACTATTTGTATATATATTTATGCATCTATGTCGATGTATAATTGGTTTGTTTTGTAAATATTATTTGTATTTTACACTGGGTCTTGCCTAGGGAAAACTATGCTGTCAGACGAATACATCGATAGGTCGTGTGGAGAACCTAAGTGTTAAGGATCTTTGGTAGTGTGAACTCTGCCGCGTGGAGCGCGGGCAGAGCAGAGAGAGTCTGGCTGGGGTGGTGAAGTGGAGCAGGTGTGTTGTGTGAAGCTCCCGCGAGTTGCCGCGCTTTCGGGGTTTGGCAGCATGTAATTGCGCTCGACTTCCGATGATAGTTTCTGACATGGTGTCGCGGACGGGAAGCATTAGCTGGCGCACATCAAGAGCCCGTTTCGTCTGGTGACCGTGTCGAGAAGAAGGCGCGCCAACATCCAGCTTCTGCAACAGCGACGGCCGACAATGAGTGACTGTCGCCACCTCCTCGATCGACTGCTTCAAACCTTCAATCAGCCAACAAGGAAGACTGGAAGCACGTAAAGTTTTAGAACTGTATGGCAGACCTCAGCTTTTCAAACTTTTAAAATTGTTGCATCACAAAATTACAGCAACTTAGCATGAACCTTTGTTGCTCATTGTCCCTATTGCATTGCCAAGCAGGGTCCCTTCCTTTTCCGAAATGAGCCCGAGTGTCGTTGAAATTCAAACGCCAGCATCATTCGATTTCACTGCTTTAATTTCAAAGTTCAGTTAAGGTATTCATAGCTGGCTACAATATTTAGATTGCACAAGCACAAATTAAGAGTGCGAGTTTTGTTACCGTATTTTAGCTTACCTGTGACTGCAGCTCAGCTTGGTACGTACTAAATTTTACTATTGTTAATTGTTCAGAATCATTTAATTCAAGTTCGAAGTTAAATCTCTTATTTCTAAATTGCGTAGATTCAAGTAGCTTTTGAAATGATTGTTGAGGTAGTCCAAGACTAACCGTATTTTACTGAATTTCGATGTGCTTCAGAAAGAAAGCTCACTATTAACTTCAGTCACTAAATTAACTTTCGATTTTCCGGTTTTATTAATTCTTTTGCTAAATTAAGTCAGAGTGTAGCGAAATTTATTACTTCTGACAAACTTTCAGTTTTCACACTACACGTGTCAACCTTCAGTTGCCACGCTTCTAGTGCTAATTATATGTGTAATAACCTTTTTTTCAGTTACTATAGTAATTGTCCTTAGGACTGGCAACTGTAATTTCCCCCAAATCTCAAATATCTAATTACCGCTAGTTAATTGTTAACGTAACGGCCGCACATTTACTTTCTTTATTAACTTTACCCCTTTTCAAAATTAATTTCCACCAGTTTCATTTGCATTTTTCCTTTCATTTAGATGTAACCCTTTCCTCCCTCTTTACCGACAGATTAACTTCGGTGACGATTGCTTTTCCCAAATTTCCATTAGGTACACGTGGTTAAATTTTTCACTGTCATTAAGGTCGATAAGTGAGGGGGAGGTTACAGTTTCTCTGAGCTGCGTGATCAAATGCGCTTGTTTCTTCTGGACAAGCAACATTCTTTTTCAAGTGAAAAATGGTGTGATTTTGACTGGTTGTGTAAAGCGGTCTATTCGGTGGATATTTTCTCCTTTCTCAACGACCTTAACATACACCTGCAAGGAATAAATGTTAATATCTTCCAGGTTAAAAATAAAGTTGAAGCTACAATTAAGAAGCTGCAGCTGTGGGCAGTACGAGCACAAAAGAATATCTATTCACCATTTCCAGTGATCAAGAACTTAATTGATTCTGCAGGGTGAAAACTGTCTACTGAAGTGCCACAAAACGATTGTAGGACATTTGAGTGCATTAACTGCAAGTTTTCCAGAATATTTCCCTCTCCCACAACCTGGTAGTTGTTGGACTGAGAATCCTTTGACTACTATAGAACTCTATGGCAGTAGTAGGGAGATGGAGGCATGAGCGCAATTTTGATATCAAATTAATTTTGATATCAAATTAATTAACTGGGTCAATTACTTACCCCATCCAATCATGTTCAGCCCCACCCTGGATGAAGTCATGTGCTTTCGTCAGCCTACACGTGGGTCCCAGTCCAGTCCTCCCTCCCCACCCTACCCCCTCCCACACCTAACCTACTGACCAGAATTTCAAAAATGGTGGGAATTTCCAATTTTGGCAGGAATTTCATTGGCCAGGGCTGTGCTGACGTCCTATCCCATCCCCACCCAGGAACTGGTGGGAAATTAAAAATGGCGGTGCCCTTTCTGGGACTTGAATACCGGTCCTCCTGGAAGGAAGTGCACCTCCCCAATACAGTTATACCACTAAAGGCGCAAGAAATTGGCAAAAGCCAATAGGAACGCAGAATCTGATCACGTCGGGGATATAAGATGCGTTCAGCAGCTCTGCAGCCTCAGTTTGCAGTCAGTCAGTCAGCATGAAGCGCCAGTCGAGATCGTCCAGCGCCGCTAGGGTGCAGCAGCAACAGAATAGGAAGAAGCCGCAGAAGACTAAGTACCCGCTGCTTAATGTCTGCCCTTATTGTCGTGTGAGGAAGATGAACTCTTTGTGCTTTTGTCAATGCGTGTAACGGTTTTTCTTCTTTGCTGATCAGTCTGGCCTGGCAACGGAAGACAGCAAAACGAAAGCTGAAATTTTAAATTTAGCATTTGAGAAATATCGTACAAACATACCGCCAATGAGTCTCGTACAGATTCCCGTATGGAGGACATAGTGATAGACATCCCTGGGGTTGTGAAGCAGCTGAATGGGTTGAAAATAAATAAATCGCCAAGTCCTGATGGGATTCCAATTCGGTTTTACAGAGAGTACTCTACTGCATTGGCTCCTTACTTAGCTTGCATTAACCGCAAATCTCTTGCCCAGCGTAAAGTCCCCAGCGACTGGAAAAAAGCGCAGGTGACGCCTGTATATAAGAAGGGTAGAAGGACGGATCCTCAAAATTACAGACCAATATCCTTAACGTCGGTTTGTTGCGGGATTCTCAAACATATTCTGAGTTCGAATATAATGAATTTCCTTGAGACAGAAAAGTTTCTGTCCATGCATCAGCACGGCTTTAGAAACTATCGCTCCTGCGAAACGCAACTCGCCCTGTTTTCACATGATATCTTGCGAACCATGGATGAAGGGTATCAGACGGATGCCACATTCCTTGACTTCCGGAAAGCGTTTGACTCCGTGCCCCACTGCAGACTCCTAACTAAGGTACGAGCACATGGGATTGGTTCCCAAGAATGTGAGTGGCTCGAAGACTTCTTAAGTAATAGAACCCAGTACGTTGTCCTCGATGGTGAGTGTTCATCGGAGGTGAGGGTATCATCTGGGGTGCCCCAGGGAAGTGTGGTAGGTCCGCCGTTGTTTTCTATCTACATAAATGATCTTTTGGATAGGGTGGATAGCAATGTGCAGCTGTTTGCTGATGATGCTGTGGTGTACGGGAAGGTGTCGTCGTTGAGTGACTGTAGGAGGATACAAGATGACTTGGACAGGATTTGTGATTGGTGTAAAGAATGGCAGCTAACTCTAAATACAGATAAATGTGAATTAATGCAGATGAATAGGAAAAAGAATCCTGTAATGTTTTAATACTCCATTAGCAGTGTAGCGCTTGACACATTCACGTCGATTAAATATTTTGGCGTAACATTGCAGAGCGATATGAAGTGGGACAAGCATGTAATGGCAGTTGTGGGGAAGGCGGATAGTCGTCTTCGGTTTATTGGTAGAATTTTGGGAAGATGTGGTTCATCTGTAAAGGAGACTGCTTATAAAAGACGAATACGACCTATTCTTGAGTATTGCTCGAGCGTTTGGGATCCCTATCAGGTCGGATTGAGGGAGGACATAGAAGCAATTCAGAGGCGCGCTGCTAGATTTGTTACTGGTAGGTTTGATCATCACACGAGTGTTACGGAAATGCTTCAGGAACTCGGGTGGGAGTCTCCAGAGGAAAGGAGGCGTTCTTTTCGTGAATCGCTACTGAGGAAATTTAGAGAACCAGCATTTAAGGCTGACTGCAGTACAATTTTACTGCCGCCAACTTACATTTCGCGGAAAGACCACAAATATAAGATAAGAGAGATTAAGGCTTGTACAGAGGCATATAGGCAGTCATTTCTCCCTTGTTCTGTTTGGGAGTGGAACAGGGAGAGAAGGTGCTAGTTGTGGTACGAGGTACACTCCGCCACGCACTGTATGGTGGATTGCGGAGTATGTATGTAGATGTAGATGTAGATGCGACGCCTTCCAGCTTGCTGTGGTCTGCAACAGCGACGTGTGCCAGCCCGTCGGGACCCGCAACAGCGGCGGCATCCTGGGTTCCTGTTGCGCCCCTGGTCAGTTTGATGGAGCAGGACCATGAGCTGTTATTGTCGGTTGAAGACACCCAGCAAGCCCCTCACTGGGTGAAGTGCACCGGGAGTCCTAATCAGCATGTCGCAGGCCGGTACTGGACCCCATTATACAAGCCATGACAGAATATTCCAGTAATATTGCATGGACAAAGTGAGGATGTGCTGGACTAGAAGATACCAGTTAAGCCCCGTGCACCATTACTGTTCACTTCAGTGTATAACATCTACGTATTATAGTGTGTAATACTTACCTATTGGTATAGAAGCAACCACAGGCAAAGACTGGCGTGTCGTGACAGAGATCAAGAATGCAGCCAAAAGTGTTAAAGTACAGTTTACAAAGAGGATTGGGATGAACTGTGTCGCTCCAAAGCCAACATCAAGCAGCAGTTGACCGTCGAGTATCATCTGAGCCGTCCTCCTCCAGACACTTATTGTGCTGCCTTAACTCTATCTATTACAACAGTGTACAATGACTCGGCACTCCATGAGAAATCAGGTAAGACATCCATTTATCTACAACACTTCACCGTTAAAAACTTTTTCGGTCTATCCATTGTGTTGGAAAGACTGAACACATGGTTGCCTTGTGTTAAAGCCGTGTGTAAAGACATTGCAGAGTATCTAAGTATGATCAGTGTGCATGAATAACTTCGAACAATGGGTTAATATACTGCCAGCGAAAACTAATTTACTGCCAAAAATTTTGAGAGAATACATACTGAATTCTGTTCTTACAAGAAGGCTTCACTTGGTATTTTTTGTACTAAATTTAAGATAAAGAAAAAATCAGTTGATGTAGAGCATCATGGGTATGGTTATTGAATAAAAACATATACAATCATGAATGTGTTTTTTATTTCTTACCTCTCATCATATCGCAAGCAGTAAAGCAATTGCCACTAGTATTTTCACTGCAAACATGCAACAGCAGAAAATTATCTCATTTAACTAAATTTTCCGTACAAGCTCTTTGCACATCAAGTACCTGACGTAGTAGGTATCATGGCAGGGTGGGTGAAGCATCAAGACTTTGTTGTAGGCGACTGTAACGATGTGCAAGAAGACCGTAAGAAGAAAGGCGTACTCTTCCCGACAACACACGTGCAATAACTGTGGGTCCATCCAACTGTGCCGAGACAAATGTTCTCATTTCGCTGCTAACATATCCGGAAGGAGTCCGCTTTGACTATGTATGTCTGTTATCAAAAACACTGTTCCAGCCCAAATACCAACTATTACACGAGGTGTGACATACACGACATTTAGTGACAACAGCAGTATCCCTCCGCCGGGAAAAAGAAAACCAAACACAGTGTTCATAGCTGAAGATGTTGCCGTGGAAAACGAAGATCAAAGTCGGCAATATTTCTGTTTCGGTCGCCATATGGTTGTTGATGTATTTTATCTGAGTCAGACATATTCCAGGGTCCCAAAACAGCTGGTGAGGGATAATGCAAACCTAATTATAATATTCAAACAGGACAATCTGAATTTAAAACATATGTATCACGCTCATGTAAGTAACAATATGTCGTTCAGTGATTTTGTAAAGATATGTGTAGATTGCTGGAATCACTCACAGTATGGGATTCTCTTTATTGATAAAACAAGAAAGCTGAATGATGGCAGGTATAGACGGAACTTCCAGGATTTTCTATGTATACTGCCATGCAAAGATGCGAGTACATCGGTGTACACATGATCATGGATAAATCCGAATGCATGCCGGGTTCTCAGTCTGATAGGATGGGTGCGCATAGACAAAACATTCGCTTGTACGTGGACGCTTCCAATACGAATGGCACGCAGTGACCAGAGGATAAATCTACCCAACGAAGCGTGTATGGTACACGATACCGCAAGCACAGCAAATACAGATCGTCACACCACCGATCTAATTTTAGCTGATAAAGCTAAGGAAACACGTGTGAGGAGGGATGTTGGTATAGGTCAACGCACTGCGGCATTTGCAACTCAAGAAACTATACGTGGTAAAGTGGATTTGGGTTTGGATGTGAAAGTCAGCCAAGTTACAAGCGCAGAACATAGGGCGCTAAGGAAGAAAATGACAAACAAAGGGTGCATGAAAAACTGTATCCCGACAGCATTGTATGCAGCTAAAAGCGCCCTGAAGCAGCAAGGAGCGAGAAAAAAAAGACCAATTAAACCACCCAGGGTTCTATCCAAGACGTCGGATGAAATTATTCCCTTCATATCATGTCCTAGCCGGTCTCTCAGCCGTGGGTTCACTGGCTGGAGGTGCTGCGCCTACTGCCAGGACAGTCAAGTATGCACACAACTCTCAGGGCCAACTGCAAGAGGCACGAAGACATAACTGCTGCATGATGGAGGTAGGAGCCATCTTAAAGCGATATACTTGAAACCATACAAGAAAGGACTAGGTCTCTTCATAAAAAAAAAATAAAGCCCTTAGCAGTCCTACCAGACAGGGGGCTTACAAGTAAAGATCCGCTTAAGTTTTTTAAGAAGAAATTCGTGATTTCGAGGTATGTTTACGCGGGACACATTACCGAAGACTATGCGAAAATCAGGAGAATGCGCAGTTGTGAATCTGGATGTAGCAGGAGGACTTGGAACTCACTGTGTAGCATATGTTAAAAAAAGAAATACAAATAATGTCTCTTATTTCAATTCATTCGTCGACCTACAACCCCCCAGAAGAATTACAACGATACTTCACAGGCAGAAGACATATGTTCTACAATTTTCGACTCTACCAAGATTTGTGGTGATCTATGCATCATGTTCCTTCTGACATTTACGAATGATATATAAGGACGGGTATTAAGCATCCATTCACAAGTTAATGTTTAGATGCAATGTCGTACACTCTGGCTTTAAAAGAACCATCGTCTTGATTACGTCCTAATTACTTCTCACCAACTGATTTATGCATTGGAGATTGGAGTATCGCGCTGATTCGACTGGAGACATGCAACACCGTCCCAAATACCACAGAGGCGAACTATAAGCTACATCTGGAATTTAATGATTGTAAGGAGTGTGTCAGAACTCTCCATTACACTGAAAACAATATAGTCAACTTAAAGGTATTCTTTGCATTGTGTAAGCACTCAGATATCGATAGCAACAATCTGAGGGCGAAACATGGCAGCGTGATTCTAGGCATTGTCGTGACACGAGGACTGTCTGCGAGAGTGGAAGTAGTGTCAATAATGTCTGAGTCTAGATTAACGAATTATTTCAATTTCAAAGTTACATTAACATTTAGTAAGCACAGTATATTATTTAGACGTGGAGAATAATAATTATTGTTTGGAGGCTAAGGAGGTTTCTTTAACTGGCAAGCAAAACATGGTATACTTGAAAGGAGAGACAGCATAGGTCGTATATTTTTGTTTATTATCGCAAAATCGATTTTCGGTCACTTAGTGATTACGGCGATCACATAGACTCTATGTGATCGCCGTAAGCTTATTGACACCAGTGCTTACTAATCGAAGTTATATATTACAGCACTGAAGAATGTCACTAAGTGACCGAAAATCGATTTTGCGATAATAAACAAAAATATACGACCAATGCTGTCTCTCCTTTCAAGTATACCCATTATCTGGTCGTAGTGCACAGGACACTATGGAGTCGCCAATCAATAAAACATGGTACACTCCTGGAAATGGAAAAAAGAACACATTGACACCGGTGTGTCAGACCCACCATACTTGCTCCGGACACTGCGAGAGGGCTGTACAAGCAATGATCACACGCACGGCACAGCGGACACACCAGGACCCGCGGTGTTGGCCGTCGAATGGCGCTAGCTGCGCAGCATTTGTGCACCGCCGCCGTCAGTGTCAGCCAGTTTGCCGTGGCATACGGAGCTCCATCGCAGTCTTTAACACTGGTAGCATGCCGCGACAGCGTGGACGTGAACCGTATGTGCAGTTGACGGACTTTGAGCGAGGGCGTATAGTGGGCATGCGGGAGGCCGGGTGGACGTACCGCCGAATTGCTCAACACGTGGGGCGTGAGGTCTCCACAGTACATCGATGTTGTCGCCAGTGGTCGGCGGAAGGTGCACGTGCCCGTCGACCTGGGACCGGACCGCAGCGACGCACGGATGCACGCCAAGACCGTAGGATCCTACGCAGTGCCGTAGGGGACCGCACCGCCACTTCCCAGCAAATTAGGGACACTGTTGCTCCTGGGGTATCGGCGAGGACCATTCGCAACCGTCTCCATGAAGCTGGGCTACGGTCCCGCACACCGTTAGGCCGTCTTCCGCTCACGCCCCAACATCGTGCAGCCCGCCTCCAGTGGTGTCGCGACAGGCGTGAATGGAGGGACGAATGGAGACGTGTCGTCTTCAGCGATGAGAGTCGCTTCTGCCTTGGTGCCAATGATGGTCGTATGCGTGTTTGGCGCCGTGCAGGTGAGCGCCACAATCAGGACTGCATACGACCGAGGCACACAGGGCCAACACCCGGCATCATGGTGTGGGGAGCGATCTCCTACACTGGCCGTACACCACTGGTGATCGTCGAGGGGACACTGAATAGTGCACGGTACATCCAAACCGTCATCGAACCCATCGTTCTACCATTCCTAGACCGGCAAGGGAACTTGCTGTTCCAACAGGACAATGCACGTCCGCATGTATCCCGTGCCACCCAACGTGCTCTAGAAGGTGTAAGTCAACCACCCTGGCCAGCAAGATCTCCGGATCTGTCCCCCATTGAGCATGTTTGGGACTGGATGAAGCGTCGTCTCACGCGGTCTGCACGTCCAGCACGAACGCTGGTCCAACTGAGGCGCCAGGTGGAAATGGCATGGCAAGCCGTTCCCCAGGACTACATCCAGCATCTCTACGATCGTCTCCATGGGAGAATAGCAGCCTGCATTGCTGCGAAAGGTGGATATACACTGTACTAGTGCCGACATTGTGCATGCTCTGTTGCCTGTGTCTATGTGCCTGTGGTTCTGTCAGTGTGATCATGTGATGTATCTGACCCCAGGAATGTGTCAATAAAGTTTCCCCTTCCTGGGACAATGAATTCACGGTGTTCTTATTTCAATTTCCTGGAGTGTATTATTGCAAACTCGGGCTAAGAATCACGAGCCTAACCCTGCAACTGCTTTTGCGTTGTGCTTGCGAATTTTACCTTGAATTCCATCTTCAAGCGTAGTTAAGCCATCTGAACCTCTCCTGGCTATATAACTGACATCAGGACTTGAGTGTGGTAAGATCTGCCATCACCGACGTGAGGGCAGCGTGACACGTCTTCTGTCTCCGAGATCTCGACCGACACTACTACTTCCACTCTCGCAGACAGACCTCGTCTCACAATAATGCTTAGAATCGCGCTCCCAAGTTTCACCCTCAGATTGTTACTGTCGATATTTGAGTACTTACACAATGCAAAGAACAGCGTTAAGTGGAACATATTGTTTTCAGTGTAATTGAGAGTACTGACACACTCCTTAGATGGTAAAAACAAAATTGTGTAAATTGAACCTGGTGCATACTATACTAACAATTGAAACGAAATTTTAAAACAGTCTGGAAAATCGATTGAGCGCCTTGCAAACATCAGTACACTTAAATCTGAAATAAGGTCGGTGAATGCATCGATTGACTTTAAGCAGAAAAGTTCAAGAGGCCCACTACTGGGTTCCACAGAGGGATAGGTTTTGAAGACGGATATAAGCCGCGTTGAGTGTAACATTGCAACGAATTCATATCTCAACGATAGAAACGCTGTATACCTCCCAGTGTCTGTTTAGACACTGTACTATCTGGAGCTGCGTATTGTGGATCGGAATAAATTATTGGATTTGGTGGTGAGGAAATCATTGTACGACTACGTCTAAGACAAGATGGGCGTAAGGTTTAAAACCAGCGCACACAGCGCACAGCACAGCACAGTACAGTACTTTGCAGCAGCACTGCAACGTGATAACACGTGTGAATTACAAGTTTTATGAATCAGTAGGCTTGAAACCCCGCAATGATGTCGCCATTCAATATATCTTACCCAGTGTAATATGATGATACGCCAGGAATACCTCTTACATAAACCTTATGCTTCAACGACATTTGACAAGAACGATGAAATTAGGATTGTCATTTAGCACCAAGATGATTTAACTCTTCCATTCAAGGGTTTCATATATTTGGATGGATCATTTAAGAAAAAGGATGGTAGTCATACAGAGGGATCCAAGCTTACATGTAATGCTTTGGCATTCCTGTTCCGCGTAGTACGATATGAACTTAATGGGGTAGAGATTGATCTTAAACGTACTGTCGGCATAGCATCATCCCTTAAGATATACGTCTCAACATCACCCTCGGATTTGAATCGTTTAGAAAATGCAGGATGTTTCATAGACGAGTCTGTGGGCAGAACAACAGAAGAGTAAGAAATGCTTATGGGGTACTCTGAGGACATACAACGAATTATTATGAATGCTAAACAGGAGCATATTCTGGTACGGAGTGCAAGGGTTAGTTATTCATACATTCAAGGAGATCAAGAGGAGAATCAGATCATCATGAGTAAAATTATATGGAAAATGCCACTCATCACTGCGGCCGACGAAGAGCGTTGAAGCTTTTAAAAGTTCTGGATACTGGTACATATCTGCCATTAAACTTCCGCTCATGAGAGGTTTTCGAGTACCCCATGCTACCGACAGCGAAAGACAAACGTGGGCTATTAAAATCTCCATGCAACTGAAAACACTGAGCTTCATCATACTTGCTTTTCAGTCCAATAGAGGGGGGAAATAGCAAATGACTTCACCGTATTTGAGAACTGTAATTTACTAATTCAGAATTCTATCCGTATAGCAATTTACTGCTACAGTGGGATCAGAATGTACACATTCTAGCATTTGACAGGTATGCAAGATTCCGTGCTTCTCACTTGAAGGTGTTGAAGAGGAAGGATGCCTACTCAGTCCACGGAAATTCAAGGAGCTGCCACCAATCATTGTAATAGACTGTTCTAAGCAGAATGAGATACTTAAATCAGGGCCAATAGATGTACGAATCGAACTTGAATCGTCATCAAATTTCCCAGAACACACTGCAACGTACACTCTAGTTCTGCTTGACCGTGTGATTAACTATTGCTCCCTTACTGGTGTTATACAGCGTGCTGTATAAATGACCGTGCTGTGGCATGCCCACAGTATTTCACAGTGACAACTTGCAGCGTGATCGTCGATCGTCGTTGCCGACATTCAACGTTTCTGTGGTGATGAGTGTATGAGTGTAGACAAATTATATTTAAAGATATTGCACGCACAGCATACATAGAAGATACTGGTGTAATATAGACATTCTCAGCAAGAATTGCATCACCAAGACCTTTCAAGGATGTGAATTGTGCTAATGCACGGAGGAATGCAAATTGGCTAATACATTTCTTTCATGGACTTCACTGGGACAATCCTGGTATACCTTATGAAGAAATGAGGACGTCACTTCGAATATTTGATCATCCTGAGACCATAGTTTACGTCAAAGGAGAATATCACATGGCTGCAACGAATCTTCATGTATGCACCTATTCGAGACCTGTGATCCTCCGGATGCCCGGCTGTCCATTAGCTCAAGAAGACGAAAATTTGTGAAAATAGTGTTGTCTGTTTATGAAAATGTAAAATTACTTTTAAGTTGCATTAACAAAAATAAATGAATTTTCTATCTCACATTCTGTGTTTTTCTTTCTTTCTATCTAGTTCCTACTTAGATAGTTTGTAGTTTTGCCCAGATCCTATATCTGTGGCTTTGGTCAAGCACAGGAGATATATTTTCAGGCATTTTGCTGTATGTCTTTGGAAGCGACCATGATCACGCGCCGCCTGTTCCCAAAAACCTATACGTGCAGCACGGTAGGCAAAATCCCATGCAATCATAACATATTTTTTTCCCTCTATCTTAAACGCCACCTCCCTCCTGCTTGAAACTAGTATCTTGTGCATCTTGCACAGCCTTCATATACATTTGTAAGGGTAAGGACTTGCAAAATAACAACAAAGATGTATGGCAACGAATAACAAGTTTTTATTCAGAGATAAATATTCACAGCAGTAATACAGCTTTACATCCACAAATCTTGCTGTTTCTAAAATACACTAAGTAATACTAATTTTAAATTCAGAGTTCTTGTTACTGTTTGAAATTTTTTTATTCACAGTTCTTGGTTTTATAAATTATAGTATTGGTTGAAAAAAATTTTTACTGTACATTGAAGTACTGATTAAAAGTTACTGCAGAGGTATAGTTTCTCTTACACTAATACTATTACCAGTGAAATTCCACCCAAACAGAAGAGTTAATTTATATGTTGACCTGGGTGGCTCTAAAGCATTTTCCACCTCAAGCAGCTGAAATAGTTTAATAACATAATGAAGTGGATGGCCCTAAAATGTTCATCCCAAACAACTGCACTAAAATGAACTGGGTGGATCTTACACTTAGAACTAGTATGACTTGGACAACTAGCAGTAGTTGAAACTTAAAAACTAATCTATTTACACATGCACTCACACAATCACACTTGCACATGATGTGGAAAATAAATAAATACAGTAAACTATTTTTTTCTCCATTTACAAGCTTTAACTTTTTTTGATGATTTTGGTCCAATTTTTAATCTTTTTTATGTATATTGCACATTTTTAACTTTTCTTATAATTTTAATAATTTTTTCAGCGTATGTTGCTTGGATGTTCATGCACAGATATTATGCTACTTATTCAGAAAAAAATAAACAGAATATATTTACACACAGACATATATATCTACACAGGCATCCACACTCAGATGCCCTCACAAGCATGCACCCAAACACGCATAAGCACTCACATGCAGGCACACCATACATCACACATCCAACATTGACACTATGATACAAAAGCTACACTATTAGGCACAAGCTCTCACTCAGCCAGTCACTCGATCTCTCTCATTCACACCATCGGAGGCCCCCACTTCCTGCCTCACTTCAGGTAAATTGTGTGAGTATGGGAGGGTTTCGATTCTGTCATCACAAGTGACTCTTTTATTGTCATGAAGTGACAATCCGACTTTAGACAATGCAGTACAGTGTACATCTCGTGGCCTCGCGATCGATTACTAGTATGCTGTACCAAATGCAGTGAAGCGCCACAAACAACACCATACACGTATTGGTCTTCGACCGTGAGTACACATGATGCCACACGTCGCACACCCTTAGCCCGCCTCTGAATGGCTCCGTCTATTGTGCGATCTGCATACATTTTGGATCTTAGACCCACAAATTCCACAACCGACAATCCATCCACTTCATCTTTCTTTAAGCCGATAATCTTCTTGTTCTGAGGAGCAATACTGTAAGGATTATCGGATGCCCGCATCTCGTGGTCGTGCGGTAGCGTTCTCGCTTCCCACGCCCGGGTTCCCGGGTTCGATTCCCGGCGGGGTCAGGGATTTTCTCTGCCTCGTGATGGCTGGGTGTTGTGTGCTGTCCTTAGGTTAGTTAGGTTTAAGTAGTTCTAAGTTCTAGGGGACTGATGACCATAGATGTTAAAAGTCCCATAGTGCTCAGAGCCATTTGAACCATTTTTTTTTTTATTATCGGATGTGTATCCTGATATGTCTAATTCATTACTGTGACACCTAATTGCTTCATATGGGTCGCAGTTCCTCATCCAATGTATGGAGCTATCTGTATCCATATAAAGTAACATTGGTTCCATTATAAATAAGTTTTAGCAAACTCATAGTGGAGAAGTACATGTGGAGTTTGTAGATGTCCAGTATATACATACCCGAAGAGATTGGTTTTGTAAATTCTGCAGGTACCTTCGATATCCCCACAGCAAAAAAGTTCTCACTGAAAATATTGTCCTGCTTAAGATTTGGTCTGGCGATGCATTTTCTTACGCCCCACGACCCATCCCATTTGGTCGTACAAAATATCGCATTAATTTCTTACATTCTGCACGGTTTTACCGAAAATGGAATCATTCATCAATTTATAAAAATCTTTTTCGAAATCACTAGTCGCGCCCACCTTCTTTTCGGTATTTAATTTAATGTACTACTTCAGCCAGGGGGATGATTGGAGGAGATAGCCCGGGCGATTCTACCTAGCTCCATCCCTAAGCTGAGACACTGCTTACGTACCTCTGCTTGTGTCCAGCAGTGGTCATCAGATTAGGGATAATGCTTCCTCGCGGAACTTGTTGCTCTGGATGTAATGGTTTCATGCAAACTAACAGTGTATATGAGCTGCCTCCACCACATACCCTACATCAGAATCAGACACAAGACCCAATATTTTTCCACCTAATCCCTCTAATTCGTTTTCGGGCACCCACTGATACCCACCAACCGGTAGTGGCTTCATCATGGTATGCCTGGAAAAGTTATTCACATCCAAATATAGAATATAATTTGAAACGAGGGATTTGTTAGCCTCCTCACCCACACGTGGATTACTTGCCTAGGTGTGTCTATGGATATACAAAGTCCTCCACAGATCCCACTCTCAAAGAAAAGAACCATATCAGCATCCGTCAAAAGTTCGATGCTGTGCCTCGTTTTCTTGAGCATTGCATCCCAGGACAACTCAGGTTCCACATAATAAAAGGCCAAGTCCAAAGAGTATGTAGCAATGCATACACTCTGGAATTTTTCAAAAACACCCAGAAACAAGTGATGTCAGTGCTCATGTACAGTCTTGTGTATTCACCCATATTGGGAATGTTCAGTTCCCACCAGACATCCAGGCATGCTCGAGACCTGCACTGATTGTGGCATCGCCTGTGAGAGTACTGGTAAATGCAGATTGGCTGGTTTCGTCGAGTTTTGTCTTACTATCCAGACAGTCATAAAGGAAAACCCCTTTCGTAGCCACATCCTGGAAGTTTTCCTCGTTGGTGTATGTAGATCGGGAGATTTGGATATCATCACGAGGTTGGGTTTCAACGAGTTTCTGTAGTGGCGCCTGCATAAAACGTAGCATGTCCAGGTGGCGGAGTGTAATTTTTGGCGTCATTCGTTTGAAGAATGAAATGTACTTCTCAACACTCTCAGGCAGGCCTGGATTTTCTACCAACCGAAATTAACCAATTGCTCAACGTGAGAGTGAGCATCTTACCCACTTAAATTATGGAAGGAAATGGATTTGTGTCATGGTAACTGATACTCCAAATTGCATGCTTTGTGAGTTGCACTGCAGAGCTTCCTCGTAAGATGATCTCTATGCAGAGTTTCAGCTTTTCTAATGGCAGCCCACAAATATAATAGTTAACCACATCATTCTATAATTTTTTATCCTCCTCTGATTCGTTGATGGGGATGGGGTGAAGCCTATCAACATCCCATGAGAATTTTTCAAGATCAGTGTGCAACCATACTGCAGAATTACCCCTGACATTAAATTCCGTAGTGGTTCAGACCTGAATCATGTGAACATTCAATTTGATACGCATTTTCTTGAAGGTGGTAAGTGAGGCTAAGGGGTTCCCTTCACAGTGAGTGATGGGGACAAGGAGACATTCGAAGTCTGCATATACAACAAACGGACATCGTTCCTGGTGGTGAGCATTCACCAGTTTAATAAACTTGTTATTTTATGCAGGCATAACAACACGTACAGTTCCTTGTATTCACAGTCCTCCAGATGCCATTTTAAATACTTCTCTTCTGAAAAGGTGTTTAGACACCTGAAACAAATGAGTTTCTCATCTTTATGTTTCGAGACTTGGCTGTAAAAGAGGCGGGACACGTCTTTGGTCCATACGTAATGCTATCACCTCCACAGAATAGCAGGGTGTTTACATAAAGGTCATGCTCACTTGTATATTTTGAAAAATGGAGTGGTTCAACTACAGCATGCTTGTCCGCTCATCTGGCTTGCTTTTCTGCCTCTTCTTCAGGCCATAAACGTGAACCGATAATCTGAGATTTTGTGCCTCAAATTTTGGTATGTTCTGAATCTTTACAGGGAATTCGATTACATCATCAACGAATGTTAAGACCTATACTGTATCGAGATGTTTGCTGCAGATCTTCTGTGTAATTTCTTTCACAAGCCAAGATTGACCATAAAAAAAACAAGCATTATCTTTTTAATTTTGAACGTTAATATAAGGCTGATTGTTCTTAATATCATCAGGGAGTTTAACTGGACACTCCATTTAACGGATGAAACACATGAATATGGGGGTCACGGGGTGGTATTTGGCTGAGTGCTTTAGATGACCCTCTTACTTCTATCTCGCAAAACTGGGCCAATACAGCACCGAAGTTGGATTCACGATACTACTCAGCGATTGATGTACTCCTAGTTATAATGCCATTATCACCCCAGATGTAGTGTAAGGTTTTCTGCTCAGCAGCATCCTGCTTTTCAGGAAATATGTGAGTGGTTCGAAGACTTCTTAAGTAATAGAACCAGTACGTTATCCTTGATGGTGAGTGTTCATCGGAGGTGAGGGTATCATCTGGAGTGCCCCAGGGAAGTGTGGTAGGTCCGCTATTGTTTTCTATCTACATAAATGATCTTTTGGATAGGGTGGATAGCAATGTGCGGCTGTTTGCTGATGATGCTATGGTGTACGGGAAGGTGTCGTCGTTGAGTGACTGTAGGAGGATACAAAATGACTTGGACAGGATTTGTGATTGGTGTAAAGAATGGCAGCTAACTCTAAATACAGATAAATGTAAATTAATGCAGATGAATAGGAAAAAGAATCCCGTAATGTTTGAATACTCCATTAGTAGTGTAGCGCTTGACACAGTCACGTCGATTAAATATTTGGGCGACGTCGATTAAATATTTGGACGTAACGTTGCAGAGCGATAAGAAGTGGGACAAGCATGTAATGGCAGTTGTGGGGAAGGCGGATAGTCGTCTTCGGTTTATTGGTAGAATTTTGGGAAGATGCGGTTCATCTGTAAAGGAGACCGCTTATAAAACACTAATACGACCTATTCTTGAGTACTGCTCGAGCGTTTTGGATCCCTGTTAGGTCGGATTGAGGGAGGACATAGAAGCAATTCAGAGGCGGGCTGCTAGATTTGTTACTGGTAGGTTTGATTATCATGCGAGTGTTACGAAAATGCTTCAGGAACTCGGGTGGGAGTCTCTAGAGGAAAGGAGGGGTTCTTTTCGTGAATCGCTAGTGAGGAAACTTAGAGAACCAGCATTCGAGGCTGACTGCAGTACAATTTTACTGCCGCCAACTTACATTTCGCGGAAAGACCAGAAAGATAAGATAAGAGAGATTAGGGCTCGCACAGAGGCATATAGACAGTCATTTTTCCCTCATTCTGTTTGGGAGTGGACCAGGGGTGAAGATGCTAGTTGTGGTACGAGGTACCCTCCGCCACGCACAGGATGGTGGATTGTGGAGTGTGTATGTAGATGTAGAGTGAGTCAACTCGCAGAAGAGTACTGCATTGCATTTAATGGCATTATATCTCAGATCATCTAGGGCTTTGAGGAACTCTGCCTACAGCACCAGAAGACACGCTTCTCGAAAACTAACTGGGTCACGATGCCCCCCCCCCCCCCAGCTGGATTCTCAATTCTAGTAAATGAGATAACCCCTCAAAGGCCCTAGCAACTGCTGAGTATTCTGTAGGGGTCACGGCGCCGCTAATCTGATGTCGTTCAGTCAGGACGGGATAGGGCACTAACGCTAGCCATAGGTTCATTACCGTTAATACGGAGACAGTTGCGTCCACCTGGTGAATGAGGGCGCTGGGCAGAAGGCACCTTCAGGGGCTAGTGGTGTGCTCCGAGGCACACATACGAGGTGTGGCTGGAAAAAAACCGGACTAGTACTGGTGAAACAATAAAACGAATGCAATAAGGCTGAAAGTCGCGTGGCCTGTCACGTGACTCTCGCTCCGCCTACTGCTTGAGTTTCATCTGCCTCCTGCACTCAGTCTGCCCGCGGCGTCTGTTTTAAGTAGTTGACGTTTTGTCCGTGCGTCGGAAAATGTTGAGTGTACAGAAAGAACAGCGTGTTAACATCAAATTTTGTTTCAAACTAGGAAAATCTGCAAGTGGACGTTTGTAATGTTACAACAAGTGTACGGCGATGATTGTTTATCGCGAACACAAGTGTTTGAGTGGTTTAAACGATTTAAAGATGGCCGCGAAGACACCAGTGATGACACTCGCACTGGCAGACCATTGTCAGCAAAAACTGATGCAAACATTGAAAAAAATCGGTAAACTTGTCCGACAAGATCGCCGTTTAACAATCAGAGCAGTGTCTGAGTTAACAGGAGTTGACAAGGAAAGAGTTAGGCAGATTCTTCATGAAAGTTTCAACATGAACAAAGTGTGTTCAAAAATGGTTCCAAAGTGTCTCACAATTGAACAGAAGGAACGCCGAAGAATGATTTGTTCTGACATCCTGGAAAACATTGAAAGTGATCCCACCTTCTTACAAAATGTTATTACTTGCGATGAATCGTGGTTTTTTACTTACGATCCCGAAACTAAACGCCAATCGATGCATTGGAAAACTCCTGGTTCTCCACGACAAAAAAAAGCACGAATGTCAAAATCGAAATTCAAGGCAATGATGATTGTTTTTTTTTTTTTTTTTTTTTTTTGACATCAAAGGGATTGTGCACTTTGATTGGGTACCAGAGGGACAAACAGTGAATCAGCATTACTACATTAGCGTCCTGGCTACCCTACGTGAGCGAGTACGGAGAAAACGGAACGATTTGTGGAGAAAAAAGTCATGGATCCTTCACCAAGACAATGCCCCAGCTCACAGTGCGTTGTCAGTGAAGACGTTTTTGGCAAAACACAACATTCCCATCTTAGATCATCCACCCTACTCACTTGATTTGGCCCCCTGTGACTCTTTTCTTTTCCCTAAAGTCAAGTCAGCTTTGAAAGGAACTAGATTTGAGACTGTTCAGTAAAAGAAAAAGCGACGGAAGTAATGTATGGACTTACCGAAAATGATCTGCAGCATTGCTATGAACAGTGGAAAATTCGTATGGAGCGGTGTAGAGACCGAGGAGGAGAGTACATTGAAGGAGATAACATGAAATTGTAAATAATTGTAAATAAATGTTTTTTTCCAGCATCAGTCCGGTTTTTTTCTAGCCGCACCTCGTATCTTTCGTTGCCGGTTAGGGCAAGCAGCCGGAGCCGGAGAAGGAGGAGGTGGCAGTGGCGAGCTGCTGCAGGAGCACCCTGCTGTGGAGAGGGTGCTCGTTGATACTGCTGCATATCGGAGCCTTCATCGTCACCAGCCTGGGGGTGGGAGATGGTTGGTTTGACGGAACCATTCACGGACGCCAGAGAGTACGTAGTGGTTCGGGGGCAGGCACTGCAGCAGCCGAAGCCGCCTCTCGCGCTGAAATGCGCACCGCGTTGCACGACCGTGCACCTCGCTCGGGTGAGCGTTTGAGACCTACCCCCGCAACTACTGCTCTAGGTGCACATGCCACAACAAGCTGTTGTCGTGGCGGTGTTGATGGCATCTGTGTAACATACGAATAATGGAAAAAATTAAGTACTGTAAGGTGCCAGGACATGGGCACTTACACGTTAGCTCACCAACATTAGTGTTAATAATAAAGGGACTGGCAAGGGCATCAGATCATGACTCTAATGAATTGTGACAAATATGAGAGCAGTACTCCCTCCATGTCTGCAGGATTGAGCCACTAACTTAAAGCGTTGGTAAAAAGCGTCGGAAGTTGAGAATTGTGGAATGTAAAGTCTGCAGATGGACATAGCTCGCCGGGCCGCCGTGGGCGGCAGATAGCGGTCACCGGAAACACGGGACAATACGGCGCTTTTGGGGATAGCCCGGCATCCGGAGCCACCTGTTCTGGGCAACACGTGGCGAAAACGAGAAATTTCGTTTGCCTAGGGGCGTTATGACCTGCTCGGTCATTGGGTAGATCTCAGAAATACTGTTGGAGAGATTTCGGCGATGATGGAGCGTTCGACATTGGCCGAAACAGAGTATTCTTCCGTCGCGTTTTCGTACGCGTGAGAGACGGGAGAATTGTGGAGAGTGAGGACTTCGCCTTCAGCCATCGAGCGGTGCGGACTTGGAGACGGCGTCTTGGCCATCGTCTTCGGGGGACATATACGCTCTGTATCGCAGCACTCCACCAACGCAAGTTCCGTGCAGAGCTCTTTGTGTGCTCAGAAGTGAGATATTCATCAACGCTTAACCACTTCCAACAACTTACCTAATATTCTTGATCTGGTAGTTATCGTTGCGGGGTGCCGAGTATTTATCAACGCAGCTGCCGGTAATAGGGGCGCGTAATTGCAAATTGTTAATGTGCCATTCTCAGGAGTGGGTGGGTGGACAAAGAGATTCACATCTTTTTTTTTTGTAAATTTTGTCATTTGTGGGGAATATCAAATTAAAATGCCAATATTACAATCGAATTATCGACTTCATTGTAGCATTTACCCTGTCCCAGTAAGCTTTACATGTACTCTAGTCACTGCACAGCTTGCCCAGACGGGAAGGAAAGAAGGTTTGCATTCTTCTATGCCAGCGACGGACAAATAAGCTTACAGTACAATGCTCAAGATTTTTTACGAGTAAACATATGCTGTAAACAAATAACAACAATTAAGTCATCAGTATCCCAGAGTAGCAATTATATTCTGTAACGATGACGGTCATATTACAATCACCTTTTACTCTCTGGGTCCCAAGACTAAGCAGTTCAGTCGATCTTTCTGCTAGTTCTTCCATCCAGTCAAATATCTCCTTCTCGTCTTCCAGGAGGGAGAGATCACACTGCCTTTCATTAGCCACCATCTCACGCTCCCACTCCAGTATTTCACACTCTTCGTAATTGTTGTTTTTTGGAGCCACCCATCCATCTAGTGGAAGTCATCTACAACAACATATTGATTATAAGAAACAAAACAACAAATTTCTACTGAATTTGCATACAGAGAGATATTGATTATACATGACTACAAAAAGAAAGAAATAAAAAGTTCATACCAGATGAAGTGATGACTCCTGATCATCAATTCTCTTGCTAGAATCTCACCCTCCTCTTGATCTATAGCAACATCTTCAACAATGAATGATATATGTACTACTGGCCATTAAAATTGCTGCACGACGATGATGACGTACTACAGACGCGAAATTTAAGCGACAGGAAGAAGATGCTGTGATATGCAAATGATATGCAAATGATTAGCTTTTCAGAGCATTCACACAAGGTTGGCGCTGGTGGCGACACCTACAACGTGCTGACATGAGGAACGTTTCCAACCGATTTCTCATACACAAACAGCAGTTGACCGGCGTTGCCTGGTGAAACGTTGTTGTGAATCCTCGTGTAAGGAGGAGAAATGCATACCATCACGTTACCGACTTTGATAAAGGTCGAATTGTACCCTATCGCGATTGCGGTTTATCGTATCGCGACATTGCTGCTCGCGTTGGTCGAGATCCAATGACTGTTAGCAGAATATGGAATCTGTGGGTTCAGGAGGGTAATACGGAACGCCGTGCTGGATCCCAACGGCCTCGTATCACTAGCAGTCGAGATGTCAGGCATCTTTTGCGCATGGCTGTAACGGATCGTGCAGCCACGTCCCGATCCCTGAGTCAACACATGGGGACTTTTGCAAGACAACAACCATCTGCACGAACAGTTCAACGACGTTTGCAGCAGCCTGGCTGCACGAATGGCAAAACGTCATTTTTTCGGATGAATCCGGGTTCTGGTTACAGCTTCATGATAGTCGCATCCGTGTTTGGCGACTTCGTGCGACAATGCACATTGGAAGTGTAAATTCGTCATCGCCATACTGGCGTATCACCCAGCGTGATGGTATGGTATGGCGTTGGTTACACGTCTAGGCCACCTCTTGTTCGCATTGACGGCACTTTGAACAGTGGACGTTACATTTCAGACGTGTTACGACCCGTGGCTCTACCCTTCATTCGATCCCTGTGAAACCCTACATTTCAGCAGGATAATGCACGACTGCATGTTGCAGGTCCTGTACGGGCCTTTCTGGATACAGAGAATGTTCGACCGTTGCCCCGGCCAGCACTTTCTCCAGACCTCTCACCAATTGAAAACGTCTGGTCAATGGTAGCCGAGCAACTGGCTCGTCACAGTACGCCAGTCACTACTCTTGATGAACTGTGGTATCGTGTTGAAGCTGCATGGGCAGCTGTAGCTGTACACGCCATCCGAGCTCTGTTTGACTCAATGCCCAGACGTATCAAGGCCATTAGTACGGCCAGAGGTGGTTGTTCTGGGTACTGATTTCTCAGGATCTATGCACCCAAATTGCGTGTAAATGTAATCACATGTCAGTTCTAGTATAATATATTTGTCCAATGAATACCCGTTTATCATCTGCATTTCTTCTTGGTGTAGCTATTTTAATGACCAGTAGTGTACTTCACTCAACTGTATACGATTAAAAAAAGTCTAACGGCTTTGTATTAAAAATGTACTTTCGTTCTTGCTTCGTTTAGACCTCCACCGGCCGACGGTGTCCATCACCTGCTTCTGTAATTTTGCAACAGCGAGATCAAAAATTTCATAAACACTTATTACCTTCTGAAAACACAAGAGCTGTTTTACGGCCATGCAAACCATCACACAGAATTTGGAGATGTACCTGCATGATGGTAGCACAGCGTTTTCGGCTTGTTAGCGACTTTCAGCTTCCAGCTGTCGTTCTAGTTCTGCCAACACATGTGGAGTGAATGCTGCAAAAGCAAGAAAAGGAGGAACTTTTATAGCCACTTGTTACGAAACTGTATCACAGTCTCGAAAATATTGAATACTTCCGCTACGAAATTTTATAACTATCGAAATTTGAATTCATAATTTTTTTATAAACACATTACGTGGCAATTGACCCAAGTTTTGCCGTTTCCCACCGCCGCTACCGGTGGCATCACTGCTGGCTGACTGTTTCATATTGCAGGAATCACATGGGCACATCTAGGCACTGTCAAAGACTGATGATGATTGTGGTGAGGACTGGGCTTTATATACCTTCAGACTCCGCTCTCTATTTTGCAGAGGACCAATAGGAACTCAGAATGCCATATGAGCAAGTTATAACTTGCCTTGCTTTTTCTTCAAGCAGGCTTGGTGCAGGTGTTGGAGAATGAGATCGCATCTGTAGGGGAGCCAAAAAAAAATTGTGAGACAAACATCCTTTGTTTGCTGGCAAGTGGCTCGAAAACTGGACGTAGCTACTAGCTTTAGAAAGACACTTTTGTTTATTCTGAGGCAAACAGATAGCTTAATACATGTGATGTCAGCTGTATCCCATAAAATACATGTTGTTGTTAGTCGTGGTAAAGTTGTGGGGTGAGGACAGTAACCTCACCTTTTTCTTCTTCAAGTGGGCTTGGTGCGGGTGGTTGATGTGGGGAACAAAATAATTCTGTGCAACATATAGAGGCCCCTTCTGGAGACATCCTCTGTTTGCTGCCAAGCGGCTGGAAAATTTGAATGCATCTGCTATCTTTAGAAAAATACCCTTTGTTCATTCTGAGAGAGATGGGATAGTCTGGCACGCTCAATGCCAGCTGCATCCCTCGAAATATATGTTGTATTAGTTAGGACAGAGCAGTGGGGAAAGACGTTAATCTTCGAAAACAATTCTGTTGTCTGTGACAGATGCTCGACAGAGCACACCTTGAGAGCAGCATTGTATATTACAATCATCTCCCGATTTCCAGCAACTGTCTTACCCCCCCCCCTCCCCCTGTGGTGTATTCATCATGCTGATCGCCAAACACCGACCCAAGCAGCTAACGTGGTACGAGTCGTTTCATCTAACACCTACGGAGAGTTACAAACGTGCATGTCTGGTCGGGTATCGCGCGGCGAAGGAGCTGCAGCAGCCGTCGTGAATTCGGACCGAGTCTGTCCTCCTCTGCCCCAAAGTCATACAAGGCGTCACGGTGCAAAAGATGGGAAGGGATGAACCCTGGGATGCCAGATGACTTTGCAATCACAGTGTATGAAACGACGAAGTAAGCAGAAGTTAAACAACAGTACCCTGTCCTACAAAATGCAAATTATGTACTTCTCAGAGCATAATTCACCGATTTCCCGTCCTCTGAATTTTTTTTCACTTTCTATCACCTATTTCCGGTTTGTAAATAATTCGCCCCCCCCCCCCCCCCATGAACCATGGACCTTGCCGTTGGTGAGGAGGCTTGCGTGCCTCAGCGATACAGATGGCCGTACCGTAGGTGCAACCACAACGGAGGGGTATCTGTTGAGAGGCCAGACAAACGTGTGGTTCCTGAAGAGGGGCAGCAGCCTTTTCAGTAGTTGCAGGGGCAACAGTCTAGATGATTGACTGATCTGGCCTTGTAACACTAACCAAAACGGCCTTGCTGTGCTGGCACTGGGAACGGCTGAAAGCAAGGGGAAACTACAGCCGTAATTTTTCCCGAGGCCATGCAGCTTCACTGTATGGTTAAATGATGATAGCGTCCTCTTGGGTAAAATATTCCGGAGGTAAAATAGTCCCCCATTCGGATCTCCGGGCGGGGACTACTCAGGAGGACGTTGTTATCAGGAAAAAGAAAACTGGCGTTCTACGGGTCGGAGCGTGGAATGTCAGATCCCTTAATCGGACAGGTAGGTTAGAAAATTTAAAAAGGGAAATGCATAGGTTAAAGTTAAACATAGTGGGAATTAGTGAAGTTCGGTGGCAGGAGGAACAAGACTTCTGGTCACGTGAATACAGGGTTATAAATACAAAATCGAATAGGGGTAATGCCGGAGTAGATGTAATAATGAATTAAAAAATAGGAATGCGGGTAAGCTACCACAAACAGCATAGTGAACGCTTTATTGTGGCCAAGATAGATACGAAGCCCACGCCTACTACAGTAGTACAAGTTTATATGCCGACTAGCTCCGCAGATGACGAAGAGATTGATGAATTGTAAGATGGGATAAAAGAAATTATTCCGATAGTGAAGGGAGACGAAAATTTAATAGTCACGGGTGACTGGAATTCGATAGTAGGAAAAGGAAGAGCAGGAAACGTAGTAGGTGAATATGGAATGGGTGTAAGGAGTGAAAGAGGAAGCCGCCTGGTAGAATTTTGCACAGAGCATAACTTAATCATACCTAACACTTGGTTCAAGAATCATAAAAGAAGGTTGTATACATGGAAGAAGCATGGAGATACTGACAGGTTTCAGATAGATTACATAATGGTAAGACAGAGATTTAGGAACCAGGTTTTAAATTGTAAGACATTCCAGTGCCAGATGTGGACTCTGACCACAATCTGTTGGTTATGTAGATTAAAAATAAGAAACTGCAAAAAGATAGAAATTTAAGGAGCTGGGACCTGGATAAACACAGAACCAGAGGTTGTAGAGAGTTTCAGGGAGAGCATTTGGAAACGATTGACAAGAATGGAAGAAAGAAAAACAGTAGAAGAAGAATGGGTAGCTTTGAGAGATGAAATAGTGAAGGCAGCAGAGCATCAGGAGCTCCAATGGAAACCCAGTTCTAAGCAAAGAAGGGAAAGCAGAAAGGTGGAAGGAGTATATAGGGGGTCTATACAAGGGCGATGTACTTGAGGACAATATTATGGAAATGGAAGAGGATGCAAATGAAGATGAAATGGGAGATATGATACTGCGCGAAGAGTTTGACAGATCACTCAAAGACCTAAGTCGAAACAAGGCCCCGGGAGTAGACAACATTCCATTACAACTACTGATAGCCTTGGGAGAGCCAGCCCTGACAAAACTCTACCATCTGGTGTGCAAGATGTATGAGACAGGCGAAATACCCTCAGACTTCAAGAAGAATATAATAATTCCAATCCCAAAGAAAGCAGGTGTTAACAGATGTGAAAATTACCGAACTATCAGTTTAATAAGCCACGGCTGCAAAATACTAACGCGAATTCTTTACAGACGAATGGAAAAACTGGTAGAAGCCAACCTCGGGGAAGGTCAGTTTGGATTCCGTAGAAATGTTGGAACACGTCTGACCCTAAGACTTATCTTAGAAAGTAGATTAAGGAAAGGCAAATCTACGTTTCTAGCATTTGTAGACTTAGAGAAAGCTTTTGACAATGTTGACTGGAATACTCTCTTTCAAATTCTGAAGGTGGCAGGGGTAAAATACAGGGAGCGAAAGGCTATTTACAATTTCTACAGAAACCAGATGGCAGTTATAAGAGTCGAGGGACATGAAAGGGAAGCAGTGATTGGAAAGGGAGTGAGACAGGGTTGTAGCCTCTCCCCGATGTTATTCAATCTGTATATTGAGCAAGCAGTAAAGGAAACAAAAGAAAAATTCTGAGTAGGAATTAAAATCCATGGAGAAGAAATAATAACTTTGAGGTTCGCCGATGACATTGTAATTGTGTCAGAGACAGCAAAGGGCCTGGAAGAGCAGCTGAACGGAATGAACAGTGTCTTGAAAGGAAGATATAAGATGAACATCAACAAAAGCAAAACGAGGATAATGGAATGTAGTCGAATTAAATCGGGTGATGCTGCGGGAATTAGATTAGGAAATGAGTTTTGCCATTTCGCGATCATGGTCGAAGTAGAAAGGATATAAAATGTAGACTGGCAATGGCAAGGAAAGCGTTTCTGAAGAAGAGAAATTTGTTAACATCGAGTATAGATTTAAGTGTCAGGAAGTCGTTTCTGAAAGTATTTGTATGGAGTGTAGCCATGTATGGAAGTGAAACATGGATGATAAATAGTTTAGACAAGAAGAGAATAGAAGCTTTCGAAATGTGGCGCTACAGAAGAATGCTGAAGATTAGATGGGTAGATCACATAACTAATGAGGAGGTATTGAATAGAATTGGGGAGAAGAGGAGTTTGTGGCACAACTTGACTAGAAGATGGAACCGGTTGGTAGGACATGTTCTCAGGCATCGAGGGATCACTGGAGGGCAGCGTGGAGGGTAAAAATCGTAGAGCGAGACCAAGAGATGAATACACTAAACAGATTCAGAAGGATGTAGGCTGCAGTAGGTACTGGGAGATGAAGAAGCTTGCACAGGATAGAGTAGCATGGAGAGCTGCATCAAACCAGTCTCTGGACTAAAGACCACAACAACAACAATAACAAATAATTTCAATCAACAATTTCCGTTAATATCACGTCCTCTGACTGACAATTGAATTGTACAACAAAAATTCGAAATTTCAGCTGAAATTCGAAATTTCCGCCAAAAGGAGAAGGGGTCGTGGAGGGCGTAGGGTGCGGGACCCACGTGCAGGCTGAGCAAAACACATGACTTCATCTAGGGGGTGGGGGTGGAGGTAATTAATTAATCAATTTAAATAATTTGCATATAAAGTTCATATCAAATTTGCGCTCGTGCCCCAATCTCCCTACTATGCATGACATACAAGTTATGAATCTCCCTGATGCAGAACAAGAACAGCTATTGGGACTGTCCTGCAATTCTTCTTGAAAAATTCAGGTAAAATTAACTTTGTAGCTTCTGACTGCATGTACGCTGTAAGTATGAAGACTTGTCGAAAAATGCATTGCAACATTTGATGCCTTTCCCTATTACTTACTTATGTCAGCAGATCCTCTCTGCTCTTTGCAGTATTAAAACCTTAAAGCGAAACCGTCTTAATGTAGAATCGGACCTAAGAATGATGGTGGCAAAAATTATTCCAGATTTCAGTGGATTATGGAAAACACAAAAATATCACTGCTCACGTCAGTGATCACACATCTGAGAAAGTTACTTATCAAGTGGATTTCCTTTAAAAAGAAAACATTGATTTTCAGTTACTGTACTATACTGTAGTACTGTAATTTCTCCGTTACTGTATTTTTATAGTGCTATTGTCTTACTGTAAGTTACTGTATTTTCAATTGAAATTTCGTTCGCTTGCAACAGTCATGTATCTTTAGCATAAATTAACTTATTTCATTATTTTTCTTGACCTTTTATTGTCAGCTGTAATTCTAATTAGTAAATTTATTAATACCATGCGAAATTTCAGACAACATTCCGAGGCAGTCCGCAGGTCACTTTCCAAATAAACAGGAGGTCCGCATTATCGGCAAGTTTGTGAACCACTGCTCCAGACTGTTAGAACTAGCGGTGAATGAATGTATGCTTTTGAGAAAGTGATGCTCCGCAGATTATAAATACAGTGATAGAAAGAAATCGCAGCACCAAAAACTAATTAATATACATTAATGAAATTTGGTGAATACATTTGTCTAGGCAACGTATTTGATTGATACTGCAAGTTCACAATTTAATGTAAGCGCGACATAGCCATTGAAAATGTGAAATGCTGATACATTAAAATCCTCTGTAATCGCCAGAATGTTGATTGCAAGCGTGCAGACGTGCATGCATTGTGTTGTACAGGTACCGGCTGTCAGTTTATGGGTTCCTTGCCTTTTGCACTTGGTTGGTCAATACAGCGACGGCTAAAGCTGTTTGTGGATTGTGCTGGGGTTATCGTCTGATGTCCCAAATGTGCTCGATTGGAGACAAATCTGGTGATCGAGTGGCCCAAGGCAGCATGTCGACACTCTGTAGAGTTTTCTGGGTAACTACAGCGGTATGTGGGCAGCATTATCCTGCTGGAAAACACCCCATGCTATGCTGTTAATGAATGCCAGCACAACACTGGTCTCCAAAATAAATAACGCTCATGACCGTTACAGATTGTATTTAAAGCAAACTTGATTGGTGTCCTTATAGTGTCACTAATAAGGCAGATTTTATGCGACTGACGCGAACTTTGAATAGACATCATCTTTCGAATGTGGAAACACGCCTATCAACTTTCGTTTATGTCGGGCGATTCCCTCTTAGTGTCACCATTTTTTTTCGTCAGTGTATTTGACAAACGTCTTTATTCACTGACAATGGAGAACACAGATCTGTTCCTGAGTATCCCTAACAATTCGATATCTGATTTCGTAATCTCTGTCTCACCATGAAGTAACCCAACTGGAATCCTCCCGTGTTTCCGGGCCTTTCCCAAGTGTACCACCTCCCCTTGTGATGCTTGAACAGAGTGTTCGCTGTTACTAGCTGAAATTTATTGTAGTACTCAATTAGTTCTCTCTTCTCTCATCTCCAGTACCAGACCCTTTCTTATTTTTCTTCCCCTCAGCAGCATTCCAGTCCTCCATCAATATTCGATTTTCATATACTTCAATATCCTTTTTTTTACATTCTGCTTCTGACGGCGGCATGCACACCGGAACTGTTATTGTTGGCATTTGTTTGGTGTCGATTCTCATGAGAATAATCCCATCACTGAATTGTTGGCGGTAATCACTGTTTGCCCTACCTCACTATTCACAGCGTATCCCATTTCAGTTCAGTAACTTTTTGATTTACCTTTCCTGATTTTCTAGCTGCTTTACCACATCCATACGCCACACTTCGATTATTCAGTGTTTTCTTATGATCAAATCCGCATGGCAGTTCCCTCCTGTATTAGCTGTAAGACAGTGCATCATGCTCCTAATCATTCCAGGACAAACAAACAAATCGCTAAATAAAAAAATATTATCAGAAATTGTTTCTGGTAGTGTATGAGTGCGTCTTGGAAAGTAGCTTTTACATGGTTACTAAGAAAATGCTAACACATGTAAGTTAACCGCCTTTAGAATATACATATCAAAAATAGTAACACACAATACTTCTCACCATACTTTCCTGCAACATTAAAGTCTAGTAAGGATACTGTATTTACAGTCTTCGGAGAAATATGTAAATAACATCAAATATGATGTATGTAGTGAACAAACCATGGTATATAAAATATAAGCATCTCTCGATGCTTCGGAGAGAAATATAGCCAAACTGAATACTAAATAAGATAAGAACCGTAGAGAGTACTAAGAGAATTTATTCTGAAATAAATGTGTAATTGAAGATGATACAGCAATGGAAACAAACCGTGATATTAGAGTGCCGGTAACGCTACCAGATTTGAAAAACAATTAAGCAGTCTACAAAGAAAGAAATTTGTGGACCAGATGATGTGAACACAGAGTCCTTAAATAACGACGTCCCTCCCAGGATGAAAGAATGTTGGAGGAAATATGATAACTTATTCCACGTACGTGGCAAATTGCTGAGACCAGTTCTCTTTTTCTACATAACGATTGAAAAAAAAGTGAAAAGTATCGTGGCTCGAATTTACTAAAGTACGCGTGAAAATGTATTCAAGTATAATAAACACCAGAGTAAAGACGATATAAGAGATAACACGAGGTGAAGAGTAAGTTCATTTCGGGAAATGTCACTCCTTTGCAGATAACATATTTACTCTTAAACAAATAATGGAAAAACTCCGAAAGTACATTTAGAAGTACATGCCGCACTTTTAAATTCTTAACAAGGTCTTACTCAACTGTACAGAGCTAAACTTCGGGACGCCATAAATGCCAGAGAATCAAATTTCAAAAAGACTATACAGAATTACATACTAGTTCTTCGTACAGAAAGTAGGAATTACATCAAATTAAAAACGACAACTGAAGGACGACAACGACGCGGTATATCACTGGCTCTTTTTAGTATACGTATAGACCACATCGCAAAATTTATGAAAAAATGTAAACACAGTAAAATTTTCCTGCATTGATCTGATTGATTCTGTTTGTGAACTCTGATAATAAGAGGTATCTTAGGAGGACCAAGTTTTTTTCAAACAGGTTGATTGTAATGGCCTAAATGCCAGTTCACTAATATCGTAATAGGATACCTCAGTTCAGTTAATGAGATAAATGTTTAAAGAATTTAAAGATCACACTGTAATTTCATATAGACATGAGGTAATGCGAAATCATTTGCTTTTGACTTTGGCTGACCAGTATCCGCCAAGCTGAAATTATTTCAAGGAACACATAGTGGGTAAAATCAGTAAGTTTAAGGGGGATTTGGGTTTGGCATCGTGAAAACAGTAGATGTAGATTTCTGAGAAATTCTACGAGGGATTTACTAAACAATAAAATAGTGGGCAACGTCAAAGACAAAGCATAGATATTAGCATAAATTCAACTGGTCCCCTCGTGGAATTAATTTTTTCAATAACAATTGGAGCTTGCACCTCTTAGTTGTGCATAATCATTGCAGAATAGACATGTGGATACATATAATACCAGTCTTTGTTCGTGCATTCAAGAATCAGAACTAGAAAGGGACGCAGAAAATACGACAACTTATAAGTGATTTAAGACCGTACAATATGATCTCTGACACTGTTCATGTGAACATGAGACCTACACGAAAACACAATCTCTTAAATTCCGCCGCGCTGAGTGGCCGCACGGTTTGAGGAGCCATGTCACGGATTGCGAAGCCCCTACCACCGGAGGTTCGAGTCCTCCCTCGGGCATGGCTGTGTGTGTGTGTGTGTGTGTGTGTGTGTATGTGCGGGCGTGTGTTCTTAGCATAAGTTAGTTTAAGTAGCGTGTAAGTCTAGGGACCGATGACTTCAGCAGTTTGGTCCCTTAGGCATTCACACACACTTGAACATTTTCCTAAATTCCCTAACTCGCGAAAATATCATGAATTTCTACCCCTTGTAAAATGCATTTACTTTCCTTAATGTTCCTCAGAGCAATGGTAGTAAAATTAGTTCCAAAATCATTAAAGAAAGGCATGGTTCCCATGTCCTACCAGGGGCACATGGTTGAAACTTGTCCTGGAGACAAAGCTTCTCTCTTAAAGTTCCGATAATTCGAGTACACACATAATTGTGCTCAAATTGACTAATAAAGTCCTTACAAACATCTTAACGCTGAACTATAAATTATTAATCAGATTATTAACTCACATACATAATATTCCAATATCTTTGTACCATTGCATAGTTAATTTCGACCACACCTTTCTTACCTAGTGCCTGGAAGAACAATGCCATCCAATGGTCTACCGTTAAACTGTCTCTCACAGAGGAGGATTTGCTGCAGGCTTACTCGTGCTTGCCGGCCCACGCGACAGCTCACTTGCAGTCCCTGTCATCTGCTAGCTCGCTGGCCTGCAGGGAGCTGCGCATTTTATCAGTGATAACTCCAGTGCTGTTTTCCTTGTGAGGCCATGTAAGGTTCCCTGAATGCTACCTGCACTGGCTAATCAGGAGTCCTGTTTCGTGTCTGGCGTCACAGCCTAAAGCATGGGAATTCTCAGACAGTGCCAGCTAGCCCTCGAGACCAAAGAGAATGTCATGGGCCTGCCTGTCTATGTACAGTCTTTCGCAAACGATTTTAAAGAAACTATTCAGTTAAAAAAATTATTCTTACACAACTCATAGATTAATTCATCAGCTTCATCATGAACTGCCTATCATTACTGGTCATATTTATTGTGATATTTCAGGTTTAAGTTAACTACTGCAAGAATTCTGGAAAGTTTGCATTAAAAACGAAAAAAAAAGAGATCGCTTGAACTTGCGTTTGGTGCATTTGGGTCATACATTGCTACTTATGAAATGTAGCTAACATACTGAATTATTCTCCAAACCTGGAAGTATATTGCTATCACCAGTCTCTAGAAAATGGATAATATGTAAAGTACTTAGTCCCGACCTCGAGCCCAAGGAAAAATCCAAAATGAAATATTCGTATAATTCCTCACATATTATAAACAGTTTCAGATGTGGAAACCAGATTTTGGCAAATGATAGCACCCAAAGAGGAGAGTATTTTGCCAGATGATTAATATATAACACAATATTCAAGGGACTACATATTTTTTCAATGAAATAATGTATTAAGTGCCATAATAGCTGGTGAAATGAGATTTGCTGTGAGTATGGAATAATATATGTGAAGAAATTACATACTTGTCTTTTCTTCAGTTGCTAGTTTAATAATATGCTGTTACATGCTTCTACAACATTTCAACAGCATTAGAATGTTTTGAGATGAATATTTATAAACTCTTCTGTGTTTTGTCGAAGGAAGCAGATTTGAATGTGGCAACAACGGGACTTAAACGTATTACTCAAATCTCGTTAGAGACAGAATTTCTTTGAAAAAAATAAAGGTCTCGGCAAAATAAATAGCTACTTCTGTTGAAACCTTGGCGGAATCCTATGCCACAGCGTATTTTTAATAACGAATGATATGGACTGAAACCGACAATTGGGTTTATTTCTATATCTCAATTATTTAAGAAATATGAAATAAATGAATGCATATATGAAATATATATGTATATGAAAACAATTAACAACACATGGTATGCCATCTTTTATTTCCTGACCCTATACAGAATAAAGGATTGTATTTTTTCAACAGAAACATCATCTAGTTCGTCAAAGACATCTGTTTACACTTTGATAGGTTGCTGACAAGATTCTGCAAATTTAGAAGTTTTCGTATCGCAGATCACTGAGATACAGAAATAAAATTCTTTGGCCAGTTTGAATCCACATCATCCATTATTAAAAGCGCACTGAGTTATAGGATTCTGCTGAAATTTCGACATAAGCAGCGATTTATTTTCACCACACTTCTTGTTTCCTTTATTTTTCTTCAAAGGAACGTTATCTATGACACGTTTCGAGTAATACGTAAGTTCCCTTGTTGCCATGTTAAAATGTACCTGTTTCGCCAGAACGCAGAAGAGTTCTAAACTATTCATCTCACTAACATTCTAATGCAGTTGAAATTGCGACAGAATCATGAAACAGCAACTGATGGAAAGAAAAGTCTGCAGTTTACGAAAATGTCTATTCTTGGTATTTAAATAAACTGTAATTTCTTCACATGTATTTTTCCAAACCTACAGCAATTCGCGATTCACCAGCTATCAATGGCGGTTAAATAATACATTATTTCTTTGAAAAAATCTATAATCGTTCAAATATCGCGTTAGATACGGAACATTTCGCATATTAATCATACAGTAAGATACTCTCCTCCTTGTCTACTGTCATTTACCACAATCCTGTTTCAGTATCTGAAGCTGTTAATGAGATGTGAGGTATTTTGTGAATATTTCAACCTGGCTTTTTCGCTTGCACACGAGTTTGGTATGAAGCGCCTTACATACATTCCACCTTCTTTAGTTGGTTGATACTTACATCCTTGGAACTTTAACGAACTTAATTGCATTATTTAATTCAGCTGCTTGAGGTGGAAAATGGTTAACGTACAAATTAAGTCTTCTGTCAGGGTGGAATTTCACTATTAATAGTAATATTATTAGTGTAAGAGAAACTAAACCTCTGCAGTGTAAGGTAACAAAATTCTTCAAGCAATACTATTATTTGTGAAACCAAGAACTTTGAATAAAAACATTTCAATCAGTAACAAGAACTGTGAATTTAAAATCAGCATTACTTCCTACATTGTAAAAACAACAAGATTTGTGGATGTAAAGCAGTTTTCCTACTGTGAATATTTGTCTGAATAAAATATTGTTATTCGTTACCATACGTCTTTGTTGATATTTGACGAATCCCTACCCTTACAAACGGTTATAAAGGTTGTGTAAAGATGACAAAGTACTAATTTGAAGCATGAGGGAGGTGGCGTTTAAGATGGAGGAAAACAAAATATGTGTAATGATTGTATAGGATTTCGCCTATTATGCTACATGCATAGGGTTTTGGGAGTATGTGGCGCGTGATCGTGTCCGCTTCAAAAGACATGTAGCAAATGTTGTGAACTGACAAGACAGCCAGTCCACAGTGACGGGTAACCGAAAGGCACGCGCTTAAACTCACGCAGGCTAGAGAGGTCTGAAACAGGATACGTAATGAATGCTATAAAGAAAAGTACGTAGCTTCTGGAATACTTAACTTTAATCCATCCTTGTTGTACATCGCTCTTGACAATACAAGTGAGACTCTGTAGATACATGCTAATTGCGCCTTGCTAGGTCGTAGCCATGGACTTAGCTGAAGGCTATTCTAACTATCTGCTCTGCAAATGAGCGAGGCTTCGACAGTGTGCATCGCTAGCTACGTCGTCCGTACAACTGGGGCGAGTGCTCGTAAGTCTCTCGAGACCTGCCGTGTGGTGGCGCTCGGTCTGCGATCACTGACAGTGGCGACACGCGGGTCCTACATGTACTAATGGACCGCGGCCGATTTAAAGCTACCACCTAGCAAGTGTGGTGTCTGGCGGTGACACCACAGCAAACATGGCTGAAATTATGCCTCCTATGCTTGAACAAAGCCATAGAAATAGGATCTGGGTAAAACTACATACAATCTTAGTAGGAGCTAGGAAGAAACAAAGAAAAACATAGAATGTGAGGTAGAAATTCCATTTATTTTCATTAATCTAACTTAAAAGTAATTTTACATTTTCATTAGAAGACACAACACTGTATTTATGCATCTTCTTCTTTTTGAGCTGATGGATAGCACGGCAACCGCAGAATTTCAGGTCTTGAATAGATGCAAACTTGAAGGTTCGCTGCATCCATGCCATCTTCTCCTCGCCTTTGACGTAGATGATGGTCTCAGGATGAGCAAATGTTCTAAGTGACGACATCATTTCTTTATAAGATATACCAGGATCGTCACAGTAGAGTCTATGAAAGAAACGTGTTGGACACTTTGCAGGCCGTATTTTAGCACAGTTCACATCCTTGACAGGCCTCGGTGACGCAAATCTTGCAGGGAATGTCTCTGTTATACCAGCATCTTCAGTGTAGGCTGTGAGTGCAATATCTTTAAATACGAATTGTCCACACTCATCATCACAGAATGTCGGTCACTACGTTCACACTGCGAGTTGTCATTGTGAAATGCTCTGGGTATGCCACAGCACTTGGTCCTGTAATCAGCTCGCGGCACAACACCAGTAACTGGGAACACGGTCATGTAGAACTAGAGCATACGGTGCATTGTGTTCTGGGAAATTTGATGAGGACTCACACTCGACTCGTACATCTATTGGTCATTTAATTACCTCATTCTGCTTAGAACAGTTTATTGTGATGATTGGTGGCAGCTCCTTCAACTTCCTTGGACTGAGTAGGCATCCTTCGTCTTCAACACCTGCGTAATACGAAGCAGAGAACCTTGCATACATGTCAAATGCTAGACTGTATACATTCTGATCCCACTGCAGCAGTAAAGTGTCTTATGGATGGAAATCTGAATTCAAATAGACTTGGAATTAGTTAAAATGCAGTTGCCAAATACGGTGGAATCATTTGCTAAATCCCCCCCTCTATTCGTCTGCAATACAAGTATGATGAGTCTCAGTGTTTCCAGGTGCACGGAGGTTTTAAAAGCCCGTGTTTGTCTGCTCGCTGTCGGTAGCACTGAATACTCAAAAACCTCTCATGAGCGGAAAGTTAATGGGAGATACGCACCTGTATCCAAAACTTTTAAAAGATTCAAACGCTCCTCGTCTGCCACAGTGTTGTGTAGCATTTTCCATATAATTTTATTGATGACGATCCGATTCTCCTCTTGAACTGCCTGAATGGATGAGTTACTATCCGTTGCAATCCTTACCGGAATAAGCTCCTGTTTAACATTCATAATAATTCGCTGGATGTCCTCAAAGTACTCCGTAAGTTTTTTTAGAGGTATGCATGCAGTAAATCGGCAGTACTCTTCTGCTGTTCTGCCCACAGGCTCGTCTATGAACCATCCTGCATTTTCTAAACCATTCAGATCCGAGGGTGAACATGAGACTTGTATTTTAAGGGTTGACGCTATGCCAGCATTATGGGTATGATCAATCTCTTCCCCGTTTAGTTCATAACGTATTTCCTGGAACATGAATTCCAAAGCATTACGTGTAAGCTTTGATCCCACTGTATGACTACCATCCTTTTTCTTAAAAGATCCATCAAAATATACGAAACTCTTGCATGGAAGAGTTATAGTGTCCTGAGGCTGCATGACAATCCTAATTTCACCGCTATTTGTTAAAGGTCGTTGAAGTATAAGGTTTATGCGAGATTCGCTCATCATATTCCACTGGGTGAGATAATCGAGTGATGACGTCATTGCGATATTTCAAGCCTACTGATTTAAGACACTCTTAGTTCGCAGGTGTTATCACCTTGCGATTCCGCTGCGAAGTGCTGTGGTGTGAGCTGTGTGTGCTGTTTTTTTTACCTTACGCCCATCCTGTCTTATATGTAGTCGTAAAATGATTTCCTCACATGAAAGTCAACAAGTTGGCTATTCTGGTCCACAATACGCAGCTCCAGATAATTCATTGTCTGAACTGTCACTGGTAGGTACATAGGGTTGGCAGGAGCCTCAACAATCTTATACCCTGCTCCAACTGATGGGAAGAATCCGTAAACTGAACGAACGAATCTGTGGTTAAGTTATGAGTTTGTTGCAATGTTACACTCAACATCGATTGTACTCAACATCGATTGTACTGACAGGGAGAATATCTACTGTCTGATCATATTTGTAAAATATACTAGTATCCGCTTGCAGACCTCTCCGTTTGTGAAAGCCAGTAGTTAGCCTCTTGAACCTTTCTGCTCAAAGTCAATCGATGTGATCACCGTCTTTATTTCAGATTTAAGTGTGCTGATGTTTGCACGGTGCTCAATCCCTTTTCCAGATTGTTTTAGATTTCGTTTAAATCGTCAATATCGTATGCACCGGGTTCCATTTCCACAATTTCGTTTTTACCATTAATTTCCAGATGCAGTTTATTGTTAGCCTCTGTGATATTTGGGATGATGTTGTATGTCTCCAGTCCAGTCGGCGCGATACTCCAATCTCCAATGCTTAAATCACTTGCTGGGAAGTAATTCGCACGCAATACAGACGATCTTTCTTTTACAGAGTGTACGAAATTGCATCTAAACGTCGACTGGTGAATGGGTACTTAATACCTGGTCTTATATATCATTCGTAAAAGTCAGAAGGAACATGATAGTAGATGATCACGCAGGAATGTATTAAGGTGTTGATAGCACCGAAAATTGTAGAGCCTATGACTTCTACCTGTGAAATATCGTTCCAACTCTTCTGGGTGTCGCAGGTCGACGAATGAGTCGAAATACTGGACGTTATTTGTATTTCTTTTTTTTAAATATGCTACCCAGTGAGTTCCAGGTCCTCCTGCTAGATCCAGATTAATAATTCCGCATTCTCCTGATTTCCACATAGTCTTCGATAATGTATCCCGGGTAAACATACCTCGGAATCGTGGAATGTTGAATTTCTTCTTAACAAAGTTAAGTAGATCTGTATTTGTAAGCGCCCTATCTGGTAGGACTACTAAGGGGTTTTCTGTTTGTTTATGAAAGAAATCTTGTTCTTTCTTCTAAGGTTTCACATATAGATGTTTTCCTATGGCTGCTGCCTCCACATTTGGTTATGTCTTCGTTCCTCCTGCAATTGCTGCTGAGAGTCTTTTGCATTCTTGACCGTCCTAGGAATAGCCGCAGCATCCCCAGCCAACTAAACCCACCGCTGAGAGGCCGGCTAGAGCAAGAATGAGGAAGGGAATGCTTCCACTCGACCTCTAGGATATTGGTGGAACCGTGGGTGGTTTAATCGACCTTTTTTCCCTCTCATTTCTGCTTCAGGGCGGTTTTAGCTGCATACAGCACTGTCAGGATACAGCTTTTCATGCACCCTTTGTTTGTCATCTTCTTCCTTAGCGCCCTACTTGCAGCAGTCATAACTTGACTGAACTTCTTCACACCCAAGCCCAACTTCACTTTGCCATGCATTATTTCTTCAACTGAAAATGCTGCAATGCATTTACCTATACCAATATCCCTTCTCGCACGTTTTGCCTTAGCTTTATCAGCTATAATTCGATCGGCGGTGTGATGTTCTTTATTTGCTGCATACGCCATGTCGTGTTCCACACATGCTTCGTCGAGCACACGTATTTCCTTATTACCGCGTGCCAATCGATTTCACAGCACTTATATCCAGGTATGTGTAATTCGACTAGTAGTTTGTCGAGAATACCGCCTCTTCCTGTAATGCATTTTGTATCATGCATGTTATACTACTGAGGTGGTTGTGGTCTGCGCATCCTGTTGTATAGCAAAACGTCAGCGTCGATCCAGCTGTTTTGTGATGCGGGAAAACAAAGCCATTTAATTAACACTCTATTCCCTCGACGCCGTAAGACGCTCTCTACAAGACACACATCTGGTTCCGAGCTCTTCTGCGACTCTTCTGCGTAAAAACAACTTGCAGTGTCAGTACCACTGCTACCCATTAAGAGGTCGGTTCTATGATTCTTTCTCTGCACTTTGGAAACTGAATATCTCGGTTGACAAGTTTGGTTCAAATGACTCTGAGCACTATGGGACTTAACATCTGAGGTCATCAGTCCCCTAGAACTTAGAACTACTTAAACCTAACTAACCTAAGGACATCACACACATCCATGCCCGAGGCAGAATTCGAACCTGCGACCGTAGTGGTCGCGCGGTTCCAGACTGAAGCGCCTAGAACCGCTCGGCCACCACTGCCGGCTCAAGTTTGGTATGTATAACTTCTCAAAGTCTGTCTTGTGTTTTGAAATACGTACATACATGCATACATACAGTAAATTGTTATTTGCGCGCAACTTACATTTTAATACGATTGCATACTGTATCTAGAAGTCTGTTATCACGAACATCGATTGGTCTCATTTTTGTTGTGCGATGTTTGTTTATACTGTATAATTATTTGCGGGAGCACAACGGTCCAGTTGTGAGGGACACGGAGATTGACTCGCATCCACATTTGGGCTGTCACTGTTCTGTTCAGATGTTGCACAATACTTGCCTTCAGGAGGGTGAATGTCGAGTAGTGGTGTATTCCATATCGGCCCATCACGAAATATCTATTGCAAAATCTATTGCCGTGATCTGTTTGAAGTCTGTCTGGGCTTCGATTCGCAGCAATCCTTCAAACACATATGTGACATCCTTCCTTGTTTTCGCTTTCACTGGTAATACCCAGAAAAATGTAGAATAAGTGTCGATGACCATTAAAATATATTTGAATCCGTTATTCACACGTGAATATTCCCTGATGTCGACAAGACGCGCCTGCTACAGATTTGGACGCAAATCTCTAAACAGAACATTTCTTCGAAGGTATGTTTTGCGTGCTGCTTTGTGCAGATCTCCTTCAAACACATATGTGCAGATCTCACATATGTGTTTAGGTACTTATTCATTGATAGCTCTCTCTCTAAGCTCAGAAATTATTGAAACAACTTCATTTGAATGAGCTGTGTAACAGCCGGCAGCTGTTGACATGAGCAGCGTGGGCCGGTCTATTAGCTCATTGGGGTTGCCGTAATACATAATGCGGAGTCGACTGCTCACTCTTTTACGCTGAATGTCAATACCATCAACACTATAGGTTTTATAGTGAATTTGTCTTTCACATTGCTTCGGATTTTTGCATTCTTTTTGCATCTCAGTCAAAAGCAATATTTCGCAATACTTTTCCAGAATAGTTTACATTTTTCGTGGGAGGAGGAGGAGGAGATTAGTGTTTAACGTCCCGTCGACAACGAGGTCATTAGAGACGGAGCGCAAGCTCGGGTGAGGGAAGGATGGGGAAGGAAATCGGCCGTGCCCTTTCAAAGGAACCATCCCGGCATTTGCCTGAAGCGATTTAGGGAAATCACGGAAAACCTAAATCAGGATGGCCGGAGACGGGATTGAACCGTCGTCCTCCCGAATGCGAGTCCAGTGTGTTTTTCGTGGGTCTTAGGAAAATAAGGTTCAGTAGACCGTGTGTTCTTTGCAGCTGCCTACCGCCGATCTGTATTGTTTTTTCATTTAAAGTTATGGGCTGCATGTCCAACATGTGTGGCTTTTCGCCACTGAATGTTTTGTCTATCCTAGCATCGCTGTGTCAGTTCACGAAATCGGCAATAGCGTCACCGTCGTCGATGTGGAATTTCTCTGACAGTTCATTGAGAGATTCAGTAACTGGTTTAAAGGTTTCTCGCGATGTTCAAATGTCCTAACCTCAGCAACCGTACCTTCACTCCAATGGCCTCCCGTGCCTCGATGACTTTATGCTTAGTCGAAATCTCATTGTATACTAATTGGACTTCTGTGCACTGTGAGGTTCTATGTATCCGCTCTTCTTCTTCTTACGCTGCTTCCCCTTCTCGGTAACAGCTATTTTCCTTTCAGATAACTCGTCTACCTTTTTTTCACTTGCATTAACGTGTTCATACACTGTCTCCTTCTCAATAACGGCTATTTCTCCTTCAATTAAGTCGTTTCTTCTCGAGTGCACTAACACGATCATTCAGTGCTGGCCGTTGTGGCCGAGCGGTTCTAGGCGCTTCAGGCCGGAACCGCGCTGCTGCTACGGTCGCAGGTTCGAATCCTGCCTCGGGTATGGATGTGTGTGATGTCCTTAGGTTGAGGATGACCTCAGATGTTAAGCCCAATAGTGCTTAGAGCCATTTGAACCGATCATTCGGTTTATTGAACTGTCTCACAAGGGTATGACAATACGTCTCTAATTCGTTACATTTTCCTGCAACTTAAGTTGACGATTTTGAATTTTCGCGTCCATGTACAAGCGAATGTTTTGTCTATGCACGCCCATCCTATCAGACTGAGCATCCGGCATGCGTACGAATTCATCCATGGTAATGCGTATACCGAGATATTTATAGAGGAACTCCTGGAAGTTTCGTCTATACCCGCCAAATTCAGTTTTCTTGTCTCATCAATAACGAGAAACCCATACTGTCAGTGACTCCAGCAATCTGAACATATCTTTACAAAATCACATACATCGGTTCCTACATGAGCCTGGTAAATATACACTCCTGGAAATTGAAATAAGAACACCGTGAATTCATTGTCCCAGGAAGGGGAAACTTTATTGACACATTCCTGGGGTCAGATACATCACATGATCACACTGACAGAACCACAGGCACATAGACACAGGCAACAGAGCATGCACAATGTCGGCACTAGTACAGTGTATATCCACCTTTCGCAGCAATGCAGGCTGCTATTCTCCCATGGAGACGATCGTAGAGATGCTGGATGTAGTCCTGTGGAATGGCTTGCCATGCCATTTCCACCTGGCGCCTCAGTTGGACCAGCGTTCGTGCTGGACGTGCAGACCGCGTGAGACGACGCTTCATCCAGTCCCAAACATGCTCAATGGGGGACAGATCCGGAGATCTTGCTGGCCAGGGTAGTTGACTTACACCTTCTAGAGCACGTTGGGTGGCACGGGATACATGCGGACGTGCATTGTCCTGTTGGAACAGCAAGTTCCCTTGCCGGTCTAGGAATGGTAGAACGATGGGTTCGATGACAGTTTGGATGTACCGTGCACTATTCAGTGTCCCCTCGACGATCACCAGTGGTGTACGGCCAGTGTAGGAGATCGCTCCCCACACCATGATGCCGGGTGTTGGCCCTGTGTGCCTCGGTCGTATGCAGTCCTGGTTGTGGCGCTCACCTGCACGGCGCCAAACACGCATACGACCATCATTGGCACCGAGGCAGAAGCGACTCTCATCGCTGAAGACGACACGTCTCCATTCGTCCCTCCATTCACGCCTGTCGCGACACCACTGGAGGCGGGCTGCACGATGTTGGGGCGTGAGCGGAAGACGGCCTAACGGTGTGCGGGACCGTAGCCCAGCTTCATGGAGACGGTTGCGAATGGTCCTCGCCGATACCCCAGGAGCAACAGTGTCCCTAATTTGCTGGGAAGTGGCGGTGCGGTCCCCTACGGCACTGCGTAGGATCCCACGGTCTTGGCGTGCATCCGTGCGTCGCTTCGGTCCGGTCCCAGGTCGACGGGCACGTGCACCTTCCGCCGACCACTGGCGACAACATCGATGTACTATGGAGACCTCACGCCCCACGTGTTGAGCAATTCGGCGGTACGTCCACCCGGCCTCCCGCATGCCCACTATACGCCCTCGCTCAAAGTCCGTCAACTGCACATACGGTTCACGTCCACGCTGTCGCGGCATGCTACCAGTGTTAAAGACTGCGATGGAGCTCCGTATGCCACGGCAAACTGGCTGACACTGACGGCGGCGGTGCACAAATGCTGCGCAGCTAGCGCCATTCGACGGCCAACACCGCGGTTCCTGGTGTGTCCGCTGTGCCGTGCGTGTGATCATTGCTTGTACAGCCCTCTCGCAGTGTCCGGAGCAAGTATGGTGGGTCTGACACACCGGTGTCAATGTGTTCTTTTTTCCATTTCCAGGAGTGTATTTTAAATTCAGGGTGTCCTGTTTGAATGCTATAGTGAGGTTTGCATTATCTCACCTGTTGTTTTGGGATTTTGGAATATGTCTGAGTCAGATAAAATACATCAACAGCCATATGGCAACCGAAACAGAAATATCGCCTAATTTGGTCTTGGCTTTCCACAGCAATATCGTCAAATATAAACTCTGTGTTTGGCTTTACTTTTTTCACTGGAGGGATATCAGTGACCTCACTGAATGTCGTGTATGTCACACCATCTACACCCTGCAATATCTCCTGTAATAGTTGGCATTTGTGCTGAAACAGTGTTTTTTAAAAGAGACATACATATTCAAAGCGGACTCCATCCGGATGTGAGAACATTTGTCTTGCCGCAGTTTGATGGACCCACAATAATTCATGTATGTCGTCGGAAAGGTGTACGCCATTCTTCTTCCGGTCTTCTTGCGCACCATCATATCTCCAGTCGCTTACAACGAAGTCTTGACGCTTCACCCACCCTGCCATGATACCTACTACGCCAGGTGCTGGCGATGGGTATTTATAGAAAATAATGAATACTGTCTCTTGCCACGAGATCGACTATGTTAGGCACTGGCTTGCGTTGGTCTTTAACAGAGAATTTAGTTAAGTGACATAATTTTCTGCTATTGCATGTTCGCAGTTGAAATACTGGTGGCAACAGCTTTAGTACTTGCAATATAATGGGATGTAAGGATGGGTGATTGGGAAGGCGGTGGGCGTTATGAAATGAATAGGACAAAATTTAGACATTGGCCATTTATTGGCGAAAGCATGTTAAAAAGATGTCACATGGGCCTAGGGAGGTGAGGATGAGCCAGAATGTAGAGTTTAGCGAAACATAGTTCACGAAGCTAACGAAAGTTCTTGTCTGCCGAAACTAAGTCCACAGTGCCGCAGCACCGCGAGAAGCGGGAGATGTTCACTGCTATAGGGCGAGCATCCGACTCGCGGGTGAGCAAGAGTACAAGAGGGAGGGCCCGGCTTCCTCCGCCCTGACTGGTCGGGACCGAGAAAACCGTGCGGGCGGCATGGAATTTTCCAGAGCGTCGCCTGCTAGGCGACGCCTGGGGCGGCGTTACCTCGTCTGCACGTGAGGGAGGCGAGTGGCCAAGGTGCCCTTCCTCGGTGCTAACTTTCTGTTGCTAAACCGTGGGACGAATTTGCAGGCAGCTAACACTGCCGGCCGTGGCTTGGCCGCAAAGGAAAAATGAAGTTACCGTTTGGAAGCTCATATAATAAAGTAAAATCCCCTACTGTCTGGCTCATCCTTTACAGGGAGGTAAGAAATAAAAACACTGCGGCCGCGGTGGCCGAGCGGTTCTAGGCGCATCAGTCTGGTACCACTCGGCTGCTACGGTCGCAGGTTCGAATCCTGCCTCGGGCATGGATGTGTGTGATGGACTTAGTTAGGTTTAAGTAGTTCTAAGTTCTAGGGGACTGATAACCCCAGATGTTGTCCCATAGTGCTCAGAGCCAATAGAAACACGTACATGGTTATATATATATTTTTGTTCAGCAATCATACCCACGATGCACTACATCAACAGTTTCTTTCTTTATCTTAACACCAGTACAGAAAATAGAAAATGAAGCCTACTTGAAAGCACAGAATTCAGCATGTATTTCTCTCATACGTATTGGCAGTACATTAGCTTTCCTTGGAACCATATTGACCCACTGTTCGAAGTTGTCTACATGCGCACTGCTCGTACTTAGATACTCTGCAACGTCACACAATGCAGCATTCAGTACAGCACAGCTCTGGGACAAAGAAACTTTTTGAAACTTCCGCAAAAAATTCGAAATTCTCGCCAATAGGGGCTGCCCACAGCCCTTAGAAAGGCTCCCTGACTCTTCGTTTCTACGGCCAGATAAAAATCTAATTTTTCGAGCGAATGCAATTTTATTATGTTACGGAGAAACTAGACAGTATTAACACTTCCATTTAATAAAGTGGCAACTCTTCTAACCATCGTTCTCTCTTGGTATAAAAGATGTTTTAATTAACATGACACGGAAGATAACCAAATTACCGGCGTCTTACAGTGTCTCCCATTTATTTTCATGGAGACTGCGACAGATACAGAAAGATTTCAGTCGCATACACAGCAGAAAAAGATCTCAAGAACAAGTATACACGTGCTACCGGAGTAGCTGCTACGCCTTTCTTCTTTGCAGCAGACAGCCGCTCTGTAATACCAGCAGCCCCACGCTCCCCTTGCAGTCGTAATTGCTGGCTGCGGCGCCTCTACCGCACCGCTTTGGCGCGGAGTGTTGTCATCCGGCGCAGTAATATCCCGGCAGCGGCGGCAGTAAACAACCTCGCGGCTTTACGGCGGCTCTGCCGCCGCGCAGGCGCCTGTCCGCCTCGCTTTACGCCTTTCTTGAGCCGCCTGCGGACCTCGGATGACACGCCTTGCTGCTGCAAAGACAACTTGCTTACTGCCGCTCTCGACAAATATTCAATACTCGTATGTCGGCTGCAGTGCTTTCGCAAACTATGTAGTATTGTGTGCGGTAGACAATGGCCACAGCCCTCACGTGGAGGGAACGAATGTTACTACTAAACTAACGAGAGCCCCATGAGTACGGATGAATAAAAGCCAGAATCGTCTTGCATAACACTACTCAGTCTTACGATTATTACGTAGAAGGTTTGGCTTATGCATTTGGCAGCGATCTCGGGTTTCCGCGTGACACCACTGTCGAGACACGGTAGCAGCCCTAGGAGTATTCTAACGTTCGGGTGTGGCACTGTTCCGCTCAAGCTAACATCACTGTATGAAAAGTGGAGGACATTGCAATGAATTATGGATACAATAAAACATATTTAACACATGGACTGACTGTTAGTATTTTTTACACCTCTGAAACTCATTTTTTGCTTTCCTTCTACTGACAGGATGAACGTATAAATTACGACTGCTCCGTATATACGGAGTGAAACTTTTACAGCAAATACTGCGGAAATCGAAAGTGCTATTGATGTGAGGTTTTCACAGAATGGATTGGTACTCAGGGGCTCGTATTGTTAGCCGGTCAACAGATTGTACTAACACTTAGAAACAGTATTTATGTGCAAAAATACGCATTTTAAATGGAGCAATGCCTCCTGACATTAACAAACTAAAAGTAGACTAAATCAGAGTGTTTGTGGTGTTTGTTGTAGGATTCTAGTACGAATCGTTTACGAAATACGGTATTTTGAGATGTTCCCACACAGTACCTATGTAGCACACACTAAAGAACAATACGAGTATATACACTAGGTATGTAGATTCTGACCAGTAACGAGACAATTGACCATTACATGTTGTGCTCAAAATCCCCACCGGTAGCGGCAGTATATGCTTCCAGTCTGGTATGGAACGACTGCTGCACACGTGCTAGCATTTCCGCGGAGATGTCCGAGCAGCCTGCAGTAAGATGTTGTTGCATATCGCTGGGTGCAGTTGGTGTCTTCTTATAGACAGCGTCTTTCAGCTTTCCCCCAGAAAAAAATCTACAGGCGCCAAATCCAGGAAACGGGCCGGCAGAAGTACAGGTCCTCTGGCTGCAATCCACCGACCTGGAAACAGTTCGGAAAGACATACTGTAGTACTTCATGCACTATGGTCTGAATAGCCATCAAGTCGGTGCCACGAGTTCCTCCTAGTCTGCGGAGGAGCGTCTTCTAGCATCCGTCCAAGATGGTCTCTTAGGAGCCTGCGACACTTGTAAGCGCTCAGTGGTCCGTCTTTGAAAAACGTGCCTATTAGCTCATGGTTCACTATCCCAAACCACACATTTACAGTACGTGGACGCTGATGTTTCACCTGACAAAGCCAACAGGGATAGTCAATAGACCAATAGTGCCTGTTTTCGATGGTTAACCTGGCCATGACTGGTCAATGTGTCTTCACCGCTAAACAAGACACATGATACATCTGGAGTTCCAGTTGTAATCGTTTCCATGCAGCTCTTGATGGAGAGATATGTGATACAGATGGAAGCTATATCGATATAGAATGCGTAGGACGCTTGCCGGACACATGCCACTTCCTCGTGCTATCGCGCGGGAGCAAACGTCCGGATCTACTACAATAACAGCAAGAACACTAATTTCTTCCTCTTCTGTCGTCACTTGTTTTCTTCCGTTATGTTGTCTGGGGGTCACACTACCACATTCACGTAACTGGTTGAAGAGGATGATAAATAATTGCCAAGATGGCTGACATCTGTTGGTATATCTTGCTGCATACACCGTACGAAAAAGAAACTGCATTCTTCCTACTCTCTCCACACACCGTAAGCATGTCGGCTTCTTATGCGCTGGTAAATCCCATCGTCCAGTGACGACCTACTGCTTGGACTGTCACACAATGAGGGACTAGTAAGTCACACTGCACTCGTGAAACACACAAGCACAGTGTAAGCAAACATAACAACATCGTACCTAGCAATAACGCAAGTGTCAGTGAGGGAACTTTCCAAAATACACTCCTGGAAATTGAAATAAGAACACCGTGAATTCATTGTCCCAGGAAGGGGAAACTTTATTGACACATTCCTGGGGTCAGATACATCACATGATCACACTGACAGAACCACAGGCACATAGACACAGGCAACAGAGCATGCACAATGTCGGCACTAGTACAGTGTATATCCACCTTTCGCAGCAATGCAGGCTGCTATTCTCCCATTGGGGACGATCGTAGAGATGCTGGATGTAGTCCTGTGGAACGGCTTGCCATGCCATTTCCACCTGGCGCCTCAGTTGGACCAGCGTTCGTGCTGGACGTGCAGACCGCGTGAGACGACGCTTCATCCAGTCCCAAACATGCTCAATGGGGGACAGATCCGGAGATCTTGCTGGCCAGGGTAGTTGACTTACACCTTCTAGAGCACGGTGGGTGGCACGGGATACATGCGAACGTGCATTGTCCTGTTGGAACAGCAAGTTCCCTTGCCGGTCTAGGAATGGTAGAACGATGGGTTCGATGACGGTTTGGATGTACCGTGCACTATTCAGTGTCCCCTCGACGATCACCAGTGGTGTACGGCCAGTGTAGGAGATCGCTCCCCACACCATGATGCCGGGTGTTGGCCCTGTGTGCCTCGGTCGTATGCAGTCCTGATTGTGGTGCTCACCTGCACGGCGCCAAACACGCATACGACCATCATTGGCACCAAGGCAGAAGCGACTCTCATCGCTGAAGACGACACGTCTCCATTCGTCCCTCCATTCACGCCTGTCGCGACACCACTGGAGGCGGGCTGCACGATGTTGGGGCGTGAGCGGAAGACGGCCTAACGGTGTGCGGGACCGTAGCCCAGCTTCATGGAGACGGTTGCGAATGGTCCTCGCCGATACCCCAGGAGCAACAGTGTCCCTAATTTGCTGGGAAGTGGCGGTGCGGTCCCCTACGGCACTGCGTAGGATCCTACGGTCTTGGCGTGCATCCGTGCGTCGCTGCGGTCCGGTCCCAGGTCGACGGGCACGTGCACCTTCCGCCGACCACTGGCGACAACATCGATGTACTGTGGAGACCTCACGCCCCACGTGTTGAGCAATTCGGCGGTACGTCCACCCGGCCTCCCGCATGCCCACTATACGCCCTCGCTCAAAGTCCGTCAACTGCACATACGGTTCACGTCCACGCTGTCGCGGCATGCTACCAGTGTTAAAGACTGCGATGGAGCTCCGTATGCCACGGCAAACTGGCTGACACTGACGGCGGCGGTGCACAAATGCTGCGCAGCTAGCGCCATTCGACGGCCAACACCGCGGTTCCTGGTGTGTCCGCTGTGCCGTGCGTGTGATCATTGCTTGTACAGCCCTCTCGCAGTGTCCGGAGCAAGTATGGTGGGTCTGACACACCGGTGTCAATGTGTTCTTTTTTCCATTTCCAGGAGTGTACGATATCTCGTAAACGACTCTTACTACAATCCTGTAACAAACACCTCTGACAATCTAATTTATCCTACTTATAGTTTGTTAATGTCAATAGGCATTGTTCCACTTAAAAAGTGTGTATTTGCAAAAAAATACACTTTCTTAAAGTTATTACAATCTGTTGATTGCCTAGTAATACGGCCCCTGACTACCAATCCATTCTGTGAAAATCGCACCTCAATAGCACTTCCCATTTCCGAAATATCTGCGATGCAAGTTATACGAGATTTACCCCGTATAATGTGTCCCAGAAGCAGTGGTCAATAGTCAGAGATACGTGGGGGAGTTGAAAAATAAATTTCCCCTGTCGACTGAGGTTAGAGTTGTGTGTGAAAGGCAAAAAAAAAAAAAAGAGAATGAGACGTTAAAGCTAAGACATATCTTTATTTTTCTACATAATTTCCAAGTACATTGAGACATTTGTCATACCGCTTTTTAAGCTTCTAAAAGCCATCCAGGAAAAAATCAGGGCGTTGCATACGGAAGAAGCGTTGAACGGCTTGTTTGATGTCAGCATTGCTGCCAAAGCGCCTTCCGCCGAGAGTCTTCTTCAAAGCAGGAAACAGATGGAAGTCACTTGGTGCGAGATCCGGACTGTAAGGCGGATGGTGTAGTGCTCCCAACCAAGAGTTGCAATAAGGTTTTGCGTTGTCGTCGCCGTGTGTGGTCTCGCATTGTCATCCAACAGCAGAACGCCAGATCTGAGAAGGCCAGGCCGCTTTTTCCGAATCACCTCTTTTAATTTCGACAGAGTGGCACAGTACCGCGCAGCATTGATGGTTGCATCCTCCAGAAAGTCCAGCAGCAAAACTCCTTTGGCGTCTCAGAAAATGGTGAGTAGCACTTTATCTGCAGACGGAGTGCTTTTGAACTTCTTTCGGACCTTCGATTCGGGCGTGTCATGGTGGACCCACGTTTCATCCCCCGTCACAATCCGAAACAGAAGGTCATTGCCAGATTCATGGTAACTTACTACCTGTTCCAGGCTGAACGCCATGCGTTGTTCCATGTGTGTTGGGGTCAGTTGGCGGGACAGCCATCGTGCTGACACCTTCCTGTATCGAAGAAGGTCGTGGATGATCTTGTGAGCTCACTCATGTCTGATTCCAAGTTCTGCCGCTACTCCGTCGATGGTGACACGTCAGTTCGCTTTAATCATGTCATCCACCATCCTGACATTTGCATCTGTAGTGGCCGTGCCCGTCCGTCCAGGTCTCGTTATGTCCTGCACTTGCTGACGTCCCTCACTGAATTGCTGGTACCATCTCCGCACCATTCGCCTCGACATCCCACCTGACCCATACACCTCAACAAGGCGGTTATGAATTTCTGTGCCTGATACTCCACATGCCCATTCATAGCGGATAACAGCTCTCACTTCCGCCTTTGACCACAACTCCAAAACGCACCTTCTCTCCATAGCTCCGGGAAAAGACTGAGCGGCTGGCCTCCGCTTTGCGCAGGCACTGCGAAAGCGCCATCTGCTTGATCGCGGTTGACCTCTTCTCAAAGGTTTATCGGTGTCTTGCACGTGCGCGTTCACCTGCGTGTCGTCTTTCGTCCATATCATACAACTGTGCCCACAGTCGATAGGGGAAACTTATTTTCCAACTCCCCCTCGTATGACAGGAACGATCATTCGAAGCAAAGAGGTCTAGTAAACATGGGCTCTAAAAAGCGTGCCTTGAGAGCTATGATCACTTATTTGTCTTCGATATTGTGAAACAAATGTCTTTGAATGCAGACTCTTTGCTTTCCATATTTTGAGAGTAATATGGACCAGAACAAGAAAACATTGTCTAGTAAACATGGGCTCTATACCGTAAGAGCTATGAGCACTTCTATAGTATATTATTATTATTACTATTTTCGTATCCAGGACAGTACAGTAAGATTATGTATGAAATCAAACGTCTCTACAATAGATACACAGGATTTTATACAATTCAAGTTGGTGTTGAGACCCAGAAATCGGCAGTCTTGATTGCTGGAACATCTGCTGCGATCAGTTCATCAACTGTGCAGGATTCAGGCAACTTCGGACAGACCAAGAGGTTTGCATCATCTTGAGGATCTCCGCCTTCGCAGGCTGCATCTCCAGAAATGTATCCCCGTCGTTTCAGGTTTTGTTTGCTCCGCGTCACTGCAGTTCGCAGTCTGTCCAAAGTCTTCCACGTCTAACAGGCGCTACGGTCGCAGGTTCGAATCCTGCCTCGGGCGTGGATGTATGTGACGTCCTTAGGTTTGTTACTTTTAAGTAGTTCTAAGTTCTAGGGGACTGATGACCTCGGAAGCTAAGTCCCAGAGTGCTCAGAGCCATTTGAACCGTCTGATAGGGTAGTTGGAAACCAGCAGCAGGCTCTTCCTTTAGGTTTTGGCTATTATTTTCATTTATTTTGTCCCACCACAACTTAATTCGGCGAGTGGAAGGTAAAGATGTAATTGCTTCAGTTGTTTGCAGGAAACACTTTCTAGATTTCAGCCTTGAACACGGTGCTTCACTTCCAAACATGGGGTGCCTGCGATCGCTTTCCTGTTCTTTCTTTTCAACTTCTGCCGCTGTTCTTTGTCTTATCTCCGAGGGAGCTATGCCTGCCAGCAGGTAGATTTTGTCGACTGGAGCTGTTTGTAGGCAATCTGTTATGATGCAGCCTGTCTCGTTAAGAGCTGTGTCAACATGCTTGGTGTGCGCAGAGTTCTGCCAGACTGGTGCTGCATATTCGACTGTGGAGAAACATAAAGCTAGGACAGATGTGCGCGCGTAGGACATTTGGTTGAACTCCCCTTGAGCTATTAGTGAGCTCCCATATTATATTATTTTGGCTGCAGACTTTGAGCTTTGTTTTCTCGCTGTGATCTTTGAAAGTGAGTTTTGGGTCAAGCTTTACTCCGAGATATGTAGGGGTGCATGTGTGTTGTAATTACATTCCCCTCCAAGTTATATCCAGTTTTCTTCTAGCTTGTCTATTTCTCAGGTGAAACGCACCTGTGTTTTGGATGGGTTAGGCTTTAGGTTGTTGTTGTCATAGAATATTGTCAGGTATTCGAAGACTGCAGTCAGTTTCATTTCCCCCTCTTCAAATGTACGTCCATGGACTGCAACTGCCGTATCGTCGGTATAGATGAAAGATCTTGTATCTGTCCAGACTGGTTGGTCATTGGTGCAGACACTGTACAGCATCGGCGTCGGTACACTGCCTTGGGGGAGACCACTCTTCTGTCTTCTCCGTCAACTTCTCTTGTTGTTCAGGACGACGAAGAACTGCCTGTTTGAAGTAAGCATTGGGTGCATTAGTCGACACTCCTTGGTGATTATATAAATCTTCCTTATGAGTTGGTTGTGATTTACTGTATCGTATGCTGTTGTTCGGTCCACGAACGCCACACCTGTAATTTGACCTCTCTCATATCCGTTCTCTATGTGCTGAGTTAGCTTGAGGATTTGGTCACAAGATGGTTTTCCTGGCCGAAATCCTGCCTGTTGTTCGTTTAGGCTCCGGTCTACAGAGCCTGATATGCGGTTCAAGATCATTCTTTCCTACAGTTTGTATAAATGGCACAGATGTGACTGGTCGAATGTTCTCGGGATCTGTCGAATCTTTCCCAGGTTTCAGTAAGACTACCACTTTCGCTTTACGCCAGATTTTGGGTACCTGTAGTTTAGAAATTCAGTTGTTAATTAGATTTAAAATCCACCTTCTAGTGCTTGGTCCGAACCTCTTTATTTGTTCTAATCGTAGATCATATAATCCTGGAGCTTCGTTATTCTTCATGCAGCGCTTGGCGTCCTCTAGTTCTGCTAATGTTAAAGGGCAGGCAATAAAGTCATTTTCTTCAGAATATCTTTGTAGTTTGGTCTTGACATATCTTCTTTTCGTTTTGTCATTTAATAGCAGATGATTAGCTACTTGATCAGGAGTTACTTTAGCCATTTCAGCAGGAACTTTAGTGTGGTCATTGTTGAGGTTTTTCAAGAGTTTCCAAGCTTTATAACTGCTATGCTTCATCTCTAACTGTGTCACTTGATTGGACCACTTTTCCCTTTGGAGGCACATATGTCAGACATCAGCTGTTCACCTGCTTCAATTGTTTCTTCAGAAAAAGGGTCCTCATTGAATAATTGTTCATATTTTTCCAGCAGTGAATTTGAATCTTTGTTAAGTCCTGAAATATATGAAGGGCTTATTTCAATAGTGGTACACGTCCATTTTTGTTCATTCCGAAAGTTAAATGAGCGCTGAAAAATCTGCATTAGAGAAACCAGAAACATTCAAGCATATGGTTTCTTGCTAGAGATGAACCTTTCTTTCTGTTTGTTTGGAAGCCGGGCGGAGTGGCCGAGCGGTTCTAGACGCTACAGTCTGTAACCGAGCGACCGCTACGGTCGCAGGTTCGAATCCTGCATCGGGCATGGATGTGTGTGATGTTCTTAGGTTAGTTAGGTTTAACTAGGTCTAAGTTCTAGAGGACCGATGACCTCAGAAGTTAAGTCCATTTTTTGTTTCTTTGGACCATTAATTTCAGAAGCATTATAGACAAAAAAGTGGAAGTAATGGACTTGTATCACTATTGAAATAAGCCCTTCATATGTAGTTCTGAATTCCCTAGGGATATGTCCTTGTGATATGGTCTTCACTAGGTCGACAAACTGGTCATTCATTTCTGGCACGGGTTCCACATTTTCCACTTCCTTATCCAGATCTTTGCGAAATTGCTCCACTGCGCTCTCTTAAAATTAAATCGTCTCTTGAATGGGTCTCTTTCTGGTACCACAGCTACTTCCACAAAACAGATTATAAGTCGAAGTTGAGAATGTGAGATTGATTCCATAACATCTTTCTTCCACTGGTGTGCTATATGTTCACTTACGAAGATGTTATCAGACTTATATCTGGAGCGCCACCTTCCACTGCTGAAAGAGGGTGGTTTCTTAGGATCGTGTATGAGCTTCAGTTCCATTCTTTCGGCCCAATCTGCAAGGTGTTCTCCATTCTTGTCCTTGTCCATGTAGCCCCATGATGAGCTGTGACCACTGAAATCACCCATAACCAGTTTTGTTGATCTGCGGCAGAAGTTCCTTGAAACTGAAGTCTGTCTTTGACGGTTTATATACCGATGTTATTGTGCATGACTGGACTTCAACGGTCAGAATTTCTGTATCATCTTCTGCCGTTATGTCTGTGGATAGGTTTAGAAGGTCCAGATTGGCAAATATTGCGCTACCATATTGAGAGCTTAGTCTTTCAACTATCAATTTCATTCCATTTACCTTTGGATTCGGTTCATTGTGGCCTCTGTGGGTCTCTTGTATCAAAAGAAAGTCACAATTTGTGTGTTTGCAGATGTCTGGCAGCAGAGTTTCTTTCTCATGTGATATTCCTTCAATGTTAATGGAGACTACTGGCTTTGATAAAAGCCTTTTGGGATTCTCATTTTGTTGTCCTGGTGGTGGAAGGACTCAACTTGTTTAGCAGAAGAGATATGTTTCACATTAGCTGAACTGAACAGGTGATCATAGCATTTAATTTATGCTCTTTAGAGCCCATGTTTACTAAAGATTTTTTTCCTTTAGTTGATACTTCCACCTCTAAAAATGTAGAAAGCATAGAGCCTGCATTAGAAGAGATTTGTTTCATAGTATCGAGAATGAAGAAGTGCTCATAGCTCCTAAGGTATGCATTTTAGAGTCCACATTGACTAGACTTCGAATGATGGTTTCTGACATATTCATGAATACTCGCCATTCTTTCTGGGACACTCTGTGTGAGTATTCTGTACTAGAAAACTTCTGACCTGCCATCCTTAACTTTGAATAGCACTGCACACGCAATAATCAGAAGAGTTTTCCATGTAGTAAACACATTTTGTGCATCACAAGCGGCAAAAATGTTTAATATATTTTTCATGTAGGTATGAAGTAATAAGAAGACACCATAGTCACAGTTACTAGACATTCGACAGTAATAGAGAAGACTGAGATTAATCGACACACATTAATCAAAATGTCCGAATAACAACGAAAATAATTAGATATCTTTCTTTTTTAAAATATAAAATCCTGATAGTTGTATATTAATCACATTTCTCGCACAAATATAAGTTTTCCTAGACAGCGTAAAAAAAGGATTTTTCCTTGTATCCACCCGACTCCAGTGGCAATTCTTCTTGCAGCTGACGACACTTTTAATTTGTGTGCCTCTAAGATGTTTTCTAGAACTTTATATACCTATGTCGTTATTGGTTTGCACTGTGTCAAAAGTCCAGCATAGCTTCCTCTGCGAAAGCACAAACCTGTTGTTTTATATAAATGTGTACCACACGAGGTTTCGAATCCGGAATCAGCGGACTGTCTCGGCACCCCTCCCGGCCTACCCACACTCCCACCGACCGCCATCTATTCGCAGTCGCTGTCCATTTCCTCCATGCTCGCTACTCTGAGAGTCCCGCAGGAGGCCGGATGTATAAGGGGCGTTTAGAAAGAAACGAGCCCGAATCTGGAATGCTCAAACCGGTGACAGGAGGAGAGTGTCGTGGCGTGTGTAACGAGGTGTGGTTCCGACCAGAGCGTGGAAGTTCACAGTCGGTCGCTAGAGGGCACGCGTGCACGTCACGTGACTAGACAGAGCTAGCCGTAGAATGCATCAATCGTCCAACGCTATCAGTCGCATTGCAAACAGTGACATGGAGGCGTCAAATGAAGAGCAAAGAGGCGTTGTTCGTTTTCTGACAGCGGAAGGAGTAGGAGGAACGGACATTCATCGACGAATGTCACAAGCGTACGGCGAACAGTGTATGTCCCTTGCAAGGATCAAGGCGTGGCACTTCAGGGAAGAACGGGTGTCGTTAGCAGATGATGCACGGTCTGGAGCACCACACTGCGTTACTGATGACATCGTCCAGCTGGTGGATGCACTCATTACCCAGGACCACCGAGTGACAGTGAAAGCCATAGCCGCCGTGGCCGGATTGAGCGTCGGAAGTGTTCACACCATCATGAAGGAACGACTGCACATGCGCAAAGTGTGTGCCCAATGGGTGCCCCACAGTCTTCACCCACATCAGGTTCAAATGGTTCAAATGGCTCTGAGCACTATGGGACTCAACTGCTGAGGTCATTAGTCCCCTAGAACTTAGAACTAGTTAAACCTAACTAACCTAAGGACATCACAAACATCCATGCCCGAGGCAGGATTCGAACCTGCGACTGTAGCGGTCTTGCGGTTCCAGACTGCAGCGCCTTTAACCGCACGGCCACTTCGGCCGGCTCACCCACATCAGGAAGCATGTCGAATGAGCCACTGTGTTGCCCATCTGCAGCGGTATGCTCGGTAAGCGAATGTGTTCCTGGCACGAGTAGTGACTGGAGATGAGTCATGGTGTCATCACTTCGAAACGGAATCAAAACGACAAAGTCTCCAGTGGAAGCATCCAGGGACACCATCACCAAAAAAAGCCAAGGGCATCCATGCGAGCGCAGGAAAGGTTATGTTCACGTTCTTCTTTGACCAAGGTGGCCCCTTCTGATTCACTTCCAGCATCACAGGTCAACAGTGAATGCCCAGCGTTACATGCAAACCTTGACTACCCTTCGCCAAGCGATCAAATCAAAACGACCATGCAATCTCACCCGTGGGATCATTCTGCTCCACGAAAATGCAAAGCCTCAAACGGGCAACACAGCCGTGGCACTCCTGCAGAAATCCAAATGGGAGGTTCTTGGCCACCCTCCATACAGTCCGGACCTCTCACCCTGTGATTACTCCATTTTTGCTCCCCTTAAAAAGGCTCTGAGGGGCAAACGATTCACCGCGGACGACGATGTCCAGCTGTAGGTGCGGGACTGGTTAACATCACAGTCCCGGGAATTTTATGAGACAGCCATTCATCCCTTGTGTCACAGTGGGGCAAGTGTCTCAACAGCCAGAGTCAATACTTATAACATACATGTGCTGATTTCTGTAATTAAGCCTCCGGCTCGTTTCTTTTTGAACGCCCCTTATACTTACGCAGCCGTACTGAAGAAGGTGGATCGATTGCTCATCTAGACGAATCAGTTATATGAATACGTGGTGTCTTCCCTTTCCAATAAGTCCGATAGAATAGACACCACACATTCATATACGTATTCTTTTCTGTTGCTAAACGCTGTTTTTTTTTTCAGTAGTGTTAGTTCTTTCTCCAGTTTCTTTTTTCTGTTTCTACGCTTTGAGCCATTTTTTTCTGCGGTAACGGCCGTTATCCGGTCGGTCGCACTTTCAAATAGGGCGCCGCCAGTTACACTGCTCGAGGGCGCTGCCACGAACGATTACAGGGCTGCCAATGATATGTAAGCATCCCCTCTCCGCCGCACCAGCGGCAGGTCTTCTGAAGTTCGAACATCCATGGGCTGACCCCATTTTTGTGTATTTGCCAGTTGTATAGCATTTACAGACTCTCATAGTGGCCAGGGCTCAAAATCTGCTGAATAAATATTGTATTGAAGCTAGACAGATTTATAAATCTACTGTTTGCAGCTGACGCCGCAAATACAACAACAAAGTTACGTATTGTTTTTACTATTTGATGTTAGATGCAGAATAAATTAATATCTGAATTCTGTGTCCATGAACAGCATCTGTTCCTTGCTCCTGTATCCACTTAATAATCACACAGCGTGCAAAGAAAAACATAACAGTTTCTTATTTGAAAACAGTGCAACTAGTGTATTAAGCTTAAGTCAACGAGTTTCACGAATATTCGTTCTACAATTCTGTGTGGTACCTGTTGGATAGAGGGTGGAACAGCAGCAGACGTGCATTTGGACGTAATATGGTGCAATGTAAGCACTGCAGTCGGCTTTAAGATCTTCTTTTGTAGGAGTTTCAGTAATTCGGCCTAGAGATCAAGTGAACAATAGTCCCCTTTAAAAGGTATGTTAGAGATAGTAGCATTTGTAATGTTAGTAACATCTCTTCTTCCGCAGAGTTGAACCTACCGGTCACATGTTTCTCGATTTTTCGGAAAATTATGATAGGAAATACTACTACCTATAGGTTTCTCGTTACATTCTTCAGTTCCGGGGGTGCAACACAGTTCGACATTATTATTGTCAAACAGAACGAACAAAGTCGATAGAACAGGAAAACAAAGAGCAACAACATGCTTCAACACGTGAGAAGAGGTGCAAACTGAGCGGAGCTTCTCGGCAGTGACGTAATGCGCAGAACCGAAAAAAAATCTCCAATCGCACATTGCAGCCCCTCTTTTCCCCACCTCATCGACTCAATCAAAAATGGTTCAAATGGTTCTGAGCACTATGGGACTTAACTTCTGAGGTCATCAGTCCCCTAGAACTTAGAACTACTTAAACCTAACTAACCTAAGGACATCACACACATCCATGCCCGAGGCAGGATTCGAACCTGCGACCGGAGCGGTCGCGTGGCTCCAGACTGTAGCGCCTAGAAGCGCTCGGCCACTCCGGCCGGCTCGACTCAATCCATCGAGTCCCAAAGCAAAGCTCGCGTCCAGAAAGCAAGTTGAAAGCTACGTTCCAGTGTCGGCCTTCCTATGGCTTCAATGGCGAAACACGAACGGTTGCATCCACCCGCCGTGTCGGGTATTTATTTGCGGTGCGTTTGTAACGGCCATCCGCACGTGACGTGTTTGCCGCAACCACTAAAGTTGCGGTTGCCGAAGGCAGAACGATGAAGCGTACAAATAATATCGCTGCCTTTGTTACTATCTCTACATCTTTGGAATGGCAGGATACTAAAATAATAAATATGCAAGTCAGCTTGTATCTCATTCTATACCTCGGAAACGACTCTCCCAGGACGATACGAATAGTCAGACAGTCGTTTAAGGTGAGAAATAGAAAATGTTACACACTGAAAAACCCGTCTGAAATTTATAATACTTCATGAGCTGGTCATGGATAGTAAATGACCAAATTTTCAGTTCATTCGGAACTCATTTGTACCATCAACGCCAGTATGAGATGTGACTCCCATATGCAAGTATACCGCCTCGTATTTGTTGTGGCATGGAAGGAAACTGCTTCCAAATGTCATCTTCAGGAATTTATTGCCGTGGGTGAAACACACTCTGTGTCAGTTCATGAAGACTGCTGGCTGAACTCTGGTATGAAAGTACATTACCGATAAAAAGTTTTCAGTCCCCATGAAAAAAGCTACATACTTTATTTAAATCTACAATCACATCATACAAACTAAACAGACAAGCAAAATAAATACTTCTCTATCATTAAGCGTGATACAAATTGTTTTAGATTTTTAGCTTCTTGAAAGTGTCCCTTGTGTCCTCAGAATGGCTGGAGAAACTCCTCGCTTTCTGGAGATAAGATTTTGTAGAGAATTTACAGATATTGCAGTCCAACACGTCTGCAAATTATTCCATAGATCTTCAACATCAAATGATCTATGTTTTCTGACCCCCCTGTTAAGTTCATGCCATAAGGGTTCATTGGGTTTGAAGTAAGATAATTCATTTTGCCAAATCATATTCTTCAGTTGTCCATATTTCTCTTTTCGATTGACGTATCCTCTGTAGAATTTAGAAGCATGTCTGGGATCATTGTCCTGCTGCAGAACAAAGCCCGAACCAATAAGTCTCTTGACAGATGGAACTGCACTGTTGATCAGTATCCTGTGATATACTTCTCTATTTAATGTTTCATTAATTGTCACTAGATCAAAGACTTTAGCACCCCCAAAACACCCCCTCACGATTACCGACCCACCATGCTTAACCGTTACGACACACATTGACTCTTTATAATTCTCCACGATGTCAACGGACAAACATTCGACAATGGCTTCCAAATACTTGAAACTGAATAACACTTCATACTATTGCTGCACGCTCCAATTTTTATGCCAACTGCAATCATTTCCCCTTATTTTGTTTGCGCAATAAAGGTTTACTGGCCGCTATGTAACCCTTTTAAACCATGTTCACGGAGACAGCTTTACACTGTTACGACAAAGACTGGAGCTTCCTGCATACTATTTACTTCATCGTGAGTTTCAGGTGCATTACGGGTCCTCTGACGTTTACTCTGTACACACATGAACTAATCTTCTCTGTATATATTAACTGGGGTCTTCCAGATAGCGAAACTCTTACAGTGGCACCAGTTTACTCGAACCACTGCAACGTATACACCACTGTAGATTGGGCTACCCCAACCTTTGTTGCTATTGTCTTACTAGAACAGCCTTACTGATGCTACATTTACAGCATGTTTTTCAATTCCAATCTCATGCTTCTGTTCCGTTTGGAGGCAATATGGTATGAATCTGATCAGGTATACAAACACACTCCTATATGCTCACAATTTAAACTAATGCTAACTGATTGCTACTCAGACGGCAGAATGAGGCCTGTTCCAATGGAACCGTCTTACGATAAGACACCTCAGTGTTGTGGTTATTCATCAGCGCCCCACTAGTCGAACAACCTGTCGAATCACAACGGAGGCGCTTAGTCTTTACGTATGTTACACTTGTTTTATTATTAAAACGCGGGTATGGTAAATATTCAAAACTAAACCCCTGTTTTAACCACAAATCTATAGGTCAGATGTCGTTGTTGTTGTGGTCTTCAGTCCTGAGACTGGTTTGATGCAGCTCTCCATGCTACCCTATCCTGTGCAAGCTTCTTCATCTTCCAGTACCTACTGCAGCCTACATCCTTCTGAATCTGCTTAGTGTATTCATCTCTTGGTCTCGCTCTACGATTTTTACCCTCCACGCTGCCCTCCAGTGATCCCTCGATGCCTGAGAACATGTCCTACCAACCGGTTCCATCTTCTAGTCAAGTTGTGCCACAAACTCCTCTTCTCCCCAATTCTATTCAATACCTCCTCATTAGTTATGTGATCTACCCATCTAATCTTCAGCATTCTTCTGTAGCACCACATTTCGAAAGCTTCTATTCTCTTCTTGTCTAAACTATTTATCATCCATGTTTCACTTCCATACACTCCATACAAATACTTTCAGAAACAACTTCCTGACACTTAAATCAATACTCGATGTTAACAAATTTCTCTTCTTCAGAAACGCTTTCCTTGCCATTGCCAGTCTACATTTTATATCCTCTCTACCTCGACCATCATCAGTTATTTTGCTCCGCAAATAGCAAAACTCCTTTACTACTTTAAGTGTCTCATTTCCTAATCTAATTCCCTCAGCAACACCAGACTCAATTCGACTACATTCCATTATCCTCGTTTTGCTTTTGTTGATGTTCATCTTATACCCTCCTTTCAAGACACTGTTCATTCCGTTAAACTGCTCTTCCAAGTCCTTTGCTGTCTCTGACAGAATTACAATGTCATCGGCGAACCTCAAAGATTTTATTTCTTCTCCATGGGGTTTAGTACCTCCTCCGAATTTTTCTTTTTTTTTTCCTTTACTGCTTGCTCAATATACAGATTGAATAGCATCGGGTAGAGGCTACAACCCCGTCTCACTCCCTTCCCAACCATTGCTTCCCTTTCATGTCCCTCGACTCTTATAACTGCCATCTGGTTTCTGTACAAATTGTAAATAGCCTTTCGCTCCCTGTATTTTACGCCTGCAACCTTCAGAATTTGAAAGAGAGTATTCCAGTCAACATTGTCAAAAGCTTTCTCTAAGTCTACAAATGCTAGAAACGTAGGTTTGCCTTTCCTTAATCTTTCTTGTAAGATAAGTTGTAGGGTCAGTACTGCCGCACGTGTCCCAACATTTCTACGGAATCCAAACTTATCTTCCCCGATGTCGGCTTCTACTAGGTTTCCATTCATCTGTAAAGAATTCACGTTAGTATTTTCCAGCCGTGACTTATTAAATTGATAGTTCGGTAATTTTCACATCTGTCAACACCTGCTTTCTTTGGGATTGAAATTATTATATTCTTCTTGAAGTCTGAGGGAATTTCGCCTGTCTCATACATCTTGCTCACCAGATGGTAGAGTTTTGTCTGGACTGGCTCTCCCAAGGCCGTCAGTAGTTCTAATGGAATGTTGTCTACTCCCGGGGCCATGTTTCGACTTAGGTCTTTCAGTGGTCAAACTCTTCGCGCAGTATCATATCTCCCATTTCATCTTCATTTGCATCCTCTTCCATTTCCATAATATTGTTCTCAAGTACATCGCCCTTGTATAGACCCTCTATATACTCTTTTCACCATTCTGCTTTTCCTTCTTTGCTTAGAACTGGGTTTCCATCTGGGCTCTTGATATTCATGTAAGTGGTTCTCTTTTCTACAAAGGTCTCTTTAATTTTCCTGTAGGCAGTATCTATCTTACCCCTCGTGAGATAAGCCTGTACATCCTTACATTTGTCCTCTAGCCATCACTGCTTAAGCATTTTGCACTTCCTGTCGATCTCATTTTTGAGACGTTTGTATTCCTTTTAGCCTGCTTCACTTAGTGCATTTTTGTATTTCCTCCTTTCGTCAATTAAATTCAGTATCTCTTCTGTTAACCAAGGGTTTCTACTAGCCCTCGTCTTTTTACCTACTTGATGCTCTGCTGCCTTCACTATTTCATTCCTCAAAGCTACCCATTGTTCTTCTACTGCATTTCTTTCCCCCATTCCTGTTAATTGTTCCCTTATGCTCTCCCTGAAACTTTGTACAACCTCTGGTTCTTTCAGTTTATCCAGGTCCCATCTCCTTAAATTCCCAGTTTTTCCCAGTTTCTCCAGTTTTAATCTACAGTTCATAACCAATAGATTGTGGTCAGGGTCCACATCTACCCCTGGAAATGTCTTAAAATTTAAAATCTGGTTCCTAAATCTCTGTCTTACCACTATATAATCTGTCTGAAACCTTCTAGTATCTCCAGGGTTCTTCCATGTATAACATTCTTTCATGATTCTTGAACCAAGTGTTAGCTATGATTAAGTTATGCTCTGTGCAAAATTCTACCAGGCGGCCTCCTCTTCCATTTCTTAGCCCCAATCCATATTCACCTAGTACGTTTCCTTCTCTTCCTTTTCCTACTGTCGAATTACAGTCACCCATGACTATTAAATTTTCGTCTCCCTACACTATCTGAATAATTTCTTTTATCTCATCATACATTTCATCAATTTCTTCATCATCTGCAGAGCTAGTTGGCATATAAACTTGTACTACTGTAGTAGGCGTGGTCTTCGTGTCTATCTTGGCCACAATAATTCGTTCACTGTGCTGTTTGTAGTAGCTTACCCGCACTCCTATTTTTTTTATTTATTATTAAACCTACTCCTGCATTACCCCTGTTTGATTGTGTATTTATAACCCTGTATTCACCTGACCAAAAGTTTTGTTTCTCCTGCCACCGAACTTCACTAATTCCCACTATATCTAATTTTAACCTATCAATTTCTCTTTTTAAATTTTCTAACCTACCTGCCCGGTTAAGGGATCTGACATTCCACGCTCCGATGCGTAGAACGCCAGTTTTCTTTCTCCTGATAACGACGCCCTCTTGAGTAGTCCCCGCCCGGAGATCCGAATGGGGGACTATCTTACCTCCGGAATATTTTACCCAAGAGGACGCCATCATCATTTAATCATACAGTAATGCTGCATGTCCTCGGGAAAAATTACGGCTGTTGTTTCCCCTTGCTTTCAGCCGTTCGCAGTTCCACAACAGCAATGCCGTTTTGGTTAGTGTTACAGGACCAGATCAGTCAGTCATCCAGACTGTTGCCCTTGCAACTACTGAAAAGGCTGCTGCCCCTCTTCAGGAACCACAAGTTTGTCTGGCCTCTCAACAGATACCCCTCCGTTGTGGTTGCACCTACGGTACGGCTATCTGTATCGTTGAGGCACGCAAGCCTCCCCACCAACCGCAAGGTCCTGGTTCATGGAGAGGATAGGTGAGATAGGAGGTGGGAAACGTATGACCTGTATGTGGTATTCTTCCTGTCGCATCCCAGATGTGCTTCATAGGTGAAACCTCACAGGACTGGTCAGGCTACTCAGAGATCTGTACATCCCTCAAGGCACTGGCGCCAGTATTCTCATCCTGAATACAGGGCGAGTTCGTCACTTTGTTCCGAAGGGGAGACTGCCTCAGTTGCCCGTCGCATCCCGAGCTGCTCACTCTTAGCATTCTCGTGATTAGTGGTTTACTACGCAGCATGGCACAACGGTTTTCACGGCCCGTAGATGCGGAAAAAGTTGTTCATAGCTAGGGGCATGTCTGATCATAACGCAATGCCATAAAATTTACATTGGGAGAGTTAAGGGGCTCCGGAACGCCCTATACTTGCAATGTTAAAATAACGCTTATAAATTACATCTTTCCTCACAAAGTATTTGAGGTAGGAAGTTGAACTTTTTACAGATTATTTATTGGAAGATGGGCTACAACTTAACACAGGGATTCTACAAAATTTTAGTTCAGTTATTAAAGATGATTTTTTTTCAATTGTAATGAAAATTCACAACATTTTTTTGCAATTTTTTATTTATATATTCAAAAATATACAGTTTTTTGGAAAAAAGGCTGTGTTAAATTATGCAGAAGGTAATATGTAACATTTACTGAAAGTTTGAAACAAATATGTTTGGAAGATCCTTAGAAAACATGTAATTAGTATGAGAAAATAAAAGTTTTGGGAATCGAGCGACAAAGATTGGATTAACTTTTTAGTGCATTCCAGGTCCATAGGATGGATTATCTTCATCCTCTGCAAACTCCTCCTCCAGCTTCCTCTTGTTCCTCCTCCTGTTTACTCTTGCTTGTATTTCTAGACTCTTTACAGCCCTGTCTGCAGCCCGAAGGCGTTCCTTGTCTAAAGCAAGCATCGCTCGTACCATGTTGGAACCTATCTTCTTTCTCATATTTCTAAATACCTTGCACCTTACAATGTTGCCATCATTGAAAGTCGCAACAGCATCATATACACCAACGTGAAGTGTTTCTATTCCAACAAATACAGTCTTGGGGATTCTCGACCATATAACACTATTTACACTTTCATTGGGGTTTTGAGTTTTTCCGTGAATACACTTTTTCAACAGTTCAGGTGCTGCTAAGTCTCTGAAAATAGGTTTTATCACCTCCATTATTGCATGAGGCACACAATGCTTATGAGTGTACACTTCACCAGTTAGCAATCCTTTGTTATGATAATATTCTTCTCGGGTATGCAGCCGGATCATGACGTCTTCAAGACACAATATTTCTGCGGTCCAACTGGCCGCCATCATCAGGTGAGAGCGCTGGTGCACAATCTCGCCGGAACTGACTTCCCAGCGCAAGCGGCAGCCCATATATAGGCCGCAGAAGACCCACAACGCGTGCGCGAGAAGGTGCCGTAGCTGCCCTCTAGTGCAGTAAACATGCCGCGCCGCCGGTGGTGGAAAGAGGCGAAATCGAGATATCGCTGTCAAAAATAAAAGAAATTTTAAAAAATTCTATTCCGACGATTGAGACGCAGACCGTTGTTTTTTAATGTCAGATAACACCGGGTCCCAAGTCTTACTTAAAAGATAACCCTTGTCTCTATTAATAAGGTTGTCGGATAAACGAATCTCTATGGATTCTTTTAAAACACAGTCCCAATAGCGAGATGCAGGGGCAACCATTTGTGTCGCATCATATTGCATTCTGTGTCCCTCGGTGAGACAGTGCTCCGCCACTGCGGATTTCTCGGGTTGAAGCAGCCGTGTGTGCCGCTGATGCTCAACACATCGGTCCTGAATGGTCCGGATCGTCTGACCAATATAAGCCTTCCCACAGTGGCAAGGGATCTTGTACACACCGGGCTTCCTCAAACCCAAGTCATCCTTAACAGAGCCAAGAAACGCTCTAAGCTTGACCGGCGGACGAAAAATACTTTTGATGTGATATCTTTTTAGAATTCTTCCTATCTTCGAGGAAATGCTCCCAGCAAAAGGCAGAAAAGCCACCGATTTGCAGGTATCTTCTGGTGGTTCAGGCGATGGTCCAAACTGGAAAGCACGACGGATCTGTTTATCTGTATAGCCATTCTGCTTGAACACAACCTTAAGGTGGTCCAATTCTTGTGTCAAGCTTTCTCCATCTGAAATGGCATAAGCTCTTCTCGCCAACGTTCGCAGGACCCCCGTACGCTGGAACGATGGATGACAGCTAGAGGCATGCAGGTAACGGTCCGTGTGCGTAGGCTTACGATAAACAATATTTCCCTGTGTACTGACGAAGGCGTACGCACACTGTACTAATACATTTTTACATTATCCATGTTTCTTTGTAAGCCTGTTTCATAATTTCGAACGTGTTTTCACGAAGACATGAAAATGAAATTTCTTTTATACTACACTACAAACACAGTTCATTTTTTGTCGTCGTTTCTAATAAAAAAAAAAACTGGCAAAATGAATACCCAAGCAACGCAAGGTTTGTCAGCTAAATTAGGTACGAGGGTCACTCCAAAAGAAATGCACACTATTTTTGTAAAAATACAGTTTTCAATTTGCATGTGTGAAAGTTTTACAGTGTGTAGATACATCCTTCCCGCTTCTTTTCAAACTGAGTTCAACCTGTTCCCGTGAGTGGCGCCGTCACAGCACGTCTTCAAGATGGCTGCTACACTTGACGTTCGTCAGAAACAACGTGCTGTCATAGAATTCCTGTGCTGTGAAACGACACAGTGGTAAACATTCACAAGAGGTTGAAAAAGGTGTATGGAGATGCTGCTGTCGATCGCAGTACAGTTAGTCGGTGGGCAAGCAGGTTACGTGACGAAAGCGGGCACGGCAATATTGAGGATTGTCCTCGCAGCGGCAGGCCTCGTACTGCACACACTCCAGACAATGTGCAGAGAGTTAACGAATTTGTGACTGCTGACAGACTCACCACAGTGAACGAATTGTCACTCTACGTTGGGATAGGGGAAGGAAGTGTTTGCAGAATACTGAAAGTGTTGGCGTTAAAAAAGGTTGTGCAAGGTGGGTTCCCAGGATGTTGACAGTGGCTCACAAAGAAACAAGAAAAACGGTATGCAGCGAACTTTTGGAACAGTACGACAATGGTGGAGATAAATTTCTTGGAAGAACTGTGACAGGTGATGAAACATGGCTCCATCATTTTTTACCAGAGACGAAGAGGCAATCAATGGAATAGCATCATGTTAATTCACCCAAGAAAAAAACATCAAAACCACACCTTCTGCTGGAAAAGTTATGCCTATGGTGTTTTTCGATTCCGAAGAGCTCTTGCTTGTGGACATCATGCCAAGTGGAACCACCATAAATTCTGATGCATATGTGGCGACACTGAAGAAACTTCAAGCCCGACTGAGTCGTTTTCGACCACATCGGCAAAAGCAGGATGTTTTGCTGTTGCACGACAATGCACGGCCACGTGTCAGTCAAAAAACAATGGAAGCGATCACAAAACTCGGATGGACAACACTGAAACACCCGTCTTGCAGTCCTGACCTGGCTCCATGTGACTATCACCTCTTTGGGAAACTGAAAGACTCTCTTCGTGGAACAAGGTTTGAAGATGATGACTCCCTTGTGCACGTTGCCAAACAGTGGCTCCAACAGGTTGGTCCAGAATTTTACTGTGCGGGTATACAGGCGCTGGTTCCAAGATGGCGTAAGACAGTTGAGAGGGATGGAAATTATGTGGAGAAATGAAAATATTGTTCCCAAAGGATGTATCTACACACTGCAAGACTTTCTCCTCGTAATATTGACGAGCAAGTTGTCAGAGTCTAACATTCTGCGTGGTGTCTGTTTGTTCTAAGTCGTGTCTCCCTACCACTTTCGCGCAACGACGCTCTGAGCGTGTTTTTTAGGGAATTGACTAGTTTGAACCTGGGACCTCTTGCTGGTAAGGAGACGCCAGACCACACATGACATGTAGAGTTCAGAAGAGTTCAGTGAGACTAGCGATGATATAACTAAATACTTAATGATTTCAGCGTCAGCTCCACTGCACTCCCTGTAAAACAATCTTAATACTAACTAAATTTAGTGGAAGGGGTTCAAGGCTTTCCTATTTTTAGTTAGCTGGTAAAATAACGTCGAAAAAGCAGTTAAGTTTACCATTGGAAATTATATTCTACTCACAAAACATTGTATATAAATTGCACTTTTGATAAAAGGAAATATTTTAATACAGGATGATAAAAACCAACAGCGTTCAACAAAAATGTGAACGAATATTCCCTGAGTGGGTTTCCAAGTTCTACAATGGATCGAAGGATGACCTATGCCATATCACATCTATAATCTAGGTTTGAATTAAGTTTCACAAAAGAGAAAGCTATCAAAATGGTCTACAGTGACCATCAATTATCTTTAATTACTTATCTAACTTGTCGTAAATTACAGTGGCTGATGTGGCTTCTCAATAATTATATAACAGAAATATCATCACGTTTCAGATTTTAACTTACGTAGCAAATGTGAATACCATGAGCTTCAATTGACGATCGACACTAGTATTACGTAAAAAGGGGATGTAACAGATGAGACTTCCGCAGTTCTGAGTGAAGCCTTATGCGCTCAAAAATGCGGCAGCGCGTGCGTTCATTACCTTGTCGGTGTTCGTCAGGGGGCGGCGAACGGCACAGCTCCACGCACCTCGCCGTCTCGGAAGCAACTCTCTCCTAACTTCTCCTTACTACAATTTACCGAAGTTGGTTTAAAAAAAAACTATCTGGCTGTGTTTTCATCTGAACAATCAGGGTCTCAATGTTAACCTTAAGCTCCGCCTACAAAAATTCTGTCTATCCAAAGAGAAACGTTATACTTTTCGTGGTGGGGCAATGTTTTTAACGTTTGCAACGTAACAGAGAAGCGAAAAAGTGTCACGCTAAATCTTGCAGCTGGTGTGGCCCTTTTAGTGTTATCATAAGATCTATACCGTTCTTCTGGAGGGCTCTATCTTTTAACATGGGCTGGGGGGGGGGGTGGTTCTGGCGGTTACTTTTCGTGGTGGGGCAATGTTTTTAACGTTTGCAACGTAACAGAGACGCGAAAAAGTCTCACGCTAAAACTTGCAGCTGGTGTGGCCTTTTTAGTGTTATCGTAAGATCTATACTGTTCTTCTGAAGGGCTCTAGCTATTAACATGGGCTGGGGGGGGGGGGGTCCTGGTGGTTGGCTGGCGAGGTGGGTGTCTGTCCCTTATCGTAGGGCCTTCTAGCTTAACACGGTTCTGCTCTCGGCTTTTGTTCTCGTTTCTTCCCTCGGAACTGCGTCTGTTTCACGGTGGGAAGGTATGACATCCATTTAGGCGTTCTTGTGTTAGTCTGTGGTATTTCATTTGCTCACTCGTTGATCGTATTACTTTGGTTAATTTAATGTCAGGATTTATTCGGAGCTATGTGACATACTGCCGGATTTGCTTATCATGCCAGAGTTTTCATGGAAGGTGTTGGATTTGCCTGACACCTTACAAGGGGATACCTAGGTTCAAATGGCTCTGAGCACTATGGGACTTAACATCTATGGTCATCAGTCCCCTAGAACTTAGAACTACTTAAACCTAACTAACCTAAGGACATCACACAACACCAAGTCATCACGAGGCAGAGAAAATCCCTGACCCCGTCGGGAATCGAACCCGGGTGTGGGAAGCGAGAACGCTACCGCACAGGTGATACCTAGGTTCCGCATGACACATCCTTTATTTCATAGTGTCAGTGTTGCTGTAAACGATATTGTCCACTTCGCTCCATTTTTAGGTCTTGTTTTGTTATATGGAATTTTCTTCTAGCAGCATATGATGAGAAATGTTTCCTTTTGTTGTTCTTTTTCTGCACTCATGTGATAAACTACTGACTGAACATCTTTGTTTGTCGAGTTATCTGTCGTAATAACATAACCATATAATACAATCACTAGTAAATTCACTAGTTGTAGATTAGACGTTATCCAAAATGCGCATTTATGTACAGCCATTATAACAGTCACAACAATGAAAATCTCTCTTCATAATCTTATAGCTGAATCGCAAATACCTTGCCTGGCGGCAATGGGGAGTTGTAGCAATCCGCACGTTGCCGCGGATGGTGATGGCTGCCTACTGGGCGTTGCAGACTGGCGACACCCAGCTCAGCTCGTAGTCAGCTTCAGATGTTACGGCTGATAATTATGGCTGCCTTTTAGCGCAACAGGCCGCTTCTCTGTTGTGGAGGATTGGGCGCAGCATTATTAGTCACGCATTGTTCACATTCCTCTCCGCGCTCGAGGCGGAAAAGTAGCTCGGACGCGCTGCTAGCATGCTTATTCAACACGTTGCCTCCTGCGTTCTCAACACGTGTCGCACTCTCTGTGATACTTCCTCTACTCTTTATCACCAGCGAGTGTAGGTAAGTTGCACTGATGAGTTACATCAAAATCGAATTTTCGCTGTAGACCTAGACACAGGCCAGTGACAATAATTAACAAATACTGTGAACTGTCAAATAAACTGCACTATTACACTGACTAGGCATAGTGCCTTAAGGAAACACATGGGCCATCCAGAATTTTTTTTTAAGTGTACAGGAACTTTTCAAACGTGTGTCACATGTTCGTACAGGAGGCAGTATCGTTCAAAACCAGAAAAAAGTTCCCATAATGGTATATCCGGAAACCAATAGCTGTTGTTCAAATGACTCTGAGCACTATGGGACTCAACTGCTGTGGTCATAAGTCCCCTAGAAGTTAGAACTACTTAAACCTAACTAACCTAAGGACATCACACACATCCATGCCCGAGGCAGGATTCGAACCTGCGACCGTAGCGGTCGTACGGTTCCAGACTGTAGCGCCTTTAACCGCTCGGCCACTCCGGCCGGCAATAGCTGTTGTGATATGGGCCAATATGTCTTCTCATTTCCCTCTCTCTGTCAGTAGAATTTGATGCTATAGACAGTGCTGTGTGTGCTTACCAAGTACCCTGACACATTCTTCAGCGATACTTCGCCGTAATTCGGGCCCTGTTTCAGGTACACTTGGCTCCACTCGTCACGTGCATTCGTCACACGACCCTCTAATGTCTGCACACTGTCGGTGGGTTGCGCGTACAGCAGTACCTTTAAACGTCCCCACAGCGAGATAGTCAACGGATTCAGGTTGACTGAACGGTGAGGCCATGAAGCCACACCTCGACCAATCCATCGCTCGTGAAACGTTGCAATGAAATACTCCCATACGATCCGAAGAGAATGGGGTGGTGGCACGTCACGCATGAACCACAGTCGACTTTCTGCAAGTGCGACGGTCTCCAATAGCGCTGGCAATTAATCGCACAGAAAACAGTGTTGCACAACACCTGTTAATCTGTTTCGTAAAGTGTGTCGCCCTCTGAGTCCATCACCGACAATTCCTGCCCGTGCATTGATACTGAA